>NC_052017.1:55769430-56969430 GCF_015832195.1 Motacilla alba alba | reverse complement strand
AAGCTACATAATAGCATATTTGCCTTCTAAATAAACACCTGCTGTTCCCTCCTAGCCCAATTCATTCATCGCCTCTTTAGAGACATAAAAATAGAAGGCTACCCATAAAGCATTGGCAAGACAGAGTTTCACCTGGCGAATTCAGGTATCTTCTGGTTCAATATTGTATTCCTTCCTCTTGAACCTCAGCAGCTGAAATGCAGTTTTTATTCTTTATATATCATCTCTGACATTAACATGAGCTGATTCAGGCAGGTATGATACCAAGTGGAATGAAAATCAATGTTATGAGCAACAGATGACCAGGAATATGTTGAATTGGAAGCAAAAAATAAGACCACTTGGAGTTTTATTAAACATTATTTGTTTAGAAGACACATGCCCCACATTCTTCTATATTGGGTCTGACAGGAAAATTTTTCATCACTGTCACTCTAGCCAAGAATGATAATAACAGTGTAACATGACTTATTCATGTACCAGTTACGTTTTAAATATGAAAAAATTATAAATTATTCCCATCCTTTAAATCTTTTGTTGAATCAGCTAACTTTTGTGATCTGATCTGCTTGCTGGTTTAATGTGAGAGCACTGCTAAGCAACCACTAAAGGAATAAATTTCTTTCTGTTTTGTTCCAGTTTTTATTTTGGTAAAGAATATATTAGTCTATTATTATCTGTTAGTCTATGCAGCCAACAGCTTATGGTCCACCTGGAGACCAGTGAAAAATGGTATCCCACAGTGGTCAGCGGTGAGGCCAGTACTGTTCAGCATCCTTGTCAATGACATGGAAAGTGCACCTCCAGCAAGTTTGCTGATGACACCAAGCTGTGTAAAGCAGTCAACATGCTGGAAGGAAGGGATACCATCTAGAGGGACCTGGGCTGGCTTGAGAGGTGGGGCTGTGTGAACCTCATGAAGCTCAATAAAGCCAGCAACAGCTGATTCGGGGCAATCTTAGGTACACCTACAGGTTGGTGAGAATGAATGAGAATACCCTATGGATAAGGACTTGGGAGTTATGGTTGATGAAAACTCAACATGAGCTGGCAGTGTACACTCACAGCCCAGAAAGCCAACAGTGCCCCGGGCTGCCTCAAAAGGAGTGTAGCCAGCAAGTCGAAGGAGGTGATTCTGCCTCTCTACTCTGCTCTGTAAGACCCTACCTACAGTAGTGTTTTTTTACCCCCACCGTAAGTTCCTTCCTCCAACAAGGAACAAGTCCAAAGGAGGACCATAAAGTTGACAAGCAGACTGGAGCACCTCCCCCACAAAGACAGGCTGAGAAAATCAGGGCTCTTCAGCCTGGAGAAGAGAAGGTTGTGTGGAGACATCACAGCAATTTTCAGTATCTGAAGGGGGCCTACAGGGAAGCCAGAGAGAGACTCTTCAGCAAATGCTGTAGTGATGGGACAGGGAGTAATGGCTTCCAACAGAGAGTTGGTTAGGTTACTTGGTAGAAAGAAATACTTTACTGTGAGGTGGAACAGTTTGCCCAGAGAATCTGTGCTCCAACCCTGAGAGTGTTCAAGGCCAGTTTAGACGGGGCTTTAAACAACCTGGTCTAGTGGACGGTGTCCTTGTCTACGGTAGGGTTCTGCAACTAGATGATTGTTAAGGTCCCTTCCAACCCCAACCATTTTATGATTCCATTATTATTGTAATTATCAAGTAATATTTATGCATAATTCCTGGATTACCTTCAGCTCCTAAACACACTTATATAGTGAATCTGATTTCCACTGGCAGAATTTTTTTAATTAAAAGATTTTTTTTATGACTTTCTTAGTTAAAAACTTATGCAGAAATGTTTTTTAATATGTGTTCCCTGACACATACCCTGATAAAGTTACTAGCTTTTTAAAAACCATCACATTTCTCTTAAGTAAAGTTTCATTATATCTTCTTTATATTTTCTATTGATATTAATACTTACAGTCATGTGACCAAAATATTGCACTGAAAGAAAATTTGAAAATTTTGATTTATGTAAGTAGACACAAATCTGACCATACACATGAATGCCTTGAGCTTTTAAAGATTTGATCCAGACAGAAAAACATATATATTTCTATTTAATACATAAAACTGAATATATTAAATATTCACAAGATTCATACTCCATGCTTTAGAAACATGATTATTCTCTTAGTATCAAAAAATTCTAACTTTGTGAACTATAGTAACTATTACTGTATATGGATTTTATTTCAAGAAAAAAAAAAAAATCTAGGCCATACCTCTTAATCTCAGAGCCCTTTATAAGAACTTTATAATTCTGTTTAGACCACCTAAATAACTTTTTCTGCTAACGATTTCTTGGTAAGTCACCTGACTAATCCTGTTATGACTTTCAAACAGTTTGCCTAAAATTTAATTTTAATAGACTGTATCTGGCTTTCATCAAAGTCCTTTGTTCTTTCATTGTCAGCAGTGACATTAGTCAAAGCATCTTTGCCTCAGTGTTCCTAATGGTGTAGCTGACTCCCAGAAGCACAGCAGAGGTAGGGGGCTTAGCTGGACTGTCTGCTTCATTTCTTTGGTTGCTCTAGAAAGTCTGATTCTCCTGCAGTAAAACACCTCTAAGGCTGGATCCAGCCTCAGTGATATCTGTGTGGTTTTTTACTTGGCCTCACTTCTTTGCATTTATTGCAGCAATACACTCTACGGTGACACCTCTTTAGTTTTGAAAGGTCTCATAATTTCAAAAGCTGACAAAACAGCCCAGCACAGCCAATTCAGTAAAATTCCTAAATGTATTTCTACAGATAGCCGAGCAGCGATGACAAGTGATCAAGTTTTCATGAAGGGAAAGATTTCTCAGAATGTGTTAGTTTTTGCCTTTGCAGAAGTTAGCCTGCCATCACTGTTACCCATTGCCAGCTTTAAGGGAACCTGCTTCATGGGGAATTTTGCTGGCTCCAGAGACAAGGTAGAGATAAATACTGCTGTGTACTGTCAGCAATTGAGAGATGGGACTCCACTTAGGTACAAGTAAGAGGTTGTTTATTTTAAAGTTGTGAAGTCGTGAAGTCATCTACTCTATCTAAAGCTCAGTTTATATACTCTTACAGCTTTGAATAAAATTTTCCACTACCAAGCAATAATCACATTATTAATGTTACTTAGCAATATTGCTTAACCACAATCTTATAGGTGCACATTCCTTACCAAAGTACCACATTTCTTTTAGCTTCCTCTTTTCTATTTGATGTTCCCATGGTTTCTGGCCTACAAGGGCCAAGATGTCCACACCATCCACCATCTCCATAGTATTCTCTGCTCTACTGCCCAGCTGCCTCCCCATTAACAGCAATAGAGCTATGCCCAGGAATGGAGGTCACTGAGTGCAAAAATCATAGGGAAGCACTATTGATACAATTTACAAATTATTCCTGTATGTTCATAAGTGTCTCTTGGATTTTACAGTCTACCTCAAACATAATCAATAATTGCCTTCCAACAGATTGCAAATCACCATCTGCAAAATTTCTTTTAATGCACTAGTGAGTTATTCACCAATGGGGTATTCAAATATATTAGTTGTCTTCTGTTTGTGGCAGTGTAAATCACATGTTATCTGCACCTACTATTTGAATAGCACAGAAAGATGGACAGTCATGAAAAATCCATGAAAGTGAGTACTATATCTGTTTGCCTTTTGGAAACTAGATTTTTCTCTGAAGAGATTGACACTTTTCTTTCCTACTTTACCATGTACATACAAAGCCATGCCAAGCAGTCTCAGTAAATTCTTTCTGTGGCTTGGATAGCCCTGCTTTCTTATCTGAAGTCTCTGAGCAACATTATGCCCACTCTGAAAATCCAGGTGAATACCACTTTTTTTTTTCTGAATCCTTATTTAGTAATCCAGCCAGAGGGAAGTGGATGCTGGTTAGAGACATGGTGCTCTGTGTCATGTCTGGTTTGCTGTGTTGAATCATGCCCTAATTCAGGGCATCCATCCAATTCAGATGGACAAAACCACAGTTTTATTTTTGCCCAAAAACTAATCATAGCAAAAAAAAAAAAAAAAAAAAAAAAAAAACCAAAAAAAACCCCCAAAAAAAACCCAAAACAGTAGTCTATTAAAAAGGTAACTAAAGCAATGTTTCAAGAAGAGGAAATTACTATTTTCAGTTTTTTGAATTTCAGGAAAAATTAGCTGAAAGATTGACGACTCTTCATAAGTAAATGCAGCTTAGGAGCATCCTTTGGAAAATTCTATTTAAAATGTAAAAACTCTTGAAATGTCAGAATTCTCTGGAGGAATTATCTACAGTACACACCTGTGGCATAATTTATTGTCAACTGGAGATGGATTTACAGCTCAAAAGGTTGATCACAATTTCTCTGACTCATGACAAAATAGGGAGAAATTCGGCAACTTGAGATTCACACAGAATCACATAGAATCAACTAGGCTGGAAAAGACCTTTGAGATCATCAGGTCCCAGCTATGACCAAGCACCATCATCTCAACTAGACCATAGCACTGAGTGCCACATCCAGTCTTAAACACCTTGAAGGGCTGGTGACTCCACCACTTGTCTGGGCAGCCCATTCCATTGCCCAGTCACCCTTTCTGTATTTGTTCTAATTTGTATGCCACAGCTGCAAGAAAAATGGCAAAGGCTGTCATATCACTTTAATATTTTGTTGTTTCATCTAGCATAAACTGATGAGATTGTAAGCATCCTGCATTGCAGTCCTTACACCACAGAGTAACAGGAAAACAAACAAATTTTTCATCAGTCTTCTTGAAAAGGCAGTATTTTTTTCTTGGAGTACATCTTTCTTTACTGATAATCGATATAGCTTTGTTGCAGGAAGCAGATTATTTGCCTTTTGTATTATAATAAATTATTAGGCTCTATATCTCTCCATCACCAGCCAACAGGTTTTGTCTACTTATGTCTTTCCTGTGGCTGATTTGATTCTTTTCCCCCACCATGGAATGAACATTATGCAATATAGCAGAGAAAACAACATAGATTCATGATGATGTTTTTGCTTTGTATAGATGAAATACATAGTAAGTACCTGTGCTTAACTTTTGACTTTATTGTTAATTTACTGTTAGCAACTGGAATGTTTCATAGGGAGAACTGATTTTGGGATGCTTTCTATCATGTCTTAATAATACTCTAATTGAGCTTTTAACAGTGAAAGAATTTTATGCCAATAATCCATGTATTACTAGGAGTTTTTAACAGAAATTTGTTGGATTTTGTCTGGCCTGATTAAAAGAAGAAAAAGAAGGCTACAGAAGGAAGTGATTGAGCAATACGACAGGTCTAAAATTGCTGCACATAATCTTTTTACTTTATTACTTCCATTCAAAATGAAGTTCCATCTTCATTTGTGAGAAATCTATTTCTTTCAAAATTAATTTGATTTAATCATTCTGGTTAAGTCTGAGGGAACATACAACACTATTCTTATATTGTGTTCATTTTCAATCCTGTAAAACTTGGTTTTTTTCTACAGAGAACTTATGTCCCAGTAAATCCACCAGTATGCCTTAACAGATACTTAAGATTTTTTTTTTGGCATCTGACTCTTCTAAAAATAGTCTGTTCACTTTGTTTTAAGGAATTTTATAGTTCTTGTAAGTTGTCAATTTTCTGGACAAATAGATTCTGATGATATTTTTACTTAAGTGACTGTATGCTTACCAGCCCTTATGGAGTGCTAGAGCTCTGACTCTTAAACTGTAAGTAGTGACAGAGAGAGCTTCCCATTTAATGCAGGGGATATAAAAACTTTACTCACTACTCATAAAGACTCTTTCCTTTGCAAGCAAAAATGTATTTGACAAAATTTTTCTAATTTGAAATGCTGCACGTCAGGCATCTGAGTCCATATCTGGGCACAAATTGAAAATTTCTTCTTTCAAACTGACAGCTACCTGTAGCTGCCACTGCCACCATGACTGTGAGAGTCCAGCAGTGGTCTTTCTGTTCAATGGGTCACAGCTTCTTCCAAGGAATTTAACTGGAGATCTGAATGCATAATTTGGGTGTTTCAGATTTTAACACCTTAGCAGAGCTGATTTAACAGATAGGCACACAGCCATTTAATGGAAGCTCTAGCTTGTATCTGGACAGGGGCTGTTCTGTGCCTGAGACTTTGCATTGCCCAAGTTGTTGGAATCAACAAATCAAAAAACTGGAAATAAATTGCTTGTGTTAGTACCCAGCAAACACAAACAGAAGAACAATGTCTGTGTTGCAGAGTGTATTGCTCTACATCCTCAGGATTTCTCCTGCTGTAACTATGAAGCTGCTAGTGCATCATCATCAAAGCCTGCAGTTTGGGCTGTCATTGATAGAATTGGTTATGTGGTCTAGTATCATTCTCTCTTTTTCTTCCTCCATAAATGTGGAATCTGTACTAGGAAAGATGTAGGGCACTGGTAGAAGATTTTTTTCTGCTATCTCCTGGACATTGGTTTTGTCTTTACAACTGCTAAAAACTTTTTCTATATCTGTGTCAAGAAAGTGGTTACACTATTCTGAATTTTAAAATTTAGTCTTACAGAAGCTATATTTTCTGTAAAATCCCCAATAGACTTTCTTATTGAATAGCTGAGGTGTGATAAGTAAAATGTATAATAAGGGCAGTAGAAAAAATGTCAGATGATTTTAACTACAGGAAGATGGAAAAAAAAGAGAAAAAATGTGCTCATCTATCTTAGGACAAAATGTCTTGAAGACAGTCATGGAACAAATATTACCACCAAGAGACATGGTCTTACCTGCCTGAAGATAGAAAACACATACAGACACAGTGCTACAGCATTTATGATTTCTGTAAATGTGTTTTGAATTACATAAATACCTTCTTTTCCTTGCCAATTTATGCACTGAGGTTGAATGTAGTCAGGGAAATAACAGTCTGCTGACATTTCTGAGAATCTCAGATGAGCAGCAGTTAAGTACTTATCAGAATATTACATAACATTCAAATACTGGGGTTTTTTTACCAAGATTTTAATCAGTGCTTGTTTGTTTTCTGCATTCACAGAGCTGTATATAGTCCTGGCTGTTTTCAGAGTGCTCTGCTAGAAATGTCCAGCTCTTAACCTTATTTGTCAGCTGTGTTGCAGCAAACAACCAACCTTTCCTAAAATTATGAGCTAAATGAACAGTGAAGAGAATTAGAGATGATGCCAAGGACCAAAAAAACATGAGAAAGTAAAATGCATTGACAAAATGAGCTGGAATGAGAATGCTGCAGTCCAGCTTTCCTGCAATGCTGGCCTGGAGCAAGACCAGAGAAAAAGCAGACTGAAAGTCACTGGGGTTGGGTTTTTCATTTGGAGGTGTTTTTTAAAGTCTGTTTTAACAGACTGTTTTGCATTTCCTGATTTTATCATAGTCTTAGAGCAAAAGTTAGGATTACTTAAATATTTCACTGAGTTGACTGTGTCAAAAATTTTGTTCTGCTGTAAATGCAAGAATGAAAAAGGGATATGATTTGTGAAATGAAGAAGAGAGAGATTTCCTTTGTATTTTAGATATTGTGTATATATAGTAGTAGAATGAAAAATCCTCAGTCCTAGTGCACAATCTACATTCCTGAAACCTCTAGATTAAAAAAAAAACAAAACAAAACAACTAAAATATACCTCAACCAATCAACCAAAATTGTAAGTAAAAATATATGGATCTGCTGAGAACTGTCAGTGTGTCCAACTTGTGTGTATGCAGTGTCCTTTGAGTGGCTGTGTTCTTGGCCAACCATGAAGTATAGTAGCTACACAGTGCATGTGTTCACAAATATTCACAACATTGCACACCAGCTGAATTTGGATGGAGCCTTTGGAGGTTAAGCCGTCAGCCTCCTTGCTCAAAGCAAGGCTGTCAGATGCACCTTTCAGTAAGTGCTGAGTGTTTCCCTGACTGGAAGCCTCTCGAAGCATGATCATCCTCACAGCTAAACTTCTTTGTATCTGATCAGAATTTCCCTTGCTACAGACTCTATTCATTCTGTCTTGTTCTTTTTTCTGAGTAGTATTCAGGATTATTCCGGCCCTGTCTTCTCTGCACCTACTACTTAAATGGTTAAAGACAGCAAGTAGATCCCTCCTTAGCCTTCTCTTCTTCCATCTAAATGAACTAAATTCCCTCACATTCTTCTTGAATGCCATACACTTGAAAACCCTAATTGTTTTGGTGAACCTTTGCTAAACTCACTCCAGTTTGTCTTTGTTTTTCTTTGATGGGGGATCCCATACTACTCGGTTTTTTTCAGTGACCTGAGCTGAAATTTCTATTTAACTCTGAAACAGCTGGAAAAATTCACTGTATTTCCAACACATAAAGGGTGTATACTGTTGATGTATTATCTGCTTGTAAGATTTCTAACCTGAAAGAAACCAGTTGATCGTAAGAGCTAAAACTGTTCTACATACTGATTTGAAGATGAAGTCAGGAAACTGAATAAAAACGTGGTTGGAGAAAAGTCACGTTGGTGGCAGGGCCACAGTTTGGAGTTCATTCCAAGTTTTCATGTTGCAGGTTGTTTTCAGAAACACATCTATTATAAGAAAGTTGCATGGAGGAAAGTCTAAATTCTTCTCTATTCATAGAGCCTCAAATCCTTGTAGGAGGATATAGTCATGCACATATGATCAGCTTTCACTATCATGCCTTCTTGGATCTTTTGCTACTAAGATGCTCTACCTATTCTTTGCCACTCTTGCATCTATACTTTGGCATTTCCACAATGAAGGTTGTCAGGAAGCTTTTGTGGGTCTCTGAATTTATTTAAAGTCATAATTTATTTAAAATCATCAAAATTGTTGACTTAATTAATGCAATGTCCACTGTGAAAGGTTTGAGCAAAGAGCTAATGATCTCTTCAGATATGGTCCACATGTAAATTTCTGAAAATGAAATTAAATACAAAATTGGAGGGAGTTTCAAGAAAGTGGGTCATTTTAGTTGTATCAAAATGTTGATAGAGAGATTTTGTAAAATATTTAGAACTTCTAGGGGAATTATGGCTATACTAGGAAGATTTGTAAGTGGAATACTTCTCCAAAAAGTATGTTTTAGCTGTTGGGAATTGTAGCTCAAAAATTGATCATATCTGCCATACTCAAGCCTAATAACTATCTACTTGGTGTCCTTAGGAATACCTAAAGGATGATTAGTATGTGAATATCCTTGTACAGTATCTTCTATGCAATTCAGTGGTAAGTCTTCTGCCAGAAAGCCCTGGAAAGAAAGGGTTCATATTGGGAATGTCTTCACACAGGCTATTCTTAAACTACCACTTACACAAGTGCCTACACACTAGATACACAAATGTCCTTTCAGACTTCAGCTGCTGACTGTGCAGTGTAGTGCAGTGCAGTGATGCTAACTGTCTTCAGCCAGTCTTCCAGTGTACAATAAAGCACCTAGGAACCTTTGCACATTTGAAGCCCATCACATGTTGAGAACATGAGCTGCTAGGAAAAAAAAACAAGTGCAACATTGTGGTCATTATTGTATTTCATAGCCAGTGTGTAATTGACTAAACAAGGTACTGAAAGTTCAATAATGTATAACCTTGATTTTCCAGAAAATGCAAGTGCATTGCTGTATGTGTTAAACATAACAACAAGCCAATATTTGAGATGTCATTCAGAATATAATAAGTGTCATTTGCCCTGCCCATCTAAATTTAGTTGTCCAAGAAAACATGCATTAAAAAAATGCTTTCAGTTTTTTCTTCATTCTTTGATCATTGAAGTGATGATGTAAACTTCTCTAGTAAATCATATTATTGTGAATAATGCACGGCAAATTCTCATTGTCATTTGTGGACTTTAATAGCATTTGAATAAAGCTTTTGGAAGTGATTTTTTCTGTCTTCTGTACCTAGGAAAACTAAGAACCATTTTCTCTGTGTTTCTTTATTTTGTTGATCCAGAAGAAATTAATTTTACAAGCTTGAATTCCCATACTGAGGAGGCATGGAGTCCTGCCGTGTTTCTCATTAACACTCTCCAACATGCCAGAAGGATGAATGTTTGGTATAAATAGTGAGGATATAATATGCTCATCTGAGAAAGCCTCTGAGCATGTGCTAGGGCTTTAGTAAAGTCAGCAGTTGTTAAATACATGCTTAAGAGTTAACCAAGGAAATGTTATGTCCTTGCTGAACCGAGAGCTCCGTGGTAAAAGGAATAGATTATACTTAAACCTTTGAGAATATTTCTGTGTGGTATAACACTTCTTGCTTTGTAGAAATAAGATGTGAGTTATAACCTCAATATCTCGCACCCTCTTTTTAAGGCGCATATATATATATATATATATATATATATATATATATATATATCTTTAAAGCAAAAGTTATTTTCTTCAGATTTTAATGAACTTCCTATGGCTGAAGTAACAAAATAAGGAATGAAGAAGACTGAAATTATATTTTTTAACATCAATTAATAAAAATGCTAATTGCCTCCTTATTTTCCCTGTATTTTCAAAAATTTATTTAATATTAAAGAAATACAAATATTGCCTCTTTTATGAGTCTGTCATTAATGCACTTTTTTATAGTTCACATTTCTAAGAAAAGAACAGTTCCCAAAATGTTAAGAATGAGGTTACATAAAGTCTGTTTGATAGATTCTTTACATCTCATGTTGGAGAAAGATGAAGTAATTTTCATTTGCAAATGTGAGATGTTTATCAAAAAGCATTGCTTCTTGACTAGAGTGTTGTTTTGTTCTGACCATGAGGGGGTACAAATGCCTGCAAGTGTGTATGTCTGCATGGGAATGCAAATCTTATAAATATTATTTTTCTGACCAACAGATATTTCCTGGACTGATTCTCTCAGACATAAAGCCTGCCAAAAGAATGAAGTTCAAGACAGTCTGCTATCTGCTTGTTCAGCTCATGCACTGTCGCAAGATGTTCAAAGCGGAGATCCCTTTCTCCAACGTCATGACGTGTGAGGATGATGATAAGGTAGTCCATATGGGCCAGGTGCACTCTTTGGGCATCAATTCCAGGACTGCATCAAGCACACCATCTTTGAGAACATAGGGGATGATGTTACAAACTCATAAAGACTCATTATGGTGTTCTTGCTGGAGCTAGAAAAATCTAATTCCGACAGTAAAAACCAAATTTCATTATAAAAGTCCTCAAATTTGGAGCTGCTCTTGGAAAAGCCAGCATAGGTGTCTTTGTGGCTTCTGTTAAGGGCTTTTTTCACAGGAACTGGAATTTCTGAGGCTGTTTCCATTCTTTTAAACATATATTCTTTTGCATCTTTTGACCATCCTAGTCTGAAATTGATGGTGACAAATGCAAACCAACAGAATAATTTTTTTTTCTCTAGATGGTTCTCTGAAATATGAAAGGCAACTGATTAGCCAAACCCCCTCTTTGTCCATAATACAAATCCTAAACATAAAAGTCCCTAATAAGAATATAAATGCTGCTTTCTTGGATGCCTGGTAATTCCATAAATCCAAACTCTTTACATACTAGTAGCCTGGTTTGCTTCTTTTCTGTATATGAACATACCTGAAATTTATGGATAAAAACTGTGAGAGCTGCTCGTTCCATGTTCTTTGACAGCAGGTGGCAACGTTACACAAGTCATTCCACCACTGAGTGGCAGCATGTGAGCACTGGAATCAGTAATTCAATTTGACTGATTGCTTCACATTCCTTTTCTTTTTTTCATTTATTGAAGACTCAGTCTAACTGTTACTTTCAGAAAGCATTCAAACTTTCATATTTTGAGTTTTATATGTGCTTTTGTTTCTTCTGCAGAAAAAGGGGAGAAAAGTCAATTAAATCCTTTTAAAAACAGTTTCCATTAAGACTTTCAAAAACTCCCAATTTGATTTTGAAATCGGCCATGTACAAGGCCTTCCAATTGGGATTTAGTGTTATCTTTGAGTATTTTAAAAAAATAACCCACACATTCTTCTTAGGATGTGCAATACATTACTTTTTTTGTGTCTTGTGTACATGTATGTATAAATATGGTAATATTTATACATACATGTACATATAATACACAGAAAATACCCATGTGGATTTGTTAGGGATCTGATTAAATTTTTTTCATGCCAGAACATTGGCAGTGAAGTTCTACAATGCTATTAGTAACAGAACTTGTCGTTCTGGGCTTTTGCAACTTTTATGTAACACATCATGAATTTCTACCATATTATGCTAATATAAATACACTGTGTTACAATGTAGGGTTTCTTTAGAGTTTTCAGTACTCAAATCATGTAAATAAAGTAAAACATGGAGTCTTTAAAGGCTTTGAATCCAGTGCATTTCTGACAAACATAAATACTGGATCTTGATCATATATAAGACATGATGTAAGTCTACTGTGGCAAAATAATACTAGAGATAAAAATAAGAGACCTAGAGGAAATAATTATATGTGAGAAACAGCTTTTTTGATTAAGAATAAAAACTGTAACCCTGTTTCAAAATGGCATAGATAATATAATTCATTCCATATATCAGAATAACACCCATATTCATCTACCCTCATTTCAGGTTTTGATGCAAGGAAACATTTATATAAATACTGTTTTCCTCCCCCCTGTTGTTATACTATAGGCTTAAATTTGAATTGTAAAAAATCCTTGAAGATGTATTTCTGCTGCAACTAATGCAATACATATGCTAACTAATTATAGTTTATTGAGGGCAAAATTGTATCTTTCTGACACAGAAATTCCTCTTTCTATTATTTTCCTAAAAGCACTCAATTTCCTTACAAATTTCTGATACAAATGTTTCTTCAAGAAAACAAATTTCTCTCCGTTTAGAAACACTGAAAATAGTTGTTTGGTTGGCAATTTAAGCTCTCTAATCAATGTATGTCCCTAAGATTAGTTTTCATGTTGAAACCATTAGCTCTTACATCAAAGACAATTTACCAGGTAATGGGATCTGATAGCTTGAAGAAAAATGTAACCTTATAATTGTTTACTGCTGGTGTAGACTCCTCTCTACATTTAAAGCCAGCAAAGCAAGACTTGAAAAGTTACTTTATCTTTACTAGGGTCCATTTTTCTTCACAAACAGAAAACTAAGGTACCAGTCAGCAGATAACCCTTCTCACTATTTATAAAAATTTAGATATAATATAATAATAATAATAAGCTATGTAAGCTAATCAACTGCAAGAGTTCACAATTTGTTCACTTATGAGGTACTCCTAAGAATTTATTGTGAAATAAAAAAGGAAACTGCTATTCCTGCAAAATTAGTTAGATAGCGATCACCATCTTTTTAACCATCTGGATTAAAAGGATATATTGTATAGCCTCTAGAGTGGGTATTTAGGACTGAGTATTCTGAAGAGAGAAATTTTGTTTTCTTCTTTATCATCTTTCTGACATTCTCTCCTTATTATATCCTGCACAGACTTGTTATTTCATAATGTTTTGAACTGTCTTGAACTCTGCAGATGCTAGACAAAAAAATATTCCTTTAACTTTAGAGAAATAATAGAACTTGCCTGAGCTTTGTTGTTAAAACTCTTCTGGGAAGTAGGCTTGACCCTTGTCCAGTTACAGAACAGATCTAGCCATAATGGTTTAGATTAAAGTGCCCTCAGCTGGAGGTTGCCACCAGTGTGGCTGAGATGCTGCTCACTGTCTCCTGAGTCCTCTCTATGAAAAGTGAGACAGCTTGTTTAGTATCTCTTTTAGATATGCTCTGTGATAAATATTTTCCACTGGAAAGGACTATGAGTAATTATCTTATAGTTGTGCTATCTCAGCCCTGGAGGAGCCAGTTAGGCAAAGGTTAGTTTTGATAATTTGTTCGATGCCTCTATCTGGATCTGCAAGTGCACTGGAGGCATACTCAAGAGGTCTCAACAAGAGAGCCAATTGGGTGAGTTAAAGATAACAAAACTTGAGATTTCAGACCCTCTCTAGTCACACGTGGTCATTGTCCAAGACTTTAAGGTAAACTATCTTTTGGAAACATGTATTGTTACCTAGACAGTAGGACTTTTCTTGTGTTATGAAGAGCCTGGTTATTTTGTCTTCAAGATGTCCAGAGCTCAATGTCTTCTGTCAAGAAAACAAACCAATATAAAACCATTTTGCAAGGTAAAATAACCCTACTGGGTACAAACTGATTATTTCCTCAGTGGCAGAGGAGTGTCAGGGTCATGTGTGAAAAGAATTTCTGGATTAAAATCTTGGAATGAAGTGGGAGTTTTCTCTTTGATTTGAATGATATCAGGATTTCAGGTAAGGAATTTTAAAAAGGTGACATTCACACAGGGATAAGAACTCTGTCTTTTGTAGTTGCTCTGCATAATGAATTCCCCATCCTCTCTGTGAGCTTGAAGTAATGTGAACAGCAATGCAAAATCTCAGTGCTAATAAAATCTGTGCTTCCTTCTTCATCCATATTACAGAGGAGAGCATTAAGGACAGCCTCTGAAAAACTCAGGAATCGCTCCTCTTTTTCTAACAATATTGTATACAGCACTCCGGGAACTCGAGTGAACCGATACATCAGCCGCTTGATAGAGGCCCGGCAAACTGAGTCTGAGATGGCTGACTTGAACTTCATTACCCTGAAGTATAAGCAAATTGAGCGGGAAAATAAAGTAAGGGAGTTTAAAATTATTTTTACTGATTTCACTGACCATAAGCCCACTGGCATTGGGGGTTTTGTTTGGGTTTCATGTAATATTTAAATTCTACTCACTATCTTAAATATTCCACTGGACTTTCTCTCAGTTAAGAGGGTAACATTATCTCTACCTTCTATGGAAACACTTGAAGGGGATAAAAAGAAAGATTGGTGTTTGTGGTAAAAACATATCCTCTGAACAGAGAGAGACATAATTCTCTCCCAGGATTTTCCTGGGAAGCTGTAAGAAGCTGTGAGAAAGTTCAGGGAAGAGAATGAGAAACAATTCTTAACACCATTTGCTGCACCTGTTGTTCTGCACATGTAGAATGTGTTATGGAGATTGTTTACCAATGGGTGATTTCTTAATTGGACACTGGATGGTGTTTGGATGGATTGACCAATTAAGTTAAAGCTGTATTGGACAGTCTGTAAGGGTTATGAGTTTCTTAAGAGTATAGTATAGCTTATTAAAACTATTGATCAGCCTTCTGCAATCCTGGAGTCAATGCTCATTATTCCCAGTTCAGGGGACCGTTGCCACGATAGGTATTGTCCTACTTGTCAGTATCCTACTCCATGTCTTATATCCTGTGTTTTGGTCTTTCTTTTCCTTCTCCAAACTGTTTGAGTCACTTGTTTAATGCTGGCTCAGTGCAATGTGTCTGCCTACTCACTCATCTGCTTTGGAGAAGTGTTATTGACAAGAAGATGCATAGGTAGCCTGATAAGTATTGATGCAGAAATTCTAGAAAATATTTTTTAAAAACCCAAAAAAACCCCCAAACATTACATCTCTGGACAAGGTTGCATTATACCAGTGTGGCAGTGCTGAAAGCAGAGGATTTACTCAGATTGTACAAGCATGCATATCAGTTAACAATTGTTCCTACCTTTTAGGAGTATTTTTTGTGAATACAAATTATTTGTATCTACAGTCTTTACTTTATGTGTTTGAAAAAACAATAGTATGGTTTTGAATTAATTTGGCAGTAACATTTATTTTTCCACTGTAAGTCACTATGTAGTCTAAGATTTCAGGTCACTACTGCTTCAAGTTAGAAGGCTGTATGCCATATTGGACCCAAATTTTTTAAGGTTTTAAGCATAAATTTTGGGTTCAAGTTTAGAAAGTAATTTATTATTAGGCTGTAACTTTTTTGTCTAAAAATAAAAAGTCTTCTGGTGTAAATGATACTGAACTTCGGGTCTTTCTGAGAAACACTTTTGTGTTTCGACCCCTAGAAATCTTCCTCTCATTAATACTGTAGCTTAGTGGAATCAGGAACAGTAGCTGCTCCAAACTGAGCCCACGTATCTCATTAGCAGCTGCCTCCAAGTTCACTCATTAGAGTCCTGTCCTGAGCAGCTGAGGTGACAGAACTTCTTGAATGCAGCAGCAAGAAGTCTATGGCCTTTTATTATGATGAGTAAACAGAGGGAGGGCCACACCCTTCTGGTTCAAAGTGGCTGACTTTTTTTCTCAAAAAGATAAACTTATATCTGATCCTAAACCAGTTTTGACTAGTTACAAGGTGAAAGAGAAGTCTGTCAAGGAAAATCTTGTGTAGACTTCCCTCATCTGTTTTTTTTCAGTGCAAATTAAGCCATCATGTTTTTAACTAAGTAGGGGCATGTTTTATTTTAGGAAACAGTTCTTTTAGGATACAGTTCTTTCTTACTGAGAATGGACAAGTGTGGGTGTCTGGGTATATATGAAATATTTACTGTCTTCACTTCTTCCTTTCTTTAACAGTACCACCAGCTTCAGGATGAGTACTTCACCAGTGCTGTGGTTCTCTCACTAATTCTAGCTGCCTTATTTGGCCTTGTCTACCTTCTAATAATACCACAGTAAGTTTCTGCCTCTTGCCATCGTAACTCAAAGTGCAACATCCTCAGACATCCTGCACAGTTCAAAAATTAAAGTCTTTGGAACAGGAATGGGGACCTCACATGGGAGATTCTCTGTTAGTATACCCCTCAGTCTAATTGTTATCTCTTTCATTTGAAAACAGGAGACGCTTTTCCCTATATTTTTTTTTTCTTTTGTAGTAATGTGAACTTAGAGGAAAAAGATACATTTCAGTGTTTAAATAAAATTTTAGTGGCTATTTTTAACTTATTTAAAGCATTTCTGCATAACGAACAAAGGTGTTACAGCAGCTTTTCTAAATGTGTTTGTGCTACTTTGGATTAAGTACTTCAGGTATTGGTAGCAACAGAGATAAAACCCTGCAGAGTTTAATGGGAACAAAGTACTCAAAGTACCCATCCAGCTGCATTGAGGCCTGCATTTGTAGCATTCTTTGAAGTTTTTGGTATCAACACTATCCCTACATAAACTGTCTAGTGTGTATTTTGGCTATGCACATATAACTTGCAGTCCAACCTTGACTGCACTTGAGTAAGCATAACCAAATGGTGTGTTTGGGAGGTGTCCCATGCCTATTGTTGAGTGATTAGTTAATGATTACCTCAGATTTTGTCAGTTCTCTGTGAGTGCTTACTAAATAAAAAATAATTGGACCACTTTCAAATCTAGAGGAATTGTGTATAAGGTATAAAAATTATGAATAATGAACTTTTTTGAGATTAGAATATCAAAGCATTAAGAATAAACTTTACTCACTTTTATAACTGCTTCAGTGGGAATAGAACTGGCCACAGGATAATGCTTTCTAAAATTCCCTTTAAATTATGGTATTTTCTATTCACAAATCCCCAGTTAGAATAATACTTCTATATTCTATTATTTCTAGTTGAAGGATTGAAAAACAGTTTATTCACATTAATAAAATAGAAACACTGATTTATAATATAGTATCTTTCATCTAAAGAATTCAAAGTAACTCAGTCATCATTTACATCATTTCCAGACTAATGACTTTGCTGACTAATTGGAGCAGGATTAACAAGTCTTTCATCTTTTTCTTCAGTGAGCCACGGCTGCAGTGCATAGCAGTTTTGAACAAGGAGAAACAAAGTGTAGTTGAAACTAGAATGAATTTCCAAGAATCATACAATAGCCTTTCAAAAAACTACTGTCACTTAAAAACAGATGGGCAGAGATTCAGTTTAAGTAGTGATCTGACAGACACACAAGCTCCAGAAGAATATCAGCACAGAAGGTAATGAAGATGGACTGGGCTAGTTGAAAAGGCCATCCACTGAATGCTCCTAAGTTCTTCCTTGCAGTGGCTGAGTGGTGGCTTCATATAGCCAAATTCTTCTTGGGCTCGTCTTTTGCTGTGACACAGATGCAAACATGAGCTAAATTAAAACTTTGGAAGTATAGGAAAATTTCCCCCCTTTCCAGAGTTTGGAGCTTTAAGCTGCTGTTTAGATGCCAAAGTAGTTATACATATGGCAAGAGAATGCAAAAGCCAATACAAGGCTTGTAATATGTTACCTTAATGGGAGAAGTTATAAATATATTTCAAGGAGGAGGTTGATCGTCGAGACAAGAAAATGTCAGAGGAAAGTCAATTACTGCATAGATATACAGAAACAAATAGGCTTGCTGTTGTCACAATTCTTATCATCGTTTGAGCAAAACAGCTTCTCAACTAAAGACACATTTTATATTCCCAGATGGAGGTGGTCAAACTAAGGCTGTGTTCCTATCAACCTAAGCTGTCCAATTATGGAATCACATATACAGTGTAGCCACTAAAAGCCCTGACTATGAACCCTTCTAATGTCAGATTCTGTGTTTACTTTTTAAAAAAGCAATGTAGCCCTTTTTAGATGCCAACTGGAATGTCTGTCAGGGTCCCACTCAGCACTACTGTCAGTTGTCAGCTATTGCTGCGTTACAAGATGTTGTTGCAGAGATGTCCCCTGCATTCTTTTCTAGCATGCTACCATCCTGAATACAAGTGAATTCTCTAAAGGCATGAGATCCTGCCTTGATTAATACTTGTATTCAGAGTCCACACTAACAGCATGAGAGTCACCTTCCCATTCTGGGTGCACACACTACACCACAGAATTCTCCCAGTTCCTGTATCAGTACAAACTGTTACACTAATTTGAAATCAAAGTCAAGTAGTTAGAAACTCTACAGGAGAATTGCACACTTCTGCTGTTAGAAACCCTGTATAAATAATCTTTTTCCAGGAATTGTCAAGGGCACAGATACATAAATGCCTGAATTCATTGCTCACATGGCTTCTGGACTGACTGGTTTGTTCTCATAAGTTAGAAAAGAAGGTGTGAAGACCATGTTTGCAGCTGTCATACAGCCCTGGCATGGGGCCAGGCTGTCCCTGAGCAGAAACCAAATGCACCCACACTGGTGGACTAATTTTTGTCAGCTTGCTCATATCCATAAGGTACTTTTCCAAAAAAAGTTTTCTGGAGAAAGTTCTTGGTTTGCACCCCTCTTCTCATTAAGAACAAGCCTATTTTGATAGATCAGAAGAGGGAAGATTAAGAATTTAAGAATTATTACATCATCTTTGTGAAACTTAAGATTTGTCTAACCATTGAGGAAGACTCAAAATGAGGGAATTTTTCTGTTTCATTAGAAGGCAGGTTTCTCTGATTTTATTTGACTGGCTAAGTGTCTAAATTGAATGACCATTAATTTCTGAACCTTTGAGAAAGAGAAATGAGACAGAAAAAGCATCTTGTAACTGTTAACACTACTGCCAAGGCCAAGTAATTGAGTTATACAAGACTCAACATGCTGAATATTTTGCACTAGCCTGCAAATAGAAAGTGTCTCTCCTGACAACCATACATTTGAATTTTTGAGGTTCTTTGATCTCCTTTCTGACATCAGAGCAGGGACCATTTACAAGAGCATTTACTAATTTCATAGTCTTGAGAGCAGTGGACATCACTTCTTAATTTGCACTGTGATGGTTAGTATAACAGCAAGATTGAGGAGAACATCCTCCATCATTTAAAAAATACAGTTTTAGAAGGACCCCTAACTGTAGTTTGTTCTCATCTGTTACTGAGTTGCATTGCATTACTTCTATTGTGTTTTGATTCTAGGAGTACCGTAGTTCTTGTTCTCCTGGTGTTCTGCATATGCTTCCTAGTGGCTTGTATTATGTACCTACATGTCACACGAGTACAAGTAAGTGATTTAAGATTTTGTGACTGTTCTTCCCTTTGGTGTCCATCGTATGTTTGTCCCTTGGAATATGAAGCCATCAGTGCATGCTTCACAGATTCACAGAGTCTGCAATTTATGTGTTTAAAGTTCCTTAGTAAGTAATGTATTAGACACTTCAAAACCAAAGATCAATCATCTGAAAGTAGGCTTTTTACATGAGTAATTGTTACAGCAGTGGAGCATTCAGTGCCATTCAGTGGCATTAATTCTTCACTTGTTTTTTGCTAAATCTTCCCTGAACACCTACGACTAAATATTGTGTTTATTTAAACTGCTTTAACTGGATTTTACTCCTTTCCGACTACAGAGCACAATAGTTCTCCCTTTCATTCCAGCTGGTCTGGGTGTAAAGTCCTGCTAACATCCCCTCTGTTTTCAGAATTTTTCCTGCCAAAACAGCAGCTGTTTTGATGGTAAAGCACAATGTTTTGCACACACAATCCTTGGCCTTTTCAAAACCTTCAGTAATGATTAATTCTCCTGCATTGTATTTTCACAACAGTAATGATGCAGAAGGACATTTGGTTGTTTTAGGGGAGAAATAGGTCTGCCAGATCAGAATAAAGCATCTACAGGCTAATTTTCTGATGAAAGAAATCTCTATTGGATTAATATAAATTCAGTCTTTTCAGACAAATATCAGGAAAAAACACCTACTCATTTAATGAGCTTTTCTGATCAGGACACACTAATTTTAGTTTTAAAAAGTGCCCTTTGGCAGAAGAAAAGTATGTGTTTTCATGGGAACATAAACAGTATATTAGCAGAATATCAGGTGCTGAAAAGAACATTATTTATGAACTTACAAAATTATTTGGGAATAACTTTGATGATCTCTTTTTTTATTAGGGCAGAGTAGTTTATAATCTGTTATTCTCTGTATAGATCATAGAAATGCAGACTTAGTTTGTAGCAAGTTACTTCTCTTTATACCATTTATCTGGGGCTAGTGCAAACATAAGTATTCCATCTGTTTTGTCAGACAGGAACATTTGTATTTATTCCAGGTTCCTCCAGAGATTCAGTCCTATACAGGATCAAATCCAGCATTAGCAAAATAAAGAAATATAAAAACTTATAATATCACAATTTGAAACTTTGTGGCAAAAAATAAGTCTTCTAATAATGAAAATTCGTATGATGTGGATAATGGATATACAATTGTAAAACAATCATTCCCCTATTTTAATCAGTCTTATGGCACTTACTTGCACTTTTACACTGCACAAGTGACAGCTTCTCCATGCTTTAGTATTAAATACCTCACTCACAGAACTACTGTAATAATATTTTACTGTACCCATTACCTACAATTTTGGTAATTTGACACTACTTATTTAGTTAATAAAAATTTCACAAATAAAAGAAAACAAAGAAAATGAAGCCCAAAATTCTATGCTATAATAAAAGTGACGATAAAATCTTAGAATGACTTAAAGTCAGAAGTATAAATCCTAATAGTGTCCAAATTTTAATTCAGACATGTCTCATACCTTATCTTTTAAAGGTTTGTTTTCCATTTTAACCCAATAGCCTCGCATGTCAACATTTAAAACATGTATGTGCTAAACAGACCAAAAAAATTGTCTGTGCAATGTGTCAGGACATGTGATCGTTGAATCCATATTTTCCTTTATCCCTATTAACCATCTAGCATTATCTTCAAACCAATGGTATTATCTCTTTAATAAGCAGTAGACAGCTTATTTGGTTGCAAACATAATTAATGGAATGTATATTTTTTCTTCAAGCAAAATTATTTTCTATTTTATTTATATGGATAAAACCACATATGTTTCACCTCACTTGTATACAGGATTCTGGTCTAGTTAAGTGGACAGCTTGATGGGTAAAATACTATGGAGATAATCACATTCAGAACATAGCACTTTATAGTTATACTTTACCTTGAAACCAGTAATAAGTGGGATAATACAAGAGTTTATCCTGGATCCTATCCTGTGAGGCATTTTTATCGAATGCCTGGAGAAGGACATGGCAAATACTCATAGTTTTCAAGTGACATAGTTGTCAAGTTTCCAAGTTACTACAATTTTGTGAGAACAGCTGGCAGGATGACTATTGAGAGGGTCCTAGATAGGTTGACAGAATGGGCAAACAGGAATCTTATAAATATAGAATGTATAATGCAAAGTCCAGGTCCTGAGAAGAAATAATGCCATGCAATGACGCAGGAGGAGTAACCAACTCTGCAAAAATGGCCCTGAGACTCTGGGGGTCAAGGCAGACAGTACTTTTGAGCCCCCTTAGGTCCCTTTCAATGAGAACTTTATGATGAATGAATGCAGAAATAGTCTTTTTTTCATAGTGTAATTTTGGACATTGCTCTATCTCCCTTGAGATGCAGCTTTTCAATCTCAGATTCCTATAATCTGAGCTATTTTTTCTTCAGTATGCTCAGTTTTATTAAAGGTGATATGCCTCAGGTATCCCAGTCTATTTTATTGATGCTAGTACTTACACTGGTGTAGAAAATTAACTCAGATCTATAATACAAATCTACTACTGATATTATATTGATTGCTCCACACCTACGTTTACATGGACTTAACCTGTATTGAAGCCAGAATATATTTGTAGATTCATGCTTACTTTTTTTTTCCCCCCCATATTTGCTGTATTCTGAAGTCTACAGTAGTCTTTCTCTGACTACTTGGCTGCCTGCTGGAAGCTATGTTTTTGAGGCTGGTGATACCCATGAAATTAACAGATTTTCTTCAAAACTGTTGACTTTCATCCAAAAATCAGGTGTCTGATTGCTCCATTTAACCTTAAGTGAAATTCAACCTTGATAAATCTGAGCTTCCTCCTTTTAAAGTACACAAGATAGTCCCCACTTTAAATCTGACTGTTTCTTGGATTGTATTCTTGACCCTTGAAGTCACTAGAAGTCCTGTGGTCCAACAGATACATCTAGTAGATAATAGATGCCCCAAACATTCTCAGTGCATGGGGAAAGGAAGGAAAGCAGCCTTACCTGGAAGCAGAGTCGATCAGAATGACTGGAACAGGCCTAAGTGCACAGCCTGACAGACTTACCCTTCCTCTCTCACATTCTGCCACCGGCTTCATAGCCACAAGAACGTAACACTTAATAGTGTGACAAATGGAATCAAGGTAAAAGTGGAGGTAAACAAAATGTTCACAAGACTCCATTTCACCAGATATTTTTGTTGTCTACTGCTGTTTCTGAAAAATTCAATGTTTCTATGAGTCACAATAATTAAAACTACCCTGGCATTTAACCTGCCTTTTATAGCAGAAGACACATATACCACTCCAAAATTCTATGCTATCACAGTATGTTCTCTTGGATCACCATTTGCAAGGCAAAGGAGCTGAAAATTTGCAACTCAAAAGTTGCTTTGGGTATTTTCTCCATGACAGCAAAATCAAATGCCATCCTAGAATATTATTTACATCATGAGTAGATATACAACTAAAAATTTCTAAGAGTTTTAATTATAGTGAGAAATAATATATAGCAATAGTCATTTCACATTTATTATCCCCAAAATCACAATTAACATTAAAATGCACCTACACACTAGCAAGTGAATAACAGTTACTCTACAACAATAACTGCAATTTCATAATTAGCAGTACAGGTGAAATTTCTGTATCCCTTATTCACTTCTCTTTATAGACTACTAAAAAATAACAACCCCACTTTAAAAATACTTTAAATATTTTAAATATAAATAATATTTTTTTCTTTCTTAGTGTTTTCCAGGGTGCCTGACAATACAAATTCGTACCATTTTGTGTATTTTTATTGTGATCTTAATATACTCTGTGGCTCAAGGCTGTGTGGTGAGTATTTGAATTAAGTTTCACTTAAACTAGCAATGTGTTTAAAGAACATGCTTGTGCAGATCCCTTAAACACATACCATATTCTCATCTGATGAATTCCTACTTGTTTCATTTTTCATACTTGCAGAGCATGCTTTTTCAAAATTAAATCCCTTTGCTTCAATTGGAACTTTCATTGGCCTGAGACAGTGTATTGAATTAGGAAAGGCAAAGCCATTAGCAAATTACACAGATAATACCTATTCAAAACAAACATAAATTTGTATTTATTAACTTCAATTGAAATGGTATGCAAACTTCCACCTAAGTATTTGTCAGTCAGTTGCCTTGACAAATTCCTAGCGCTCATCTTTAGCATTTTGGCTGCTAATGCTAATGAATTAAACATGTTAGGGTACTCAAAGGAAAGAATCCATATAAAAATAGCACATGAAACACAACTGGAAATGCTGAGAAGGCAGATGTTTCAAATCATGCTTCTCTGCAGGAATTTGACAATATGGTCTGACCATTAAGAAGACATGAGCAATACTCAGTGCTGAGATGCAGAGCCCCATATTTTTTATTTTGTTTTTTGTATTTTGTGTATTCACTCATCCCTGGACCTGCCCTGAGAACTAGCTTATCCCCATGAACAGACTGGGCAGAGGGTACCTTTTCTGTGGAATCCAATGTCCTGAGAAGAACCAAGATTTGCTGATGTTGAGACATTTCTGGGAATTCCTGAACATCATCTGTGTGAGTAACACACAGCCTTAATAGCACACAGATGTTTTTATGGTTCCATAAGTGCAAAATGCATAGAGCTTTGCAGTGATTCCAGGCTAGCTTCTCAGCAAATTCTATGTATCTGACTTCAGAATTGAGATGAAAGTTATGACAGCTAAAACTTTTGTGAATCAGCCTCCACAGATCTGACCCTTACTTTGACCAAATGAAACAGGCACCATTGTTGCCACTTAAAGATAGTGAGAATGAGAAACCAACATTGTAAGCCCTAAGGCAACGCTGAACAATAGTGGAAGACAAATTAGAATTCAGAAGTTCTGACTTCCAACAAGGGAGGGATCATTCAGTTACAACCGAGAACATAACTTAATCCATTTCTGAACAAAAATAACTTGTAACCTAAGTCAAAATGTTAAATCAGTAGAAATTACTAGTTCCTGCAAAGTAAGGCCTCTAGAATTCTCATCTGTCAGAAGAGCTACGTGTTGACATTCGACTACTGGTTGTATAGCAGATGATATTTTCCTGGATGGATTCCGGATCACTGATGAAGCCCTCATGTATGTGTATGTTTTTGGATAATTTTAGTATGAAAGTATTTTTAAGGATATTGAACAAAATCCCATTAAAAGGGAATTTTCATTTCACTTTCTCAATCTCATTTCATAGTGTTACCCATTATGAGTTTAACTCACTTTTTTTTTTTATTTATTATGTCTCATCTTTCTAAGTTAATAAAACCCCTTCTAAAATATGTGGTTTAATCACCCTTCAGGATTCAGTCACTTTACAGCATGCTATAAAATTTCATTGTCAGTGGTCAGGATGAAATGAAAAGGTCTTATAACGCACTTCAAAAGAGATGCTTAAGTACAGGGCAGGACTTATGTGATGGTGCCTGTTAAATCGATTTCATACTACCATCCCATTCTCCCCTACTTATACTAACTCTTTTCCTTTGTAAGGGGTGAAGGTTGGACTGCAGTTAAAACTGGAGCTTTAGGGACTTGCACTATTTGCCAGAAATTCCTCTCCTCCTTGGGTAACAGCTCTGAGATATTTACATGACATTGTCTTTAGGAAAAGCAGGTTAGATTTCCCCAAATTTCCCATAAGAGATATATGAAAAAATTTTATTTCCCAGTGTAAGAAGGAAATGGAACTCCTTGGATAACTGAAATGACAGGGGTAATTAAAGATGAGTCCTTGTATTTGAAAAATACGTGACAGCAGAAGTAGCTGTGAGATGGAAAAAGAGGTTATGTTTTTCCACTCCATTTTTCATTCAATTAAAATGTTTTATTTTGTATTCAAGTAATTGATGTTTATGTGATTTACACAGTCAGTAAAACAATAATTTATTTCTGTGCTCTGTAAAAGAACCTTTTTCACCTGCATGGCCAAATAAAATGTTAACTGAAGTTCCTTAATTTTGCAGGAATATCCTGGCTTGAGAATATCTTAGGTTTGAGCACTGAGAGGGAAACTATTCAAATTGGTTGCCCTTACTGGCATCTAATTAACAAATTGTGTCTGTCCCCTAAAACTCAGTGGAGCATTGCAGGAAAAGGAGATTTTAATGCAGCATTGAGCTTAGTGGGAACTCCACAGCCATATTTTTTCCAATTAGCAAAGAACTACAGTCAGCCTCCATAGCAACTACATTTCTGCTTCTTTCATATTTAACATTCTTCCCTTCTCACCTCTCCTGTCTTTTCTAGGTTGGCTGCATGCCTTGGGTTTGGAATACCAATTCCAGCAGCTCAATAGTTATAATTTCTCCTGGTGGAACAAATAAAACAATGAATGAACTGCCATGTGACACAGCCCACTATGGTTTCCTTTCCTGTGTAGTGGGGACTCTCACCTTGGCAATATTTCTACGTGTATCTTCCTTGCCAAAAATTATTCTCCTGCTTTTTGTTACAATTTTGTACATAGTTATTCTGGAACTCAGTGGTTACAGAAAAGCAGTGGGGTAGGTATCTTGCAAAATTAAGCAATGGGTAGTTTTCTATAGATAGTCACACATTGACTACTTATTTCTGAATAGTCCTCTAGTGTTCAGTGCTGCCCACGAGTAAAGCATAAGAAACACATCAGTCATCCTCTCCCCACCAATTGTAGGATCTAGTAACATCCATCAACAGGAGAGCAGCTTTTGGGAGCTGGCAACTATTGCCCAATTGTTCTGTAGTCTTATGTTAATGTACCCCAGCTGAACACTCTGCATCGTATGGAATAGAAACACACAGTTAAAAACTTAACTGCCATATTTCAGCAGCCCTCAATCAATTGCAATTTCAATAAAGCTTTTGAGCTTTTGAATGTTTTTATATTTTCTAATTAAAAACATGCACATACATTACAATAATGCATAGCATCTAAAAATCCTCAAGAATTGCATGTTGGTGTGATGCAGCGATCAGATGTACTATCACCCATCTTCCTGCCCAGATGAGCCTCTTCAGAAACAGCTAGTGATTAGGAGGTACCCATGTGCTCTAAACTAAGGATCTGATATTAAATGTGCAGCGTTAGGTATTAGACCTGGAATAACACATTTATTTTCTTCTTATTTTTAAGGGGCGGCTCCTTTTATATGCGTGGCTATGAGCCAATACTCGCTATTTTGCTATTTTCTTGCGCTTTAGCACTGCATTCAAGACAGGTGGACTTGAAACTGCGTCTGGACTACCTCTGGGCAGTGCAGGTAAATCACAGGACTTCATAGTATCCATGCACACAAAATGATGTCTGACTTTTTAAACTGGTTTTCAAATGCCTTCAGGACAAATTACTAGGAGTCAGACACTCAAACTTTTTCATGTCTCTTGGGGTTCACGGAGAAATATTATTTTAGAGCTTTCTTTCCACAGATCTATACAATTCCTTTTTCCTGGAGAAGTGATTTGTTTTTTTTTTGTTTCTTTGCAGTTGCTCCAGTATATCATTAATCAAATAATATATTTATATCCAAGATGCATTAGAAATAAACTGTTAACAATATAAATTTGAGATAAAAAATTAAATCCATGGGAGTTTTTATCTTATATTACAAAAAGGAGTGAAAGTGAAGCAATATTCAGGTAAACTGAAAAGAAGCAGGTAAAACTGATAAAAGGAAATATTTAAACATATATTATACAAAGAAACTATGGAACTCTTTCTCAGAGGAAGATCAGAAATTTATTTAGATACCAAGTGCAGGGACCATTTTTGAAAATGTATTTCCTAACTCTCATAGATACAGCAAAAACATATAGAAATTATATTAGCCATAACGTGGGCATCAGGATATGTCTACCTTCTGTCACACATCTCAGCAGTCTGATTCCCACCTCCAAAGTGTTTTACACTGGCCCCCAAGGGAAGGAGAAAATTGAATATGTAAGTTTATTTGGTGGAATTTGGAAGTTATCCGAACTTACACACCTGTTCTCACGTGTACCCTGTTAATTATTTTGTCAAGAGGACCATTTAAATCGTTACAGTGCTTGCTTTTACACATAACATAAAGACTGGAACGCATGGGTTACTGATTGACTGGAACATATCCCTGGCTCCACTGTATTACATAAAATGGAGAAATCAGTTACGAGTTCTATTATTTTCTGCTTGAAAAATTTTTCTGTCTAGCAGTTAAGCTGTATGAGTGTTTCTTGATTGACTTGATGTCCAAGACTGTGTTCCCTTCTTTTATGCTTTAAGATTATCTTGTTATGCTTTAAGATTATCTTGTTCTATAATTTTCATTAACTCTGTACAGTTCAACTGAGTGAGTTCAAGGTTGTTTTGGATAAGCTGATACTAGTTTCTCTTTGCTGTGGTACCAAATACAATTTGCAGATGGAAAAAAGATTGCCTGATTTTGAAATTCAGTGCAGCACCTGCCTTGTTGGATAGTCTCTAATTTTATATGGGTTGGCACACAGTGGAAGTATGTGAGTGCCATCCGATCCATTAATACAAAACCTTCTATATATTATTCCTAGCCCTGAAATAGAGTAGGAGTACAGTAATGTACCAGTTTTGCTGTCCTGTGACCTTTCAGTGGACCAAGAGTGAGTTCCAGCATCTTAAATACTTTTCGTCATTCCAGCAACTGCAACTTGCATGGCAAATTGTGCATCCCTAATGGAAGTACTGCTTACAGATTCTTAGTTTTAAGTAGCTTTTAATTAGCAATTAATCCATTTAAAAAAATTGGAGTACAGGAGTAAGGCATGCTTTTCTAATGAAAGACCAGACCTGGACTTGGACAGTGGTAAAGGAAGAAACATGGACTTTTTCTGTTTTCTTGGAGACGAGTTATATAAAAATACCTAGTCATCATCACTATTGTTAAAACCATTGTGCACTTTCTCCAAGGGACAGTAGGAGGAGATAAGATGTGAAATTTCAGTATTGTCCACCAGCATTTTCAGGTACCATTTCAAAAAGTGCTTTTCATCTGAGAAAACCAAATGCCATTTTCAGATCTTTTCAACTGTAAATCAGAGATATATGTGGTGCCACCTTGTGTGAGGTTTGCATGATAATAATGAGAAAGTTAAAAAATCAGTTTAGGTAGAAAATTCAGAATTTAGGGATCAACATAACTAGCATTCTTTGAAATCAGTATGCTGATTTCAAATGATTATGATTTCAATGATTATGTTCTTGGCCTCTTAGATTACCTGGGCATATACCTTTCATCTTCTCAATTCCAAGTGGAAGATCTATTCCCTGTACAGTAAGTAATAGTGGATAACACATCAAAAGAAATGCTGTTCTGCTTTCCACTCTGTGTATTGGTTGTAAATGATATTGAGTCCAGGGACTAATTATCGTAACAACCAGGAGTACTGTCCATGATGGATGTTACAGAAGTGGTAGTTTTACTTACCAATTCAAATGAACAAGCAAAAAAAAAAAAAAAAACAACAAAAAAAAAAAAAAAAAACCAAAATATGGTCTTTGAACCTGCTAGGTTCAGGGAACACTGTTTATTGGAAATACTTATTGAAAATTTTAAAGCTGCCTTTGAGTAGTTAGCAAACTCCAGGCTACAAATTGTTCAGCAGTCTTTAAGAGGCGGCAAATAAGAGCCAGTTTTCTGTAGCTTCTGGACTGGAGGAGCCCTCTATAAGGCTAAAAGCAGTCTTGCTCATGTTTCTCTACAGCCACAGTACTACTTACCATTAAACCATGTTGGCTCAACTTGGTTATATTTCTGGTAACAGAAGATTTAGAAAGACCATTGACTTAGTGCACAGGATCTATGGAGATTTTCTGTTTTGCAAAGTGAGTGTGCAAACACTGAATTGCATGAACCAAGTGCTAAATGTAGATTCACATCTCCCAGTAGCCAGTTCCTGCTGTGTGAAGATATTCCTGTCATTTTAGGAAGCTTTTCAATTGCTGGCTTACATCTGGGGGAATTTCAGACCCAAGGGGTATTCTGGAAGCTTCAAGCACTTTGCATACTTTTAGTAACATTCATTATTGGGCTAATCCTGTAAAAAATGTTCTCAGATGAATAAAGCATTTGTGTCATGAGCTGTAATAAAAAGGATTTCATAGATAACTTCTTTTATTTCATCATGAACAACAGTCCAGTACTACTAAATTATACTTTAAACCATGAAAGTATCCTGAAACTAATCGTAGGAATACATAGATACATATTCAGTGGTCTGTGCTAAGGTCTGAGGAAAACATAATTCGACACAATTTTTTTATCCCATAGGGGGGAAAAAAAGCACTTTGAAGAAGACCAGTTTCAAACAAGAAAAACTGATTAAGAAAAATTACAGTTTCAAGACAAGACCAGTTTCAAACAAGAAAAACTGATTAAGAAAAATTACAGTTTCAAGACAAGTAAATCCAACTTCCATTCAGCTAGGCTGCATTATCAGAACAGTGATAATACAGTAGAATTTATGTATGTAGCGTGGAAAAATACTTTTTTTATGGCTGATATGTTTTTAAAACATTTATATTTGTACCTTCTGTTCACAAATCAGTAGTGTTACAGGCTTTTGTTGATTTGCTATGAGGTTTTTTTTCTGTGCCAGATTTAACTTTTCTCAGTACCACAGTATTTTAAGAAAATATCTGTTGGTTTTCTTAATATTTTTAATAGGCAGTGGGAGAATTTCATTTACTGCATAACATTATGGTGTAACTCTGTGTTCCTCATATGACAGTAACTATGAATAGCAAATATAGGAGATTTTACTTACATGTGACTGATAATCACTTTTGATTATGCAAATTATTTAACAGAACTGAGAGGGGGAAAAAAAGAATGGGCAAATAAATACGAGTAATAAATTTGGGAAGATCCTAAAACTACAAAAAATGTAGTTGCTCACTCACTCAGGATTTGTCACAGGAGGAAAACAACAATAATACAAATATATGACTTCATTTGATGCATTCAATTGGTGCATTCTTTAGGGAATACTAGACTATCATTCTACTGTCTTTTCTAGCCCATTACACTTGTAAGAAATAAGACTTTTACAACCTACAGGCAAGACTCGCCAGGTTGTCTTAGCACCTCCAGTCAAAAACCTGGCGCTGCAAAAGCACTGTGATGTGTTTGTCCCCTGTGGATGTAGTGCCATCTTCCGGTGCAAAAAATGAGATTCCCATGGCACTGGGTGCCCAGCTTCTTTTTAACTGAATCTTGAAACTGTATTCTCATGTTGCGTCTATTTAGTCAGTGACTATTCTACAGCATTTTTAGGCTTATTAAACTGTCAGGTGAAAAAACTGTTCAGATCACTTCCCAGACAGATGATGGGTAACCACTTACCAACATTGTAAAAACTGTAGGATCATTTAAAATGCAGTAGATGTTAGTTAGATTGATATAAAAAAGTCATAGTAATAAAAACATTTTAAATTTTGTCACCATGTCCAGTGCAAAAATAAAGCCTGCTTTTAAATACTTCAGCTCTGCAAATACAGTTGGCTTCCACAAAATGACCTAGCTGCCACAAATACCAAATAGGTATAAGCAAACAGCAGAATGTGAAAAGTTATATTGGTCATGCCAATGCACTTTCTTTCTTGTTTATTTTCACAATAATCTGGCTTGTTTTTTGAGCTAGTTGCTATTGCGTAAATATCATGCTGGCAGCTTTCCTTAATTAACAAATGGGAATAGGGTCAAATAGATGAAGGTTTAAATGTTTGGATAATATTCCCACCAGGAATGCAAATATCTGTGATCTGTGCTATTTTAATCTTTCAGCCCCAAGTGCTCCTTCTCCCTTCCCCATGTCTGTTTTTCCTGAGAAAGAATGATGCCTATGCATCCTCTAATCTCAGCTGCTCAAGAGTAGGCATTAGAAGCTTATGAGTCACAAGGAGGAAGGACCATTTTCATTGCACTTCCCTGAAAGGCAGAAAGCAGAAAGCTGGGAAAAGGTCCAGAAAATACCAGTAATTGGCTTACTTCCCTACTATATTATCTCTGTGATGGGATAGTTTTAGAGTCCTCACTGTTGAACATGACCCAGCCTTTTTTTACTTCACCTTCCCTCCTTTATCTTCCCTTGTGAGAGATGCAAGGAGCCATTTCCTCTTTCCCCAAGCAGCTCCTGAGGAATTAAATAAATGAGAGCTGTCTTAGGCAGTGCAAGGCAAGAGGGCAGATACTCAAGCTCTGTGCAGTAGTAGCAGAGGTGGTACTCTTAGGTTCATATTCCTAACAGATTACTTCAATAATAAAGCAGGATGTTAGGCATGGTGAGTGGATGGTTTAAGTGCAGTCCATGCAGAGACTCCATCTTGGGTACCAGGAACAATACAGCAGTATTGACCCAGTGTGTCGTCTAAGATAATATGCCTTTGCTTTTCAGCATGAGAAAGTCTCAGAAAGAATGCTATGCTAATTCCATTAATGTTTTGCTTCTAGTTCTGGTGCTAGATCAGGCAGCACTAACACAGCTTAATTTTCAGGGCACTGCATTGCCCCACCTGGACATTATCAGCACAAATTTCTCTCAGAAAACATGGAGAGAGTGCATTCCTCTCTCTCTCTCTTTTAGCTAGGAGGTGCTTGGCCTCAAATAGTTCAGGGAACAAAAAAATAAGAGCACTCTCCTTGTTCTGCTGTTTGCATATTTTGACCCTATTTTGGTTTTCTTATCATTACCCACCATGAATCACAGAATTACTGTATCACCATGATATTATTCAAGGACTTTCTATGATGTTAGGGGTCTTTCATGTGAAAATGAAGATTTTATCAAACCCTTAGTGTTTGATTGGTCTGACCATGACTCAGGAAAGCTGAGGTCCTGTTGCTTAAGCAGTCTGCCAGCACCTCTGGCTATGGGGGCCTTTCACAGAGTAGTCTGCTAGATCGGAGTGCAGCTCAACTTATTTGTTCAGGGTCACATGCTAAAAAAGAAACCTCCTTATGGGTCTCCACAACTTAACCCACTGCCATTGACTGCTAGCACCCTTGAAGAAACCACATTAACAGTTTGCAGATAACACTCTTTATTAATAAAAAAACAGTAGCGAGAACTTCAGGTTTTAGGATTGCTGGTGATAGTATCTGACTGCAAAAATGTATTCAAAGCAATGTACAGACAAGCTCTAATCCCCAGTGAGAACTCGCTAGAGATAATCATTCAGCATGCATGTACATGAGTACACATCTTACCCCATAGGTGTCCATATGGGGGAAAAGAGAGGTTCAGCCCACCAGCTAATCCCGGCAGTTACGATGGAGTCTTCATTCTAATTCTTCTTTACATTCATGCAAAGCCTGAGTGACTTTAGTCATACATATTACTCAGTGAGGGGTGGTTATGCCTTGGAGGTGGGTAACATCAGTGTAGTATCTGAGATAACCTTGGGATGAGGATATGTGTCAATCCAAGGAGGGTAATTTTGCTATAGCTGCTGATTCAATAGCAGGACATCTTCCTTTATCTCCCTAGGCTTCCAGCTACTGCATGGCTTATCATCTAAAAAGTACCACCAAGTACCCTCTTCTCCAAGGGTTTCAACAGAGCCTGGTTGCAATGTCTCCACTCCACTCCACTCCACTCCACTCCACTCCACTCCACTCCACTCCACTCTCCATTTAGTTCCCCCTAGATTGTACTGTGTGTGGAAATTTGGGTGTGCTGACTGAAACACACTCCCTGTGTTTCATCCAGGGAGGAGCACCCATACTTCCCCATATATTTTCCATACTGTTATCTTTAATTTTAGCTCAAGTCTTTTTCCCACAATCTCGTTTTTGGCAACTGAACCCTCTCAGATCCAAAATTGTGGTTAACAGTTTTGCATCCGAAAAGGGAAGAGACACTTGTTACGTGTGTTGAAAATGTAGCATTCTACCATTAGCAACAGTGACATCATTGATGACTTTCCCTGCTCTTAGATGATTTTGCCACCACCTCAGACATGACCCTGATAGCTTTATTTGAGCCATTAGCTCTTCATCAAGAGCTCACTTCTCTACTTCTTAGTCATGGGTGTTCTTTGCTCTGAAACTTTTGCTGTGGTTCATACATAATGATGGATGTATTTGAGAATCTTTTCAATAATTTCTTCCAAAATGAACGGTTTGGTCCACAATTGGGCAAGGCAGATTAATTTGATCATGCATTTCCACATAATGAAAAACACTCCACTTACTTACTTAATTCCTTTGATTAGTCCAAAATCTCCACAATTTTGACTCAAAAGAGTATTGTTCTTTAGGAAGGTATTCTGCCCCGTATTGTATTGGTAGGTTAACTGAGAACCTTAACATTCCTAGGAAGAAAGTCAAAACAAAATTTTTCATTCAAAAAATAGAGGAATGGATAAGGAAGACCGGAATGGATATTTTATTAATATCATCAGTTCAGTTCAAAAATCTATTTGGTGTTGTCAGAATAAAATTTTCCTTGTTCCAGTGTGATGTAAAATGGAGTTGCAAGCTTGGTTTGGATTTTCAGCTGAAGAATCTTTCTATTTTTCCTGTTAAAACATTTAAATTCCAACAGTCAAACTAAATGCCAGAGGCCATTTCACATGTTTATAGAAAACAGTAAGTCAGAGTTATACCGCCAAAATAGGGGAAGGGTATTTTAAGAAAAGAGCATGTGAAATTTAAACAGCGAAATAAGTGTCAAGAATAACAGCTCACAAACAGGAAATAGATAGAATAAAAGCTTCAGGTATATTTCTTGAAAAACTTAATTGCTATTTAAAGTTTACTGCTATTTCACCTCTAGAACAGGTTTGTTTCTTATTACCCAAATTAGGGTAGGAGCTGAGAATATATTTTAAAAGGCAACAATTCCTGAAGAATTTATGTTTATGAAATCAGTTCTCTTTCAGAATGCTTTCTGCTTGTAAAGAAATTTTAAAATACAGACTAAACTGCAGGCCAAACAGACTGTGTAGCCTGAATAAAAACATTTTTTCCTAAGTTTTGTCATGGTTAGCTACCTGGAAAAATAATCATATGAAATAATATTGTTAGACTACACAAAAGCAAGAGGTGACTGGTTTTCTCCTACCTAGATAGGAATGGGTACTGAGAAATTATGCAGACTTTGTAATAGATCAGGAAACCAAATTTCAGATATAAATGGGACACAAAGAAAAATGAGAACAGGTTCATCAATGATTTATGTGACTAGGGTTTCTCAACAATGCCTGAGAATTTGGTTTTCCAGCCTTCTACTGACTGTAATTAGATAAAAATCACATTGGGATCACAGTAGATTATTTGTGTATGATTGAGGAACAAAGAACAAGCTGTGATTTTTGTGAGATAATATGATACTGATCAAGTGTTTTCTAATTGAAATCAGTGCGAGGCCAAAAGTCACTTTAAGAACAAGGAGCAAATTCCAGTAAAGTAATTTTGCACAAGAATCTATGAAAGACTAGGCTGGAATTGGCAAACCTAGGATTCCCAAATGAGATTCCTATATATTCAGTATTTTTCGAGTAAGGGGTCTGATTTTTAAAATCATTTCCTACTATATAACTCACACTAACTCTGTATGTCAAACACTTGTAATAAGATGTCAGTATCTTGGGTTAGGGACCTCAAATGTGTTAACTCCTAAGCACTCTTTCTGAATGCTGTCATTCACATCAATAACAGAATTTCTGTTCTGAAGGAACTACATATATTTTCATGACAAACACCAGCATAATTAAAACAACCTCTAGAAATGTTAACTATTTTTATACAATTTTTTTAAATTGTGCATCATTCTTAAGGATGCTCAGTCTTAAAATATTTTTCTCTGTTGAATCTATAGTCGTATCAGATTTGTTTCAATTTTACTGCAAAGTACATAGGTTTGCTTTAAACACTGGAGATTCTCACTGGCTTCTTTTGTCTGAAAGATGGATCAAATACTGCTGTCACTGTATTGAACTATCTAGGAAGTAACTGGCCTCCAAGGCTAGTGTGATTTAAGTGGGATTATTTTGGCTTACTCTGTAAACATATCAAGTTTCTATTTAAAAGAACAGAGAACTACAGAAGATACCAATACACTTAACTGATCAAACCCTGAAAACAGCTGAGAGACTTTAGCTTGAATTACTAAGCATTTAAAGGGATTTTGCTTAATGTAGAAGCATGGTACAGGAGAACTGTTCTCAATCTACATTGCTACTCTACATTTTGTTAATTTTAATTCCAAAGGATAAATTAATATAAGCTATTTGATAGGCTCAACTAATTTTTTGGTTTTTGTAAAGGTTTTTCTTTTCCTCTATTCCAACAGGCAGAAGAAGAGAGAGATGATATGGAGAGAGTCAAGCTGGATAATAAAAGAATTCTTTTCAATCTGTTGCCAGCCCACGTTGCACAGCATTTTCTTATGTCTAATCCAAGAAATATGGTAAACCAAGATAAAATTTAAATACATGCTGTATGGGCCTGTGTTGCTTGGGCCACCTTACACCTGTATGTTTTCAAGAACATCTTGGAAAACAGTTTACTCATGTAAAAATAGTAGCTTTGTAAATATTTGCCTTCAAAAATTAGTTCGAGATTATTTTTTTTGCTGTACGATCCTCCTTCTCTGAAGAATTTTATTAAAATTCAGGATAAGGGAAAGTTGTCATTCAGCATCAATGTAACCAAGTACTGGCATGCAAATCACTTTTTGTTTTAGTTTTCCAATCAATGTAAGATATTGGAATTTATCACAGTATTGCATGAGCTCAGTTTGGTTCTGAATGGTGAAGTGCATAAACTGCCAGATACTTATGTATTAATCACTCTAGTTCTGGAAAGTATGCTACCATTACCAAAACCATCTATTTAAAGTTAAAAAGAGAGAATTGTACATAGGAGGACACAGATTAACATAAAAGGTTGCAGTGACCAAATAAGTTGGTTCAAGAAAGCCTTATGAGAGTCCTTCTGGTCATGTGAAAACCTCCAGCACTGGAGTAGCTATAATATCCATGATACTGTTCTTAAGGGATTGGGTCAAAGTATTTGAACCACAGAAAAGTGATTTTGCTTTCTTTGAGCCTTCCAAATTTTTAAGCAGAAACATTACCATACAGAACAGCATTATATTATATAGGATGTAACAACACATGGAAAGACTTGAAGGAGTTAGGCCAGTTATGTACCACAGGATAAAATTGGTCCATCTCTTATTTTGCTTATAAAACAAAATTGAGAAAACGTAATTATTTTTCTCGTACAATAGAAGTGCTATAATTGTTAAAACTTTGTCCAAAATTTGGCTCACTGCTTCTATGTCTAAACAGAAAAACACCTAAAGTTGTTTTAAATTGGTTTAATATCTTTGGTGTTATTTTTCTACTGTGGTCTTAAGTGAAGACATCGTTCAACATTATTTTAAGAAGCCTGGTTTTCTCTCTAGAAAAACTGATATCCTTTGCGCTAGCTATTGCTTGGCAGTAGAATAAGTAGTGTAATAATGATGTTTAATTTAGATTAATCTTTTAAAATAAACATTACATCTGCTTATGAACTACAGGACCTTTATTACCAGTCATACTCACAAGTGGGAGTGATGTTTGCTTCCATCCCAAATTTCAATGATTTCTACATCGAACTGGATGGCAATAATATGGGAGTGGAATGTTTACGCCTGTTAAATGAAATTATTGCTGATTTTGATGAGGTAAGGTCTAAACACTTTGTCTTTTGACCACAGCAGTTCTACCAAATAACTATCAACGAGATTATCTGAAGTAAATCAGTGTATCTTGAACTGATTACTAAAACAGTACTATAAACTTCTTTTCTGATCATAGTTTGTGTCCACTGAGCTTCTCTAAAGTGCCAAATTTGTACTTTTAGACACATGACTCTGACCTAAAATTTCTCTTATATAGGAAGAGTATCAAAAATGAAAGTTATTGACTTTTTTTTTCACTGACATCAAAGTGGGCAAGACTCAACTTAGCAAATATGATATGGTTTAATGAACTTGGACATACTGTCTGATAACTATGGTTGCTTGTCTAAAATATTATGTAATATTTAACAGTTTTATGTTTTAAACAAAGCTTATGGACAAAGAATATTATAAGGATATTGAAAAGATCAAGACAATTGGAAGTACTTATATGGCAGCTGTGGGACTCGTACCTACTTCAGGAACTAAGGTAAGAAGATTTTACAGAACAGTCTTCTGTGAAGGAACCATTTTCCTTAATTTTCCAGAGGAACATCAGAAACACAACTAATTCTGTGAGATTACTGATAACTTTTATGACTTCTTTACAACATTTTGAACCTGAAATTCAAAGAAGAGCTGGAGCCAGAAAAGGAAAACTGCCACACTTCCTTATGTGGCTTCTCTTGTGATTTCATTGTCTGCAAGCTTTGAATTCCCTGCAAGTTGGTATATAAAAGCCTCTAAATCAGTGGTAGTGTTTTAAACCTGGTATCTTAGATGTCCTTGTAAGATGCAGGGAAAGGTAGACTCTAGGTGGAGTGAATTGCTGCAAAACTAGCAGAAAACTATTAAAATGCAGTTTTTATATATATTTTTAATATTGAAATCTGAATGTAACCTATAAGAAAAATAAACATCCTCTCCCAACCCCCATCATGGACAGGAACCTTGTGCTAGGTACAGTGCTGCGCTGTACCTGGTCCCTCCAAATCAGCCCTTCTTTGTCTCTACCATTAGCATTCTATTTACTGCTTTAATTACTCAGCAATCAAAGAAGTCAAAGTAATTTCAAACCCACTAACTCTGTCACAGTTCTTCTGTATCCTCATCACTACCTCTTAGAGTATTATTCTCACCTTAAGTTACTATCTTGTAACAGAGATTTCCAGGATTTCCAAGCAGCATCTGGAAAGTCAGAAAAAAACTGTGAATCATATTAAATGCATAGTATACAGAGTACTATGCATATTAGTAATTACACTAATAAAACTAAATCATTAAAATTTTATAAAATTACTAATATAAGAATAGTATGAAAATTAAAGCAATCCATTCACCTCATCTGCCCAGAGTTTTCAGACACTTCTCTCTTGTTCTGCTATGCATGTACATGTATTGCAGAAATATGTTGAATACATTAGTGCATATGGTTTAGCATTGCAAAATAATACAAAAAAAGAAGGCAAAAGAAAAAAAAAAAAACAAAAAAAACAGAAGATGCCCTGTGGACTTTTTAGCAACAACTATCCCTGCTAAGTAAATAAAAAAACAAGACCACATTTAAATCAATGGTTAGAATCATTTCGAGTATATCACACAACTAACCTTCTGGTCTGCAAAGTATTTCTGGCAGATGCCTTCCTTTGTATCATTCCTAGAAATCTATACATTACCAAAAAAAGAGGTATTTTTAAAAATCTGTTTATCCTAAAATGTTTGACTCATGGGTTCTGAGACAGCCAAAAAACACCGATCTTTAGAATGTTTTCAGTGTGTGATCTGAGGCAAACAGGCAGTGGCATACTTTTGTGTCTGCTATAAATGTTCTTTGAACTATAATCCTCAAAACAAGTGTGTTATTGGGTAACTTTGGCAACATATGTTCCAAAACCTAAACATGTTTGTCTCTTGTATTTTATAGTTGTTGAGGGAAGGGTCAGCTGTGTTAGTCCAGTACTGAAGATACTGTTCTGAGCTTCTGATCGTAATGCATTTTAAATCACAGCAGAAGATCTGGTACAGAACTCTGTCTTCCTTTTAAATCTTGGGGAAAATATTGAGTTTTTTCTATATACATAGAATTTATTAAAAATTCTGTATTGCAGACAAATTGTCTGTCATATGAAACAGACAATAATTTTTACTTTAACTTAGGGTTTCAGCTCTTCTGTGATCTCTCCTTACTGTTCATGTTATGCAAATGAATGGAAATCACGCGCATCCTCTTGCCAGTTTCCCAGTAGTTCTTCAGCATACACCTGTACATTAGAAGTCTGAAAATCTTGGCTGGCCTGTCATGCACAGACAATCACTGCCAGTTTCACACAGTCCCTGGGCTGTCCTATGAAGTCATATCTGTCAATGGGGAACCATAAGACCCTCAAGTGCCTCTGGTCTGTCCTCTGCCAGAAGCGTTCCAAGTTCAACAGAAAATCTGGCACAGCCTCTGATTTTGAATCATTAATTTCATACTAGGATTTGGACATGAACAGAATGCAGTGGATGGGGTTAATTGTGCTCTTAACTGAGGATATTTACATACTTAAGAGCCCAGTACTCTGATGAAGTTAAATATTTAAATCCCATATTTTACTGGACTCCTGTTTCTGCACCTTGACTTCAGCAGGTGACAGTAATTGAGCAGTAAATGCTCATTGCCTCTATTGCTTCAGTGCTGCTTCAGCCTCACAGTGACTTTTGCTGTGATGCTCTGGGCAGTCTTTCCAGTAATCACTCTGATATTTAAATAAATAATTGATTGTTCTATCAACAGAGCAGTACACAAACCAAACTCTTTGTAGATCTTTTGCACAATATAAATTCATTTTATCTCTTTTTCACCAGGATCCTGACTTCACCAGGGTCCTAATTTTGTGATTTTCAGTGCAGGTTCAAGAGTTTGCCCTAATTCTATTGAGAGGCATGTGTCACGTGCAGTGCACTCAGTATTTGTCACCATTCCTTTCTCCTGCAACCCTGAAGGGCATTGCAGGAAAACAAAACATCAGATAGCAAATAAATGGAAGAGAGGAAACATACAGAAGATTAGAAATCAAATAAAACTATGCACTGCTCTCTCCCTGCTCCAGACATTGAATATTTTATCCTTCTCTGTTGGAAATGTATCCATTAGCTCTTTAAGCTTAATTTTTGTTCTTCCTGTGTTTTGGTGATTCTGAAAAGAGTAAAACTAACTAGTTCACAGTGAAAGAAGCATAACGCCAGACATCCAGGCAGGTAAATAAAAATATCCTTCCCAAAATTTGGGACTGGCACAAGGATGACTTTCATAATTTTTTGTAAATTTCCTAGCCACATAAAGCAACCCTTTCAAACTGAGGTAAATGAAGGAAATAGCAACTTGTTTCTCAGTTTTTTCAGCCATTGTTTAGCACTGCATTTATAAAATCTCACTATTATGGCAAAAACGCAGCAAGCTTTCATCTCATGCCAGCTTGCACAGTCCTGTTGTGTAACACCATACAGAAGCTGCCACTGACCCTGCATTTCTTTCACCATATCCTACCTTTAGCCCACTTTCATTTTTCAAATTTGTTTAAAAAATCATATTTCTTATTCAAATAAGAGCAGAACATAAGAGCAGTCATACTGACTTGAGTCAAAGGTTTATTCTGGTAACCTGTCTTTAACTAACCAAGGTTACATCCTGGGGGAGAGCATGAGTTACAAAAAAAATATGCAAACCACTCTTTTACACTTTCTAATAATATGCTGCTTAGATTTTTACTACTTTGTAGCAAACATTTCTTTCATGACCTTTAGAATTATGTTAGAAGCTTGCTAAGTTTTGGAATCTACAATACCCTTTGAAAATTAGTTGCACAGTTTAATAAGTCAGAATTTGTAAAAATTATTTTCTTATGTTTGGGGTTTTTTTTACAAGTTAATACTTCACCATTTCATTTGATCCCTTTTGGACAAAAAAAAAATGGTTCATTTAGATACATTTGATAACAGCTCCCTTCAAATTGCCTGGAAAGGAAAAACACAGGGGTGTTCTGCACCTCCCAGGATTAAACCTAACAGGAATTTTGTCAATGGGAACAGCATGCACCCCGTGGAAGCTGGGAGCTAACAAAAGCCCCAAAGGGAGAAGACGGCAGAAACTGTAGTTATTAATAATCATCAGGCAAAGTAGTTTTGTAAGAAGGCAGGTTACATTCCCTGCCACACTCAAAACAAACATCTGCAGCTCTCTAGCAACAGAACCACTTTACCATGGGAACTTGGCTTTCCATTCTTCCCAGAAACCAAAAGGAGAGAGAGAAGAAAAAAAAAAATTACAGAAGAATGCATGTGCTGCAGCTACCATCAAAAGTTTCCCTTCACAAACAAAAAAATTGGTTAGCTTCTTTTCCTAAGACATCTGTTTAAGCTTCTCAGTATTTTTCACTTTAGTATTTAACCTGCATCTCAGTACCATACAAATCTAATGTGCAACACTATTTTGTTTCTAGGCTAAAAAATCAATTTATTCCCATCTGAGTACACTGGCAGATTTTGCAATAGAGATGTTTGACGTTCTTGATGAAATCAACTATCAATCTTACAATGACTTTGTCCTACGAGTTGGTAAGTCATGCTTCTACAATTATCACACAAGCAGAAGACTGGTTTTCGTTGGCTTTTCCTGTGCTGTCAGCAAAGGATTACCTGTCCTGCACTCATGATTAAAACTGAAAATTCTCCATTAGTGAGAGAGTCACATCCATGTAAAAGGTCAGCAGTCTGGATGGTGTGCATTAGTATTAAGGAATTGCAATTCCCTCCAATTCCAGTATGCTTACTTAATCTATGTGCCCTAAAAGGAAAGTGCATCATTAATTTTATACAATATTATGACTGTACCCAATCTTGTGCCTTACACTTGGAGGCTGGAACAATAGCTTGCCTCTGGGCAGAGTGAGAATTGAATGCCCAGAAGAATCTACCCCAAACACTGAAAAAATACTTAAACAAGCTGTCCAGAGCCAAAGGGCTTTAGAGTTGTAAATTAACACTGCTGAGAGAACATTGCTAAGCTGCTGAAAATTTGGTTTGACTGTATTACATTAAGTTGCATCTGCAAAAGCTTTGTTAGCATCAAAAGTGCAATGGGAGCTTTTTCTCCGCAGACACCAAATCACCTTAACCAGTCCTGTTTTCTCCAAAAAATCAAATTCTCTGGTCTGCACAACACAGCCCTTCCAATGCAATCCTTTACATGTTATGTCTTACCACTCATTTCTCTCAGCCTTCTCAGAGATCAAGTTCCCTGCTTCCCTTTCTTTATGTATCCTGCTCCTCTCCAGTGGTACTTCTACTGCTGTTCTCATTTTATTGCATATTTCAACACAAGTAGTTTTCTCCAGCTTCTTTCTCTATGTGTTTTCATGGCTGACTTGTGAGAATGAGCTAGGCTACAGGAAAACTGAGGTTGCTAGCAGCAGAAGATTGAAAAAGACCGAAGACATCAAAGGCAGCAACAGAAGAGTTATGCATCTTTGACCTCCTGTACATCCAAATAATTATAAACCTCAAATTCTCTTTGAACTCTGTTATAACTTGTCTTTCCAGGTTCACAAAGGATCAAATATTTAACCTTCATTCTTCTTCATAAATTGTCTAGAAAAGCCTTTGCACGGAATCTCATGCAGGGTTTAGTATCTGCAACTCTTCAGGGCACTCAGAAGAAACATCCTCTTTTATCTTCCTAACAAGATGCTGAAATCAGTCGGAAATGTAGAACTGAGCTCTGCAGTTTCCAAAAATATATGCTTGAGCCATTTGCAAGTACTTTTTTGTCTTCTTCTACTGTCTCTGAGATCCGAGTTGTCTAGTACTAACAACCAACCTGACACACTTCCCGTACCCCAATCTTTGTGTATTGTATTCCAGACCATTATTTCTGTTCCACTTGGAGAACCCTCATTAAAACCTCCATTAAAAGGCTTTATATATGCAATTGCAGTGGAAGTTATAGGAAACAATTAAAGATCTTCAACAGTTTGTCCCATTTTCAGCTAAACTCTGCGCTACTACTGCTTTTCTTCTTTTCTTTAAACAAACATTGGATTTTTAAAAAATCCATAGAAGAATCAAATTTTTATGTTGTCAGTCACATTATATTTCCAATAAGATATCCCAAGGAATGTCTTTGTTGTGTTGCTAAGACTTTTACAAATGCAGAAGTCCACTTGGCATTAATTTAGTCATAGAATCATGAATATGCTAAGGGATCATCGAGTATGTAAGGGAGCCATCAGGATCATGAAGTCCAACTCCTGGCCCTGCACAGGGCAGCCCAAAAGTCACACCATGTGCCTGAGAGCATTATCCAAATGCTTCTTGAATTCTGTCAAGCTTGTTGCTGTGATCATTTCCCTGGAGAACTTGTTCCAGTGCTCAGTCCCCCTTCGGGTAAAAAACCTTTTCCTGACACCTAACCTAAACTTTCCTTGACTCAGCTTTATGATGTTAACATATATTACTGTATTACCAAAAAAAAGCTAAGACACTTGTGTCAAATCTGTTGTGCAGGACCATGTTTCCTTTGGATAATATGCTGTAGTGAAAACCAAACTCATTGTTTAATTTTAGGTATTAATGTTGGGCCAGTAGTGGCGGGAGTCATTGGAGCCAGAAGACCACAGTATGATATTTGGGGGAATACTGTGAATGTTGCCAGCCGGATGGATAGTACTGGAGTGCAGGGAAAGATTCAGGTGAGTGCATTTTAAGAAAATTTTGCAAACTTTACATACTTCCTGTTTTATATGTGGTTACATTTTCAAGAACACTAAGAAAACACAGCCTCTCTTTGTTCTTATGGAGAGGGCAGCACTCTCCAGATGACTCATCATCAGAGGTATAGTTATTTTCCATCTTATACACTTCACTCCTTAGAGACAATGAAATCCTCAAATAAATTATTTCCTATCAAAAGAAACAAGAGTTCTCTGCTTCATTGGACACAGTTGAAGATAAGCCTGACAATGTTAATGCTGCCGGTCTTTGTGCTGTAGAACTTTTGCCTAAAAAAGACCTACAAGGAAAGGATATATGCTCATTTGCATCTTAGCACATTTTATGTAGCTCTAAAAATTGCTTGGATACTTTGGATTGGAGAGGTGATGCAGACAGAGAACATTGTTGTTCTACTACTAGAACCTATGGTGTTTCTCTCAAAAGCTTAATGAACACCTGCAGTAACTTATCCAAAATATCTGTCTAATCTTCAGGGATCAACAGGTCTTCTGCAATAAATTAATATCACTAGAACTGATACAGCATACAATTTGGTTACATATTTCTGTTGGATGGAGCTTAATCTGTCTGTGTATTTATTTAACTCAAGACCAGAAACTCTGCTTCTCAGATTCCAGTTTTATTAGTGATCTTTACTTCTTAAAAAAAATTCTAAGTGAACCTGAGAGCAGCTGTAGGTGATAATCCATTCTGTTTCTGCATATTTCATGACTAAGAAGTAAAATGGAGAGGGGTGAGCAACTACATGAACAAAAAAAGTAACGGGTTTGTTGTTTTCTTTTCTGTCTTCAGGTGACAGAAGAAGTTCAGCGGATATTAAAAAGATGCAGTTATGAGTTCGTGTGCAGGGGTAAAGTTAGTGTAAAGGGAAAAGGTGAAATGTTGACCTATTTCCTGGAAGGAAAGGCTGATGGAAATAATTCCCAAACACGGTCATTAAACTTAGAGCGGAAAATGTACCCTTATGGGAGAGCAAACATTCAAACAAAACTGGGCACCAGCTGTCCATCGGTGTCCTCAGTTGCTAGCTTTACTGCAAAACCTGGTCTTGGAGCAGGTCAAGCATCTGCCACTCACACAAACCAAACACTGCATTATCTTCCTTCTGTGCCAGCTGTGAAGGAGGCATAGAACAAAGGAGATTTGGTTGTGCCACTTGCAGTGAACTTGGAGAGCAATGGTTGCCTGAATTTTTACTAAGAAGTCAGAGGTCATAGGCCAAGTCATTAACCAAGGACCACTACAACCCAACCAAAGAGAACTTGGGGACTGTGTAATGAACTATTGCAATGGAACATATAAGGGCTAGCAATTCTGTTATGAAAAGTCAAAATGGGATTTTATGGAAATGAGGCATATTTTCTTGGCATTTTTAAACAGTAAGTGAAAAAAAATAGATAAATGTGCAAGCAATTATCTACGTGTGTGTGTATATATAAGTTTTAATCCATATATGCACACATACAAACAGTTCTGTGTAGACTTAATAGAGATTTATAGAGATGAACATAAAAATGTGTATTTATTTACACATCCACCTGCAGAGACATAGCAAGGAGATTTCTCTTTCTGTCATAGCCAGAATTGTTGCGCCTGGGATTAGCAAAGCTGCATTTAACCATGGAATGTGGAACACCTGGAGACTCTCCAGGGCTACAGTAAGACTTTGAGAAACTGTCTTACCAGTGTATGAATTAATGCAATGAGAACAGTGTTTATTGTGCTGTCAATGGCAGATTAATGAAGATTGGATTCAGCTAATTACAGAACCCTACGTAAGTTTTTTTCAGTTCTCCTTGCATGCTCAAAAAACTTCCAAAAACTTTCAATCAAACCATTACACTAGGATATAAAGTAGATAAATCACAGAGCTTAAAGTTTAGGCAAAAGAACAATATATATTCTTTCCATTAAAAAAATACAAGTGTGGTAGAGCATAGAATTTGCTGCCTCTTTATAGGTCATTTGACTCTGTGCAAGACAGAGGAGCCACCCTGCAAGCACAGCAATATGCTTCTGCAATATAGAAACATTCCTGTATGTACAGTGCTGATTTTACTGAGGAGCAGAAGGATGGTATTATTTCAGGCTTTTAGAAATAGCACAGGTCCTGTGGCTCAAGTCCAGGATTTACCATTCTAAACAGCTCAAGGTACAGTCCTGTACTGGTGGCAAACATGCTGCTGCTAGTTTTGTGACATTTGTATGTTTGACAACATAATTTTATATATTAATTGATTTTTAAATTTATGCCACAGTTTTATTACACCTTGATTCTATCCAGACTCACTCTTCAAAGCTGTACAATTACAGAAAGCTATAATTCTGAGAAACAAGCACAGTCAAACTTTGCCAAATGAGGAGCACTGGTAAATGTGCCAGGAGAGCAAGGCCTGCTCTTAATCTGCATAAAAACGAAAATGTTGTGGCTGCTTTTTTCTCTACTGCTGCCCACATCATATTGTTTATGGTTTCATACTGAAGTGATGATCCGGATGTGAAATGTGGAGTGCAACTCCCTAGTCAAGGTGGGAGCAGTTGAAGGTCATCCTGCTGAGGGACACGTACTCCATGGACATGTGCCATATTGTCCTGACAGGGATTCACAGGCTAACTAACCTTGTCTGCTTTCCAAAAGAGAAATAAAATTTTACATTGCCTAAAATCATGCAAAACTTTCTTTTAACTAGCAAAACAATCCACCCCCCCACAAAAAAATACAAGATCAAAAAACAACAACAGCAAAAGCCAAAAAAAACCCAACAAAAACAAACAAAAACAACCCACAAAACTAAAAATCTCACTCCAGAACGCAGAAGTTGAATAGACTGTACAACAGAAAATTTTCATGTACTAGGTTTTACACTTCCCTTTGGTGGGCCAATTTTGTAACAGATTTCAGTGGAAAGAAGGTTCTGAGCAAGTCCCCTCTTATCAGCTTTTCTTTGGAGCAGTAATTTTTGCATTAAAAGTATATGACAGCACTATGTCAGTAGATGCAAATGGTTAAAGAAATGTTGCAGGAATTTCTGGTCTCCACTCAGGATGCTCCAGTGCGACTCCAGTGTTTTTCAGCAGAGTTTTAAATTAATTTTTATGTACCCTGTCTGCTGAGTGCTTCATTACAAAGCTGGCAAAGTTAGTCTTATGATTAAAGTGACTATAAAAACTTGAGAACTGCTTCTTAATTGTATTGTGCAGGTAATATGCACCCTGATTGAGCTGAAGAAAGTCACTGCATTTCTTTATCTCTCTAGGAGCTACCCAGTTCACAGATATTCTTCTAGAAAAAATTTATTTCTGGTTTTGAGAGTTTCAAATAATTTTAAAAATATACATGTAGAGAATACAGATTTAAAAGAAGAAATATTTACATAAATAAACTGAGTAAGTGGTATTTATGTAAAGCACACTGCACAATTATGTTCTCTAACAGGTTTATAAGAACTAAATAATCACATGAGTAACTTAAATATTTAACAAAGTTGGAAAGCATTATGTGCAATAGCATTAATCACTCAGTTCCTCTCTCAGAGAGCCCATGCTACACAATTTTTGAATTCAATGAATTTGGTATAATTTCACTGATAATAATGAAATAAAAGTATTTTCTGATCCTAGAAGTAGATCTGGTAGTATGTGAAAACATTGACCAAACACACCCATTGGCCCACCCAAAAGCTTTCAGTGAAATTACTTATTTGTTATTCTTTTTATTAGGCTGAAGACATAGGCATCTTGCCATTGTTTCTTTGATCTTTTACTAAGTGGACAGTGAGCACAAATGAATTGTCCCCTCTGCTGATATTTTTGTGACTGTTCTCCTTCCCAGACCCATTCCCAGTCTGGTAATATCAGTGGAAGATCATGTAGCAAGGTAAATTTAGATTATTCATGTTAACATTTTAAATTATTAACAGGTGATAATTAATTAGAATTGGTCCAAAGATTTTCAAAGCCTGATCCTCTTTAACAAATAAGGCATGTTATTTTTGTAATAATGTTTTCCATGTTAAATGGAAAGGACCAGACAGGTACAGTCCATCATCAGCTTCTCATTCTGTGCTTTTGGAGGAGGTCTCTTCTTCCTAGAGCAGTTGAGTGGACCAGGATGGCTTCTTGGTACTGCAGGCAAGCTGGTGTGTATGTCCTAGCTTACAGAATCAGTAATGGTATATTTGGAGTTGATTTCCAGACTTTAAGTCATAGATTTATAGAATGCTTTGAGTTGGAATGGACCTTAAAGATCATCTAGTTTCAACCCTGTTGCCATAGGTAGGGACACCTTCCAACAGACCACGTTAACATCACTCTCTCTAAGTTCACTATCATTAACATCATTATCCTATCATTAATGGTTTTTGTATTTGTATTATTTTGTTGCTGCTTTTACCATGGGGAAAATGATATATTAATTTGTAGTCCTGGACTGAGAATTATAAATTTATGAAGAAAGTTCAGCTAAGGCACAAATTAGTAAAATACAATGTAAAAATGATATGCAGGGTTCAGCAGCCATTTCAACAATGAAAGCTAAGTGCCCTTTGAAATCATGATATAATGAAGCTGTGCTCTTATCTTTATGCTTTCCCTCTGTATTCATATAGTTTTTCCCCAGTAGAACTTTCTTGTTCTGTCTACATTTGTTTAATTTCAGCTTTTGTGTGACAGTTTTAAATGACATATTTAATCTCTCAGCTCTTCTGCATTCTTTGACATGTTTAATAAGTTTTATACATGGGTGGAAAGAGGGGAAATATACATGGAAGTAATACATCTGAAAACCTCATAAATGCACATTTTCTGCCAAATTAGAGAAAATTGTAAGAAAAAAATTTTTGGCAATTGTCTTAAGATGGTATGTGGCCCACTCCAATATCCCTGAAAATCATCAGAAGGATTTCCCTGGATTTCTGTGGGATTCGTGTTGTGTCCATCTTACTGCACGCAGTTGTATTTCCTGTCTTGCATATATTAATTTTCTGGTCAAGCACTGTAACTTTTGCCTAGGTAACCTTGCTGTAGCCCTGTCAAGGTGTCTGCCCCACAGCAACCAGAAGTCCCAAGTGTTCATCTGAGGATAGTAACTTGTTGATTTCTGGGCAGAATAGCCTCCTGTAGTTCTGTTCACTGTTTTGTGCAGCTGTTAGCTTGAAACAATTAACAGATACAAGCGCTAAAAAAAAGTGATGCCATTTTGGCATGTCGATGTCTGTCAATAGCAAGCACAATATTTCATGTCAGTTTGCATGCTTCCTTTTCAGATAATAGTAATAATAGAAATCTTTCATTCTTTATATAAACATGTAAGTGTCAGAGATCTTTAGTCTTGAGAGCTAATTTCTAAGTATTCCTATACTACCTTTATCTTCAAATGGTTTTTTAATTCATATTCTCTGCTGAGATTGCAAACTGGCATTCCACCAGTTACTGGCTAGATATTTCCAAACATATTGCTTTTACATTGACTAGAAATCTACTTTAACCAGCCTGTGAAATGCACAGTTTTTTGTAGCTGCTTTACCCTGTGGCTAGTGACACTCACTTCTCTTCACCAAACAAACACAAATTTTCCCTTGCTTTCCCTAGGTGAGACTGAGAGCCAAAAGCTTCAGCTTGTTAGGGCTGAATCTGCATCCCCTTATGTATCCACAAGGCCTGCAGCAATCACCAGTTTAGGATGCTTGCAAAGGTCAGGAGCTGAGCTCCTGTAGGCCAAGTTCTGCCTTGGGTTATAGCAATGTCTCGTGTCAATACTGAATATTTTTCAACATTGTAAACAAGAGTAGGTCATGCACCGAAATCTTTCACACTTTTGCCTGTAATTTATCTGTCAGGCAAAATAAAGTAGTTGGGTGTCACTGTTTGAATGAAAACAGTATATGACCTGTGCCATTTCAGAGCTTTGAAGAGTCTGAAAACATTAATAAGTAGCATGAATAATTTTCCTGTGTTGTATTCCTGCTTATAGCAGAAAGAACGCATTTTCTTTACATCAGCAAATCCAGATTCTCTATGCGTTCTGCCCAGGCAGGAGGACTATTTAGCCATAATATTCTTTCAAGTTAGAGTTTTGTATTACAGTGAAAACCAACATTTTTTTAATTTGTGATAAACCTGTATTATAATGCCTTATTTTTAATCTTGTACAGTGTTACAAAACAAGAGAAAACATTGGCCTTTCATGTATTATTCACTTTAAAAGATGTATTGTACTATGAAATTCTGTAAATAGTTTTAGCTAGGACAGGTAGTTGCATGTACACTTGTATAAAAAGAAGGAAAAAGGCACACTTTTAACAAAAATGAATGATTTTTGTAAGAGGCATTTTACATATGCATGGAGATTATATATCCTTTTAAAATGGATGTCTTTTTTGGTTTTCCTTGCAATCTACTGCATGCCATTCATGCCTGACTTCAGTAAAACAAACCAGTATGTTTTTGACATATCACTTCTGGCACAGTTAAATCACTAGTTGCATGTGCATTCAGCAAACCAAAATACAAACAGCAAATAAAAAAGAAAATAACTTCATGATTGTGATCTGCCAACCTCAGTGTTTCAAGGTCCATAACACAGCATATGAAAAGTGTTATCTCTAAGCTGTCTTCATAAGGTACCTTCTGGTCATTAGAAGCAATAAACTACTTTCTGTAGTGTAAAAAGCAAACCAATACTCTAGTTCAAAATGGTGTAGTATCTGACATTCAGTGGTTATTCTCTGATAATGCAATTGATGTATCAAGAAGGACTAGGTGTCAAATCCATCTTTGCTGTATGCAGGTGCAACACTATGGAAAGGCAAAGAAGGTGAATTTGGCCCATTAATGTTACCCAGAGTATACTTCTAATGCGATAGTAAGTTATTGTATATGAAAAGTACATAATTTAAATAGGTAGTTTTCCTGGATTCATACATACATATATATGTATATATGTATGTGTGTGTGCATATATATATAAATATATATAAATTAATTTTTTGTTGCCTTATTTCTGTCACTTTTTTTACTTATTTTCCAAATAGTTTATATTGCTAAGCAGAAAGTATTTAACAAAACTATCCAGAGAAAGTTCATAGCGTTTATCTGGCTTTGAGCCATCTGGGTTCTCTGCTGATTCCATGCTTCCAGAGATGCCTCCTTTAGGCATCACAGCCTAACCCACAGCTTGAGGCTGATGTCAACTAGTGACATTGAAATAAGAAATCAGTTTCCAATCTTCTATTTGATTTTTTTCCCATAAAGTTGATGATCAAACTTAAAATTCTGAAGGAAAACCTAAAATTCGGAAGGTATTTTGCACACCTCATTTTTAAAGTTGTCATATCTATGTCACTACAACTCAGGATTACTTCTCAAATTACTTACATAATTGCTGTATGACAAGTAAGGAGTATTTGAGGAGGGTAACACTGAGTCTTGTGGCAAACAGAAAAGGGTGTAGACTGTAAATACTTTCTGCTTTGAATAAGGATTTGCATTTTACAATTTGAGCTAGTGTTATGATAGAACTCAGAAATCTGTTAAATTTTTTGTTTAATCAGGTGACTATAGGATTAACTAAGCAGTACAGCTTCTGCAAGTACTTTTGTCATCCTAAGTTTAGAGGCAGGTTCATACAATATATCCTTGCTGCCTGCATAGAAAAACCACTACCTTGTACTGACAATTGTCTTCATTGTAGTAGTTAAGGGTTTCTAACAGTCCTAAACTAACTCATCTCAAATTCAGTGGGTTTTACATCTCAGTGTGGTGTAATTGTTGTGAATAATGACAATCTGGACACTGCTCCTGTATCCCACCCTGTTTATGATTGCCGCTTTCCAGAACTCTGTATAGGCAATTTTTAGATCATTTTTCATTTTAATCCCATCTCTCTCTGAGTTCTCAGGCCAAATCTAAATCATTAATAAATATATTAAGGTAAATAATGGGAAAAGTACATATAAGGGAGTGGTAGCCTGTTGCTTTTTAATTCCTTTTCAAAATATCACACTGCTTGGGTGGCCTGATGTGATTTACAATCTGATTGGTGCAAGGATAAAAAAGGAAAGATGGAAAAAAAAATAGGCAAAGTCAGCAAGAGTTCAAAAAACCCAAAAAAAGTAGCCTGTGAGATAGCAATTGCTGAAAGAAAAGGGTGAAAAGCCAATACTCTTCTGAAGTCAGCGGTAAAACTCAGTGACCTGGGACAAGTCTGAAGTATCTGATCTGGAAATACTTAACCAGATTCATAGTGCAACAAAAATAAGGCTTCTGTTTAATTGCATGGTCAAATCAGTTTCTGAGGTTTTGTGTCACATTTACAAAAATATTCAAGACGTCCTGGTGAACCACTTCCAGAATTTCAGAAGGAATTATCAAAAGTAGTTGGGGGTTTTCACCTTTAATACCTATTTTTTGATTATTAGGAAGCAACTTGGAATTCAAATTAGCATTGGTTAACGTCCATAGTATTAGTCCTGAAAGGACTTGGTTTTGCTTGTGCCTTACTGCATGCTGGAGGATCTACTTCTTTATATTAGGATCCCCATTTTATGCCTTCTGTGGCATCAGACATGACACACCTGCATAAAACTGAAGGGGAAAAAATGTGCTGCATCACTGTGAAGATTTTTATTAATTCCTTTCCTACTTTGGTTTACTACCAGTACAGCTATGTGGATGCAAGGAGTGTTCCATTTGTTTGTGGAGGGAGGCGATACACAGGTATATGTGGATCCAAGCTGAAGAAGAATAGGTTTCCTAAAAAGCTCAGTGAGCTGAATTCTGCAGAAAATATTTTCAGATATTTTGGGACTCCTTTCACAAAGCTGGCTGCTCTCCTCTACAGAACACCTTGTAACTGCATTGTCAGGTTTGCTAGATGTAGGTTAGCCTGCTGCTGGTAAAACAGCTAACAAAGAGTTCTTGCTGTGGGCTAAAGTGGGGTTTAATTACTGTGGTTGTGCACACTATCATGTCTTACTTCCAAGTGCCTGACCTTCTCCTTTAATCCTAGACCTGTCTTGTAGTGGCATCAGTTATGAAAACCTTCAGCTGGCACATTGAAGTTACTTAGGTGATTTCTCATGTCTTTTGCTCCTTAGTGCATATGGGTGCAAGACAGATTTCATATGCCATTCAAGCAATATATAAAGAATTTTTAGTGAAATGTAAATGAAAATTATTTATCAGTGCCATCAAAATTGTTTCATGATAATTATATTTTGAATTGCTACAGTAGAGATGATTCTTCTTAGAATTTCTCCTTTCTTTGCAGTAACATTACTAGGGCTCAATAAGGAAAAACAAAGAAGAAAAGAGATTGCATAACTTGCTCCTGTTTACAAGTATAATTGTCTGTACAAAACTGAACTTAGACAAAGAAAACAGAGAGTTTCTTTTCTGCTTTCAAACTCCTGTTTATTACAGAGAAGTGGCTTTGAAAAATGCTAGAGAATACAGTGAGAATGAAAGCAATGCTTACTTTGTCTAAAAACTAGAATCCAAGAACAGCTAGCTTTTCTAGTATAATTAATACAGAAAATCTTAGAACAGTGATATTATTTTCTTTGAAATTCTGACAGAGATTAAATCCTGACACATTTCACAGTTTCAAGCAAATTCAGTAAAATAATTTCAAGCAAATTCAGTAAAACCCATCTCTTAAAATCCCTGCCTTTAAAACTTGTGTTGCAAGTAACATCTGTCTGAATTGTATCCTGCTGGTAAGTCCTTGTACTCTCTGCTGTCTGCAGCTTAACTTCTGCCCTGCTGGCATATGTACATAGGTTCTGCTTGGAAATAAGATGCTCAGCATTTCTCCAATCTCTTAATTGAAAAGACGTAAAAGTGTTTTATAATTAATGTTCAGCAGCCTAAGGTAGGAAGCAAAAGACTAGACAGAGCTTGTGTTCTATAAACAAAATTAGTCTGCCTACACATGATGACAGAGTTAATTTTAGGCTTATCCATAATTTTAAGGATCCTAGAAATATTCAAATGTAATAAATATCATAGCAATAAGAGGAGATTAAGCTAGACATACCTGCCTGCCTCTTAACACCATATAAGTTTTCTTTGCACATAAAATATGACCTACAGCTCATAAAATAATGTTTCTTCAGAAATTGGTACCCCTTCTACACTTAACTCACCCTCAGTTGTTCTATGTCATCATATTTTTGTTGAGGAGTTTACTGTACACTCAGGCCAGCTTTACGATCTCCCTCTGCAAGTCCTCTGTCACATGGTTGTCAAACTTCTTTTTCAAAAAGAAAATATATTTTCAGAAAGTTGATTTTTTATGCATAATAGATGTTTAGGGAAAAAAAACAACATAATACATAATCTCGTTAGGAAGCAGTACATGTGACAACAAACCTGAAAGGGCATATAAACATACTCTGTGGTGGGAGTACAGGCACCAACAGCTAGCAGCAAGCTGGGCAATAAGGCTTCAATCTGCCATCAGCAAACAGGGCAGCATCTCTGCTCAAGGGCCTGAGGAAGAGACACAGAAAAGAAAGAGTGGTGTAATTCATGTTCTCTAGTAATTTACCAAGAACATGCAAATCCATTTCAAGAGCAGTCATGGTGTCTGGATACCAGTCTTTACTAAAATGTTAGAGGAAAGATACAGGCTTGGAGTATTTTCTGGCTGGTTGACTTGGAACATTCAGTAAGAAGACTGTGCAAGAGGAATCTTAATCTACTTAATCTGCAGATGTTTGCAGCAAATTCTGCACTGCTTCTGGATGACTTTAAATATTTGCTTAGACTTTGTGGAAAAAAATGTTATTTGCTTCAGGTAGACATATGGGAAAAACAATGTATTCTCTGTATTTATTGTCATAAAAGTTTTCAGAAGAACTTTTAGTCTTGTTTACAGTCCAGTAAAATTAATGAAAATATGAACTTCATCAATTATTGAATTTTTAGATTAAGCCTTATTCTAGTGTCTATTCCTCTGCCATGTCAGATGGGGTGTGACCAGTGACTTCAAAAGGACCAGGAGGAGGCCTACGGTATCACAAAAGAAACATCTACATAGGTAAAATGGGTAGTCCTAACTTTAAGGAGTGAACAAGTAAGTCAAGATGTCATTATTCCAACTTCTATAGCCCACTGAACCTATAAATAATGTTTTGATCTTTAAAGCTATACACTAGATACATATATATATATATATATATGTATATACATACTACAATACAATAACTTAACACTGGGTAACTTCTAATGATAAATTTTCATTAATAATACGGGTCTATTTTTATGTAAATATATTATTGTAGAGTATCTTCCAATCTTTTTCAGGATTGTTAAATTGAGAAGAGCAATTGAATATTTGTCCTATTTTTATGTTAAAAAGTGAATGGACTGAAATGTTAAATGTGAATGTAAATTTCTTATTGCAACTTTTATACTGAGTGTTTGCACTATTATAATTTCTGGAATCAAATTAAAAATAAAGGAAAAAATTGCTTGAATAAACAGCTGTATGAGACTGTTGTTTTGGTTTCGGTTTGGCTTTGGGGTGGGAGGTTGTTCGGGATTTTTTCTGTCTTTTAAATCATATTGTATTCATTATTATATACCAAGCTGCCTCTCAGAGGGTCCAGCTACAGCTTCTCAGTCAGGCTATGAACATGCCTCTAGAAATGCAGCAATTCTGCTTTCAGAATTGCTTTGAATTAAATAATCTCTTGAGAACAATTCAGCTCCCTTATGAGTTTTGTTGATTTTTTGCATTGACCACATTGTAAACCAGCTTGGGCCAAGCAGAGGAAAGTAAATATGCGATGACCAGCAAAATACCACCCACACAGACCAGAAGACAGTGAGGGGAAGCTTATCTCTCCCTTTTCACAAGGCAGAAATTATTGGTTAATTTAGGACAAGTGTAGATTTTGTAGGCATTTTATGTTATGCAAGATACAGAGCCAACCTGAGAGCAAAACAGCATAGGTTAACTTGAAATTGATTTTAAAACTGATACAGTTTAGTCAGGTAATATGCCTCACAATAGAGTTGCTAAATTTGGGTAGTTCAAAGTAATTTGGCTGTACCACTTCCAAATGACGGCAGACTCCCATCTGGCCAGCTGAGAGCAGAAGCAGAGGTGCTCAGGTGCCTCATTCCTGTCCATGAAGATATGCCCTGAGATACCTTGGCAATGCAGGATCCCCTGTGATGTATAACAGCTGGGGCTCAGATGCAAGGGGTTTTAATCCAAATGCTAGACAGTCTCCCCAGCTGTTTTTCTTGCAGGTTAGAGAGCACAGTGTGAGTTCTACAGAATCACAGTGCTGTGAAGGAATGTGATGGAGCTGGTTTTGGTTTGCCCTTACATTAGTGAGAAGTGTTTGAGGCCTTACGTAGCCATTTTTTGCCTTGCCCTTCCCTTCTGAAGGACAACATGCCAGACCTCCCTAAGTGTAAATCAGAATTACTTCACTAAAGTCAAAAGGACATAAATAAACTGAAAATCTGTCCTTCACCTTTCATTGTACCTATTCTGCCACATTGGTATTTTAAGGCTTTCTCTTAATACTAAAATGTGTAACTCTTTGACTCTTGTTTTGGGGAATTCTATGTACATGAATACACACAGAGCTATTTATACCTGTGTATGAAATATGTACACTCACAGGCACATATGTTAATGAGATAGTATATGTTCTGGATTAATGACTCAGGTCATTACTTGGAGACTTTTTTCCGCCATGTCCCATTACACAGCCAATCATTTCAGAGACAGTATGAGAATTCATTTTGCTTAAAGAATGAGGCAGGATCAGTATTGGATTGTTACCCCCTTGGTAACACTTTTGGACATGAGGAATTCCAGACAGCATTTCCATAGCATAAACCACCCAGGACTGAAACTGAGGTTCTTGTCCAAAAAATATTACCAGAGGATACTGTCAATTTCAAACAGGCAGAAGGAGAGAATAGAAAATGAGAACATTGTGTATGTTGTCCATTGTGTACCTTGGTGCATTGCCATTGTATCTGTGTCAAAGTCTTCCAGTTTTGCAGCCATTCCCTAGAGCAGTGGGTCCCCTAATGCTGTTTCTGCTGGAAGAACATGATGTTCAATGGAAGGAAACAATTATACAGGTATCAAATCATGGACCATATTCTTGTTTGGGCCATTATGATGGAAAAAAAGAGTCATAGCTACAAAGTGAGCCATGTATTAGAGATGGTCTGTGACATTTTTGGCTCTTATGAAACCCTCTGAACTTTCAAGAGAGCATTTAAGCATTTAAGAAGATCTTGAGGTATAGTCAGGCTGCTTAGGAATCCTGGTCTGATCTTAATATCCAGTCTTGTGCAGATTATTTCTGCTGTCAACTTCAGCAGAATTTTGCATAGATTTCCAGGTCAGAATAGAAACTTGTTTTTAATATTAGATTAATATGAATCTCCCAGGCTTACACTGTTCCTGTATTTATAACCAGGCATTTGTTAACTGTTATTAGATTTAGCCATAAAGAGCTAGAAAGGAAGAAGCTAGTGATGAAGTAGTCATTATTATCAAGAAGGTTTTCATTTACAAGGCACACTCTGAAGATACCAATGATGTCTTTCATAGAGATGGTGTAACATAAATTACTACAACATCACAGACCAAGCAGATGAGCCTCCCTAGCGAAAGTGCTCTGCTTCACTAAGTCAGTGGGACTCTGATTGATTAATTAGCTTACCCCCAGCTTAGATCACCTGGGGATTCATCTCCACAGTTCTAATGCTGCAAAAAAAGAGCCATTTATATTCACTTGGCCTTACTTCCTGCACAGGACTATACTCAGTCTGGCCATGCTACTGCACTGCACAAACACAGCACTTTTAGTTTATTATTGGATGTAATAAAGTAAAACAAATCCATCATTTTCTGGTTGCTGAGAGATTTGAAGCTAGACATTTGTTTGGCCAAACTGGGCTCATAGTATTGCCAAAGGTCATGAAAGCAGCATGGACTGTTTTCCCCCAAACTCTATAGTTACTCTGTATGTTTATTGAACTTTGGCAATACTGTTATGTGCTCCTCAGCAGCTCTGCCAACATAATTAAAAAGGAGCAGTTGTATCAGAAACGACACAGCAAGTTACTAAGGAAAAGGTCTCAGTTGAACATTAACTCAGATTGACTTGTGGGGTGTAGAAACACGTAGAAAGTGTATAGGACACTGACTAGTGAATAAACAACATGCAGACAGAACACATACTGGCATTCTGGTAAGACAAGAGTGTAATGAAAATGAATCATTGACGCAATTACAAAGGCAGTGGTAACACATTGATTTTATCAAGGTCAATGATCTCTATTTCTATTAAAGAATACCTGACTTCTTACTACACAGGTAATTAAATTTTTTGAAGTTAAATATTGATCCTCCAGACTTCTACATAAAAAAGTTAATTTTTTTCAATTTGACATCCCCCCCCACGATGGTTTAAATTGGCTACTTGTGTATTATAACCTTGTTTAACACAGAGAGACAACAATTTTTAATGCTTTAAGCTTTCATAATTGATCTTAATATTGTAGCATCTTTTTATGTGTACAAACTAATCTTCCTTTTGCATAGACACCAAGGACTCTATCTGAGGACAGAGCTGGTCTAAACTGAGGGAGGACATGGCACTGAACTTTTCTATGAGATGTAAAGGTATGTTCCTTAAGGAACTTGTTTCTTCAGTCATACTATTACATTAAAGCAGAAAAAAAACTGGCTGTTAGAATACCACTTCCAGTTGCTTACAACTGGTGGACCTCGGTAAAAATTTATATCGGTACCCACATTAAAAGCTTTTAAAACTATTTGAAATGGTTCAGAGACAAAGAGCCAAGTTTCATTGTTCCTTAAAAGCATATTGAAATTAATCATATGGAAGATAATTTAGACATTTAAATAAGGGTTTGACTTTTCTGAGCAGCCATGAAACCCAGGAAGTAGTTCAAGATCATGGTTTTGAATGCAAAAAATTGGATTTGTTGTCCAGTTGGACAGGTCCAGTCATAACAGTCATAACCAAAACCTGTAGAAATATATAACCTGAAGGACACATCATGACACATCATGACTAGCAATACACATCAGTGTATTGCTAGTTCAAAGCCATTTTTTTACTGTGAGGTTATGAAATTGCTACACCTAAATCGCTACACCAGGATTCCCTAAAACCTTCCTCTCACGCTCCTTATGAGGTGCTCCTATGATCAAATTGAATGAAAATGATGCTGTATGTAAGTCTGTTCCTGGACACTGTAGACAGACATTGATCTTGCCTCTGTCCAGGAAAAAGTCATTGCCACACTGAAAAATAGAAACCTCCAACACTTGCAAAGGTACCACTTTCACATTACAACCATAATATAAATAACATGTGAAGAAAGTGTTTCAAAAGGCAAAAAATTTAAAATTGCTGATAGTACATAACGTACAACATTGTACATTATGCTTTTCAGGCACTGAAAAGTTTGTTTAACAGAATACAAAGGAATCATATCGTCCTTGGTTCCTGAAGGTTTCAGCAAAGGTTTTGCTGGTGAAGGGGCTGGCAGACATGCTATGCTGAGGACACTGGTTTTGTCTAGGTTGGAGAGAAGGAGGTTGAGGGGTGATCTCACTGCTCCTGACAGATTCCTGAAGAGGGGAAGGGAGACAGAGATCCTAATCTCTTTTCCTTGGTATCCAATGCCAGGGCGTGGGGGAATGGCTCAAAGCCATGTTCATTGGGGGAACTTTAGACAGGACATTAGGAAGCATTTATTTACCAAGAGGGTGGTCCCACACTGGAAAAGGCCTCCAGGAGAGGTGGTTGATTCTCTTTGCCTGTCGGTGTTTAAGAGTCATGCATGCTTAATTACATCCTTTAGCTTTTGGTCAGTTTAAAGTGTCAGCAGTTGGACTGGATGAACACTAAAGATCCCTTCCAACTGAAATATTCTATTCCCTTCTATTCTAATCTTTTATTTTCTATTCTACGTGAAAGTGTCTTCCAAACACATCTATAAAATGCCAGTCCCCCTATTTATCCTATCACAAAACTCAGGATTCTCAGTGGTGTCCAGACATGTAATTCCTACTGAAATAAGTGGAAATAGTGCTGAGGTGCTTTTGTAAAGTTTGTAAAGTTCCACTGGCTCCCTCTGTGCAGCTTTATACACTTGAAGAGACTAAGTCCACAGAATGTGTTGCAGTGTTTCCATTTCAATGTCTGTGGCTGCCCAAAGAGCTTACTGGGACAGAGTCACTTCTCCATTTGCCCACTGTACCATAATGCTTTCCAGTCCCAAAGGAGGCACTATTCTGCAGAGGTTAGTTCATGATGAGGCTCCCTCCTCATTTCAGACTTCCCATTAGCAAATAAAATGTTTCACTCTTATTTTCACTAAGGAGCTCAGTCTGATCAGCAACTCTTGGAGCACTCCTGATTGACTTGCCTATATACAAAACTCAGACACAGGAAGAATAGTTTATGTGAATTTGAATCAGATTTGTATTTTTATGGAGTTTCATCCATAAACTGCTTGTAATTTGGGCCCAAGTCTTCTAAACACTTAGGAAACAATTTCATTTCCTTTTTTTTTTCCTTTTTTGTTTTTGTTTTGTTTTGTTTTTGTTTTGTGCACTCCTTTCACCTTTCTGCTAATTTTTTCTTTCTACATGAGTCTAAATTTAGAAAAACATTTTCACATTTGTGTTCCTCTCTTAATTTCTTGCTTTCACTCTCCTTTTGCTCCCCACCATCATTTCCATGCTTCCTCTGGCTCTTCTGTCTTCCTTATAATGCTTTGAGGGTCACTCCACCACAGGTCATCAGACAGAGTAGAATGCTGAGCTCTACTTACCAGCTGCTATTTCTTATTACGTACTCGGAATCACACTGTATGCCTAAAAAACAGACTAGTTGCAAGAGTAGGGAGAGGGCCTATTAGTGTTCTGCCCAGGAAAGACTGCCCCTAGCCCTTGGAGAGCACCTAGCTTGGAGACTTACACAAGATTTGTGACTTTACAAACTAGAACTGCACATCCAATTCAAGAAAATAAGTTAGGGAAGCAAAGAGTTAAGGATTGGTTCAGAATACAAGTTCCCTTCAGGAGAACTGTTTGGCAACATCCTCAGACTAGAAAATGAAGAAATTAAAAGTGCAGCAATTGAGGAATTGCAATCTCTCAAAACAAACCAGAACACAAAGGGAGAAAGGTGTCCATTTTTGTCCCTCTTTGTATATTATTCCTTGGTAAACTGAAAAATAATTCCAGTATTTCCCTTTTCCAGATGAAGCCTCCCCAAAATTCCATGTCTTTGAAGTGAATTCATGTATTTGAACTGGAATGAAGGGGCTGAAATTTGAACAAAACACTGTGTTTTTATTATATTCCCCACTTCTGTTGGTTTTAGAAGTAACAAATTTAAGAATTAATGTTTAATTTAAGGAAATGCAATAACCTAAGTAGTTCTTACATTTTTTGAATAAATTTAGAAAGAAGATTAAATTATCTCCTAAATGAGATCAACAAAAGGATCTTTCAAGACATAAACCTAAAGCAGTGGGAGTTTGATATAATATATATGAAGATCTATATTAACATTGCAAGAACTGAGTGCCATCTTGCGTTATGCAACAAATGAGAGGAATTGTGTGTAAATATAAGCCAAAAGGCTGTATCCAAACCTTTGAAGTTATTGTTCAAAATACCAAGTAGACAATACTGAGGATAAAGATGATCATTCCAAGGAATGTAAATTTAGTGAAGGAATTATTCATAATGAATAGGTCTAAGTGCAGGACACAGTATGCCTCATTCTTTGAAAGATGCAAGAAGCTTTCAAGGTGTCACTCAAGCCAGTTTGCGTGTTTCCTGTTCAGATATAGAATATGATACACTGATACAGATATAGATATAGATTTACTATATCTATACAGATATAGATATAGATACACTGAGACCAAGGTAATATTATCACTGCAGATGTTCTACTGAGCTCTGATTCTTAAATTAATATTGGACTCTTTTCTGTCTTATCTCTGTACAGTTACGTCTTTCCTATTCTCTGTAACATCCTGCCACCACTTGATAAAGAGATGGATCTGTAGGACGTAAGATAAACATTATTAGCAGAAAGAACAATTTACAAATCTCTTAATTTGTATCTTGAGAATATTTAGCAAGGTTCTAGAAAAAAGAAAAAGAAAAGGCTTTTTAGAAAAGGAGGAAGTTGTTTTTTAAGAGTTTTGCAGAAAAGGCCATGGAAGGTAGACATAAAGATGATGCAGCTGCAGACAGCACTTACAGACTGTGAGATTCCATGGAAAAGGACACAAAAAATGAAGACAAGCACAGCAAGGAGTGCCAAGCACCGGCTGGGAGGCAAGGACATGGGGTCCAGTGAAATTATGTCAGCTTTCTCAGCACCCCAAAAAGCTTCTCATGCAGGTTCATGCTGCTCAGTGTTGTTTGCATCATTGCCCTGCTGGGAGAGGTGATATTATGTCCCACGGTACAGCAGGACAGCACAAACATTGTGACACCATGTCAAGACACCACTGTGCTCTGTACTATATAAGGAACTGGCTTGCTGGGCCTGCAAGGCACAGAATGACTGGCCCGGTGGGTTTGTTCACCGAGCCACAAGGTATAAAAACTAACTACAAACATTCAAAACGAGGTAAAGATTAGTCTGTGTTTATAAAGGGCTGAGACTTTTTTTTTCCCCCAGCCACAAGTATCCCAAAATAGTTTTTGTTTAATTCTCAAAATATTACTGTAGGAACTTCCCCTGGGAGTTTAGGAAATAAATAGCTTATCCTGGACAGACTATTTATTTCCAAGATGTTTACTCATGCAATCCATGTGATTGTAGTGTGCCTCCATTTCTCAAGCTCTCTTTCAGCTCCTTAGGGGCGCATAACTTAAGCCCAGCAACTTTATCCATATACTGACCGACTGTTACTTCTAAATTTTGAACTGGTAGCTCCAATTCTCTATTCATACTAAAACTATTAATGTGGCAAGAGAGAGCAGTTTATGATTAGGTTTGAAATACCCAGACTCCCTGGAACCAAAAGTTCAAATTCCTGTGAGATCAGTGCTTTTGCCCCTCTGTCTGTGCTAGATGCACTCTACAACCCCAGGTCATCCACATAAAGCCATGAAATTAAGTCTGTCTCATCAGCTTCAAGGTCCACAGGTCATGCTTTGTCAAAAGGGGCTACCCCACTATTTGTGCACATGCTCCCTCACACCTGTTCTTGCTCTACAGCATTGTGATAACAGCTGTTTACTGTCAGCTACCACAGAGCTGACTTGCAATTCAGGACTGGTGTAGTCCAGCTGTTTTTCAGTTGATAAAAATTACAGTCCACCACCTAAACCATACCATTTCAAACCAATGGAATTCTAATCTAAGAGCTGATACTTTGAAAATGTATGCTTCAAGATAAAATGCTGTCATTAGCTGTTAGCTGCAAACACCATGACATTCACACTGAAATTTACAGTTTTTCAGTTTATTCTCACTTCCTATTTTCCTAAAAGAAGAGCTTTTTCACAGCAGATTTAACATTAATTTCTCTTTTTTTTTTTGAACAAGAAAAGGAATGAGAAGAAAAAATCAGGATGGCAATATACTCTATCAACATACATCCATCTTGCAGCAGATCCTCAATATGCCTTAAGCAGCCATGTGAAGCCAATTAACCACTAGAGTATTTTTGTGATTGAAATAGGCAGCATATAGCAGAGATTAAATACCAATAAATATAGCATGCAGATAAGTTGGCTAGCCCATTTTCCTATGTTTAATTAATCCTAGATTTCTATTTAGTTATTTATTCATTTAGAAGCAATGCCGATACTCCCAAAAATGCTAAATGTGTTAATTACGGAGTGTCTGTAGCAAAGGATGGCCAGGATGAACCGGTTTATATGCAGGAAAGTAGCAGCTGAAGCTGGATTACTTAAAAAAGGAAGGAAGGAAGGAAGGAAGATATTAGCTAGAACCTCGTAGGTCTGGTAAGCCTGCTGTATTTTGTCAAATTTCCTGCAAAATGCATTCTCTGTGATCCACTTTGATATTCTCAAATAGTTTATATTTCTCTGTTTGTTTTAGGCTTCTCTCCTTTATCTATAGTGGTGTTGGAGCAGAAAAACCTGTTGCTTATGTGTATTTATCTTTCTAAAACATAGAGAAATGCGAAATAAAAAAAAATTGTTTTCTGCAAAAGCTTTGGTTGAAAAAAAATTGTTAAAAACTACTTTAAGAAAGAAATAGCTTTTAATTGTTCATTTAGTGATGAAGGGGAAAGTATTAAAATATATAGCTGAGGACAGGTTTGGGGGAGGAGTGGTGGCTGCAAAATCCTCCTTATTCCCTTTCTAAGCTTCATCATGTACACTTCTATGATAAAGACTAAAGGAAGTTAATCTGTCTGAACAGAAAAGGAAAAAGGCAGTCTCTGTAGACTGAGTGCTGCCTATGTGTCACACAAGCTAGCACTGCTAAGAAGTGAGGGAAGAAATGGGTATCCAAATAAAAATTATTATGGAGTACACCTCCCTCTTTGTGAGGGAAAAAAAACCAAAAACCACAAAACACCTGACTTCTGCTGTATTGAAGAGTCAGTGCCTTATTTCTTGCTGCCTCTGTGTTTAGAAACACAAAGTGGATGTGAAACTTTTCTAGAAAACTTAGACACTATACATGTGAAAAATATTGACAAAGAATGGAGAACTAATACCTTTCACTTCAGCAAATATACTTCTCTGTCTTCTTGTGCCCTGCTTCATGGTAGTCCTGTTTTGCCCCTCCAAGGCTGCAATCTATATACAGCTTAGAATATGGGGCAATCAACCTGTATGAAATATCTGAACAACCTCATGAAAGCAAAGATTTCAACAATTACTAGAAGTACTTAACTGCTCACCTGATTTAGATGTTTATCTTAAATACATCTCAAATCAGATATCTTTATCTTGGGCTTTTCTGCCCAAGAAGTAGCAAGTGTAAGAAGCAGAGTTTCTTTTTATTGGAGGTTTGCAAATGGATAGGAATAATGCTACTAGGAAAATCAAGCTTGCCATTGTAAATTCAGCTGAAAATAGACTGGCACAGAACATATATTTTTTAGAATCAAAGCTTAGGGTTAGCTGAAGATAAATATCAAGTAAATAGAAGGGAAGTAGAGGTTTGTGAGCCCCTTCTCAAGGAATTAAGGGAAACAAATTGGTAATTTGATTAAGAGATCATTGGTGAATCCAGAAATTCTCTGTTCATCTCCTTAGAGTACTTGATTTCTTGCTACACAACTGTAGTCCCTCTGCTATCTAATACTTTTCAGCTGCATACAAAGTTTTAGCAGCTGAAACCCCAAAAGTACATTATTTATATACCTGGAAGGAGGAAACACTATCTTAATGACGTTGCAGTTAATGAAAGATCTTTCAAAATTCTAGCACATTTGGAGCTCCTCATACAGAAGGGTAAGAGAGGAGTAGTAAGTATTGGATGTGTGACCGTTCTCATGATCTGTTTTAAACATGGCTCTTCTAAATGCTTGAATACTGATCTATATAAAGGATGAATTCTATGTAAAGACAGAATATAGACATGAAAACAGAAACACTTTGGAATTGATTTAACAGCTTGCTGCTAAAAAGCAGCTGACATTGCATCTTTTACACCGTGAACAATGACACAATCTTCTTATTTTCTTAAGGCAATAAACCTGACTTCAAGATGTCAGAGGAAGATGATTCTTTTCTGAATGTTAGAAGATCTCTGAAGAAGAGAATGGTGAAACACAGCACCCCAGTGGACTCAGTGCTCTCAAGAACAACTCCATCTTCTATAGATCTGACAAATCAGTCAATCAAGGACCAAGATGCCACAAAGAGAGTTTATGGCTCTCCAATGCCAAAATCAAATCTAAGTAGATCGTTATCTCAAGTATCATTAGTACATGCTGATGTATACATCCCTCCTGCATCCCCAAAAAAGCTTGCAACAGCATTTGATTTGCAAGAACTAAATAAAGAGAAAAGCCAAAGCTCTCGGCTTGTATTTTCTAGAAAGAGGCTTTCCACTGTGTTGGCCTCTGATGAATCAAATCAAGAGCCAGCTCACAAGATTGTCCCCAACACAGAAACTCAAGCTACCGCCAGAGCCTTTGTGGATGCTGCAGTAACTCCCAAGAGTGGACCCTCATGGCTTGTTTCCGGATTACCAGGGATAAAAGACCCCCCGGTAGCAAAATCCAGAAAGAAGAAAATTGATAAAACTCTTCAGGTAAAGACTTTCATTTAGTTAATCAGTAGCTAAGTTACACAAACTTCTACCAACACAGAATATATACAGACATTTCTACTAAAGTGGGAATAGTTTACTAATGGAACATTTCCATAACTTTAGCAGTGAGGACATCTGTTTATGAATTGTGTCATAACCTGGTAAACTCTGTGATACCATTCCTAATCACAGACAGGATGCCAAGCAAACTTCCAAACTAGCATTTTTTGCTTCAGCTTGTGAGCTGGTATGACTCATTGTGCACCCAAGTGGGAAAGTATATTTTTTAATGTCTCTTTCTGTAGAAGATATTTAAGAATAGGAAGAAAACAGTAATTGGAATTCTAAAGTTTCTTCATGTTAGCCAAGTCAGACCAAACTTTAGGAACAAATAATCTACCCCTTTTTCTTTTAAATCCAAATTGTAGTGCTTTATAAAAAGAATGACAGTCATTCCAAATGGGATCTTGTGAGCAGTCCTTTTGAGTAATGTAGAGTTTTCTGGGCAAAGCTTAGATTAATAGATGCTCTGCAGGTGTTGGTTGTCTGTGGTGCACAAGAACTCCATTTTCTGAAACTTTAATTATTTGCTAAGGGCCTGTGGAAAGCCCATAGAAAGCACAGGAAGGCAGCCAAGTTAGACTCTGAAGACTGTCATGTCAGTGTGAAGCCATCAAATTATGTTCTGTTTTGGTTTTTTTCTCTGTACCATATTGTTCTTGAGTGTGTCAAGAAAACTTGCCAGCTTTGAGAGTAAAAGCTTCTTTGCTTAAAACAAATGGAAAACTCCAGCCAAAACTGAGTTGGGTCATAAGTCCTTTGTGTAGGCTGTTCGTTTTTGAAAGCAGGTGATATCTGAATGCATTAGCTTGATTAAACAATATTTTTTCTTCTGTAACAGAGAAAGAAAGAAAGAGAATGGCTGCTTTGTCAACTTAAAAACATTGAGGAGGCAACTAAACATGAACTGACAATTGAAGAAGCTTGATTGGGCTACCTGTGGGATAAGTGCTGTCACTTCTGTCATGTGGGAAAGGCGAGTTCCAATAAATCACACTCTGTTATAGTGCCTGTTAGGCTTCCTCTTTCCTTCCAAAATGATCTTTTGCTGTTGTTTATTTGTTTTGTCATTCTTTGCTCTTAAATTGAAGAGTAGCCAGGTATAAATTAAGACAAGAGTTAAGAAGAGAGTGTCTCTACAGGAGAGTTAATGTTAATTTATAACTGCTCAAAAGCCTAGAACAAAGAAGGGAGGAAGAACTTCATGTTTAAGAAAAATTCTTCATCCTGCCACAGCCTTCCCTGGCCTTAATCTTTCATGTAGCATTAAGTCTTATAGGGTTACTTATCTTTCTTAACAAGAAGTCACTAGACAACGTCCTAGCAGCCACAATGAGTGTGATCCTGGTTAGCCAGAGGAAAATCTCTTTCAAAGCTGATGCATCTGGAATGTTTTTGCTGCTACCTGGTGAGATGAGGAAATACTAAGAGGCACCAAGGATGGAGGCCATACTTTAGAGATTGCTAATTAATGACAGTTATTTTGAAGTTTTGGTTCAAAATCAGTTTGTCCCAGCCTTAGATTGTAAATGCAGCTCACTGTTGTATTGGAGATACTTAATCCTTGGCTGTGTGTTTTGAGGAAGTATGGGGTTTCTGGTTTTATTCCCCCTCTGGAGCTGCTGCATGGAGGTCAAGAAGAGTGTCTTACCTCATAGCTGTATTGTAAAAATGGTAATTTAACTCAAAGGAACTTTCTGAAGCATCAGTCAAGAACTGATGCAAAAAGCACAACATTCATGTTCATTTCTACTGCTGTCTGCTATTTAGTCTTTTGATTATACAGGCAGAGCTTATAATTTCTAAGTTATCTATGGAGTGTCAGCAGCAGGAATCCAGAACAGATTTACCACCTACATACACGTATTTCTGCACGTATATGGCTCTAGCAGGTGCACTTTCCTGGTTTATACTGGTTTTGCAGCTGTTCCAGGCACTAATTACCCCAAAGGGCAGAGATCCCATTTAAAAGAAGCTGCTAAAAGAATGGATGCAAGGGGCACTTTTGCATTTCCTTTCCACAAACTTGTAATACTAGTAAACTTGTAACTTGTAATATCTCATATCCAAGGTGACAGAGCAGGAGAAGTATGTCCCATGCCAACATTAGGAGACATGCCAATCAATAGCATCTGTGTAACACTCCAAAATGTAAGAGTGGATTTGTGGTTTTACAGTCTCTCTCAGGATTTAAAAGGAACCAGGATGTTTTTGCTAATGATTCTTGAAGTGAAATTCTTCAGAGTTTCTGAGGAGAACAGCCTCAGACCTGGCTTTCTGTGTAGCCAGACAGCGGGGTGATGCTGTCCTTCAGTTCATGCGCCAAGTCACGCTCACTTGGTTTCAAGTTCAGTTAATGTTCTGGAATTTGTTTGTGTGTGTTACCCCAGCTGCTTGTCTGGCCTCCACAGGTTCCTCTGGCAACCAGAGAGCGCCTGGCTGGTGTAGATCCCAAGCTGTTTTTGAGATAAAATAGGCATGGTTGCAGATGTGCTGCTATTCCCCCTGAGCCTGCAGGCATTTCATTAGTATCTGTGATTTGTGCCAGGGGCTGAACTAAGATCAGGCAAGTGCAAGGTTAGCGTAAAACCCTCCTCTACCCCTGGGAAAAGCACAGATTAGTCTGGCTGCATGACTCAATGCTTAATCCAAATGACCCAGTTCTGCCTCTTGTTTATTTGTACCTTCCCAGATAGTGAGTTCCAATTGCTCCTTCTTCAGGTTTCTCATACTAGTCTCAGGAAGTCTTGATACTGCTTCTGCTTTTCTTTCTCACTGTTGCCTCTCAAAGTCACTCTTGGCTCCTTCCCATCCAATTTCTTGGTCTTCAAATGTCTTCATTTAATGTCTTCTCCAATCTGGTCTCTAGCTCTTTCCTTCCATATAAGACACAGATGTCTTTTGTCTTTAGTGCCTATTCTTCACTGTTGAATTCCTTGCCCATCTGACACCCTCTGATATCTGACACTGGGCTTCTGCCAAGATTCAGACTCTGCTGTCACACCCCAAAGTGCCTTTGTCTACTTAGGTTGATGCCTTCCATGATGTTAGGCCAAGTGGAAAGGTCATATAGGACAAGTTCCAGACCTTAAGAGGCCAGGGGTGTAGTTGCTGCAAAATTCCTTCTAAAGGCTTCTAATGCTTTGGGCTACATTAAATGCAAGACTAACCCAGGGAAAATGGCTTAATGTCTAAGATATCTTTGGCTTCATTCCAAGTGCAATGCAAAACTTCTGAATTTCAGAACACAGTAAATGATGGGAAGGTTTTTCAGGAAGCAAGGGTGCCACCCTGTCAGGTTCATGGAACTAGGTGGTGCCAACAAAATCCCAGCAGAGGGAAACAAATTGTGCCAAATGGTGACACAGAACTGACTTTGGGTCTTTCCAAGTTTTCAAGCTCTATCAGTCAGACAGATGCTAAAAACCAAGGGGTCTCATGATTTTGCAAACTACTTCTATTTCCTCTCTAGAATGTTTAAAAAAATATAAAAGACTATATAATATTTGTTTTGGAATAATTTAGGTGTTCATGACTTTGCAACAGTTATAAAACTGCTTATAGTATTTAATGAGAATCTTAATACAATCAACTGGTTCTTCAGGGGTTTTCCAACACGTGTCTGATGTTCTGCAACCACAGTATCAATGGTTAATTGCATGTAACAATCCCAAACAAATTTCAACCAGCCCTATATAGTACAGACCTTAGTGAATGGTGTTCTCAGAGAAAGGTTTGTGTCTAATTTATAAAATCAGGATGTTGAAAAATGTGAAACTAAATTTATCAAATTGCACTTACAAAACTATACTGTTGTAACTATACTTCACATGTAAGAATATCCATAGGGGGGGAAAAAAAAGGTAAGAAAAACCCCCACCAAACAACTAGTATTTGAATATCCATAGGGGGGAAAAAAAAAGGTAAGAAAAACCCCCACCAAACAACTAGTATTTCTTTATTTTTCTTTTTCTCTATATGTTTACAGAGCTTGAACTTCCCTTCATTTATCCAGCAGACTAACAACCCTACTGGAATTAAATTTTTAAGTTTACATGATATAGCTAGTATATGTATGTATACTTTGAAAGGAATAGACTTTGGGAGGAGCACTACTAGTATGCAGTTTCACTTTTTTTCAATGTTTATCCTCTAGTGGAAACAATGGCAAATTACTGTTGGTTAGAGCTTCCCTTCATGCACAGAGTTCCTTTATGAGTATTTATATTACAATATCATCACAGTGAAAAAAAAATTCTTAAAGGGAGCTGTAAAATCCAACACCTCTAAAAAAGAAGTCTTCCTAATTATTACAGATCTTAAGTATAGATTTCGGCTCAGGCTGAAACAGGTTACCGGCTACAGACACTGGATCCTTATGAGAATAGAATCCCCAAGACATCCTGTTCTGTAAAATAAAAAGCCCTTTTCCTGCATGAATGAATGTGAATCAGAGTTGCAACATGCTCTTGAGCTTTGGTGTTGTCCTGACTTTCAAATGCAACATGGACACAGTTTTAAGTTCAGAACAGCCTTCTCATTGAGAGTGTTCTTTTAGGGCAGTATTTTTCCCTTTGGAGTGAAGCTATGACCTTGACCTATGGAGCTGTTTTCAGTACACTTGTCCCTGAATAGATATTACACAACCTACCTGCTGATGGTGACTAAGCATGATGTTAGAGAGAGAACAAAAACATTACCAAGAACAGACAGAAGAGACAGAAATGTCTTCACCCTGGATTTATGAGCTCAGCCTTGTTCCCACTGAAGCAATGGTAGTACTCTGGCTGACAGAGCTGGGAGTGCTCTGCCCAGCTGCGGTGCTTCTGTAGTAGGCCAGTTTGAAGAGAAAAATGTTTAGCATATGTATTTAACATATTTTAGATTTATGTAACAGACAAATGGAAACTAGGTCCTTCCTTTGCTCATCACAGCTTAACAATTTAAAAATAACTAGGAAAAGTGGGAAACTTTTAAACAAAAACAGATTTATTTTTCCCTCTAAGTCACAACATAGTTACATTCCTGCTATGGACAAAACCCTGAGTAATAAATCACACAACAGTGTCACTGACCTGTACTTAGTTGTGTTTTGCTCTATAAGACATACAAACACACAGGTCTCTCTTAGCTCCATCTGTTGATGCACTCCACCATGCCTACTAAAACAGCTCTCTCCTCAATATTTCCAACTTACTAGAAACAAATGAACAAACACTGAGCCTAGCAGCACCTAGAAAAGTTAGAGCACTAGAAGCAATTGTGTAACATTGTCAAATATTGCTAAAAACTTGAACTACACACAGATCTTACCACTTTCTTTAGGATGCGGACCTGAGCTGCTCACCCTCACCTTGCCCAAACCTTGCTCAGGCTTTCTACTACTACATAGCTAACTAACGCTTTCTATGTGATTAAATGGTGCTTAGCAGTGCAGCCAGTCCCAACAGGCATGTGAATCCTGTAGAGCTTGACAGCTGCCGATCTCCTGGGTATACTTGTACATGTGGCTTTGCAGCACCTTCAGCAGCCCCACCCCTCCATCATGAAATGGTACATGTGCATGGAGATGCGTAGCAGACAGCAGTGAGATAGGAATTCTAGCTATCTGATTTCAATTCCAGCAGCCCATGGTACAAAACTCTGGATGTACAGATTGCATTTCAAATCCCCTTCTCACGTGAGATAGGAGCTTGAAACCAAATGTCCTGGTTCATAAGGCAGTAACCATTGTCTCTAGCCTTACTGTGAAGTCAGTGCTTTTAAGTGTTACCTGTCAAAGTAGCTCCACTTTGCTGAAGTTTTTATTAAAATAAGATTTAACTTTATTAAAAATAAGATTGCATCACTGTTCTGTCACTCACTGTCCTGCATCTGTGGTTTTTTATTTCTTTGTGGATTTCTTTGCGGGGTTTTTTTTTCCCGTTTTTCTTCATTTTTATAGAAGAAATAGAAAGAAGAAAGGGGAAAAATATCCTTCATATTTTTTCTGCTTCTTACTATTGCTGCCATATTGATCCCTTTTGCTGTCTTCTACTTCATACTTTTGGCCTTTCCTAGCTCTACATATCCTACTGTAACTGTCTCCTGCTTTCAGCTCTTCATGTCATTGCAGGTCCTTTGTAGTGACCTTCTTCTACATGCAAATGCTACAATCCTCCTAAAGCTTACATCTTCTCCTAAAAAGGAGGTGCCAGCAATGACAGAGGAAAAGAAATATCTCACACCTCTAAGAGAGGAAAACGAAGATTCTCTTCACAGAAATGGAATAATTCAATTTTATAGTATGGAAAGCTGGTGCAAATTCAAATATAGGAAAGAAAGTATGCACAGGATTGCTGACAAATTTACTCAGAGAGGAACAGGATCGAAAAAAGCACTTACATGATGTCCAGGTAAAATGGGTTTCAAAGTAGCCAGCCAAGAGAGCACAAGCAATTCATTGCATCTTATGGTATGCACTTAAATCAAACTGGTGTTGTGTGAAGAGCATTCATAAAAAGGTCATGGATGCTTTAGTGTTTGTTACTCCTTCAGAAGAAAAACATCACACAAACTGACAAAACCTGCAAAACCATAGCTCAGCAACAGCAAGAAGCCATGAGAGGAAAAACACTGCAATAAGATGGAAGGCTTGCAACTGCAATCAAGAACTCTATTTACAAAACATATGTTGTAAATAAACTGTTGGTATGTATTATAATTGTAACTGAGCTAGAAAGAAGAAAGAAGGGGTGGAACTGGAATAGTGGCGAAAGAAGTGCTGGATGGCATCCTGAAAACCTCTGGGACGCTGAGAAAAAGTTCACTAAGACTGTAGGATTGGCAATTATACCACAAAGGTTATAATGCAAGCATGCAAATCAACAGTGCATCCTGACCTTTACTAGTATATTCAGTAGAACATTTTTTTAGCCACAGCTGGGAGCTGGTAAAAATTGATAAAAGAACACAAATCACAGAGCAAATTCCTTGTGTAAGACCAGCAAAAATGAAAAGTCTATGATGATCACGTTTGGAGAAGAGATGAATAAGAGAAGCAAAAACACTATAGCAGATTCATGACACCGCAAAGGTCTGTTGGCTAGTATAGTTTCTCAGAATGCAAAATCAGTGAGTTAAAGGAAAATAAGTCTTGAACTTGATATTTTAAAATATCAGGTTATATGCTTTTTTTTTTTTTTTGCATACACTTAAGTCTGTAAAACAGGTTTTTTCACAAGACAGTTATCTCTGACAAAAATATCAGCTCATAGGGGAAATGTCTTGTACCTGAATATGCAGAAAATTACATTAAAAGATGGAACCCACGCTGCAGCAGTTTTGGACTGTTTGTCTGTGGGAGGGACTCACGTTGCAGCAGATGCGTGACGTGAGAGAGTAGATTCTCATGAGAGTGGACCCACGCTGGAGAAGTTCTTGGAGAACTGTCTCCTGTAAGAGGGACCCCACAGTCTCTCACAGGAGGAGCACCCTTCTCCCTGAGCAGAGGAAGAACATCTCAGGGGATGACCTGACCAAAACCCCACCCCCTATCTTCCTGTGTTGTCAGTGGGAAGGAGGGAGGGGCGGGAGGAAGAAAAGGTGGGTTTAAGGACTTATTTTACTTCTTATTATCTTTCTCTGATTTTTTTAGTAATAAATTCACTTTATACCTCTAAGTTGAGCCGGTTTTGCCCTTGGAGTGTTTTCTCCTGGTCCTTACCTCAACTCATGAGCCCTTCTTTAATTTTTGCTCTCCTCTGCCCAGCTGTGGCATGGGAGGGTGAGTGAGTGACTTTAGTAGGTGCCTGGCATTTGGCCAGTGTGAAACCCGACACTATCAGACACTAAAGCTTAGGCAAACCTGATTCCCAGCAGCGGCTTACCTGATTTCAGCTCTCTGTGCAAGCCTCAGCATCTTTAGAACTGACTGAAGTCTCACAGTCCTGTCTCATGACATCTGAGGAAACAGTAGAGGCTCTGAAACCTGAAAAAAAGTACTGGCAACAATATAATAATAATAATAACAACAACAACTAATAATACTGCTGAAATCAGAAATGCCCCAGGACAAAAGGCAAGGACAGATTTCCTGACAAAAGCAGTTGGCAAACTGTTTTATAAGAACCAGAATTGAATAGCCAAAATGTGAAAAACTATTTCAATTGATAGAGATAAAAGTGTCCTCCTGTTTTAACAGCATTTATCACTCTGCTTGCTCTCTTGCTAAGAATTCCAGGCTGCTGTCTTCTGCTCTGCCTGCAGCCCAGGCCCTGTTCCTTTAGCAAGCACAGTTCTGGCATGTTTGTTGCCAGTTTTGGCCTCCTACTTCAAGGAACAGTTGACCAGAAAAAAGGGATCTCTTCACTTACTCTGGTCTGGGTCCTATGACTATTCGTACTTTCATTAGCATTTTCTAAAAAGTAAAAGATCAAAGAATGACATTTAAGATTAAAGTACTAAGAGCCAAATATGTTCACAGAGGTTAAAAGTTTCCATAAAACCTCAGAAGAAAAGATCAGGAATTTGAAACATCAGGGTCTCCTCCAGTTTTGGGTTAGCAATAACTTTCTTTCAATATCCAGTCTATCTACTGTCAAAGAGAATATCCACTGTTACACTTGATAAGGTAGAAAACAATGCACATTAATTACTGCTGGCTGTTGTCTTCCAGGCACTTTTCCTCTAAGTTGTGCAACTGGCTGTGACTATTATGGCCCTGGTCTGGGTCTGTATCTCCCTTTTTCTCTGTCTACTTTTCTCCTTACTACATGTAGAAATGCTTGTGCCTGGGAAGCCACGTATTAGTTTCAGGGAGAAAGAGGAGTTTCATGTGAATCCTGGCATTTAACCTGTGTGACAGACCCAGACATTAAAGTTAGTGGTAGTCTTTTATTCTTCAAACTTTACAGGAGATGCTTGAATATGTATTTGAAAGTGCAAATATGTTTAAGTTGTTTTAAGAGTAAATCTCTTTACCTTTTCCTTCATTGGCATAAGGTAGCAGCAACTTCAGCAAGTAAACCTAATGGTGGTGAGGCCTGGAGTCTCACTCTATCAGCGCCTACAGCCTTCAGGGACTGAAGTAAAGGGCACATCATATGGTTGGTGGTGTTCTTTTCTGGTTTGGGCCTGGAGAGACACAGCGGCTGAAAAATACAAAGGTATTTAAACAGCTTATGCTGGTTTAGATGGCTGGAGCCAGCGCTAAGGGGGTAATTTGCATTTTTGAAAGTCCCTTCTAAGCTATAGCTCACTGTGGTAGGCACTGAAAAGCCTTTATTTCCATGGCTGGTCACAGAAATACCCCTACCTGGGTTTAGTAATGCTGACTACAGCAGAAGCAGTGAAGCAGAAGGGGTTTTTTTATATTAACTGTCCCCACAGGAACTCATACTCTGTAACATGCTTTCAGCTTTGTCATACCACAGTAAGTCAAAATGTTTCTGTACTATTTTTCCAGCCAGGCAAACTGAGAAAGCGGCTGGCCCATGGTAGGATGACTACAGGACTTTAACCCCTCTTGCCAGAGTGCAACTGTTTGTAGAAAATAGTTTTCTGGCTGGTCTATGTATGCACAACATTGCAAACAAGGTGTTTTACTCCAGTACCCAGTTAGTGCCCAGACACTTTGGGTGACACCAAGGACAGAAACTACATTTTTCTCTTTTTTTCATGACCCATGATTTAATGCAGAAAGTCCATAGAAGCTTTCCCTAGCTAGACTCGCCATGAGACAGCCTCTCACTAGAGTTTCAGCAGATTTAGTTTTAGGTATTTACAAGCTATTTCCCACATTTTAGCCAAATTAATTGCTGGGGCAAAATAGCAAAAGTCAGTCTGCTTCCAAAAGTTAGTGCAACACAAACTTGGAACATGTCCTTCATCCAGAATTTAATTCTAAAAGTCATATTTACCCGATCAGAGTAGATAAATAAGACCAAATGGCTTATATGTCATTGCTACAAAGTGATGACAATCAAAAAATGTGTGAATCAAATTATTCATCAAGAACTTAAGCATAATCAATTGACTGGAATTCCTGATAACCCACACAGCTGAAATAAAGCATTTTTAATATGGAATAAATTCAGATAAGAAACTAGAGGGTTTATATTTGTATCATAGCTGTTTCTCTTCATATGCTTGATGCCATTTGTGTATGGTATGTGTATGTGTGCATCATAATGGTTTGTGTTAGTTTTGCATCACAGAAGTGATGTTTTGGGAGAGACTGTTAGCAGTCTCTTCTGTGTCTGATAGGAAACCAATCAGTAGTTGGTTCTGGGAATTGATAATCTGTTAAACCATTGTAAAGCTATACACGCCTCTGTGAAAAACACGTGTTAAAGACGAACGAAACCTAGGAACTCTTTTCTTTTCCCTTCCGGCTGGCAAAGAGGTAACGCGGCCGGCCCTGCCCCTGTCTCGGCCAGGCCGGGCCAGGCGATCCCTGCCGCAGGAGGCCCGCAGGCCCGCCCCATCGGCTGCCGGGCAGGGGCAGAGGAGAAGCTATCAGCCCTGGCGTGCTGTCTGCTGACATCCTAGCTGTTACCCACCCCCCCCCCCAACCGCAGCCTCCACCACAAGCTACTGAGTCCAGCCAGGCTGACGTGACCATCTACAGGCCCTAGGCAAGATATTGACTTTTTCAGTGCTTCAGTCCTCCCCCGAGTGAGAGAACATGTCAGAAGTGCAGACATGTAAAGAAACAACATGAAAACACCGAGGTTAGTGAAGAAGTCAAGTCCCAGATAGGAGGCATGAGCCTTTGGTTTTAGGCTGAAATCCTCTTGTAAAGATATGGAGAGGGACTCTTTTTTTCCCTGTAACGCATGAAGGTATGGGGAGATGAAAGTGTTCAAATTGTAGGTATTGAGCAAAGGCCTCTATACTAAAGTAAGCAGATGTTAAAGTAGCTGTAATCCTGTTAGAAGTTTGAACAGAGAAGGAGAGAAGAGTGATGAAGATCCTGTGACCCCAGGAAGAGAAGTTCTCTGTTCCTAGAGATGAAAATGATTTCAGAGATTGATAATGAGAACCTTTGCTTTTAAACAATTAATCTATAAAACTGTACCACATAAGCTGGCATGGCCCATAAACACAGCTGTGGGAGATGCTGTGAAAATAGGAGGGATTTCACAATTGCAGATTTCCTCAGGCAGTTGTTATTCATGGAAATTAAAAGCCATGAAAGAACTGTTTTATTGTGGAGAAGTCTCCATGACATTAATAAGAGGGACTTCTCTCCCTAAGTGAACTGAAGAAAGAGTATTCTAGAGGTGGTAAACTGACTGAAAATTTTAGGTTTTGTTTCTTGTCAGTGGGAAAGAAAAGGTTGTAGGGGGAGGAGAAGTGTTCTGAAGGTTGTGCTCTGATTCTTACAACTCTTTCTTTTAGTTGCTGTTAATAAATTTTTCTTTATATCCTTTTAAAGTTTTGACCCTGCTTTGCCTCTCTCCTAATCCTATCTCACAGCAAGAAATAAGTAAGTACATTCTAGTGAGTGCACTAATAATTGGTCAGGACTGAACCCACACTGATTAGTACATTAGCCAAGAAATCTCAAATTAGCAAACCAAAACCACTACAGATATTAAGCTTACAATTTAGAATTAGTTTCTTACCTAAAAAAAGATAATGAGGATATTCCACTGGTTATTTGGGGTTTTTAAAAACATATCCAGATAAGCAGTCTCAGTAGGAAATTATTTGGCAAGTTACTTGAATTTTTGGTAATTAGCGGATAAAAATGACTTTTACCCAAATGTATATAGAACTTTACATTCTGTGAGTCACTCCATATGACTTTAAAGAATAAGAATTTCGAAGTGAAGTCATTGACTAAGAATTATTGAGAAACTAATGGGAAAATCTTGCAGAAAAAGTAAACCTTGCCTGAGATTCATGTGACAAGTGGTTCAAGTTAGGAGTCAACAGTGGGAAAGCCTAAAAATTACCATCAAAAGTCTTCAGTAAACACAACTTTACATCATTAATGTTTTTAACATCCTTTCTCTTATCTGCTTGTGTTCTTTAAAGAAATGTCAGGGTCAGAGATGGAGATTGGTAGATGAGTTGTAGTATTACATCAGAGTCTACATAAACATGTACACTACTTTTACTTCATTGATGTCCCATGGCCTATACGAAAGCATTGTCTGGTTGATTGACACTGTCCTAAGTTATCATAACCTGTTCTAACATATGTTCATTACATAAATGAAATAGGAAGGGGCTGATTTTTATGGGTCTACCTTTTGTACAGAAGAACATCTCACAAAATCTGCTTTGGCAGATTTTTAGGTTTCCTCAATTGGATTTCACTAAAGATAGCGAGTGAAAAAAGGGCTGGGCCATGATTTCAAGTGCACCTGGAACCATGAAGGAAACAGACCAAAAACACTTTCAAAAACACTTTTCACTTTGTGGGGAGGAGTGTTGTTTATCTTTTGTTTCTCTTACTGACTACACTGAAAAAAATCTGACTTGTAAAAAGCTGTAAGTTCTTAGGAATTGCCTGAGCAGTTCAGATACTGCCAGCTGCCTGACAGCAAGGAAGAATGTGCCGAACACCTGAAAACATGATGGTGCATGGGAAGAATGAGATTTTTTTGAAAGTAACAGTAGTTTTTTTTTCTGTAGGCCTGTACTTCAGAAAAGCATGCTCTTCTTGCATTGTGTCTTTATCTCGTTACTTAAAAATTATGGTGATGAGTTAAAAAATCCTTTTTAAAAATCATTTCACTTATGTCATTAAAAGCTGTTTACTCTCAGTTCACCTCAGTTTTTTTAGACAGAAGAACTGCAGGCAGGACAGTGGCAGGCTGGAGTACAATAATTTCAGAGGCCAGTAGCTTATGTTAAGCAGTCAGTCAATGATCCTCAATTCAGTTCATAAAAAGCTGTCTAAACAGCAAAATCCATAGATAAGTCGATTAACACAAACATACACATATACAAATGCCTATGAGTTCTTTGGGTCTTTGTCATTTTACAACTTGGTCTACTTTCCATTCTTTTTTTTTTTTTCATGTTTCTTCATGAAAGAGACTTTGTTTTGCATCGTTTCCTTTTTCTCTTTGGGAGAGGAAATAGACATATTCCTGTATATTTTTCACTTCATTTTGAATGGTAAGAGAGTCGTAGTTTTTCAAGACAGATGCACAAGAAAAAGTAGAAATGAAAGTGGGAAAATAGTTTGAGAAGTCTAATTGCAATTGTTGTGCCCTACATTTTTAGCCAAAATTTACTCCCAGTCAGACATGAGAAGTCTGCCAAATTATTCTAAAATCTGTAAAATTAGGTTTCTTTAAAGTACTTTAAAATACTAATCAGTTTCAACTTTGGTGTATTGAGATAGAGATGCCTGAAAGTATATGAATTTTTAAAAAAAGTAGTTAAGTGAAAATGTTTCAAGTCTGTAATCAATGAGAATGCTTTTGAGAATTGACTCATGAATATAGAGGGGTAAGAAATCACTACATTATAAATAAAACCTTTGTCATCAATATTGGAGAACAGAGTGAATAACGACATTAAACATGCTCTGCAGTTCTGCTTCACTTTCTTTCACATAAATGATGCATTTACAAAAAAAGGAGAAATAAATGTGAAAAAAACCCCAAAAAATCAAGTAAACGAAAAATCATGCTGCATTACATGACTTTGCAGTGGAAGTACTATTTCAAGCTTGGTACATACTGTGAATACCAGGATAAAATAATCTGGTCAGCACAGTCATGTTTGAGTACTTTTACTAGAGTGGCAACTGTTGCAGGCAAAGCAGAAAAGGAAAGATTTCCCACCTATACCTCCCCTAGGTTATACATGAGGAGATGGAGAGCATTAAAAGGACAGACAGAAAAGCAGGTATCTAGTTTATTTATCTAGTTTATTTTTTAACTGTTTGACAAAATACTGGTTTCCCTGAAGTGCATGTTTTGGGGACTGATCCTTCTCTCACCCCAGTGGCAAAACTGAGCCCAGGCACACGAGATCCTGCTTCAGCTGTGTAGCTACCCCAGGAGGTTAATGCAAGGACTCCTTCGTGCAAGTGTGCAGTAGTTATGAGATCCTGATGGCTTTATTACCCTTGAGGCCTCCTCTTCGGTATGTCAGTGTACTCCTAACCTGCAGCCACATGATGAAAATTAAACAAGGTTTTGTTGCATTTATTGCTGTGGAAATATGAATTCAGTTGCTTCAGTTTCAATGGGATTTCCCTCCTCCCCCCACCCCTCCACCCTTGTTTTTTGAACATTTACATTTTTATGAAAGGTCAAGAACAGGAGACATTTGTGAGAAGCAAAAAGGGAGGGGATAGCCCCCACTCATCCATTCCCTTCTGCCAATTCTGTCTCCACCCCCTACCACATTTTTCCTCGTTAATTGTGTTGGGGCAAAGAGGTGGGAGTGAGGGAATAAAAGCATTCCTGCATATCTGGAGGAAAGAAAACAGATAAAGGAGGAAAGTGAAAGGGGAGGGGAACAGCGACCAGGGACTTGGACTGGCAGTGAAACGACGCTTCTCCGGCCCCCCTGTTCTGATAATAGTTAACTCGGGGTTAAAGATTAATACTCGGGCAAAGCACTGTATAAATGGCCTGGGCAAGCCGAATGTATGCGAGGTGCCTCCTGCTCTCCAGGCCGCCAAGCCACCCTCCCCCGGCCCCTGCTCAGCGGCATGAGCGGCCCGCGGTGCGCACTGTGCCGCGGCTGGCTCCCGGCGCTGCTGCTGCTGCCGGCGCTGCTGCCGGCCGCCTGCCCCGCCCGCGCCACGCAGCCCGTGCTCTGCGCCCCCTGCACGCCGGAGAGGCTCGCTCTGTGCCCGCCCGTCCCGCCCGACTGCCCGGAGGCTGCCCGGCAGCCCGGCTGCGGCTGCTGTCAGACCTGCGCCCTCGGGCCGGGGCAGCCCTGTGGTGTCTACACCGCCCGTTGCCGCCTGGGACTCCGCTGCCGCATCCCCGCAGGGGAGTCCCGGCCGCTCTCCGCCCTCATCCAGGGCCACGGGACGTGCTTGCCCGCCAGCGAGGTCGGAGGGATGCATACAGAAGAGCCGGCAGGTACCGCGCCATCGCGTCCCCGCTCCGCGCCGCCTCAGGGGCCCGGCCGGCAGCTGAGCGCCGGGCGCTGCGGCACAGCCCTCGCCGAGGGCGGCCGGAGGAATTGGCAGGCGCGAAGCGGGCTATGGGAGCCAGAAGCTGGGAACAATGAGCGAAGTTAGGGAGGCGTCTGAAATATAGGGAGGCTGGAATTCACTTTGCAGGGAAACGTGCTCTGACCTGTTCGAGGTGAGGTGCATCCTGGTGCCGGGCCTAAGATGTTCGCAGCAAGCTAATACACTACAGTCTGAAAGCACGAAAACCCTAAAGCATAGTGATGGAACAATGCAGAATAACTGCAATAAAGTATCTGGGAGGCTGCAGGCAGTTTTTCTTTAGTAGCAGACAGCTGGAGTAGGACAAATATTTTATAGCTTTGGTTATGTCCATGTCTAAAAGTCATGCTAGAGAATGAAAAGGCTTTGTGCCTGAGAATAAAATGTACCTGGAGCAGTGGAGTGCTAGCCAAATTATCTTGAGGCAAAAAGGCATCTCAAGCATCTTAGTCTATATGATGGGCAGGAACTTCTTCAGTGTTGTTTTGTTACTTTTCAATTGATTATTATTATGATTATTACTATTATTTTCATCATCACTACTGCTATGTCTATGAAATGGTTATTAAGGTAACTCAGTAGCATTACAAAAATAATCATCATTGACTCAAAATAACAGTAGCCATTAGTAGAACTAAGTGGAGTTTCTCTTGTAGTTGAGGGGGTGGGGACGGCAGAGAACAGTGACCAACCTGAGTGTTTAAGCTACCTGCATTAAATTTGATTTGATTTTTCCAGAGTTTGCTTGCTTCATTCCTTCGTTCCTTTGATTCTTCCTTTCCTTTCCTCCTCAATTTCTCACCTTCTTTTTTTTTTTTTTAACATTGTCAATCCATTGCCTGTTTACAGCCTTGATCCAGCAAGTAATTTAGACACATAAAAATTTTATCCTATGATGAATCGCCTGCAATTGCAAAGAGCTTCTCTTGCTTTCAGTGGAAGAGTTCACACATGCTTATTTAGGCACTGGTATGAAGGCCATGATCAGGCAGAAACAAATACTTTCTGCCAGTTCTTTGCTATTTGGTCTACTGCAGGTCAGCAGGAGCTACTTTTGGCCCCTGTGAATTGCTACCCCTTCTTATTTATGGGGCAAGAGCAAAGTACAGGATGAGGTCTTGACTATTTCCTCTCATGAATAAAACCAGAAATACATCACGCTGACAAAAAATCTAAATTCATTACAAGTTTAATTTCAATCTTTTCTTATTTAGCCAAGTGTCTATAACCCACTGTAGTCAAGAAGTTTTTTTTTCACTTCTAACAGATGGGCTGCAACTTCATCTTTGGGATTCGAGTAATTTTGAAGGATCATAAAATAATCAACTTGTTAGAGAATAGCTGCTGAGCCCTTTCTATGAATTTATTATCAAAGCATAATTTACCATGCTGCACATGTAATTTATTCCTACAAGATCTACTGTAATGGATGTCTTAGAAATTACATTTTATTTTCTGTTGGTTGATCTTTCTCTTCACCTTTTTAAACTTTGAGAAATAAATTCCAAATTTCACTGAAGATATTTATCTTAATATCATTCACTTCCAGATTCTATAGAACCTGATGATATGCCTCTGGAAAGCACTGAAATAACACAGGATCAGCTGCTGAACTATCAGTTGATGTTTCCCATAGGCCAGGATAAATCCATTCCCTGGAATTCTATCACTGCATATGAAAACATGAAAGCAAAGAGAATATCTGAACTTAAGAGATGGAAAGAGCAGGTGGGTTTTCTTTGTAAAACTTTCAGAGACCATTTCAGTAGAGCCTTGCTCTACTGAAATTTCTAGCAGCAACATTGAAATATCAGTATTTTGGGTAGCTGGCAAACCAGCTTTTGGAATGTTCTCATCAGATGCTTGAGGAACAGACAAAATCTCTGGAGCCATAATAACAGCCATGCATCAGTTATGCCCTAAACAGACTTCATGCAGTGGCTGAATGTTTCACCATATTTACAATAAGATTATAACCTGCCCCCTTAGTTTACAGGAATCTATATTAAATTCTTGGACTCCTTGTTAGTTTTAGTTTTAGTTAAGAAAAGGTATTTTTCACTGGTCCAACACATAGCAAAATAAAAGGGAGTCCTTCCATGAAGTTATTGATGAAACATCAATGCGAAACAAAATGTGATTCACTCTGATCACAAGGAAACACTATTAAGTGTATTCATGTAGAAAGAAAAAAACCTCGACAATTAAAGCGGGGCTCGAAACGGCAAAATCCTGGTGGGTAATGAGAATGTACGACCTTTGCAAGCAGGTTTGGGTTCCACTTGAGGGCACCAGAGAACCACGGTTAGACCCATCTCAGGCGGCAGCAGCACTCCTGCTTTATGGAGCTGGCTTAGTTGGGCAGCACAGAAGCTTTGGTTCGTAATGGCCACTGAAAAAATGGAAAAGAAGAAGAAAAAATATACTAATCACCACCCTACCTTAGGAAGCCTCATTCCATATCCAGAACAAGACTTAATCACTGATTTAGTTTGAACTGTTATGTACATGTGCTGTTAGCTGAAGTTCTGATTTTCAGGGCTTCTGCTTTTCTCATCCCAAGCCACAGATAAACCCACAGACTGGAATGTGACAGCTTATATGAGGGGCTGACATGGGGAGGTTTTGCAAAAGCAGAGGTTATGTTTTCACTCAAAAGTAGAAATATTTGTTCAGTTACTATTCCTTTCTTGTACTGATTCAAGTGTGTTAGGTACTATTGATGTACAGAAATTGTGACTTCAAAGAAGAGAAATTGTGAAAACAGTGAATATTGCAAACAATTCTTCATCCCCAATTCCAAGAACTTTGGGGTTTGTTCCCAGAGCTACAGAATGGCTCCATGTTGCTTTGGCAATGGTTCTGTCCTGTACAAAAGATAACAAACATTCAGATATTTGCTCTTGCACCATCTATGTATGTCTTGCACCTATCCTCCATATATCAACAGAGCACAAGCCATGGCAACCTGGAAAATGACCAATCTCATGTACCAGTCTTCTAACTTCCACCTCCCTATAAGAGGAGAGATTGTATCTTCTAAGCAGTAATGTGTTTACTTGGTCCAGGTTAAATTTTCTTGAGTGTCAATTTAAGGACTAAAATCCCCATGTTTATAGAACAGAAAAAACCTTGAATAAAAACAAAGGCCTGAATGCAACACCAGAGTTTTCTGGCTGTGCTTCTACTGAAAAAATTACATGCAGAACAGTCTGGTGTAGACTTTATGCCTAATAAGTATTTTCAGCTTTTTACTGTCTGTATTCTGATCACCTTTTCTGTAGCTGATTTACTTGTGATTTTGGTATTCACTACCCTGGTATTCTTGCAGGGTCCTTGTCAGAAGGAGCTCTTCAGAGCCCTGTATAAATTGGTGAAGGCTCAGCAGAGAAGCAGAGGGGAGATTTACAAATTTTACTTGCCCAACTGCAACAAGAATGGATTTTACCACAGCAAACAGGTGCGTGCCTTTTCTCCCCTCTCTGCTCACAGCAGTGCTGCAACTAGCCTGATACAGCCAACCCTTTCACAGCCCACTGCTCCCAAACTCACAAGTTTGCAGCAGGTTGTCAAAACAGGGATACTTAGAGCAGATGGTTTGTCCTTCTTTTCAAGGTGAGCTGCATGCTGGTGGATGTCAGCAATAGAGGTAGAAGTCTTTTCTCAAAACAGGTGCACTCAAAGCCTTTTCCAAAATATTTTAACCCTATCTGCTCCCATGTACCTGATTTGTTAGCATTCATTCAGTTGACATTAATTCGTAAGATCCGCCATACTACCAGCCAAAACCCATTGAATATATAATAATCACTATGTAAAATGAGGGCTCTCAGCTCACAGGCAGTGGAAAACCTACATAGGCAGTGAAAAAAAAACCAAAAACTCTTTAGAGCAAAATTAACCTTCTGAAAGCCTTAAAAAAATACTGATTTGTGTTGCCTGTGGATTAGATTATTTGCTCATTTCAATTATACCCTCAAAAATATTGCAAAGTACAGTGAGAGTAATCTGCAAAACTAACTAAAGCTCTGACCTCAAGCCACACCCTGTAACCACAGGTCATGCACACTAATTTAGTAGGTCTGCATAATTCTCTGTCACTAAGACTCCTTGGTTTTGGGCATGGCATCACAGTGTGACTAACAAACACTAACAAACACTGTGACCTGGGATCTAATCAAGCACAAACAGAAACCGATTTAAGCCCCTCCTCCAGGCTTCCCTCCTTGTGTGAAGAGACAGAAAATTCAATCACTGCTCTCACCCTATGAGATTGTATATTCTTCCATCCTTCCATTTGTCACACTGGCACTGGAAGATACTGCTTTTTTCTGCTGCTGTTTACCAAGGACTGGACAGTTTTAAATCTGAAGTTGCTCTTGTGATAGCTGAGCTTAGGTATTGGTTCCCTAACAAAGTGTGTTGTTGAGAGGCTCTGCAGACCACTGCATTCAAAACAAGCCTGTGCATGGCAGTTCCCCACCTTCTGACGCTAATCATATCCAACACCTCTATTGGCAGTACCTCACAGGTAATCTTAAACTTACTTATTGTGATTTTTTTTTTTTTTGCTAATAATATTCTAGTGTGAAACTTTGCTGGATGGAGAATCTGCTGAATGTTGGTGTGTCTATCCAAAGAATGGCAGAAGAATTCCTGGATCTCCAGCAATTAAAGGAGACCCAGAATGCCAACAGTATCTCAGCTCACAAGAATAAAACTAAATCCCAAGGTTTTTCACACCAAGTTTTCTGTGGGGCCTGTTAGAGTCAGAAACCATTCCAGTCAGGAGCCATTTCACTAAGGTAGTCTTGTGCACCTGATTTTGAGTGTTTGAGTAACCCCATAAAGTAACAATTTTACTGCACTGAGATTACCTACATGTTTAAGTGACGAATGTGAGCTACTGCAAGATCAAATCCTATAATCTTGTATATATTGTTTGTATAATATTATATTTACCCTCATATGTAAAGCTGATGAATTATTTATTTCACACTGCATGTATTTTTGTCTCTATGTGTTGTTACTAATTTATATTCTCAAACACTTCATAACTTTATATTTAAATACTTAATATTATTGCGCTTAAATATATGCATCATGGAGGAATGCTGCAACTTAAGCCTTCAAATGGCGTAGCTACTGGAGAAAATGGCTTGTAAATTTGCATTTTTGTACTACCTATTTATAGATGTAAAACTGAATTTTTAAAAACAGATTTCAGTAGAAAGCATGCTTAGAAACTTATTTAAAACATGTTTTGTGAACATATTATGTTACTTTTGCACCTCTGTTTCAATGCCAGTCTGTTTCTTAAAAAAAATATTACATACCGAAGCTCCTGATGGGACAGTATTTGTAAACATATGCACTGGATAAATGGCAAAACACAATATGATATGGACAGTATTTGTATATTTTTTAAACATATGCACTGGATAAATGGCAAAAAAATACGATATTCTGCACCACCTTTGACAAGTGTAAGTTGTTCACAATATTGGCAATATTATTTAAAATTAACTATTAAGTCTTCTGCTCTGCCCTTGTCTCTTGTTTTCTGCTTGTTTCCCTAAAACAGTCTGACCTCAGCAGGAAAACAGGCAAAAGTCTTGCAAATCTGCCTCCTGAATTCCACGCTCCTTTTACCTTTGATGAGTTTCTTTCTTTTGGTCTCCCTGCTCTGTTGCCCTAGTCCTGTCCTTTCCAGTCCCAGCTGTGCCATGCCAAGTCCCTGTCTTGGGCAAAACAGCAGCCTCCAAGGGAAGTTATTAAAAGATTTTCTGGATAGGAAATCTGGATGCCTTTCTCCACTCAAATGCCCAAGGCAGCAGTATTAGTACATTTAGAAGATAACATCAAGACTAGAAAGAACCATTTCCTGCGCAGAAAGAGGTTGTAAAAAGGAGGCTGGGAAAAAAAACAGCCTTACACTTTTTTCTGAAAGCAGAGAAGAGGGTGCTTCTGGCTTGGGATATAGTCCATTTCCCTCCCTTATATGTTCCTTTGACTTAGTGATTGCCGAGAAAAAGAGAATGCAAGTGACTGGCTTCAAGTTGATTTTGTTCATGGAGTAACAGGTGTGGGAGTAAGCAAGTCCCACAGGTGAAAACAGTCTGCACCAACCCTTCCTATGAAAACAGCCAGGGAAGATAGTGATCACGTTTTCTAAGAATCTGGCAGAAGTGAAAGCCTAGAATTCTCCTGCCATTTGGAGGCATTCTCCTGCTTGTTGGCACAAGCTCTGAGTTTTAAATGGGAGAGGGAAGCTGCTTGTTGAAACTGCAAGGTGAAAGTATGGAGATCTCTGCGCTCCCTGTCACATTTCTGTGGCTTCATACATTGCGCTTGCTGACTGTGTTGTGTCTGCATGCCAATGTCTGCTAATCCAGTGGGGGTTTATTAAACTGCTCTAGATTTGAAAGTGTAGATATACTACTGATTTCTTCTGTAAAGTCTTTTGAGATCTTCCAAAGGAAAGCACTGCAAAAAAGCAATCAATGGTATTGGTATTGTAAGTAACTAATGTCTTACATCCCTGTAATGGGCTACTGTGAGACCTGGCTAAAATTGTGTTACAACACCACATTCACTATGTCCAAATGCTTGGCACTCTCTGTATCAAAATAATGAAGAAGCAGCAAGTTTTGGAGTCCTTTTCAGGGAGTCTGCTCAGCACAGAATAATTGTCACGGCATTGCCAAGGCGAAATTGTGAAGAAAGTAGGGGAAATCATAGTCTCATAGCTGCAGCACACTCTTAAGAGTTCTGTGACTGTTCTTACCCCACAGACCGTGTGTAAAGGTTTATCTCTAAAGAGCAGAAATTGATTCTTTTTGTTGGGATAATTATATATAGGGGAAATGTTAATAGTTTATGTAGTAATAGTCTATTTGCAGAATAGCAAACCAGTGGACAGCTACTTCCAGTGTTTTGCAGGGTGGAAAGTTCCCATCCTCTCTGTAAGAAATTGGAGTTTTCAGTGGGGACAGGGGTTTAGGAGATACTCTTTCCTCTGATTGATAAGTACCAGAAGCAGAAGTTCCTTTGCATAACATTCAGGAATGATAGACCAATTTCTTAGAAGTGTTTAGCCCCTTCCCACTGAAAGAGGCAGGGGAGGAGTGCCTCCTTATCTGCAATCTGGCCTCCTATGATATCTCGCCAGGACTCACCAGGACAGATATCTGCTCAGCTGCTCTGGAATGAGCTGTTGGACTAGGACCAGACTCTTCCATATACTGGAATTAGGACTAATGCAAGGAGGCAAAGCAGGCAAATTTTATCTTCCTTATATAAATGCTGCCAGGAGCTTAGACTACATTTATACCATAGATGACACACACCTTGCTTTGTCCTAATTTTTATGATCATTTTCAAACATCAGGGTGAAAAATCAAAGGTCTTCAGTTTTTCTTAGTTTTATTATTTCTGTTTGTGAAGCACTTTGGTTTGTTGGTTTGTTGGTTGTTTGGTTGGTTGGTTTTGATTTTGTTTTGTTGGAGTTCTCCTCTCCTCTCCTCTCCTCTCCTCTCCTCTCCTCTCCTCTCCTCTCCTCTCCTCTCCTCTTTTTCTTTTCCATTTGTCAGCTGGCAGTGCTGGCTTCAGTGTGTGCCTGCTGCAATGGTTCCTCCTGTACTGGCAAACCAAGCCTGGTGGGAATGAGTGGGCAAACAAGGAAGGATACTCACCCAGCTCAAGTGTGTAGCTGAATGTGTAAAGGAGATGTACTGATCCTTGTTATTTCAGCTCCCTCCCTTCATATTCACTTGCATTTCTCCTACTCTACCTAAAAATAAATTAGCTGGTGGGAAGGTCTTAGATGAGCATCTGTGATGTTTGGTTCATGTTATCTGAGAACCCTACCTACCCAGTTCGTGTTTCTTCATGCCAAAACCATCAGGTTTGCTGCAGCAGGGTTTTTTCCAGCCATGCCTCCTCCTGCCCATGGCTTACTGCCAGCTGCAAAATGTTCATAGCACAGAAATGAGGTCACTGCCTTGTGCATTTCATTTTATACCCATCATTTCCCCTAAAGCTGTCCAAAGACAACCAAAAATCATCTGGTATTGGGCTCTGCTTATACTGAGTCAGTTCTGCTCATTGCTTTGGTGTACAGCAGAGACACATTTGTATCAGCTAGAGTTGGCAGAAAGTGAGGGGAGAGAAAGGAGTAGAGAAATGGTGGTGAAGGGTAGCCAACCCTAACAATGAAAGCTCATCAGCATCTCTGTCACTTCTCTACCATAAGAACACATGCTTTGAAAAGAAAAACTTGGGGAACAACTTCCTGCAGACCCAGTCCAAAATGCATATTAAGATATTTAGCACATGAAAATTTAGCCACTTACTTTACAAACAAACATATTCCTTTGATCTTGCACTTGCTAATGTGAGTCTTAAACACAGAAAAAAATTAAAAGGTAAATGAAAAATGCATCATATATAGCTTTTTCCCTCAGGGAGAAGAAAAGTGGGATGGAAAGGAATGGCACATGGCAGAGATTTGTCACAGGATTTACTGCCTTTCTGGAAAGCACTCAGCTCCCATAGCACAAGATACTGCAAGGGAGCCCTAAAAAATGCTAAAACAGAGCAGGCTGTTTTTTCTGCAAAGTCAGAAGTAAAGATGCTTGTTCTTTACCAGCAGTTTAGCAGCACTGATTTTTCAGAATTATGTTTCTACACACATCATTGCTTTGCTATTGCAGAACAACACCGATGTCTAACCCCTGCTCAACCCATAATAATAATTATTATTAACAATAATAATACACTAAAAATTAGATAATAAAGAAAAAATGCCTTTGAAAAAAAAAAAGATCCAAACTACTCACTCCAAGCTAGAGTCTCTCATCATGCTGCAAAGTGAGTAGTCAAGTTCTATATGTATCTGTAGACAACACTTTTGAAGTTGGTCTACAACTGTCTATAGCTGTCACTCCACTGATAATCCACTAGCCTAAACAGTCTCCCCAGGCTACACTGAAGACAGGGCTCATGTTTTCTGTTTCCCAACACATTTTGCATTTATGGACCAATTGTTGTACATTGCATTGAGAATTGGGCAGGTATCCAGACTGCACAGGAAAGTGGGGTATGAGCATCTTAGCAAACACCTAAATGTGTTTATTTGACTCTGAGATTCAGGTAGATGGTATATATTGAGTAACAGTAGCAGAGTTGGTGTGAGTGGAAGGTTTCTCTTACTGACATTCCACCCTATATTACCTAGCCATTTTTAAGTTAAAGGTGGGAGGGAACAAAGAAGGAGAGGATCTGTTTGGAATACAGCCACTTAGTTCCGTATTACCAGTAAGTAACAAAAAACCAGCAGTGGAGCAGGAGCCCAAACATACCAGCACTTGCACTCTCAGTAATGAAAATAGCTCTGATGATAGCTCTGCCAACAAACAAAGGCTTTATTTTATTTTCCCTCCTTTTCCCCTCCCTTGACTTACGGCCACCCCCATAGAGCAAAGTTCATGCAAAGAAGCTGCTATGAGGGCGCAGGGAGAGAGGTAGCATCCCATGAGAAAGATGTGGGAGCAAGGGTGCTCTTGGATGTTGCGGTAAGGTTAAATGAATAAATTTAAATGTAGTCCATTCCAGATCATGGCTGTTTCATTTTGAAAAAGTTTCTGCTCATCTTTTCAGACGCCCTCTTGGATTATGAAGTCTGAGTGGCAGCATGGGCAGCCCAGCAGAGACAAGGGTACACAAGGGAAGGCAGGGGCTGTGCACATGCTTGACTCCTTGCTGCTTCCTTACTAGCCACATTTTCCATTGGGGGAGTGCCTGACCGACAGACACAGCTCTTCTAGCAGAGCCTTTGTGCTACAGTTCTGCTATGCTGAGTACAGCATAGGCAGTCTTCCTCTCGCTCTCAGTCTCCTCCAACCTAGACATAAGCTAACAAAAAGCAGCCTATTTTGTGTCTGTACTGAAGCTTTTAACTGCATAGTCATGCAAATGGTGACAGGTGATTTTTTCTCTCTCTCACTGAGAGCTTTGTGGTGAATGCACCAGGCTGATGTGGAGATGCTGAGGTTCTTTGGGACAGCATCTTAGTGTGGGATGTCTGTGGAGGCCTAGAGCAAATGGTTGTTATAATAGTCATCATCTTTCATGTTTTTTCTTTGCTTGCAGTTTCTGTTTATTGCTGCTTTGGCAGCTAAAGTATTACCATTTAGCCCCAGCAAGGGAACAGAAAAAGGAAATCAGCAACATATTATTGGTAGTTTGGTAATAGCAGCTGTAGAAATGTATGGCAGCATCTGAAGGCTGAAGGTTGCGTGCAGCACCCCTGTGATAAAACAATAATCAACTTTACAAGCTCAGGTCTATTTTACTGAGTGCAAATTACATGATACGTAGCAGACATAGGACACTAGTTTCACCTTAAATATTCTCGATATGGCATAAGCAGGCAAAAATAGCCTCTGCTCTCCAGTTGTAAGAAGTGAGGGAAATGCACTCTCAACCTGGCTCCTGTAAACAAGTCCTTCCACTTTTGGAAGGTATTAACCACAAATGGCTATGGGAAGCAGTCCTTCTCAGTGACATTTTCTTCAGAGCTTTTCAGATTAGGCAATTTTTCTGCATGAAACCTCAGCTTTGTTCTGCAGACATAATTTTGCTACCTTTCATTCTATCCCCACTCATGGGAGGAACAGTGGGGTAAAATTAGCCTTGACAGAGAAAGGCTCTTAAGGAATTTGGATAGGTCAGCAGAAGTAGAAAGCCAGGATGCATACAGCAGCAGGACATGAATTCTGCAAGGATAAACTGAGATTTGCAGCATTACCCTCTGCTTTTTCTAATACCTGGTCTCCATTTTTTTTCAGCAGCAACATTCTGCCTTGAAGTTATTTGCATTTTCTAACACGTACAGGGTAAAAGCAAGAAGACAGTTTTTTTCAATGGGATTTTCTCTAAGGCTGGTATATATGCTTCTACTTCTGCAAAATCTAAACTGGAAGAAGTAAATAAAATGCAGAGTTTTAAGACTAAAGCTTGTTCTGATGAACAACAAATTTGTACTACTTGCCATTTTACCAGAAAATTTTCTTTTGGGCAAAAAATGTTGTAACATCTTCTCAATCAATATATTGCATAATGCAGACAATCTCACGTGCTGGAACTTGGGACGCCAAACTGCTACTGATAGGCTCACGGGCCCATAGGCTCAAAGGATGCTTTAGGTTGAAAGGAATCTCTGGAAGTGACCTGGTACACCCCTCCCTGCTCAAGCAGGGCCACCAGGGAATGATTGCCTGGCACTGTGTCCAGATGGCTTTTGAGTATCTCTAAGGATAGACTCCAAGATACCAGGTCCACTGGACATACCAAACGACTTCTTTTCTAAAGGCCTTGAACCTATTTTGCATGCTAGCAGATGAAGCCATTACTGGTACTGATCACAGAAATCTTGTCCTTGGAATACTGCGGTATCCTTTTTGGATCTTATTTTTGGATCTCTCAGAAAAAAAAAAAAAAAAAAAAAAAAAAAAAAAAGTGGGAGTTGGGAAAGAAAAAAAGGAGTCCTTTGTAATGAGGAAGCAAGCATATTCTTCTGGTAGGAATCAATAGAATTGAAGGATTTCTAAAGGCACAGCAGGACCACAGAGAAAACAGCTACATATATAAACATTTAATTTTGTGTACTAATTTGCTTTCGCCTCCAGGAAAACTGCTCAGTACTTTTCACACTTTAAATAAAATTCCTATTGCTAATACGTGAAATCTCTGTGGAGCCATCCTTGCTTACACAGTTTTAGAGTGACTAGAGATATACAAAGATGATTTCCCAAATAGTTTGAAACGCCACTACTTAAATTTAGGGTTCAGTTCAATAAGGAATTAGACTGTGTAGGGTTTCTATGGAATTTAGTCAAAAAAAGTTCAGACTGTACTAAAAATGAATTAATTCCATGGTTTTGGTATTCAATGAAGCCTCCTTCCTTCGTGCACAAATAGCTAACACTATGCCCTGAAAGGCAGGCATGCCAGAGAGGTGGAAAAGGATATTCTGGGCTCCAAAAACTATAGCAGAGTAGATGTATTAAAAAAGGGAACTTTCTCAGAGTTTGTAAGATAATAAAGCTCTCTGCTGGCAGCTTTAACTTGTATTCTGGTCAATTATAAGGATTTATGCAGCTATTTATCACACATGCTAAAATAAATACTTATAATATTCATCTGGGCTACATATGGTACCCATGTACTATCTGTACAGATACAGTAGTTTTGTCTCTACAGTAGTTTTGTAGAGACAAAACATGCTCAAGAAGAAATCAGCAAGTTTCACAATACATATTTTGATCTTTTATAATGCCTTGCCATGCAAATACTTGAGGTGCAAATAATGTTATAATTTTTTTTCTGAGGCTTCTTAATATTAACTCAGATCACCTTAATTTTTTGAAAGAGCTTATTAAAAACTAGGAAAAAACTGACTTTCACTTAATAAAATACTGAAGTTGAAGACAATGAAGGCACCAAGACATAAGGGATTTTCGCATTGGTTTAATTTCTGTCATCAAATCCAAAGTTCTCCACTCACTGCAGCTCTTAGCAGGAATAATTTCTAACCTATACCTGGAGGTAACTCGTCTTCCTCTGAACTGATACTGACCCATACATTTACTTTGTGCGGCCCACATTCTGCTGCTTAGGTGTGGACCACAAATACATATGTTTGTTTGAATTGCAGCCTTTAGCCATGAGAAAAATCTTTCAATGACTTTCTTGTCTATTGAATCGGACCTTTGTCTTCACAGAAATAGGAATGCTAAAAAAAATAGAAAAAAAGAAAAAGCCACCACTGATTCTTTCATGTTAAAAAAGTTATCTCTTTGGAGACAGATAATAATGTTATTTTGCATTTCATACCAGTGTCAACTGACAGGGACATGAGATTGACAATGGCAAGTATCCAATACTAGTGCAAGCAACTGTGCTTGTAAAAAATATTTAAAAGGCAACTTCTGAAAAGGATGCAGCTTTAAAAGACAGGTGCAACTTCATTTTTGGGGCTATTTTTAAACACAGTTTCTCTTCTAAAGATGTCTGTTGGAAGCAAAATAAAACTGATTTACAGACATCTTTTTCTATTTCCCCTTATGGCTGTATGTTTCCTCTGTTACATAACTAGACTGTTAGTACTAATAAAGGAGCTGAATGCCATTTCCTAAATATTCATGTGACAAAATGCATGCTTAAATCAGGTTTAGCTCCTTGAGATGTAGTTTGTTGGGGTTTTTTTCATCATATATGATTTAATGACCTCTACTAGCCAGCTTCTTCTATATTTATTTGTTTTTAATTGTAGGATAAAACATAAAAAATTAAAATATTTGACAAAATACCTGAATCATAAAGCCTGTCACAGGCTGTTAAAACACCTTACATACTTGCAACATGTGCCTTGCAAAGCATCTATCACTTTTGACAAGAAACCGATTTTTGTTTTCAGAAGGCTCACAGATAGTTATTTAAAAAAATTGAGGCAAAATATTAACTCACTTCAATGAATCAAGCCCTTATTTTCTTATCTATGATTATATGCCCAAATATTGCTATATATACAACTTTCTTCTCTCTGTGAAATTATTTGAAAAGAAATGGTTTACAACACTGGAAAAAAAAATCCCAGCATTTATTATTTTGCCAACAAATCTTTGCAGGCATTAGATCTGCTTTAGCAATAAAAATACTGCAATAAATCTTCACCTCACTAAGCTTTCTGTAACCTTGTGTCAGGAAACCTGTATTAGCCTGGAGTAAGCATCACTTCATGTACAATTTTTTTCTTACTGTGAGATTATAAAATTTCAATTTTAATGATGACATGAACTCATTTCATTAGGCAGAAATTGGAAAGATGTGGAGAACACTCATAGTGCTGTTCAGCTAATACATTTCAGAGTAAGGCTTTAAACATCTGAGTTGTAGTGATAGGATGCCGCAATCCTGGCAAGCTGCATGTCCAAATCCTTCCATGTCAGAGTTTCTAGACATTTGCCTTTGCTGGCAGGAACAAGCATAGTTGTAATTCAGGTGGTGGGAGAGGAATGGGCTCCTCAGCACCACAGCCTCTCCTCCATCAACACAATACCTAGCCACAGCAGGTGAAAACCCAATGTCCGTAGTCTTCACGGAGTTCCCAACCCAACAAGGAATTACAGTGTTGATGGCTTCTTTTTTCTACAGTGACATCAAACATTTATAGTGAGACATATAAGAATATATATTTATATAAATATATAAAATATTTATATAAAATATATAAATAAATACATATACAAAATATGGCATTATTTTCCAGAGATGATACATTTCACAGGCCACCTTTCCTTATCCAGATTTCATTGTCATACAAAATTTTTCACAAAGTACATTAGACAATCAGCCCAAAAAAAAAAAAGTTGCCAAAGCCTTCCTTATGTGAAAGCATCACATACCACAACAAAACCAAATCGCTTCTCTTCCAATTAAAAAGACATATAACACCATAACAGACACTGAATTTAACTATTTAAACCCAATGGTTCTTTTTCTATGCTTAGATGCAGGCGAATGATTTCTACCATAGTCAAAGCAAGCAACAATTGTGTGTCGCATAAATGAAACGCATGGGTCTCAACACCCAGGGTCCACAATCCCCCCATCTTGTTGACATTGTTTTCAACAGGAGTTCCTCATACAGAGTAAGTGCTTTGGTAGCATGTACCAAGACACCACAGAACAGATACACCTTTTCAAAATAAATAAGCAAATACAAAGAGTAGTACTGTAATGGCAATTTTTTGTCCATGACTATTCTGTATTAGTGTGAGCAGTAAATGGAGGAAATGTAAGCCCTGTTGCACAAACTGAAGCAACGTACAGACAGAAGAAAGCTTTACCAAGAGCTTCAGTGCGACTGTTATCCTTTTCAGTGGCATAATTCAGTGATGGGTACATTAGAATTATCAATAAAATAATTAAAAAAAATATTATCTTGGCATTTGTAGTTATATCAAATAATAAAACTCAATCCCTTCTGGAAACACTTCCTTTGCTCCAAAAATTCATTTCTCTTACCTAGAACAGGTCAGGTAATGTGCATGCATAGAGACTTAAACGTATTTGTAAATCATTCCATAACCTTACTTTCTCTTTGCATACAGATGTATACACTAGAATTACTGTGTAATATTTGGTATTCACATATTACATTTAAATAAAGTTTATTAAAAACAATTATCTTAAATACAGACTAACAGAATATTCATAATATATTTTACAGAAAAAAATAGCCATGTCTTTATCTTAGAAATACATTTCTTTAAAAAGTTCTTTTGAGATTTTTATAAAACTTTTTACCCGTGAAGACAAGTTTCCCATCAGACCTGTAAAAAAAGCTTTACCTTTCAATCCTTGCGGGTTTTCTAGTTTTGTTTTTCTTTTTAATACTTTTACAAGCTTAACGGCTATAAATTCTTTAAAATAAAAAACTCAGTATCTTTTGGGATCAAATTGGTCACAGGCCATTCTTTAAAAAGTCAGTGGAGACTCCCTGATTCCATTCTGAAGTGCCTTTTTTTTTCTCTCTCTGGGTATCAATAGTGCAGGTTTACATAGGAGTTCAGAGCTCCCTATACATCCCATAGGAAGCTCGATGTGTGTTGGTGGCAGGGTGCAGCTGCAGCAGCATCCACAGCGACTGCAACTCCCCATCTGCTGCAGGAAGCAGAGCTTGTTACTCCACAGACAGTGTAGTCCCACAGTGTTTGCCCCGCCCCTCCAAGGTCTCTGTGAGGTCCAGTGGCCATGCACAGATGCCAGAAGAGCGGGCACTCAGCCCTCATTTGCTTTCCAAGTTATAGCAGTGGACATCTCCTTTTCCCTTCCCATCATACCCAGGAAGTGGCTGTCCATATTTGTCCACACACCAGCAATAACCTCTTTTTCGGCCTTTGGATGGGCGACACTGAAACATAATAAAAGACCCAGTTAGCATGAATTTTGTTTTCTCCACTTGTTGTATTAGACAGCAGGGATTCCTGCTCCTTTCATACCTGCACTGCAGTATCCTGACCATATCTGACAGAATCAAACAGAATATTTGTTACCACTACAGAGTATTTCAATAAAAACTTACCTTCTCTCTCCATCAATCCCTCTGGGTCTAATATAATAAAGAACTGAGAACACAGAACTACCAGAAAACAGACTTATGAATTGCTCCCTATCATATTTGGCAGCACAGCTGCCCCCTTTGAATACAATACAACAGCATGGGCTAGTGACTGGGACCCATCTTTAGAAAAAAAATTTAGCAGATATGTTCTACACTAAAGCACAGGTCTGGCAAAGACAAACACTGCAGCAAGAAACACACTTGGTTTGCATCTGTTTACTGGAAGAAATTCAAAAGTGTAGCTGACGCTTATTAACAGATACATAATCCTTCCACAGTGTAGTTATTGCAAAACCTGCTAAGTGGACTACAACTTTACATGTGTATTTTCCTGTTAAAAAATTTGTGTATCTACTAGTCTATAACACGTTAGCTTTAAGTTAGCTGCTGGAGTTTGCCAGCAATGCTGACCAACCTGAAACTACCACAGGCAGTAAAACACTGATCCTCTTTAGAAGCAGTAATGCAGTAAATATGTATTATAAAGTCTACTACATACTAAGTAAGCAATGCTCCTCCCAAGGAACCAAGAATGGCAAAAAGTAGACTAAAGGAGATTATAAGCTGCATGCTGCATTCAGTTTGCAACCCTGGACACAGTTACATTACCATGAACCACTAAGACCTTGCAAGGGTTTTACCCATTCGTAAGATATATCGAGAATCTTACTAGGTTTGCAATGGTCAGCCTCACTGTCAAGACACAGCCTCCCTGTCAGCTCATGTTTTGAGATTTGGTGATTCAGAATTTGCTTCAAATGCAAACAAAGGTGGCTGTTTACTCAGGATGTATTCACAAAAGAGGCAGTGACACAAGCACACCAAATTAATTTCCTGTGGTTTTGTCTGTTGCATTGCCAATATGAAGGAAGATTGGCTGGACTGGTGCTACTTATGTCCCTCAACATTGTCAATTCAAGCAGAGCAATTGTTGCCTCTGAGGTCACATTCAGAGTAATTGAAGTTTTCAGAAGTTCAGGCTGATACAATCTGGTAAATGTCACCACTATCCCTCTACTTGTTCTCCGGCAGCTCATAGGCATGGCCCAGTATCTCAGGAGGCTATGGCAGTGGCTCACAGAAGAGCCTTTTCCATGTGCAGGTACACAAGAAAACATGAAGCAAGTGCTGGGCTTCACATGCTGCTTGTAGTGACTGATCCTTTCCATGTCTAGTTTAGTATCCCAGGTGACGGTGCTATCTTGGACAGAATTGGAGAGTTCTGGAATACAGAACACTTTGGAACAGCCTGCACCAGCACAGTGGCCTATGAGATAATTTGTGGCAGCATGGAGTAGGGTAGAGAGTGTTCACTAAGACCTTGTGAAAGAGATGGAAGCAGGTCACACATTAGGTACAAATTTTTTCAAACAAGTCATTATCTTGTTTATTTTATTTTACTGTAAATTAAGTAATCAAGCATAACTGCAAATTAAACCACCCTTCTGATATATTATTGAGCAAAAAAGCCCAATGCAGAAATAATGCAATGTCTTCTTTTCTACAAATCTGCAGTCCTTCTGCATTAGCCCTATGAAAATGGACAGCAGCAGGATGACAAGGTCCAACTTAACATACATATCAGCTTAGTTTTAGAAGAGGGTAAAGAAGTTCAAACCTGCTGAGAGAACAGGTTAATAATAATTCACTACATTAATAATTCACTAAATTAAATGGTTACCTGCAGTTCAGTTCTTATCTGTTACTAAATCTTTAAACATAAGTCCTAAAACTTATATCTATTGTCTCAAAAGCCTGACTAGAATTTACACGTATTCTCCAGGATTTCCACGGATGACTGCTCAACGTCCACTGATGTCAAAGGAAATTTTTCTTCAGTTTTGGTGGTGAATGGACTGGACTCCAGCTTAAGTATTATTAACATTTAATGACTTAAATTCTTCATGCTCAAAACAGAGGAATTAATAACAGCATTTGCACAATTTAATTTTACAAAAAGGAAACTGAGCCAGCACTTCTAGAGTTGTTTTCCCAACAAAGTAGGCACAGATGGAGCCCAAAGACCATAGGGCTTCTGGCTGCCAGGCTGGTGCTCTGGCAATGAAACTACATTTCTGCTAATAATAGTAACATAGCCTCCCCTTTTAGAAGTACTATATAAAGTATATTACACAACTCTCACTGATTCGTAGGCTTGCATCATTCTCAAAACAAATGATCAATTAAAGTTCTCATTTTGTTGGAGGCTTTGATTGCTTTTAACAGTTGCACCAAGTAATTACTACATGAAGTTGATCTGCAGAAACACCTTTCCTACTACTATTTTTTTACTTCCTCTAGATAATCCATTTGAAAAGCAAAACCCTTGAATCATTCTACAGCTGAAATAACACTCTATGAGAAAATAACTTATCTTTTCCAAGTGTTTTTTCCTACCCACTCAGCCATGCTGTCAATAGTAAAGCACTTCTGATTAAAAAGCACTTCTGATTTAAAAGCTCTTACCCCGAAACAGCCAACACTCTCCACAGAAGTGGTAAACAGGTCATATGGAAAAACATATATGTTGTGATGCACTGTATAGGTATTTAGATGTTCTGCACTGGGTGTTATGTTATACAAATGTTTCCCCCCTTTTTCTCAAATGGTGTATCCCTCAGATACACCTGAGGTCTGTACCTGTGGTCTTGTCCCCTGAAGCCCCTCCCTTTGCCCCTCCCCACTGGTGTGGCCTTCCGTCCCCGCCTCCCATTCTGCGGGTATAATTGTCCCTTGAGTTGGGCTTCGGCCTCTCTCCTTCACCTGGAAACCCTACGATGCAGATGTCCCCTTCCAGCTAATAAACAGGACATCAGAACCACGTGGAGAGAGAGCGCTTCTCGTCCTTTACTTCGTCCATGTAGGATCCATGCGGGCATAAATCCTAAGCTAGCCGGGGGGATTTAACAACCCGAAACCCACGGGTTCCTTCAGGTGGTGCCCAACGTGTTTTCGACTCCCACTTCGGTCAGAGACAGCACGCAGGAGCTGCTAATTCACACTCGTGGATTATATTAGCTTTTTGGACTTTCACCTTCCTCTGCCTTTCTTCGTCGCGTTTTTGTCGGCAAGGACGTCAGAGGGTGAAATCGGGACCCTGTCGCAACCCACGACAGGCCGATTTCGGACGGAGACTTCTTTCTAGCTATCCTAGCCATCCACTGTCCCCAGGAGGGGTGAGTATATCCCCTTGCGTAATAGGGGGACCCCGGGAGAGCCCTCAAGAGTGTGGGGGTGAGCTCCCGGTGCAGGGAAGGGTCCGGCCCCGATAGCCGGGGTTTGTGAGTGTCCCGCGGGTCTCTCCTCGCGGGCAGAGCGGCTCCGGCACTGCGGCAGGGTCCGTGCGTGGTCCCGGGAGCTGCGTGCTTCCATCGGTCGGGTCCCCGCGGCGCGCGGCTCTGAGAAGCGGCGCGGGCGGGTTTCGGCACGGCAGCGGCGCGGGCGTCGGCGGGGTAGGCTCGTGTTTCTCCCAGGCAGCGGAGGGACCCGGCGAGCGGGGGAGGCAGCTCCGAGCTCCCGCGTGGCAGCCACGTGGCAGCCGTGCAGCCGGCAGCTGCCGCCCGCGGCTTTAAACCCGCGCGGTTCGCACGCAAGCAGCTCGTCTGTCCCCCAGAGAGAAGGGGGGGGAGGCTGCCCGGATTCTTTCTCGGATTGGCTGTGGACTCAGTGCTTTCAATTCTTGTTAGCGCTTGCTTTTTAGAAGGTGGATTACAGTGTTGCAGAAACCAGTTAACATCAGAATGGGTGCTAAGCTTTCCGCAATGCAGAGAAGCATTTATTCCCTAGTTTTAGATACCCTAAGTAGTGGAAACGTTAAAGTTTCAAAAGCAGTCTTAAGACGGTTTGTTCGCTGGATTTCTTTTCATTTCCCTCAGTTTTCCCAGCAAAATATCAACTCCGTCTCTACCTGGGACAAAATTGGAGCCTTGTTAACTGTAAAAGCTGAACAGGGTGATACAACTGTGTCTAAATTTTTTCCTGTGTTCCTCTTAATTCGGAAAGAAATCTTAAACAGGGATTTGAAAGGACAGCCCGAACAAATCTCCCCTCCCGCAGCTTCCCCTACCCTTCCTCCCAAACCCTCTGCCCCCGAACTGAGAGGGTCGAGCGAGGCATGCCGGCAAACACAGGGTACCTGGCACTGCCACTGTTCCCCTGGCCTCCCTCGCCCCCCTCAGTACCCTGGCTCTGGCAGCTGTGCGCAGGCTGACAGAGCACCTTTCCCGCACCCCTCCAACCTGATTCCTGTTACCCCAACCTCGCATGCTGACCCCCCCCATTCCCAAAATGGCTACGACCACATGGTTGGCATTCCAGACACTGCCGACCGCGTGGTCAAAGCCCAAAATGGCGGCATCCACGTGTTTGAGCCTTCAGGCTATCTTTCCTCTTCCCACAATCCCTTTCGCCCACCTGTCCCCTCCCCCAACCCCTTCCGGTCTCACAACCCCTTCCTCCCCTCAGACGCTCCTCCCCCTCCCTCCCTGCCCCCGCCCCTCATGACGTCACTCTGTAACCCCGCCCCTAGTTCCCACAGTTACCCCGCCCCCCTCCCTGTTCCTGGTTCCCACGCCCCCGTGCCCGGGTCCCGAGACAGTGGGGCCGAGGGATGGGGGGGTGGGGCTAGGGGCTGGGGGGGTGGGTCCGTGCCTGGCCCCCATGGGGGTGGGGCAGGGGGAGGGCACGTCCCTCCTTCCGGTTACCAGGGTGCCGGGGTGGGTGGGGTAGGGGGTGTACCCCTTACCAGTCCCCAAGGGAGTGGGGTGGGGAGTGAACCCCTGCCTGCTTCCCAGGGCGGTGCGGCTGGGGGGAGAGCTAGTCCCTCATCTGGTCCCCATGAAGGTGTAGCCGAATCAAAAAAACCTGTCATTCAAACCCAGGAAGAAGTGATTCCTTTAGTAGCTCCGGTCCAATACAATGGTGGTAGGGTTGGTCCTAGGACCTACCAACCCTTCTCATACCAAACAAAACGTGAACTATGTAAAACCCAATCAGAATTTGGGAGACATAGTGAAATCTTTAAAAGTACGATGAAAGCTACATTAACATCCCTCGAATTTGTCCCTACCGATCTCCTAGATCTTTTCCGGTGCTTGCTTACCCAGTCAGAGTTTGATCTATGGGAATGCTCCTGGAAGAGATCTTTAAGGGATCTTTTGGAGGAACTTAAACAAAACCCACAGGATGCCAAAGATTTAGAAAATAATCCCCTCACCTTTGAACATCTGTGTGGCGAGGGGGATTGGTCTAAGCCCGAGGATCAAGCTCGGGTGTTGTCAAAATCCATTCTAGATAAGATTTCAAAGGCTGCAGGTAAAGCTTTTAACCAGTTACCAACCGTTGAATCTAAAGGTAGTTTTCTTGATATTAAACAATCTCCTTCAGAAAGTTTCTTGCAGTTTGTCGACCGACTTCGTGCTCAGGTTGAAAGACAAGTTCAGGACCCCAAAACACAAGCAGAAATGGTGAAAAGAGCTGGCACAGAGGAATGCCAATGAGGTCTGCAGCAGGGTGCTCCTAGGACTGCCTCTCAACCCTCCACCTACACTGGCAGAGATGATTGAAGCATGTGCCAGGAAAGCGGAACTGTTTGCTGCACGAGAGCCGTGGTCCAAGCCTGCAATCCCAGAGACTGTGGCACCTGTTTCTCCAGAAGTCATGAGGACACAGATGTCACCAGAGCAACTTCAACACATCATCTGCTTCATATGCAAAAAACCTGGACACTTTGCCCAAAATTGCCCACAAAACCAGCAACAAAAGACACCATTTACTCCAAAAAACCAGGACACCAGCGCGGCTCCCCTGCCCCGCGCTACGACATAAATGCAGCACGCTTCCCTGAGGGAAAAACCTCCCCCAAAGCAAAAAAGGTGGAGGCAGGGAAGCGGGATGCAGGGAAACTAAATAACAGTGTACAGGATAAAATCTATCAGCCTCACAAGCATTTCAAGCTTGTGACCACCAAAGCTTTTGTTTTCAGGTCTACCCAGTGGACGGTCATTGGAGTGGACCTGCCAGAGGACTTGCCAGACTTGACAAAAGATCGCCCGAGACTGGACAGTGAGTACTTTGTTATTGGGGACACAACACACACACCCATGGAGATTGAGGTGGCTCCCATGACCATCAAGGGGGACATACCTACATGGATGATGTGCTTGTGTGTGCCCCCGATGACATAATACTCCAAGACACACTTGACCTAGTGGTTAATGTTTTAACCTCTGCTGGATTCCAACTGCAGGAAAGCAAGGTTCAGAGGATGCCACCTTGGAAGTACCTGGGCCTGACAATGGCCCAGCGTATGCCTCCAAGGAGTTCCTAGAGTTTGTCCAGCAGTGGGGAGTGGAGCATAAGACAGGCATTCCCCACTCCCCCACAGGTCAAGCTGTGATCGAGCGTGCCCACCAGACGCTCAAACAAGTCCTGGCTCGGCAGGGCAGTTCTGCAGTGTGGATGACTCCACAACAAAAACTCTGCAAAGCGCTTTTTACAATCAATTTCTTAAACTGTTCATTTGAAAACATGAATCCTCCAGTAGTATGTCATTTCAATAATAACAATCGGTTCAAGTTGTCACAGCGTCCACCAGTTCTCATTAAGGACCCAGAAACCTGGGAAGTCAAGGGTCCTTATGAGCTCATCACCTGGGGGCGTGGTTACGCATGCGTGTCCACCCCCTCAGGCCCCCGATGGATACCCCAGAAGTGGGTAAAACCTTTCATTCCCAAAAATCCAGCTCCAGCAGACACCGAGGAGAAACAAGCAGCTGTCGCCTCCAAGAGAAGACGCCGCCGGAAAGAGAAAGAAATTTCCTGAAAGAACTGCCTACATTCCGGTAGACCCATGAACTTAAAGACACTCTTGAAAAATAAATGTATTTTTTTTCCTTCCTAGAAGAAGAGAATCTACCTCCCACCTATCCTCGCGATGAACCCTGTCCAAGTTGTCATCCTGCTGGACTGTTCAAAGATTGGGGACTCTCGGGGCTTGGGGTGGTGGACTTCTATAATTAGGTCAATTCTGTTTTGTTAGTTTGTTTTTTTTTTTTTAACAGAAAAGGGTGAGGTGTTGTGATGCACTGTATAGGTATTTAGATGTTCTGCACTGGGTGTTATGTTATACAAATGTTTCCCCCCTTTTTCTCAAATGGTGTATCCCTCAGATACACCTGAGGTCTGTACCTGTGGTCTTGTCCCCTGAAGCCCCTCCCTTTGCCCCTCCCCACTGGTGTGGCCTTCCGTCCCCGCCTCCCATTCTGCGGGTATAATTGTCCCTTGAGTTGGGCTTCGGCCTCTCTCCTTCACCTGGAAACCCTACGATGCAGATGTCCCCTTCCAGCTAATAAACAGGACATCAGAACCACGTGGAGAGAGAGCGCTTCTCGTCCTTTACTTCGTCTATGTAGGATCCGTGCGGGCATAAATCCTAAGCTAGCCGGGGGGATTTAACAACCTGAAACCCACGGGTTCCTTCACATATATATCTAAATATTTGCTCTTATGAATTTTGTATTCCACATACATTTCTAGGCTCTGTCCAGCTACTCTGTATGACTTCATAAGTTTAAAAAGTTGGAAAACTGCCCAAGCAGTGGAGATCAATTACTTCTGATAGAAACACCAGCTGCCATTTCCATGTCACCTGCTCCTCTCCCTTGCACAAAGAAATACTGTAGATGCATTAATGGGGCACAGCAAAGCATATGGTATCCCACTGAATTCCTGGTCAGTCCAGAGGGCTCCATGGAGCTACAACCATGGTCTTCAGGAACAGACTGCAGACAACATTGACATGTACCTCAGGCCATTTTGGCTCCTGACAAGTGCAGCTCTGTTTTCAGTGGAACGATGCCAGCTCACATTTAGGTGAGTATCTGGCTCCAGTATACAAACATGGGGCTCTTCTAGTAATTGCCCCATATAATAATTCTAATTTCATCAAAACATTTTTCCCATGCTTGGGGTAGGTATGTGCCTGTATCAACTAATTATGCACAAATATACCTATGCAGCACAATTGGATAGTACAACCTTACATGTGGGATTAAGACAAAGAATTATAAATTTTAACAGGTTTGATTTTAAAGTTTATATATAAACAAAAGGTATGAACTATTTTTCATATTATAACCTGACACATAAATTTATCTTCTTAGAAGTGTTTCACAGACGCAAGTTATTCTTCATGGTTGTTCATGAAAAGTCAATTTCTAGATATCCACAAATGTCATGAAAAATAAGTGCTTTCAACTTGGCTAGCAGACCAGATAACCAGGAAGGCAGAATATGAAAGTGCTTCCTGAATGAGTTTTAATGATGCCAGCATGATCATAATTTATCAGGTTCCTACAATCCCAAACCTACTACAGTCTCATCCTAGACAGTGGTTTTGGTAACTGTTTCTAGAATTCAAAATGCTAGCTTGCAGTCATTTTTAATGGATTTATTGTCTACTTCCTAACCTACTATTCTGAATTTTGTGACAATAGAATGTAATTCAATTACAGATTGAACATGGCGAATAATGGCATGAAGGGAATTAATAAAACAGCACAGAATTCTGTTAATGAGATTAGATACCTGCTCACAGTATCTAAAATATCAGACCTACATGTTGATGCCTCAAAAAAAAAACAAAACAACAAAAAACCAAACACAATTGTCACAATTCCTCGCAGACAAGTTAATTTGATCTGGACAGGACTCACACACTTCTCAAACTGATGGTTTTTTCCTAGGAGTTAATTCTATGAGGGCAACTATTATTTTTGGTTTGTATTTTGCTGGTGAGAGAAGCAGGCTGCCTCTGTAAGTTCCATCTCTGAGGGCTTGTTCCTAGGAATGATCAAGGTTCTTTTACAGAATCAGCAACCCATGTGAATATAATGTAGAATGTTTACTCATGTGAGCTCCCTTTGTGGGCATCTCCTGCAAGACCTTGAGTCATCTCAAACTACCGTTGAAACTACTGGACCTGTGTAAATTGGCATAGTGCTTGTCAAGGCTACCTAGGCATGAAAGTGTCCCTTCATTCTCTGTGTATGCTGACCAGATGGGCTATTGCACATAGTGCAGGAATCTTTCCTAAACAAATTTTAAAAGTTTCCAGGCAGCACAGACAATACACAGAGGACAAAAGTGTCTATTTGCTTTGTACCAACACATTATTCTCATAAATCAGCTTCTAGGAACAAATACTAGGTAAGATTTTTATCTATCTTTCCTATTTTTTTCTTTGTATTTCCTTTTTTTGCCTTGGTGATAGAACTATGACTGTACTTTAAAGTACAGTCCTCATTTCAAGTAAGCTACTTTAATACATGCTTACTGCGGATCCAATTTATTACACGCAATGCCAGAGATTACTTGCAAACCACCACATTTTTACAGACAAAGCAAAAACCTTAGAGTCTGAAGAAAGATGAAAGGAAGATCTACTGAACAAAGTAAATACCAGTCTTCAGTCTTCTATAATACACAGAGAAGGAAAAGGGCTATGGCACACTTGAGTGCCTTGAATATAGTCAAATAATTTGCTGTTCTAAAGCAGCTAAGAAAATACTTCTATGACACAGGCACAAAACACAGTCCTAGTCTCACTCTGCATAGAAGCCCAATGCATTTTCTGAAAACAAGCAGCTTGAGATGTGAGCATTGTTCTCTGCTACTTTGCACACAGCACAACATGGCTGACGCAGGCTTCTCAAAGCTCCAGGCAACAAAAAGAAAGTCCCTGCTTGGGAGTTGCCACCACCTGCTCAGAAAAAGCTGGGGAGCATAGAAAAGCTCAGCAGCATGTACCAAAGGTCAAACAGCACTGTCAGTGCTGGACTGATGGCAAAAAGGAAGGCTGGAAATCTCATCCCTGTTATAAATGCCCCACCTGACACTGACTGCTTATTGCAGAGCTCCACGGAATACTAGAAAGGGAAAGACTGTTTCTAAGAAAGCTGAAAGAAAAAAATGGAGAGATACCATTCCCAAAATAAGGTTGCCTAGTCAGAGGTTGATCTCTCACTTCCAACCAATGAAGCACATTAGCTAGCAACAGAGAGTCAACCACTCCTTTGGTTACCAGAGATAGAGAGGCTGATTCGTGTAAACCTGAGGGGAAAGACATGATGGTCCACAAGCAAAATCTGTCCTTGAGAAAAGTCTTAAAGAAACCTTTGAATTCAGGAAATTTTGGAATTATACCAAGGAATATATATTTGGAGGCAGGCCACTAACTAAACACTGAAATTAAATAGGATGTGCATACTAAACAAAGAACCTGACACATCTTGTACTTCCCCAAGTTCTGAACGAGCTTCAATGGCAGCACTGAATGGAGAATGCTGCTGTAGCTCAATCCAGTACAACTAAAACATAAATACCCACAATTTTGGTTGGCATTTGTAAAGAAAGGTCACAACTCCAAAACCAGAAAAGGCTTAGAAGCCGTCCTTGCTGCAGAGTAACTACCAGAAGTATCATTTTCACGGTAACATGACTTGGATTTTGGAAGCGATCTGTGTAGCACATAAAGGACAGATACATAGCTTTCTCAAGTTGCTTTATGTAATATGATCCAGTGTAGGTCTTCTAGGAACTCTCAAGCAGCTATTTACAATTCAAAGCATTGATCTATTGCAGTCATATGGTGACTGCAACATTAGCTCTGTGGGTTACTGTAGAGGCAGTGCTTTTTTTAAACCAAATGGCATTAGTATCCAGGACACCAGTCAACCCATGTGTGATTAGGTATGCAGTTTCTCAAATGAATCTGTTGTCATGATCAACAAAAAATAAAAATATTATCCCCACTTGACAAGGTTCAGCAGTATTGGATCAGGTCCTAAAAGTTGAAATTAACTAGTTCCTCTGCGAAATTAAATATAATGCACCTTGCTGGCAAGATCCTTCAACAAAGATGCAGAAAAGGTGAAATGCATTAATTAAAATGATAAAAACTCTGTACTTACTTGCTTTTTCTTGTAGAATCCCTTCTTGTCACAATTTGGAATATGAAAGCCCCTGGGACTCAAGACATTCAGGATCTTTAGGTGGTTTAAAGTGTCTTCCATTTCTCTACGACATGGACCCTGTTAACAAGCATGTTTTAGAAAACCCAGTTGGAACTTCACTCCCAAATTCCATTTTTCACTCAAGAGTTAATAAATCTTTAAAGGGCAAAAGAAAGCACAAAGAAAGCACAAATCCAAACAAATCAATTAAAACAAAGAGATGGCTGAATATGTCAAAAGCAGATCATTAAAAAAAAATCTGACTTTCTGCTCTATTCAAGATAAACTGATTTCTAAAGATTGAAGGCCTTATGCTATGCTGAGGCACATACTGGCAGTTGAAATCGCAGTCACAAATACCTTTGGGAAGGCTTAACCGGTATGTAAATCAGTCACATAGAACATAATTTAAGTTTGGAAAAGCTGGCCTTGCACCACGTGGGAAAAGAAGAAAGTAGGCCACTGGAAATACATTATGGGATAAGCCTTCCCCAATGACATTTGATTTTTTGTGATTCTGCTGGATTTGAAAGCTTAAATTAAATTGATTCAATCGAAAATAAGTGGTTTGGCATAATGTATATATAAAATACCTCAACTTGGACAACAATTCCCAATTTCAACTGAATCAAATAGATGCAGTCATACAGGGGATCAGTTGCACACAGCAGTCTCATTAGATAAGTACATCACTTTTTTTCCTTTCTTTCTTCATCTGAAAAAGGCTGACAACAAGGTAGTGAGGATTAGCTCTAGAACAATGAGCCAAAAAGAGCTTCCAGAAGCACTTCTAAGAGCACGTCTCAAACACCAACTAATTTTATCTCAAGGCAGCCCTTCAGGGTAGGGAGAATAAAGCATGACGAGCCACACTTTGAAGTTAGAAAATCAAGAGCAGAGAGCTTCACATTTTGCCAGAGGCCAAGAAGGCAGTCAGTGTCAGCAGTGGGATCAGGATTCAAGAGTCACAGCCTACAAACTGTGCTTAGCTACACTCCTATCAGGAGTATATCACTGACTTGCACCACCAGCCCACTTCTTCAGCAGAGACATGAAAAAATTTCTTTGCATGGTTTCATGGTTTAAAAATATTTAAGTTGCTACACTGACACAAAGACTAATTTGGTGCTGTTTTTAATTAGTGAAGTAATGACATTCATACTTTCAAGTGGTAGTATTAATAGTTTGTTCATGTAAAGGACCTTTTAATGTGAGTGTCTGAAAGCACATAATCGCCATAGTTCTATTGGAGATTAAAATGGAGATTTTTGGCCAGTAAAGACCTTCCTTGTTGCCTTCACATTTTCCTTCAGAACTGGTCTCACAGGTTATAAGCATGGGCTTTAAATGGCTTCTCTTACTGCTCAAATGTACTGACTGCAAGTGACAGATATTCAAAGATTTGATCCCAAATCAGGCCTACAAAAAGATCAACAGATTTAAAAAATTTTTATTTTGAAGCAAGCTTCCAAAGTCAGCCAGACCAGTATCAAAAGCTACCATGCAGACACAGCTAGAAGAGCACTTGCTGACAAAGGCACCTGTCCCTGATGGACTTATTTCAAGATCTTAAAGACACCAGCAGCCTTGGTATACTGGTATACCTTTGCCCATGGACCCAACTATCACTACTCATCCTAGTAAAGAATCTATTTCCTCAAGCAACCAACCTTCATTCTTTTAGTGATGGCACTTTTACTTCACATTTTTGGGAGGAGGACACACTGGAAGGCAGATACTGAAGTAATATAACTAGATGGCTGGACATTGGCGGCAAACTAAAAATGAAGCTACTCTTGGAAGCCACACTCTCTTCAGGCAGATGTTTTCACCTCATACAATTTTCAAAACCTTCTTTTGAGGATGAGAAGCCACGTCTGCTTTTACCATGCATGTTTTGATAAAATGCCAAAGCATATCCAGATGCACTTTTCAAGCCATCTGGCCTAAGGCACAGATTATCATCTGGATGTCCAGGAAGAGAATTATTCTTACCTTCAGATTAACCACACTCTGACTGCCCTGCAAATTCACTGGGCACAGTCAGTAGGAAGCAATGGCAGCTCATGTGACCACGAGACTTTGTGTTTAGGCAGTAGCACCTACAGCAAGTGGAGGTGATGCTCAGCATGTTATACAGTGACTGACTAGTCAAGACCCTAATCCTCAGCCTAAGTTTATCTCCCTTGATTAGCACCAGGCAATGTGTGAAACACAGTGCCACTACACTCAATGTGAAACATCTTTTTTCCCTTATTGCAACCCAATTACACTGTTTGCAACCAAGTTTAATGATGACACTCCAAGTCCACTCACACGAATGTGTGACAATTACAGGGAGGACCAAGAACTTTCAGCCTCTAAGAAACTTCAGTAGAAGTCATGCTTGTATTGATGTAAACATCATTACATTACTCCTATGTGTTTCCTGAGCACAGTCTTCTTGGTCTACTGATTGTGTATGCATTTGCAGAGTGAATAGATTTACCAGTTAAAATACCAGAATGTCCTAAAAGGCAGCAACAATTACCACTCTTTAGCTATTTAGTGTAATTATTTATCTTTTCATATGCACAACATGCATGTGTATATACACACACACACACATTCACAGGCTAGCAAATGCCCTCCTATTTACAAAAAATACTTACATATTCAGTCTCTTGTTTGGATTCAGAAGAGAAATTCAATGTATCCATACTCTGCGAATCATATTCAACCTTATAGCGTTGTGTATCTTTGGCTTGCACTTTCCTTATGATATCTATTTTGATGTGTGGTGGATGTGACTTGGAATCCGGCACCCTGTGAGAGTTTGGAATGGCCTGATTTTCTACGCTGCTGGTACTCCTGTCTTCTTCTGAATCACTGAAATTTCCTTAAAAAAGAACAAATGCAGAAGAAACAATGTTATGTGGCTGCCAGCTGTGTTTTGCAAGGGCATAGAAACACAGAATCACAGAATATCCTGAGATGGAAGAGACCCACAAGGCTCCTCAAGTCCAACTCCTGGCCCTGCAAAGGACAGCACCAAGAATCAAACTGCCTGACAGTATTGTCCAAATGTTTTTTAAATGCTGTCAGTCTTGCTGGTGAGACCACTTCCCTGCAGAGCCCACCCACCCTCTGAGTGAAGAACCTTTTCTTACTATCTAACCTTTACCTCCCCTGACATAGCTTCATGCCATTCCCTCAGATTCTATCACTGCTCACAAGCAAAAAACGATTAGTGTTTTATCATGATTTATTTATTAAATTATTAAATAAATGATAAATTATTAAATTTATTATAAATTATTAGTCACAAGCAAGAAATTATTAGATTTCCTCTTGTAAGGAAGCTGTAGAGCACAATGAGGTCTCTTCTCAATCAACAAGCCACTAGATTAGGCTAGGTATTTAATTTTCCTTTTTACAAAACAGCAATATACAAAAATATACAAAAAAGATGAACTATGTAGTATTCTGCATGTGTCAGCACCTTTGTTGCCACGCCGTAAGTTTTGTAACTAAAGCATTGCCATATGCTCAGCGCGGCCTCGCGAAGTGCCCAGCTGCACAGCCTGTGCGCGCTCTGCCCAAGGCCGGGAAGCCAGCCACGGGCGCTGTCCCAAGCCACAGGCGCTGTCCCAGAGGCACGGCCGCGCAGGCCACGGGCCCTAGCCGCCTGCCGCAGTGCCGCCCGCCGGCGGCAAGGGGCAGGCCTGCACCGCGCAGGATCCCTCCTCTCCGCCGCTGCTGACTTCATCACCTCCCGATAAACGCGGCTGGCTTCGCGCAATTACGGGCTGCAGTGTGGCTCGGCCTGGCCCAGGGCCGTAATTTTTTTTTTAAGACGTTAATACTATCAACTCTAGCTCGCTGAGTTTCCTGGTTCTAATTAGCTGCTTTTTTTTTTTTCCTTGCTTTATTCAACACACAGAACGTGGAAGAAAAAGAACAGCACACTTTCATTTCTCTGCTATTAAAATAAAAAAAATCTTAGTGTACAAAACACATTTTAAAGATAATGGACAAAACCCACCATTCATTCTGTAGTGGTTCCAAGGACAAACACTGTTTTCATCTTGAGCTTCAAAAATATTTTCTCTTTAAACTACTATCCACAAAAAGTCAACAGAAGCACATTTTTCTAACATACTCCATAAGTTCAGTGTTCCTGTACCTTCTAAGGTATTTGTTTATGCTGCATTTCTCTCTGTTAGGAGACTCCTGCAGTGCAACTGTAACTACTTGCATTTCCTCCAGAGAATTTTTCCAGTTAAGGTGTTCCTAACAGCTAAGTAATAGCTGTACCCCACTAGTTGCTGTCTTAGCTGCTGACCACCTATTTTTTTTAAGGAAATCCTATTGGGAGTGCACAATGATAACATCCAGTAAAATTATAAATTATACTAAAATTATACTTGATGACTCACTAAAAAAAAACAAAAACAAACCTCACAAAAGCTAAGAAATTCAGTACTAAAAGTTCGTGTTCACATGGGTTGTTAATGCAAAATATTTCTACACAGGGAGTACAGTGGCACTGCCAATACACAGGAACAGGAGAAGGAACATAAGAGGAAGAGGGTTCTGAGTTAATATTTTGGTACTGGTGGTTTTAGCGCAGCCACTGCTGGCAATGGACATAATTGACCAGGAAAATCCAAATCACAGTGCAAATGGATTAGAAAGTTTAAGTCCTAAGTCCAAATTCCCTGTTTTTTGTGGGTTTAACTCAGACTCTCCGTGGTATTTGAACATATTTTTGGTGGTTTAGTGTCCTGTTCTGAAACAGTAGTATTTTCCCCCCACATTCTCAATGAAATTTGCAAGAAATGAGCCACTAAAATGTTATAAACCTGAATCTAGGTTTTCTGCAATCAGTCCAGTTCATTAGTTTTTCTCTTCTACCAAAAAATAAGTAGAAAATATTCTTAACATGCATTGAGTATCCATGACCATGTCTGGTCATTTCAGTTCAGAAAGGCCACCATAGTTCAATAGTACTTCTCACACTTCAGATTAAAATGGTCATATTGCCACATTTAAACTGTAAAACATATTTTAATAACTCAGTTTCACAAAACTTGGTGCCATGCTAGCTTTACATCCTCATAAGAGAAACAGAATTGCCATGAGAGTTACCCATTCTTTTTAAGAGACTAAAAGGGTTGCAAATGCACACTAATATTTAACATTTTTGTGTCCAAAAAACCAACTGGAAAGTCAGTGGCCTACTGCAGTTTCTGTTATATATGCTACTGTAATATACTCTACCCTATACAAACTTCTAGCAATTTCTGTGAACTAGGAAGGACCAGCAGAATAGCACGTGATGCAGGACCTAGCTGCATGTAAAGGAAATTATGCGATCCTGCTCAGAGAGGTGTATACCAGGGAGTGTTGGCTTGAGAGCTGGGAGTGGAGTGGTCCTCATGAGGAAGCAGGCACTGTGTGTCATATAGTTTGTGGGTACTTCTTCCTTCTTGCACACCAGGTTTGCAAGCTTCACTCCTTGAATGTGAACTGTAAGGGTCCTACTATGCACTTTTTAAGGAATCAAAAGTTCCTACTGATTTCAAAATGAGAATTCTCCCTCAGCCAAGAATACAGAAATAAGAATTCAGCTGAAAATTGAAAGATTTTCAGCTGAGTACAATTCTGTCTTTCCCTTTCTCTTTCTCTAACAGTCACTGTTGAAAGCATTGCCCCTAGATCAAATGCCACCAACTCCAACACCATACTCCAAGTACCAAGGATGCTTCTTATTTCCAGTGTTACTCCAAAGATGAACAGGATGAGCAAAGCTCCTATGATGAAGGAAACTACTAGATGTTCCAAGGAGATTAAAAATTTCAGTTAATACCTCCAAACTCTCATTCAATTGTCACAGCTTGGAAGCAGCACGTAAATAATTATTATAAGGCATCTCCTATTAGTCTAACAGGCAGTTAACTGGAGCATTGGTGCCACTTTCTCAGCTAAGGAATGGCTAGTCAAGGAGTCCCTACAACCTGGCAGAAAATCTTCTGGCTTTTTAAAAATACAAACAGTGGAAAGACTTTTGACACACTTTTCTATTAAATAAATGTTAACTCGCTGTTGGTTAGCAAAGAGTTTAATTAAATGCTTGCATAGAGCGACTGTGTTCTCTCGATTTGAATCCCAAGCTTCCCTGTCTTTTAAGTTTAAAAATGTGCATGCTAACAGAACTTTTTTCAACCATCCCTTTCTTTTCAAACAAAATCCATTCTGTGAACATCTCACTTACAAGACATGGAAGAAGTACAGGAAATCTTCGTTTGACCAAGGATTTATTTGCAGTACAGACAAAAAAACTAACTGTGCACTGTGGTGCAAATGCTTTGTTCTGAATAACCACTTGTCCAGGCCAAAGGGATACTTAAATTTGTCTTTTGTTTTTTTGTCTTTTCCTCTCTGTGCTTAGACTTCCCTGACTAACCCACGCTGCAGTGGAGCAGTTAGACCCCACTCTCTCGAGTTTTTTGCTCACTCTTTTTCCAGGTACACCGGGGACAAACGGCGAAGATTACACCCGCTCTCTCTCCATCCAGGCTCTGTAGCCAGCCAGTCCCATGCACCGCAGAAGGCACATACAATCCCTCCCCCACTCTTTTTTTTTTTATTAAAAAAAAAAAAAAAAAAAGGCAGCTCTGTCTCTTTTGAGGAGCTACTTCTCAGGATCGGTGTTGAAGAAAACTGGTATATGCATAAATGAGGTAGAAGAGGTAAATTGTCCTTTCCTTCGGCCAAAGCACGCCTCCTTCAAAACGATCCCTAGCTCGACTACGTGGCTCCCAGCAGAGCCCCCCGCCCCCGGGCCGGCAGCAGGCGGGCAGCGAGCGAGGGCTGTTTCCGGAGACAGCTCTGCCGCGAGCTCCCCCGCGCCTGTCCACTCAAGCTGCTCCCTTTTTTAACTTAAAACAAAAGAAAACGACACACACACACTAAACAAAAACCAAAACAAAAACGCACACACAAAAGAAAAAAAAACAGCCCAGCAAGAAAGCAGCTAAGAGGGAGAGCGGCGCGCAGGAAAGCCACCCCTTCGCTTCCCCACCCCGGCCACAGCCCCTTACCTGCAGCGTGTAGTCCCGGCAGCAGGAAGGCCCGTAGCTTGCTGCCCGCCGTAGCGTTGGTGCAGAGCCCTCGGCCCTCGAGCAGCGCCTGCAGCGGCCGCGCCTCTTCCCGCCGCGGCTGGCAGCTAAGCCCCGCGCCGCAGCGTTCTGTGTAGATGCCGCAGGGCTGCCCCGGGAGCAGGGCGCAGGTGAGGCAGCAGCCGCAACCCGGCTCCCGCACCCGTTCGGCGCAGTCGGGCTGCAGGGGCTTGCACTGCTGCAGCGCCCGCGCGTCGCAAGGCTCGCAGCGGACCACCGGCCCCGCCAGCGCCGCCGCCGCCCGCCGGACCAGCAGCGCCAGCGCCGCCGCCGCAACTGCCCACAGCACGCCGGGCCGCGGCACCATGGCAACCGGCGGAGGGGCCGCCGGGAGCCGCCCCCGCGCGGGCCCGGGACGGGAGAACGCCGCGCGGGCTCACACGCCGCCGAGGGAGCGGAGTGGCGCAGCCCGAGCCGCCTCCGAGGGGGAGCGGAGCCGCCGACCGCTCGCAAGCCTCCCGGCGTGAGGAGGCGGGAAGCCGCGCTGCCGGGAATAGCACGCCGGCCCTGTCTGCAGTCGCTTGCCCGTAGTCACATCAAGGCAGCAAAAGCTCACTAGCAACAAAAGCAACTTTTTCCTACTTTTCTCCCCCCTCCCCCCTCCTCCCTGCAGAGCGCCTGAATTACTTGGCTCGACAGTAACTTTTCTCTTTTTTTGCCACACACAACATTCAGGAAGAAAAACAAAACAAAACTAACAAAAACTAAAAAAAAAAAAAAAACAAACCACCACCCTTTGCAAAAGTTAAATTAAAAACAAAAACAAAAAAAAAAAAAAAAAAAAAAGAAAAAAAAAAAAAGCGAAGCCCAGACGGTCAGAAGAAAATGTAGTCCAAAAACATTTCAGAAAAGAAGATAGTACCGAGAAGGGAAAAAATGGGATGGGGGAAAGAAAAAGCGAGGTTCCCTTCGTTTTATTCCCCGTGCTGCCTGCCAGCCGCGCTGCCCTACTTCACTGCCCGCCACTCGGCACCCAGCTGTCCCCCGTACTGTCCGTACGCTCTATATAGTGCTGCGGTCGCCGGCCCGCCCCGCGCCGTGAATAACGCGCGGCGCGGCACGGCAGGAAGAGCCGGCCCTCGGCGGAGCCAGGGCTCGGTCACGCAGGGCTGTGAGGGCGGTGCAGTGCGGGGGGAGTAGACGGGGGACGCCGCGATGCCGGGGGTTTATGGGCACTTCTTAGAAATCAGCTGTGAGGGGTACGGCTCTGGCGAGAAGGCCACGTCGTGTGTCTTTAGTTTCAAGAAAAAGTGGTCTCTCTGTGCGTGTGCGCTTCCCCGTGACCGTGCGTGTTTCCCTGGCACCGAGAGAGGCGAGAGAAGCTCGCGGAGAGTGCCCCTTTTTTAGACTCCTATCTACAATCCTGTCCGCTTTGGGGCTAAGAGCCGACGCCCTGGCGAAGGTGCGCATGTGCTCGCACTGCGCATGTGCCCCGCAGGTTCGGGGCATACCTTGAGACCGGCTTACAGCTCGCATGACAGCTGCGTTTCCACGGAAAACTGGGGGGAAATGTATGTCCATGACCACACCCACACACTCAGGCACCCCAGGCACGTTTGAGAAGATGTTGCTCTCTGGCCTCCCTTATTTTTTTTTTTTTAAGTGTTCTCTGAACTCTTGAAACTTTTCCTTCCTTACATAAGAAAACTGTTTCCATCGCAATGTCCTCACAAATGTAGGATAAAAAAGATAAACAACCCAACCCCCCACACTCCCAACACTGAAATTCTACATTAATTTTTGCACAATGCATGTATTTGTCTTCAGGCCATTGCAAATTCTCTTTCCAGTTTGCTGGGCATATTTTGCTCCCCCTGTTGACTTCGCTTAACTTTGATTGAGAAAATCTGAATTGGCAGTGCCAAATTTTGTGACCATTCTTTCTGAAGCTCTACTGCACTCTCACGAGGAAGAGGGTGGTGAGGTGTATATATAGAAAAATATATGGTGTTTCAGTCAGAGAAGCTTGCCTCAGGAAAAATAAAAACAGCAATGCCCACAGATACTGATTTATACAAATGTGTTCTGCTGTGGGAATTACGAGCAAGACTACTGTTCTATTTCCAACCCCTTCATCAATAACACTGAAGCTCATCTTTCAGTAATCCATCAGCTGTTAAAATGTGTCAAAATTCAAGTGGAAGAGAGAAGTATATATAATTATTGCTCAAGGTACTGGCCACAATACTGTTAATCTTGAAAGCTGCACTTTTTACAAGACATGTTATTTAGATAATTAGAATTGCCTTCTCAGTTTTCCCTATTCTTAATTCAGTACTTATACCTCGCAAAAAACATCTTGAAAGTGGCATCGTACTCAGCAGGATAAAAAAGATCTGGTATTATTTGTGAATAATATGGTGCAAGAGTAAACACTTTTCCTTGGGAAATTAAAGATGCTTTAGAAGAGAGATCAGCCTTGCCTAAGTCCCTGATGTGTGACTACCAAGGCTTTTCAGTATTCTTTTGTCCTTCTGCTCATTTTGTTAATTGACCAAAAGAGGTCGCCGGTTGTCCAGGATTGAATTACAGATTCCCTGTCTGCACGAGCCCATGTACAAAGGGGGAATTGATCAAGCCCAATATCTTGCATGTTTGGTTTCTCAGTAGGTTTCCTCTCTTTGGTTTTTTTCTTTGGATGGTTGATTGGTTTGGGGTTTTCTGTTTTGATTTTGTTTGTTTGGGTTTTTTAGATTTCATTTCGGATTGGTTTTTCAGATTGGTTTGGTTTTTCCCCAGACTATTGCAGGAAAACTTGCTGCTACTTTTTTGTAAATTTTGGTTTTAATAACTGTTTGTAGGCGATGAAGTCCAAAATTCCTTGGGGTTGTTTGACAGCATGTATCAGATTAGATCTAGCAGGAAGAGGAGGCCTTCTTCATTCACAATGTATGTGTACAGGTATCTTTTCAGTTGGGGATGAGCTTTTATAGCAGGCTGCTTTCAAAACTGAAACAAAAATGCATAGGAAATGCTGAGGGAACCTAAGTAAAATGGGGCAAAGGGGATGGGAGGAATGAAAGAGAACAAGCTTTTCTTTCACCAGAGTTGTACACCTCTCACACACTATTATCAGTGTAACTTGTATTTCAGACTGTGGCAAGAGCATTTTCAACAAGCTGAATTTTTATTCTCACAGTCAGAAAGGAAAAAAAGTCTCTCTTCTTTCTTTTATGATGTTACACAAGCTGCAGTGCGCCATTTTGAAGTCCTGTTAATCCAAAGAGATATCTTCAATGTCACAAAATAAGAGAAAATGCCTTTTTTTAAATACACAATTGTTGAACTTAGTATATATTTTTAAATAGCATTAATCAAGATTAATGTAGCATCAAGGCACTTTGACCAAAAGAACTGTAAATGAAAAATTAACACCAACAAATATGTAGCTGGATCACCTTTGGAAGGAGAAAGCCAGTGATGTGTCAGAGGTCAGGTCAGGCTTTTTCAGCTTCTGCTAAAAACACAGTGGTTTGCACTGTCTTAACCAATGGGCACTGCATGAGAATACAGTTACATGAATGACAGAATTTGGTTCAGAGCTGTACTTAGAAATCAAAAGATGGATACCAATGTATCTGGAAAGCCAGATTAGAAATTTATATTAAAAAAACCCTAAAAACCTGAATGTGCACCTATAGCTAAAAACCCCAATATGCACCTATGGCTAACAGCTGAATTACACTTACATACCAAACTTTGGGATTATTGATGGAACCATTTTACTTGAACAAGACCAAGCTCTAAATATGCAAAGTAGCGATGTTTATAAAGCTGTACTGAATCTGAATATTCACATTTACATGTACTCTTTATTCTAGAGGCTTTACATTTTTTTTTCCTTGTTTATTCAGTTTTACTGGGAGGAGAGGGAGAGACAAAAGTCATGTGCTGAATCTCTACGGTCAATTCTAAACAACAGAAAGCAGAGAAATACCTGAGAGGCACTGCTTCAACAAATCCCATGTCCTCCCATATTATGGAAGCACAAAAAGAACATATTTTATTTCCCCCCCACACTTCATCCTCACACCTTCTTCCTATTCAGCTCTCTTCTCTAGTACCTTAGCTGAATTCAAACCTTTTGGTATATTTTTGTGGTGTCTGTATTTGTTACAGGGATAAATAATGGAAAATAGAATTGTGGTTGAAGTAGCTCTACTTTCAGCTTCATGGTCACTTTATGGAGCAATCCCAACTTTTTAGTGTAATTCCTTGTAGTACATGTGGTTATAGCACCCAAAATGTAACTGTCAAGAATGTGAACTTCCCTTATAATGCCATTTAAAAACATTTGTTACTTAGCAACCCTTTTCCTTTTTCAGAAAAAGAAACAAAAACAAACAAAAAAAATCAAAACAAAGAACCAAACCAACCAACCAACACACACAATGACAAAAACCAAAAGAAACAAACAAAGAAAAACAAAAACAAACCAAAACCAACCAAATTAAAAAACCTTCAGAGAAATCTAGAAATACATGGCTCATTTTGGATTGAGGGCTAAATCCTCATTTAAAAAGCATCTCTTAATTTTGGTATCTCTGCTCTTCTTTTTGCCAACCTTGAAATTTTATGTACAATAAGCTTCTGAAGTAAAGAGAAAGTAGAATTTCCTAAATATGTTCCTGTTCTTCAGAGGAAGAATACTGAGATTCATAATGAAGTCAGTTGATATAATACTTAATTGAAAAGTCACTTTGCAAATCACTGTTTTCTCAAAGGCAAGGAGTAAAATCTCAGCATTATTTGTCAGCTGTCTGTAAAAACATAGTTTAATGAAAATTTCCTGCAGACCTCCTTCTGGTTTGGGGCTGGACATGAACACTTCAGGCGTTTTCCAGCTCTTTAGACTTGTATGCCAGGTGTGCAGGCTTACAACGAACAAATTCTAATGGATTCCTCAGAAATGCTACCAGGGTAGCCAGCAGGGTACTGTGCTTGTACAAGGTACTACCTTGTCTGAATATGGCAATCTGAATTGAGCATGATGGAACAAACTGAATTTGAAAGTAGGAAACCAAAGGAGAAATAATGAATGTTTTGATGGGAAGTCAAGTGAATTGAGCCATTTCTTTGCTATTAGAGACCTACATAATGAAAGAATATATATTGATGGTATTACAGAAACAGTTACCAACCACTTCCCTTTTCTAAGTAAGACATCTTGTTAAACATAAATAGAGGAAGAGTAAATAGCTAATAGGTTTCCTTTTACAAAGCTCTTACCCAGAGCTGCGTTCATATCTTTTATGTACTAGTTAGACATTATATAGTGATCTGGCAATAAAAATCTTACAGAATTTAAAGAGAACAGTGGGATAAGAGGGAGAAGGAAATGAAGGAAAATATCTAGCTTGCAGGACTTCTTCATAAAAACAGAAGAGATTGCTGCTTGACCAGATGTTCGCCACACTTACACTGCAGTCAGCAATCTGGGTATTGTGCACGTTCCAAAATGCAGATGTCATAAGAGAATAAAGGAGAAATGCTGCTGCTTCTAAGTGTACAGTCTGCTGGAGATTGACTTACTGACACTGTTGAACTTTTATCCACAAGTAAAAAAACCAAAACAAACACAAAACAAACAAAAACAAAAAACCAAAACAAAACAACAAAAAACCCAATAGCAATTGTGATAAAAATCATATCCTACCTTAAAATCTCAGTGACATGTTGAAGTGAAAATACTTTAGATTACCAGAAGAAGAATACAGCTAAGACTGTGAATGGAGAGCTGACCTTTATGCATATTTGATTTTGAATAAATAGGTTATGTTTTAGGCCATTCTAAAAATTAGCAGGACATGAACATACTTCATGTTAAGATACATTTACATACAATCAAGGTCAGAAGACAAAAAGTGTAAAAAAATACGTGATAAATTATTTTAGCACAAGTTGATTCTTTTCTCTATTCAGTCTCACAGCTTGATGACACTAAGTTATAGTAGAAGAATAACTCATTATTTTTATAAAATGTCACCTATATATTATAGAAAAAAGCAGTAGTTTTAATACCTGTAAATCTAGATGCTATGTTACCAGGTGGCCTTCAGAATAAGACAAAAAAACACTCTTAAAAACATCACAGGATGTAAGTCAAGCAAGAAAAATACCAAGTTGTAAAAATCATCTATCACAGACTGCTGTTATAGCTAAAAGCCTATACTATGAGTTGGGTTCAGAAGTTTCCTCCGACAAAAAACATTAACTGTTCTGGGACAATCTGTGTGCAAAAAATGAAAGATAGTTTGAAGTCCATGTTATTAATTACACATGTTCAAATCACATATGTCAACCATTTCCAGGTGAGAATGGTATCTCTAACATCCTATATATTGCCCCAGCTAATAAATTATTGATTGTAAATTGTCAATATTTGTCATACCTTCTTCTCTTTTCAACTCTACTTTTTTGTTTTATCTTGGATGTCAGACTATGCATCTTAGTCCAGCATTGAATACCTAAAGCCTCTCTGGTCTCACGGGTGCTAAGGTCCATCCTTCTGTTAATTACAAAGAGCAAGTCTCAGGTCCATCTGTGTAGTTATCTTATTGCAAAAGTTCCATAACTTCTTGGTGATTTTTCAGAGGCAGCTCCTCACAGCACTAACTCCTTTTTCAGTACAGCCGACAAACTCCAGCTCCCTTCTCTTTTTTAGCACTCATCCTCATTGGACACAGCTGTGGCCTGTTAAGGGCAGGCCTGTTCCTAATCTTTGGTAATTAGTACAGCTGCAACTCCTCAGGGGTGAGATTACCTTCTGCACTATCTTTATTTTTTTACAATCTATCCTCCCACACATCTGAATGTCTACTGTTATGCATCTCAACCCTCTGGCTGCTAATGCCTAAGAAAGGTATAATCTTTAGATTAGCCTGAGAAGGTTACAATCTTTAAATAACCAATTATTACACCTAATTTTTATAAGTAACTGAGATACGCCGCTAATACCAGGAAACCCACTCACATTATTTGCCATCAGTCCCCATGTTGCTTCAATTTACTTCCCTATCGAATTTCTTCAACTAGGATTTTAATCTGTAGGAAGACAGTAGTAGTCATACTTTCAATTTTATAAGCCATTCATAATTTTGAGCACCTCTACTAATTAATTAAATAATATTGATGTCCATCATGGATACACTGACAGAGAACAAGTATACATAATTTCTGATTAACAAACCCCTTTTAAAATGGCTCAAATATTAATTCTAAATTGTCTTCTTTTTCTTTTTCTTCCACAATGTAGGCCCATATTTTTAAGAAGACTTCAGAAATAGTATTGTTCTCTTGGATGTGCAGGGCATAATTTCAACAAAATATATTAATTTGTGTATACAGAAGCTTTATGCATTTCACCATGTATATTACACAATATGTGCCCAACCAGCCTGTTAGGTTTTCAGTCTATTTTCTTTACAATGGCATGCAAAAAGAGTTGTGCAGAACCATGCACAGAATTATAAAGGAGCAAAATCAGAGTACAAAAACTGTAGCTTCACGTAGAAGATTAAGTTTTCTGCATTTATTAGGATTAGTGTAGACACTTTAAAATATAAGAGAAATTCTTATGGGTCAGTGTTTCTTAATTGCTTGTCTCACAAGCAGGTTTTTGTTCGATAGATGGTTTGCTGTTTTGCAAATACATCTTTGGTTGACATTTCTACCTAGTCCCAAAGCAGAACAGGAATAAAAAAATCAAACCACAGGCAACAATACTTGCCGGAAAATTCAAATTATTTCATAACAGTGCAATATCTCTTGATGACAGAAGATTGGCACAATGCAGTGGTGCCACTGTGAGCAATCTGATCCTAAATCCATCAAGTATAATGGGAATCTCTGTCCTTTTAGAAGTCATTAGTTAGAGTCTCTAGCTGGAGCATAGTTTCAGGCACGAATTTCACCTCTGGATGTGGAAACTGCAGAAAAATATCCTAATATTTGCTATAGACTGAAAGGAAGAATTTCACAGTAAAATGACAGAAAAATACTTTGTTCCAGAAAACTCATACCTAGAAAGAGAACAGAAACACATATGATGTATTTGCTAATGCATGGTTAATATCACCTGCTGTCTAATGCTTCTTCTTGTTTTTCTGTTTTTCAAAATTCCATCTCCCTGAGGGTTAGTTAGAAGTTTAGTGTGCCTTTTTAAACAGATCTTAGATAAGGCTGGTTACAAATTTCAACACAGTTATCATTGCACAAAGCCTGTCTCTGCAATTCACGAGTGTTGTTTATTTTGGTTTTGGCTCTGAGTCACAAACTCAGTCAGTTCTTAGGAGAATCTTGAAAGTCAAATCATAGCATACAAACAAACATACTGCTTATTCTGTGTGAAGTAGTTTCTCAGAAGGATAAATGTCACAAATGATGCTGGAAAGATATGTGCATCTCCTTGTTATACACATGGGTGTGACCAGAAAACAAGGGGGCTAAATCAAATCCCTTTCTTGCTGCTGAAGTCATTGACAGTATTCCTGATGACCTGGAAGCATTTGAGTCTGGACAAATGAGTGGCCCTTTGACATTAGATTTAGCAGACTAGTACAAAATAAGAGTTTTGAAGTGCACCCAGTGCAGAAACAGGAGCTTCTGTACTCACTGTTTCAACTTACTGATCTGATATCCCTTCAACAAATTACTTGATCATGTAGATTTTTAAAGGCACCTAGAGTAACAACACCATTCCTGTAAATTTTATGTTGTTGACTAGAAGAAAAGGACTGAGGTCTATTTACTATTGACCATCATATTGAAAGTAATTTAAAAATGAGGGCATTTGAGGTTCACCTCAAAATTTAGGATGAGAGGACAAGGCCACAAGTTGTGCTAGAGATTTAAATTTGATATTAAGAAAATTATTTTCACCAAAAGGGTTCTCAAGTACTGGAACAGGCTGTTGAAGGAAGAGATTAAGTCACCATGGAAGCATTTAAAAAAGGTGTAGATGTAGCACTTAGAGACATGGTTTAGTAGTATTAGGCAGTATTAGGTTTATGGTTGGAGTCAATGACCTTAAGGGTCTTTTCCAACCTAAATGATTCTATCATTCTATGATATCTGAACAGAAGTAATTGTGGAGAATGTCTACAAGAAACACTACTTGCTTTCTGTTAAACAAAATATTCTCTCATGGGGAGTTACTTTTAGGAAGGTAGTCTGTGACAGTCCCATAACTTGTGGAATCCATTTCACCTTGTGCTCCCACTGGTTTGATTGTCCTTTCATAGTATTGATAAGAATTAATGGAGCTAGAATTTTGAAAATTGGCAGGAGGGGAAAGAGAATGAAGTCCTGCATATCATAACTCACTTGGCAGTAAATCTTGACACATAACTCTTCACTAGGAGATTAAAGGAATGAATACATCTTTCCTCCTACTATCTACAAAATGTAAAGGACATTAGGCATTATTGTTATTATATGTTGGTATTCAAAGTTTAACCTGTTGAAGAACATGTTATGTATGGGATGCTGGGTTTGAAACCGGAATTCAATTCTGATGGAAAACTTCTGAAGTCTGAAGAAAACTTAGAAAACTTCTAAATTATGGATAAAAACTGACAGAATCTGATGTAACTTCTTACATTGCACAGCAGTTCCTCACCCCCCAAAAAAAGAAAAATTTCCCACACTTGCAGAAAGATGAGTCTATTGATGAGTCTGTCCTTATTGGCTTCTATATCTTAGTCTACACTTAAGACTATTTCTGCACTAAAAATCTTCTTTGAATTCAGCCAGATTGGTCAGAAGTATGATGATTGCAGCAGTTTTTACTGATATATATATATATATATATATATATATATATATATATATATATATACTTTTAAATACCCATATATAGTTTTATTATCACAGTAGAACATGGAAAAGGTTGTACTGACAAAGGTAATAGTCCTATTTCTGCAGCTGTGTCCCTCCTAAGTGCATTTTTACAGTGTACAACTGTTTCAACCTGCTAGAAAAGTGATTTCAAGCACGTGCTTCCTGAACTTTCTGGCCTCATCTACAATCAAATTTCCTAGCAAGAATTTTTATTATTCTAGACAGTAGCTAAAGATAAAGGCTGTCTCATTTCGTGTTCCCATTTAAAATGTTACTCTTAATTTTAACCAAGTAATTAATTTCCTTAAATTCCTTCTAGTTCATAAATTACTCTAAAAGGAAAGTACAGCATGAAAATTGTCTTCAGTGGACCACATATACAATTGCAGTGTTTTATAATTAAACAATGTTAATTGTTTATTGAAAGACAAGGTCTCTCTAATAATGAGAATAATAAGTTCAAGAAAAAGTCGACTGCAGTCTTGCTGTTAATAACATATTCCAACATAGCTTAAGACTTTCACTAACACCACCAGTTTCATTCAGCATATACTCTCATGTAAATATTCATTGCTCCTCTTAATTCTTAGCATGGCACAAAATCATCTCATCTGAATGAGGTGCATGACTTTAATTTTTCTTCTTTACAACGGACTTTTTTAAAATTAAATCTGCTTAAGGACTGAAATGCCTTATAATTATCTACACTGAGAATTTGCTTAGATACAATTATAAGTCACTTTGGAGACAGACTACATTCTAAGGTTTTTTAAGCCTGGTTACCTCTATAAATCTAAGGACTTGAGACACAAAATATTTATTATTATTGGAATAACATATTATCATATATAATACAAAAATGACGAAATACGATAGAACAATCCACATTGAAAAATCTATGCAAGTATAGACACATATATTAAACTTTTCAGAAAGTGTGAGTCACACAGCAAGTCCCACATCTACATGTTTGACCAAAAGGAGAAACTCAATGGAATGCTATTAAAAACTATTTTTTCCATTATTCTCTGTTAGAGGTAAGCAAAAAGTAAAAGTGTGCCTCAACAAAATGGAGCAGTTCTGCTTTAATAACTTAACCAGAGGTCCAAATCATCTTTGACTGAAAAAGATTAATAATAGCCATTTGATTTTTTTCCCAGACAACTGAACAGACTAGCAGCTTAGAAATCTGGAAATTATTAAACATTTAAATACCACTCAGCTCCCTCCTTTGGATGTTAAAAATATTAAAAACAATAGAGAACCATTTGAGCTAAGTCATCTGTTGTCCTATGTTGTGGGATCTACAAGATGTGGCAATAACAGACAAAGTAACACAACATTCTTAGAAGAAATCTACATTTGGAAATAATTTGTTAAACTGTGAATTTTGTACTTTCAAAAGCAACAGTACCATGATTTTCTACTATGTATCAAAAATATGCTAGTAGTAGTAAGATGAAGGCAATATTTTATGTCTTCTGGAGGCATTAATATTTCTATATGGTGCAATACCTTTCACACAATTATGATATACTGTAATACTGATTGCTACAGTAATTGTGCCTTCCTTGATTTATTGTATTATAGCCCTAATAGTAATATACCACTTCAAATAGCAAAGATTAGATACTATAAATACTGTTTATACTCTGCAATAGTTCAGTACAGAATAAAGAGGTTTATAGTACTCCAAACAGATGGGAGCTGGATTAAACTTTTAGTATCATTTAATTCCATTGTTATAAAAGACCAACAACAAGCTGAAGCATTAGAAATCAAATAATCCTTGCATTACTTGCAATGGAAAATACTGTTAACACTGAATGAAATGTAGCTAAAGCTGCTGAGTGCAGCAGTTACCCTTCATCAGGGTGCACACCAGGAGCAGTTAAATGCCCTTATTCCACAAAACTGTTGGAGTAATAGGGAGCCACCGCCCAAAACACGGGCCACATGCATGGCTGGTCAGATGCTTAGCTGTGTGGGTGGAGGGATTTATCTGGGAGCTTAACACAAACAAATGGGTTGGGCATTGCTGGAATAGGGTTGTGCATGTGCTTAGAAGCAAAACGAGCAGCCTAAATGACAGAAAACTGTGCTGTATGGAAACTGGGTACAGTGAGTGGAAGGACAGATTCTTTCAAAATTGTATTTTCTGCTTCTTTTCAGGAGTGTATGCAAAAACTCCAAAAGAATAAAATATTTACTTCCATGGGCCTCATAAATAAAAATGAGGAGCCAGCCAAAAAACCACTAGCCCACAAATCCAATTAACCTTCTACCAAATAATCAGCTACTCAAGAGTGACTAATTTTCATGTCTTGAAAATTGTATGCTATTTTTCCTAGAGCCCATTAACTTCTTTTATGAAATCAGCCCCCTCCCTGCCGCAATGCATCAGTACTTAAACATTTGTTTTATGGGGGATCAGGCTTTTCTAGGTTAGTGCTAAGCTGTGCCTTTCCCTTTTCTCTTAGTCAAAGAAAACTGATAGTTCTGAGCCCATGGCAATGTTTCTAAATACAGAGTTATATTTAGAAGGACTTTTGATCAAATTGACACAGGTCTGTAATTCATGCGAGTTATTTATTTTAGACTGGGTAATAACAGAAGAATATGGCATAAATAGAGATGAGTGGACAATTTTGTGGCTACATTACATAAATTTAAACAAATATCACCCTGAGTTGGCCCACTAAGGTCCAGTTTTAAACAATCTCTCTGTGGCTTAAGCCTATAAATAGCTGAAAATATATAGAATTCTTTAGAAATTCTTTAATGTTAAGGTCACTTGTTTCATATATTTTGGATTTGATGATGGCTATTGAAATTTGGACATGACTGCATGTGACATTTTTGGATAGAATAACAATATTTTGTTAAGAAAAAAAACACATGAACTTCTAACTCAATGTGCAGATGAAATTGGTTAGTAACCGCCATCACCTACATTGTGTTTGAAACTACTATACCATAAAAAAAAAAAGGTGTTAATAGTCAGCATTAGCTGTTTAGACCAGCTTATTTGTGATCAATGTAATTAAGATGAAACTGTCAGTGTTTCTTGTCCATGGATTCTTTAAAATAGGATAAATAAAATGTCATTTGCAGAACTACCTTCTTCATGCTTTATTGTTGCTGCTGCCACGAGCTCCAGAGCTCCTGCCCACAAACATCATTAGAAAAAGACAATTGACTCCACAGACAGTATTTATGCACCATTTTGTTTTCATACTTGTACCAAAATTTGGGCCCTTGGATCTTTTATTCACAAATTGCATAAACTTAAATATAAGATTATTTTAACAAGAGTCAGTCATGACTTCCATGTAAACAAGAGAGAGATTTAAAAGGAAGGCAATTTGCTCAACCTAATCTTATCATCCCAGGTACATGATATTGTAACAGTGGCTTCATAATTATTCCCATAACAATAACAGTGAGTTCTGAAATTGAACAAAGCAGCCTGGTTTTGTTGGGTGCATGTATAAACATAAGAAAAGAGACAATCTTTGCCATGGGCTTATTACAAATAGCAGAAGGAAGAAAAATTAAAGAGGTTGCCTGTGGTACACTATTTTAAGAGTCCTCCAAACTCTTAATCAGAGGGTAAATTTTTTGTACAGTTGTACAAAGGTTTTCTTCCTTATATGAAAATTGACCTATTTCTCAGCATGGCATTGTTTCTATATGAGCAGAGTGGTTTGTCAGTAGGTCACAGATGCAATTGTTTGTTCACACTACAAAATTGTTTAGTGAAATTATCTTGCTCGACTAGATTGGGGGCATTAGACTGTCTAGGCACTCAGCTTCAGTCAAAGCAGCTGTACCATTTACATGGTGGGCTGCCATCATTTTCAACAGCACAGCTGTGAGGGGAAACAAACTGCTGTGGGTGCTGGGGTAGGAACTTCATAAAGAGGTTTTGTTCCCAGGGGGACTGCAATGTTAAACTACATCTTCAGTTTATACATATATAAATATAGGTAGGTAGGTAGATAGCTGTATATATATATACATATATATATATATATATGTATTTTTTAAAACGCCTCAACCAAGAACAGAATTTTTTTGCTAGTGTAATTACACCAGTTCTCTCAAAGACTTAACCTGATTTGACAAAAGCTGCCTTCTGTCAGCATGGCTGTGATGAGAGCAGGGGTTCTCTTTAGCAAAACTGTATTGGCCACAATGTGTGAAATTTTTTTATTAAACAAAAATACTGTCTTCTTTCATTTAGCACAGTGTCATAGTCTGACTTCTGTTTGCACAGTCTTTCACTGACAGGCATAAAGCTACAGTACTGGATGGCAGCATGAAGCCAGATGGGGTATGAGCTTCTGCTCAACAAGGTTCAGATTTTAGTTAAGAAACACCTATGTAGCAAAAAACTGGCAGGCATCTTTGTTGGCATATTGTAACATTGAACGGACACTGCATGCATACAGTGAGGTTTTTACTCATTCTTGATGTGATCTCATGTTAAAGAAAAAAAACATTTAGTAAAGCAGAGATGCTACCATATGTGGTACTTGCCCTGTGCCCAGGATCCCAGGTTTCTACAGGATACTTCCTGTACCACCCAGGCCAATTGCTGTGATGGTTCCTTTCTTTTGTAAATGTAAGAGTCTCCACCAATAGTCTCAATCTCTCCAAAGTATGAAGTAGGGCTATGTATTTTAATAACATTTGGTTAATAAAACAATAAAAAACTGCAACAGGAAAGCTGAGTGATTGCTTCTCCAACACCCCTATTTGGGGACCCACACAGTACTATTGCAAGGAGAAACACCAACAAAGCTGAGCAGGATATCTCACTAATTCCTTGCATTAGAGCCCCTGACAATTTCATTTCATTACTTCACAGGAAGGGTTTGTTACTAAGATTAAGAAATTATTCTTATTTGCCTTAAAGAATCAAGAGAACTGGTTTCCGGGATATAGTGAAAACTGGGATGCTTGTAACACATATGTTCTTTCAAGACAAGATATCCTGCTTCTGGCTCTAGGGCAAGAGAGTTTCTAAGCACCTTTGTGGCCCAAAAGATGATGCCAGTCTCTAGCTACACCAATGCTAGAAAGTGAAACCATACTCTGGCCCTGGGGTTAACTAGTATGACAAGATTTACGTCTGCAGTGCTAAGCTTTCCTATAATCTCAAGCAGAGCAGCCACATCCAAACTGCTGAATATATCTCCTTCAGATCACAATGTAACCACAGAGCCTCGTTGAAATTACAGTTTCAGGAGTGGTCCCAGTGGTCCCACGTGCCTTGCTGCCCCAGACAGGAGGGAGACCAGTGAGTGTTCTGTGTGCTGATGTTTTGGACTACCTAGTCTTTGGGCAGAGAAATTATCACCTTGTGCCACAGCCCTTACCAACAATTTGACAGTATCAAGAACCACAGGACAAGGCTTGGACTTGTGAACTGGCACTGTTTAGTTTAATAGTATAAACACAGACTTAGACTTTTCTGCATGCAAAAGGGTTACACGAGTTCAAGGACAGATTGGACAAGCACTTGGAAGTTAGGTCTACTGAGGGCTGCTGAATAGCCAAACCACATGGGCTAGAGAAAATCCCCTGAGCTAAAAACAGACAGAGATCAGAACAGTCAGAAGATGTGTCATATACAGTTGTTCTGTTCTTACTCTTTCCTGGGAATCAACTCAATTGCTAGTCTTAGAAACCACACAGACAAATCTTTGGTCCTCACCAGTAAAGATATTCTCAAGCTCTCAGGACTCACAGAAGCTATGAGACCTGCACTGAGCTCAGTTGTCTGAGACTTCATCTTTTCACATACATGTAGAAACATACAAATGCATTTGCTTTGAGGTTTTGGGGGGTTTTTTGAAGATCTTATCCTCCGCACTAATGATACCATGAAATGTCAGGAGTGCTATGCTGTCACTGAGGCCTCAGCTGCAGGTGGTCTCAAAGGAAGATACCAGAGCAGACATTTTGTACTCAGCTGCAGCCTGGAGTCCGAAATTCGAGCCTGAGTTCCCTACACATAAATTAAATAAATTAGAGAGTACATCAGGGTGTTTCACTTCTTTGCAATACAAGCTTTAGTTTGCAGGGTGCCTGATAAAATAACTTGAAATTGAGATTAAGATAGGGAATTACATGTTTTGGTAACACTGAGAAATATAGTATGAGAGTGGAGACAGCAGAAGAATGAGGATCCACTTGAAAAATTTAATGGTTTAGGAGTTAAATTTGTCAAAATGCTATTCTTCCAGTCATCTCCCAAAGAAAAACCCCATCTGATAATACAGGGTTCATGCACCTTTTCCACTTTTGATACCACGTAGGAGTTTTCAGAGATCCTTTCTCCCTGAAGAGGGAAAATCACTCTCAGGGAAAAGAACAGCAGCCGTATTGCCAGGTGCCAGGTGCTTTCTCTCCCAGCAGTGACAGTGCAAGGGAGAGGGCCCATTTGGGGAGGCAGCACCGCAGGCAGGGAGGATGCGTGTTCGGAGCAGTCGTGCCGAGCAGTGCTGCGCCGAGATGGGCAGCGCCGGCAGTGTGTGCCCGGCTGCGGGCGGGCAGCGGGGAGCAATGGCAGCCCACGGCAAGCCCGCCCTTCTCCTCCTTCTTCATCTCATCCTCCTGCTGGCCGGATGCCGGAGGTTGCCGGGGAAGCGCGGGGGTGTCCGGTTGCCGTCCGGCCCGGGCGGAGGGCACAGAGGGCTCCAGCGGCCCGTGGCCAGCACTCACCGTGCTCGCTGGTGTCCCTTGGGGTCCTACCCTGCCCGTTCCTACTGTTCCAGTTGGACCATAAACCTGGAGTCCCCGCCACCGAAGTGACCAATAATTAAGTAGACCCAGTGAAGAGCAATCAGTGCATGGCTTCCTATATGCATGTTATAAATAAAGTTGGCTTTCTTAGGAGGGGTTATGAATTGTTAGTAATGTAATTTTATTCTGAATTGTTAATTAATGCAATAGATTGTTACACTTAATTTATGTAGTAAGTTATGAAGTAATACATTCTGGAGTTAAATGTACTGTAATATGAGTGTGCACCCACTAGAGTGAGGGCGGTGAGGTCTGGGTGAGGGAATTTTCTAGAAAGTTACCTCATAAGATGATAACATTGATATGGACTGTGATTGGAAGACTTGCCAGCCAGTGAGGCCTCAGAATTCCAGAATGATTGGCCAAGGATGCCCCATCTTATGGACCAACTAGCAACCACAAAAAGGGCCAGTCAACAAGTGGATTGAAAACGCACCAATCCTGTACCTTTAAGAGACTTTAAAACCCCTGGTGCCCTGCTCCTGATGTCTTTCTAAGGTACTTTGTGTCCAGAGAAAAGCCTTGTTGCACAAAACTGTTAGTGTTACCTCTGGCTTGTTGCATAGGCCTTAAGCTTACCTTGGGGCCTCGTCCTCTGTTGGTCTTGGTTCTAGTAAACAGGCACTTTTTCTTTTAAAAATCATCAGCCTCCTTTAATTTCTTTTTGCCTGTTTACCACAATGCACAACTTATGTTGCTCTGATTTGGAGTCTTGACATAGAAAGGGCAACTTTTGTCAGGAAACATGTTGCATCTTTCCAGACTTTTACCTTTGGTGCAATCTTGATGACAAGCCACGTGATTTTTCAGGATGTGTTTTACAGTCCAAAAGGTCCTGGTTATTCTTATATTTACAATACTGGAAGCCTTTTGCTCTGAATGCAGCTACTGTGGTTTAATTTAAAATGTGCCCTAGGATAGAGAGGAGCAAGGCCACATACTGCCTTTCTGCATGAGGTTCTGTGGCCAGCGTGCTGTGTAGATGCAGCATGAGTTCACCTGCAGGCTGGATCAAACATGTGCCTTTTATTTCTCCATGGCTACTAAACAATGTGCACCTTTTATTTCTTTAATTATGGCCACTGAACTAACTGAATGGTAATTAAAAAGCAAGTCTGAGTCTTGTGGGTAGGATTTTGTTCTTCAAGGCACTGCTACACGATGATTGGCAATCCTAAAAGTATTAATACCTGTCCTATATGTTAGTACTTACCTGTACATGGAATGAATTGCATGATGGTCACATGTATTTGACTGGCCACAGAAAGCTGAAGGTCTGAGTCCATCTCACAGTCTGGAACCTCTGTGTCCAGAGAGTCAATGTATTTTTAGCCTGAAATTTATCCCATGTAGGCAGTCTTTCTTAAAGATAGGAGTAATAAAACTAATAACAAAATCCTTGTAAAAGATCAATTACACTATGTACAGTGGGTTCTGGAAACTTGTCTGGGCTTGTTAATCAGGTTTCTGAGAACAACATTAATGCAGGAGCTAGAAAAATTGTGGTACCATTTAATTATTTTTAATTAATTATTTCCATTATTATATTTTAATTAATTTAATTATTAATAATTCAATTTCTGCCTCTGAAAAATTGCTCTGAAGGTAAGGGCTAGAGATTTCTTAATGATGCTAGAGCTTAATACAATTAACACACATGGGTGAGGAATGTCCTCACAGAGCTCTATTTCCCCTTAGCTACAAAAGTACTTTGTGAAAGATAAAGTAAATATTATTTCAATGAAATAGTTACATCGACTATTAAATGAAACGAGTTCCCAAACTTCTTCTGAGATACTGAGATGGGGCCTGACTTCTGCTTTATGTAGATGGGCAGTTCACTTCGTTATTTGATTAGTACAATGTCCCCAACCATGTAAAAGTTTTTATGTTGCTGCCTCCCTGACCTGACTATACTTCTCATTGGCAGGACCAGAATGCAGATGGTCTTCATCTTCTCAAACTTTTTGTGATGCTTCTGCTGACAACAAGGTAACAACAATAAAATAATAACTGTACATATTTGTCTGCTATGGTGTGGAGAAAGAAATTGAACAAGATCAAAAAAATAACAAATAACTTTCATAATATCAATATTTTCATTTAAAAATACTGAAAAACATTAAAGACTTGCAAGACACAAAAATATTAATATTTATCTTTCGGAAGTTAGATCTATCATTGTTTTATTTTAATAGATTGTAGTTGACAAAGGTTCACATTCTGTCTCATATTTTAATGTGCATGCTTAAGTAACAGCTTTTGCAGGATTTGCAGAAATTGTTTTCTTTTGTTTAAAGTCCATGTACATCCCTTTCATGTGAACAATATTCTTACTCTTCAGTGAAAGAACAATTTCAAAGCTACAAAGAACTGCCCAGTATCATAGAAAGACAATCCCCAGCCAGGGAATAATGTGCTCTGACTCCAATGATTTCAGAAGGCTGAACAATTGCCTTATTAAGCTATACTATATAACACTAATACTGTACTATATTAAAGAGATACTACACTAAAGACATACTCAAGAAAACCCTGTGATCCTTTCCAACAGTCACAACACAGCTTTGACCTAATTGGTCAATCAGTCCAAACAACCATCACCAGAGTCCAATTAACAAATCCCTTCTTTGGTAACCAATCTCCATAACACATTCCACATGTGCCAAACAACAGGAGTAGCAAATAGAGATAAGAATTGTTTTCATTGTCCTTCTCTGAGCTTTCTCACTGCCTTCCCAAGGAAAAATCCTTGGGAAGGTTGTGCCTGCTTCTCTCTGTGATGAGAGCTGTGGCTACAGCCTAGCAGCCAGATCTCAAGTTGTTTTCTGAGCATCCTTCCCCCCCAGCTTGCTGACCTGATAAGGAGGGCTTTAAACCAGCAATGATGTGGAGGGAGAAAATTACCAGAAGCCCTAGAGGAAGTGATGGAAAGGTCTGGAGTGATGCGACAGAAAGAGATCACAGAATCAGGAAAACAGTGCTGAAGGAAGGCCACCTCTAGTGCTTGCATAGAAAGAAGGAAGTGTCTAAAAGGCACCATTTTCGGGAAGTTCCCAAAATTCTTTCTGGGAAATCAATTTAGGTTGCTCATGCTGGAGTGCCTCTCTAAAGCACCTATGCACTCATATACATAGCATGGGTAGTAATAAACAAAATAAATTCTAGATCTCTGTGCAGCTGCAGGACCTTAATATTCTTGGGATCATAGAGATATGGTAGGATGGCTCCCATGACTGAAGTGTTGCAGTGAAGGAATACAAACTTCCTGGAGGCCAGGAAGATGAGGAAGGGGAGATTTCCCTTCATGTGAGAGACCATCTGGAGGGCATAGAGCTTTTCCTGGAGATGGATGCTGAACAAAGTGAAAGCTTCTGAGTAAGGATTTAAAAACAGACTAGCATTAGTGGCATTGTAGTGGGTATCTGCTATGGGCAGATATACTAATGGGAAAGGAGAGGTTCCTTGTGGATGTGAAGGTTGACAGGAGTGTTGAATGCGGTGACCATGAGATGTTGGAGATCAGACCCTGAGAAAAGGAAACTGGGAAAAAAAATCAAGATCCCAGTGCTGGATTTCAAGAGAGCAGACTTTGGCTTCTTTAGGGATCTACTTGGTACAGTCCTGCAGGATAAGAGCTTGGGGAGAGAAGAGGACCAAGAAGGCTGCTTTATAGTCAAGAGTCTCCTTGTCCAAGTTCAATAGCAGTCCATCTTAGCAATGGACAACATGCTCCTGACAACACAAAAGAGAAAAAAAAATTATGGAAAACCTCAGAAGGTGAAAGCAGGGGCAGGTAGCCTGGGAATAATACAGTTGTTGTCTAAGCATACAGAAATGTGGCTAGGAAAGTCAAAGCCAAAGTGAGATTGTATCTGGCCAGGGATGTCAAAGGCAGCAAGAAGGGATTTTGTAAGCACATAGATGACAAAATGAAGATTTGGGAAAATGTGGGCACACTGATGAATAGGACAGAGGTCCTGATTACACAGGCACTCCATGCATTCTTCATCTCCATCTTTATTAGGAAGATCGATCTTCAGGGATCCCAGGCCCCAGAGAACAAAGAAGAGTGGAGCAAGAAAAATGTACTTTTAGTGAAAGAGTAATATCAGAGAATAGAATGAGACCTACAAAATCCCATGGATTGTGGTGGGATGCACCTACAAGCACTGAGGGAGCTGGCTGTCATTGTGAGGCCACTTGCGATAATCTTTGATTGATTGTGGTAACTATGAGCACTGAGGAAAACAGCAAATATCACTCCTATCTTCAAGAACAAGCAAGAAGACCCAGGGAACTGCCGGCCATTCTTACTTTGAGCCTTGGAATGGTTATTGAGCAGCTAATCCTGGAAACAATTTCCAGGCCCATGAAGGACAAGACAGTTGTCAGGAGTAGTCAGTATGGCTTCACCAAAGAAAAGTCGTGCTTGTTCAACCTGACAACCTTCTACATTAAAATGAGTGGTCTTGTAAGTGAGGAGAAAACCATGGATGTTTCTTACCTGGATTTAGCAAGACTTCTGGTTGAATGTCTCCCATAAGATCGGTATACAGAAGATGTTAAGTAGGGGTTGGATAGGAAGATGGTGAGGAAGATTGGAAACTGGCTGAATGTCTGTGCCCTGAGCATGGTAATTAGTGTTACGAGCCTGAGTGGGGGGCCAGTAACTAGCAGCGTACCTCAGACATCTGTACTGGATCCAATCTTGTTTAACATCTTTATTAATAACCTGTCTGATGGGGCAGAGCATAGTCTCACCAAGTTTGCTGGTGACACAAAAGTGGGAGGAATAGCTGATAGACCCGAAGGTTTTGCTGCTATGTGCAGGGAACTTGACAGGCTGGATAGATGGGCTGACCTCATGAAATTCAACAATAGGAAATGCAAAGTCCTGCATCTGGCAGAAAACAACCCCTTACGGCAGTACGTGCTGGTGGGAATGTGGGATTCACATTCTCTGAACCTGAGAGAAGCAGTGAGAGAAGCATAGGAAAGAATGATCAAAACAATTCTTATCTCATTTGCTGTGCCTGTGTTGTGCCAAAGTAGAATGCAATATGGAGATTGTTTACCCAGAGTGATGGTGGTTTGTTTCCTTGGCCTGTTAGGGACAAGTGTGTGTGTCAGGACTGTCGGCTGACAGTCATGAGATTCTGGGCAGTTGAATGCAGTTGGGTGCTTGTGCAGTTTCAGTTTAGATGTAGTGCAATATAATACAGAATAATGTAGTGTAATAAAGTAATTAATTAGCCTTCTGATATCAGTGGAGTCAGATGCATCATTCTCTCCCCCTTTTCGGGGTTGCCCTACTTTTACTATAACCAGATGAAAGGAATTGGCAAAAAAGGACTTAGCGGTCCTGATGGACACCATATTGGACATGAGCCAATGGTGTACCCTTGTGGCAAAGAAGGCTAATGGTATCCTCATCTGCCTAGGCCAAGAAATGCCAGCAAATTGAGGGAGGTGCTCCTTCCCCTTTACTGAGCACTGCTAAGACCGCATCTGGATTACTGTGTTCAGTTCTGGACTTCAGGCTGCAGAGATTCCAGTAAAGGGCCTTAGATATGATTAAGGGCCTGAAGAATCTCTCCTATGAAGAAAAGGATGAAAGAGATGAGACTGTTCAGCCTGGAGAAAAGAAGGCTCAGAGAGAATTTTATGAATATATATAAATACCTGAAGGGAGAGTGCAAAGATGTTAGAGTCAGGCTCAGTTGTGCCCACTGACAGGACCATAGGCAATGAGCACAAAGTGGAACAAAAGAAGTTCCCTCTGAACATCAGGAAGCACTTTTTGACTGTGAGCATTGCCACAGGCTGCTCAGGGAGAATGTGGAGTCTCTGTTCCTGGAGATATTTAAAAGCGACATAGACTTGGTCCTGGTCAATCAGCTCTAGGTGGTCCTGCTTGAGCAGGAGGCTTGGACCAGATGACCTCCAGAAGTCCATTCCAACTTCAACCATTCTTTGATTCTGTTTGAGCCCTGTGAACTTCCTAGTCAACACTAGAGACAGATTTCTTCTGAAAATAAGAGATATTTTCCATATGAGCTTTTGGCCTTTACAGTCTATGGAAACAAAATCCTGTTTTATTTTTCATGTCTAGTAATGGTCAGAAGCATTTCTTTTTGCTTCCTCTGAACTTTTATTCTATAACAAATAGTTAAAAATTTTTCCCTTCATACGTCCTTAACCCTAGTGCCATCTGAACCTAAGTATTCACAGAATCCTGCACAGAACTCTTATGCCTATGCATTAAAGGTGTATGATTTACTAATATCCTAACTACTTCTTTTGTTAAATCTGAGTAAATTGATTCCAGCATAACTTTAACCCTTGCATTACACTTTCATCAAAACTAAAGACTGTCAACTGCAAGCAACACTTCTCATTTGTCACAGTTAATGAAACAATGGATTGTACTTTTATGAGCCAGAACACTATTCAATCACTCCAGAAAACAGTAAGTAAAACACCTTCAATAATTTTGAAGGCACGATGCTTAATTCATCTTTGAGTCACATCTGAGATTTATGGATTTCAAGATATTAAATAAAACTAAATACATACAAAACCTTGGCAGCTAATTTACTGATTTCATAACAGTAAGTCAGAGGGAAAAGGGAAAACAGATAAAGTATAACTGATAAATCCTAGCTCTTACAGCCCAGGAGATATGCAAAGCTGAGGGGTATTCAAGGAGACAACCAAAAAAAATTAAAGGAGAATGTGCCAAGATAATCTGATTGAAAGGTACATAAGTGCATATATTTTTATATACAACTTACATTCTGCCTTCTTTATGTGAAGGCTTTGAAATTGAATTGAAATTTGAGTTGAATTTAAATTTAGTGAAAGAGGAGGAACATTTCCATCTCTTTGAGGGATGGAACAGGAGAGACAAGAATATCTAATTTTTATCCACGCTTTAGCTGGCAGAAGAATGTAGACTTAATGGTTACAATCAAAACAGAAAAAAAAATAATTCTCTTTGCTCAGCTCCATTAGTTACATTTCCAACCCAACTGGCAGACTGGCAGATAATACTAAGGCACTTGTTATAAGCAGTTTTTTAATAAATTGCAATGCTTTAGTTGTCCAATAGGTTTTTAAGCCTAGTGAAACATTCCTGTAGTAATAAGGGGTATTACATACCAGTGTTCTAATTTTGCACCACTTTTATGTGGCAATGACTCCACTAACTCAACTGCCATATTTAGAAAGGACAGATTCAAAGGTGATTTTCTTGGAGAAAAAAAATATACTGCATATGATCCCAAATTCTATCAAGAGTATTTAATTTATAACAGTAATGTGGTATGCATTTGCCTTTTTTTTCTCTTAATTCTAAACTAATGGCATTTTTTGACACTTTGGCTCTCAATAGATATCCTTCTGGACATAACTCCTACATGCAGTAGTAAGTTGCATTTTACTGAAAACACTACCCCTTACATTTGGTAGGGAAACCACACTTACTAAGAGCAATTCACCTTAGTTAACACGAGCCAGTGCAAAGATGTATATCATACAGGTTATTTGAACTAGCCGGGCTCATTTTGGCAAAAGTGAATTAAGGAACACATATGTGTTGCTCCCCCAGGAACTGAGGAATCAGTGAACTACTTGAAAACAACACTTATAAAAGCAGATGGAGAGAAATTATTGGAAGTAATCTCACCTACCACTACCATGGTAGCATCCTGTGCAGATGTCTACAGCCTTAAGTGAACTTTCCAAAGAAGCAGAAGTGAGCTGGCCATCTGCTGCCCCATTCAGTCCCTTGATTATTTTTCAACAGTAACTGCTCACCATGCTCAACCTCACAGTGGAGGTGACAAATCATTCTCCTAAGAGCCAAAATGGGTGACATGTCTCCATAATATTGCACTAATGAACAGAGAACAAAAATTGAAAAGCTGAAGGAACTGGAATGATCTTAAAGGATTTTAGTTATACCAGTAAAACTGAAGTATTATGTTAAGACTGTACACTGTAATCTCTTTTCATTTTTATTGTGCTGCTCTTTCAGTACTGCCTTCAATGAAGCATGATTATTCGAAGCAGAAAGAGATTTGTATAATTATAACAAACTTTGTTTAGACAAGCCAGTTAGGCAACTTTCACGTAACATAACACTGCACAATAAGTACACCTGGAACAAAAGCATTCTCCCTGATAAGGATGTGTGAATATATGTGCATGTCTACAGATCAGATGGCAATATTTGCAAACTTGGATATTAGATTTAAATTTAAGCTCCTGAGAAAGAAGCCATATTTTTAAAAGTGCCTACATCCTATTCCTTGACAAATATGAAAGTTGGGCATTTAAGTCTTGTAGGTAACTGAATCTCATGTTCAGGTTCAGAATTTTGAACATATTCAGGCAAGTAACGGTATAATATGCAGTTTGTGAATTATTATTGTGGATTGTCCAAATCTAAAGGTTTGTAAAAAATCTGATTTTGGGTCATAATCACATGCCAGACATGCAATTAAGTCCTCCACTTAATCACCTGATGGAGTAAGTTTCCTCAGGAGCAAGATGATCCTGCACCCTAGGTGGATTACAAATTCTTAAATAGCAATGTAGCAACTTGCACTCTCGTGAAGTGCAAGATCACATTTTCATCTGGGTTTCCTGTTCCCTCTTCAAATTACAAGTACCTGATTTTGTGTGCACCATATTAACAGATCAAATGAAGAGGCACATTGCCTTTGCTTCCTCAAGAAAGAGAAACAAAGACAGAAAATACACATGCTCACAGTCCTTGAAAACTTTCAGTGATGAATGCAGAGTCTAAGTTGAGAGCTACAGTGATCTAGCTAGTAGGAAAAACTGGGAACAGGGACCTTAATGGAATCTGAGTAAGTTTATATGTTTCTCTTCAGGTTTATACACTTCCCCTTCACACCTAAACTTAATCTACACAAATAAGAACGTTTTAGTTTAACTGCATTTTCAATCAGCAAATATTTGCCATTTTTAGATATAGGTCTACCAGCTGACATGATTGGAATGAGCTGGCATAGAAATTTGCCTTAGTGATTGGTAACTTTCTTCCTAACAGTTTTCTTTGGAACACCGAACAGGAAAACAGAAGATTGGCCTTTTTTCCTATGATTTATATGTGAAATTTACAGGGTGTGGAGAAACCGCAGAAAAGTCTTGAAATTTCAAAATGAAGCAAATAGCCTGTTGAGATATTTTTTGTAAATGATAATGTAAACCACACATAAACATAAGAAGGTTTTTAAAAATATGTTACTTGGACATGAACTTAGGAAACATTTAGAGTCAAACTGGGGGGACAAGAACAGGTATTTCTTGTGTCTTCTTCAAATGTTTATTGTGTTTAAAATGGACAGTAGACCATATATAGCCTTTTTGGTGGGTAAAGCAACAAGAGACAATGTGTAGCTGTCCCTAGTTAAATTTTATCAATCTCTTTCAGACATCCTATGCTTTTAAAATTAATTTTCTGCAAACATGAATGTGACCCTTCTGCCTTTGTTGCCTAGCCTCCCGCATGCTGGTGAGAATCCAGTGAATACCTGTCCATGCAATGCTAAACCTGCGAATCAGATGTTGGTGAGTGACAGTCATACTTTCCCTATCCAGAGATATTGAATGGCAAGCTTTATATCCCTCCCATCTTAATCTGTGAAGCAGCAGTTTGTACAGTCTACTTCCTGTTCTTACAAGTCCCTAAAACCTTTGCAATTCAGTAACCCAAAATTTAGAGATGTATGTAAATGAAACTTATTAGTCATAAGTGCTTACAACACTGCCTTTTTTTTCCAAGGGCAATAAAACAGCTCATTTAGATATATAGCATGGATTAGAATTATAACTTTGTGAAACCTTATTTTTAAATTCCTAATAGTTTATTTGCTGAAGTTACCCAAATGAAATCTACATTTCTGAAACTTGTTAATACTTTTGCCTCCGCTCATTTCACTTCTGGCATTACATATTTCTTTCAATTAACCCTTGCTCCTAATTCTGAAGAATTAATCATTAAAAGAATAATTTCAATATTCTTAAAGTCATTAAGAGAATGACACTGAGATAAGGATGGACACTTGCATAAGGGTACCTAAAAAGTGTGAAACTGTATTTGTATTTTCTTTTATTCTTTGCTGGATGAAACTGAAATATATGTAAGTCCAGAAAGTCAGCTGAATACAATATTAAGGTAATTCAGTTATATAGTTAAAATCTGTTAGTGATCTAACAATGATCAATCATACAGCCTATTGGTTCTCAAGACAACTGAAACTAGTTGGATAATAAGATCACTTAAAATCATTCTTCACAAAAAAAAATTGGGATAAGATTTAGATTATTTGTAGTAGAAAAACTGAAGACCTGGTGATAGTGTACTTGATTCTCAGTGGCAGTATATAAAAAATAGTGCTAGATTACATAGTTGTGTAAGTAAAAATCATTCATTCAGATTAATATAGTTTTATACTAATTTGTTGTTGGCATATTTTATATATCTTCTCCAAAAAAATTCAGTAGGCAATAGAAAAATTTGAGTGTAAAAGATAAGTGTTTTAACAGAAGAAATGTAACTTCATATTTGTAACTCTATATTCAGCTGATAGGAGACTTTTAATTTTCCCTCCCATTTTTCAGAAAAAATTGAATACCCAGTTTATTGATTTTACAGTTTTAAAAGAAAAGCTGCGTCAGGTCTCTGTGGATGATACAAGTGATGGCAAATGTCAAGACTTTTAGAGACTAAGTTTGAATAATATTACATTAGTCTGATGGGCAGCCTACTTCCGAGACCGGGGTAAAAGTTATTGTGAAGCATGTCATTTATGCTGTAATAATATCCCCAGTATACTTAGAACACCATAGATACATTGAAAAGGGGAGGAATTTCTATCAGAAAAAGAAAAAAAGCTTTGCCTACTTCCTTCCCAGAGGAAGATAATTGTCAATTTCCCCTCTTTACCTGGCCTTTACAAAAAGGGAAATGTGCCTTTAAAGGGAAATGTGCACAACTTGTGCATATCCATGCCAACCCATAGAAGTAGTGATTGAAATCACAGATGAGGAAATCTTTACAGTGTGCAAGCTTAAAATTAGGGTCTCCACACCCCCTGCTCCCTTCGTGCGGCCTTCAGCTGGCTGCCAAGATGGGAAGGGAAAGGGCATGGAGGTGGCTTTGCTCTGCGTTCCTGGAGCCTGTCATCTTAGGCAAGTTGCTTCTACTCTTCTGCCTGTTACCCTCTAGAGTCACAAGGGTGATTTAGATGCTTCTGCTTTCTGCCTTTGCCCTTCTGTGTGAAAATATCAGAATATTTAGGTTGGCAGCACCACGTTTTGCAGTTTGATCTGGAAATATCCCAGTACTAATGCTGTATTTTAAACTGTCCATTCCTCAAGAGAAGTGATTAAACAAGACTCTATTTTTATTTTAAAAAGGAGAAAAGCAACAATAAACCTATAGGTTTCTTGTCTTGATGTTGTGTCCTGGAAGAATTCCAGAGGCTCTGAAACTAAAGGCAAGTACTTCCAGGCTCCTCTTTTGCTTTTTCACTTGCTTTAATCCAATATATGTCTGAAGAGCTTGGCTTACAAGTCTTAAACATTTAAAATAAGCAATTTGGACAAACATTTGTGCGGAACATGGAGAATGGATAGCAAAAAGATAAATCAAAAGACAGACAAGTTGTAATACTTAGCAAGATACTATGAGATAAAAAGGTTTTCAGTGACTTTTCACTGCAGTAGCCACAGAAGGAATCCCTTCAACATTTATGAAACCCAAAGGCAGGATAAGGAATAGGATAAAACATGCCTATTTCTTCCTCCACTGAAAGGTGGAACTGGAAAATCTATGACCTCTTGCATTATCTGGTCAAAAAGTGGGCAGAGAGAACACAGCTGATACAGACTAGAAAAAAAATCTGTGCATCTTTTGTGTTCCAAATGTTCCTGGAGGCCCGAGGCAGGATGCAAAGATGCTCATGAAAGCAAAGATAAATAGAAAAGGATATGAAATTGATATGCTAGCAGTGTTTTCAAATCTAGCGGTGAATTGAAGCACCTCAGATTAAAGCACTTTCCTTCTGTGTCTATACAGTTGTTGAACACAAATGTGCATTGACATTGCAACCCAAGTTGATCCCTTTTGTATTTCTTGCATGTCCCTCTCACGTAGAGATGCACCTAAGCTCTCTCTGCCTATTCTAGCCTCACTTCTGGAAATAGGAAGTACACTAGCAAGTATTGACATTGTCTGAAAGTGAGCCAGCATGGGTCCATATGTAGTTTAACCATTATCTTGGCATGATGCCCAAGTGCCCTAAGCATTAGAGCTTTTAAGAAAGTAATGATACCATTGTGGCAGGAACTTAGTAGGAAGATACTGACTGACTTGGCTGACTTATTTCTATGTCTAAATTCACCCTTTACCGTCACACAGAGCGTTTCATGTTTCTATAGTCCCTACTGGATCCAGTACAGTTTTTTTCATCCCTGTTTTATGAAAAAATATTTGTGATTGGAAAATTACAAGTATTCCAGCTTTTACTCTCATATTTACATATGTACGTATTCATGTTTTAATTTTTAATAGCTCTTTTCCAGGTTTCTATTCTCTCCTTAAGATGGATTCTTCATTATCCATATTATTCCTATAGCCCTTTTTTGTTTCCATTTCAGTTTAAGATACATTTCTGTGAATACAAATTACTAGAACTATGTGAAATATTGTACCCTGGCTCGTACTTGTGCTTTGAGTAATGTGGAAGGCAAGACTTGTTTTTTCCTCTTTCTACTGCTGTGTCACACTGGCAAGCTTCCTGTCATCCTTTGGTTGGCTATTTTATTCTGTTTCATATTGCTTCTCTTTCACCTCTAGCTGACAAAATTCTACTTTTTAGGAAATGCTTTTGTCAACAGTACAATACTTTCCGTTAATAGTACAATACTTAAACCATGCAAATCTATTGCCGTGGCTCTGTCTTAGAGGTGTCAGAGGTCAGGCTTTCTGTGTAGTTAGTCCTAAGCAGTATCTGAATTTAACAGCCAGCTAGAATCTCACACACCTTGTTCTCTCACTAATGACAGCACTGTGCAGTATCTGTCCCTAAGACTGGTGGGTAAGAAACATAACTGATGATAATTGCATCTTGGGGATTTCCTTTTCAGTATGTGCACATTTTAGCTCTCTGCTTAGTTTTTGATTTACTGAACTTCCAGTTCATATACTAATACCCCTCCTGAGTTCCTTCAACATAAAATTCCTGTGTGGTAAAGTACTGAATGATTTACCATAATCTCTACTCTTGGAAACATTACATTTACTCTTATCTTACAAGAAAGTTATCTTGATGAATGTAAATTAAGTCAGTCCAACCTGGTATGCACCTCTGTTAAAGAAAACCCCATTACAGTTTACCTCTCTTTCCATTGGTCTTCACAGCTGTCGTGGTTTGAGAGGAAATGAGTTTTTGGGAGGTGGTAGTGGTCAAACCAATAGGTGCCCAGATGTGGATATTGGCACCTGGTTTGACCATTGAGGATATGGATCCGCCTCTGAGAACACAGGGGTTAAAAGCGAAGAGCTCCCAGGGGATCGTCCTCTTTTGGTTCCGGTCGGAGGAGAGTTCAGACCTCCCCTGCCCAGCTTCGGGCTGGGCGGGGGAGGGGAAAAGCCATGCGGCCGAGAGAGGTGGGCCGGAGCCTTGGGCAGAGACGGGAGATGATGGAAGGGTGGAAGAACTCAGAGAGGTGGCGGGCAGCCCCCCCCCCCCACCCCCCGCCTCGGGAGAGAGAGGGAAAGAGAGAGGTGCCAGTGCTATCTTGAACTTGATAAGCACCGGCCTGGCCGAGGAAGAGAAGGGGGGGGCCCACAAGGGAAGAGTGCCCGATGAGCTAGGGTGGGAGTTCGAGATAAGCAGAGACTGTGATTTTAACCCTTCTGTGAGACGATGGAAAACCTTGCAAATGCTGATCCTCCGGGAGCTGAGGGAGGAGAGAAACGGATAAGAAGGAATGCGCAAGTGTGATGCAGAGTTGTGCAAGTGAAGAAGGACTGGGAGAAGTTGAGAAAATCCTAGGTGGAGGAGATGATGGAGTGGCTTTTGGCTGGACTTTTTCTTGTATAGCCATGGATAGAACCTTTCCTGTAATACAGAGACTGCATTTTAGGGGGAGGCGGCGCCAAAGGAGTGATGTGAGCGGAGACGACAGGTGATGAAATGATGGTGAGACCCCTCGGCCCCAGGGGGTGAAATATTGGGGGGGACTGGTGTCCTGAAAAGGTGAGAGACTGTCGTTCTCTTCTGGAACTGGGCAAGGCATCCTTGAAAGGGGAAACCCTAAAAGCAGCTCTGGTCCATGTGCAGTGGTGAGAGCACTGAACATGGAAGGAAGAAGTCACGATGTGTAGTTGCTGAGTGACGGGGATTTACCTGTGGTGGCACAAGGAGGGCTCCTTCTCTCCTTGATGAAATGAGAAGTGATTGTCGGAAGGGTGGAGATGGATTGAGTTGATTATTTGAAGGGTGATGGACTGGATTAAGATCTAAGGTTTTGTGATATTCTGTAAGAATTGAGTGGGGGGGAGGAGAAATGTTTGAAAGGTTTCCATTCTGCTTTGTGTGTTAATTTTATTGTAGTTCTATGATAATAAAGTTTTTTTCTGTCTTGTTCACAAGTGGAGGCCTGCTTTGCTCTGTCTCTGATCGCATCTCACAGCAGACACCGGGGAAGAATGGGTTTTCATGGGGGCACTGGCATTGGGCCAACGTCAAACCATGACAACAGCTTTTAGTTATTTGACTTTGAAAAGACATGCTAAGGGCTCCTGTAGGAGTGACCAAACTGATGGGAATGCAGCCACCTAGATCACTTCACCAATTCGTCCCCAAAAAACTTTCTGTAATTAGATATGCTATCTCTAGTCCAAGGCCAGGTTCTCTATCTTTCTATCACATATTTCCAAACTGATAAAATCATTAAAAATGTCTGGCGCTGAACTTTCATGTTTAATTCTTCTAGTGTTTTAGCTGGTCCCTTTTTCCCTCTGACTCTTTCTTTATTTCTTTCACACAGTCCTCAGCCCAAACTCTGCCGTTACTTTGAATGGTAATGGAAATACCATTCCTCCTTTCATTGCTGATTAGATACTCCATTATTACCCTCATTACCCATTTCTACTGAGAACTAAAGTATCAATTTAGAATGTAGGAGATTGCCCTTTTCACCTTTAATCATCCTTCTCTTCTCAGCCTGTCTTTTTTACCTTGTCCCTCTCTTGTATAGCAGATGAGTTTTAGGGTTTGTGTTTGTGTTTTCCTTCCAAGGTAAAGCTTAGTTATACTAACTGATTTTTTTTCCTGATATACAAATTAGAGCCCTCTTATTTTATCATTCTCTCTTTGTGGTCCAATTCTATTTGTCCTTTTAACATCCTGTCTGAGGTTTTCATATATTGAAGTAGGTCTGTAGCCCATTCCTAACAATCTTTTTCTCCTTACTTGTAAGTCTGTCTCTGGTTAGCAGTGGCGCTCATGTACTTCTAAAGCTACTAAAAACCATAAGCTGTTCTTCCTAGTAAATCTACCACTTTGTAGCCAGATTCTCAAAACTTCTCCCTGCTATGAACTCAGTTTGTCTTATATAACTCAAAGTGATAGTCATATTTAACCCAAAGTGATTTGATTCAGTTGCTTGAGTCCAGTGTTATCTTTTATAAAAAGGTCTTTTATAAGGTACACATTGCTTTCCAAAATAAAGTTCAGTATGAAATTATATTAGCTCATTGACTTCAGCCAGCAGCTAAGCATCCACGCCCTCACCATTTTGAATAATATGGAATATGCCTTTAGCCATTTTTTGTCAGCTGTGTTTGCTGTATCCTGTCCCAGCTTCTTGACTATCTCTTGCCCTACTCACTTGTGCATGCAGAGCAAGAAAAAACCCCTTGACACTGTGCAAGGGCTGCTCAGCAATAGACAAAACACTGATGTGTTATGTTGGTTTAGGCACAAAGCCAAAACAGCACCACATGGGCTCTTATGAAAATTAACTCTATCCCAGCTAGAACCATTGTAATAATTCAGAAACAGAGAAATCAATCAGCTGTCACATTGAAAATTTGTGATCATAGCATGTTCATGACTTTCCAGAATTTCCATATCCCAGATCTATCTGTTATGTGGTACTCATGACCTCTGTTTTTGTAAGTTATACATTCTGTATGATATACATTCTGGATAATAAAAAACAGAAAAAAGTAAAATCCTAAATGCCCCAAATCCTAAGACAAATGTTAAAAATTATTATCTGGAGAGTTTTTAATGTATCAGTTTTCTAACCCATCTCATGTTGTGGGTCCTTGAATTTTAGGTATATGACTTGCACAGGGGTCAGTTTAGCCCCACATATTCATGTTTCAAATATCCTCAGCAGCACTAAACCCAAATAGCAGTGGTGCATATCCCTAGCTGTTCCTGTGGAATAAATAATACTAAAGAACACACATGGAGCTCAGAACAGCAAATGAAGATGGTACAAAGGTCCGTGCAAATTCTGCTCCAGGTTCTTGAACCCCGTTTGTTGCTGCACCTCTTTAATGGCTCTGGTGAGGTTCTGGTAGAGATCATCTCACTTTTCCTGGACCTGCTCCAGGAGGCAGCACAGTGTCACAGTACCCTCAGGACCCCGGGGGAAATGGTGGAAAGCTGGCATGAGCTTGTGAGAAACAAAAAAAATATCAGCCTTAACACATCTGATGGGAGTTCTGTGTTCTGTTGTCCTTGATTGAATGGAGCCTTAATCACATTTCTCTTACTCCAACTCACCCCACTCATTTCAACAGGACTGCTTTGGGATTCATTATTATTCAGTATAAGGAGTATTACAATTTTGCTGTAATTCAATAACCATTTAGGTACAAGCATGCATTTTGAATGATAGCTATGAATATCCTTTTCTAAATTTACACCAAGAATATTTCATTTCATAGTGATAATTTCACTTCTTTATAATATTAATTTTGGCCATATTAATTTGATAATATCCACTAGCAAAGCCATTCATGCTGTGGAAGTAGTGGAAAAATAAAGATTGATTTGAATCAATGAGCTATACATTCTTAATGTGTAGAATTACATTTACCTGCTTTGGCAACCTCTTATTTACTATTTAGAACCAGAGTCTGAGTTTAAACATAAAGAGGCTGGTGTTCTTTCCTACTGCCACAGAGATGGCAAGTCTTGCCACTGATTTTGAAGTAGATCTCTCCAATAAATATATTATGTGAAAATCAGTACTGTATGTATGAGAAGAAAGAGATATTCTAATGGACTCCAGTCTCGTAATTGTAGCTTGCCACATAAACTTTTTCTTTGAACTTCATACCAGCCTCATTTTATTTACAAGAACAATGAAAAGAAGGTATAATCCATCATAGATGACAGCCATTTGTTTCAAATCAAATTTCTCTAATTTTAGAAAGAGAAGTAGAAGTAAGCCTAATGCTGAAATAATTAGAAGTGAGCCTAAAGGCTGAAATAAATGAAAAGAGTGGTATTTTTCTTAAAAGTGATTAAGAAGTAAGCCTAAATGCTGAAATTTTAGAAGTAAGCCTAAATGCTGAAATAAATGAAAACAGTGGTATTTTTCTTAAAAGTGGTTAAGATTCTGCAAAGCTAATAATTTCATTATTTTTTCCAGTTTCTGGAAAACTGATTTCAAAAAAAGATGAGGCCAGATGACTTAATGTAATTCTCAGTGAGAGAATTTACTAAGGTCAAGATATCACACTTGTTTCGCAGCCAGGTCAGATGTAGAATTATGCCTTAATGCTCTTTATGTCACTATTTATCTCCTCACTTCAAGGAGCATAACATGAAATAAAATCACAGACAATCTGGCTGAATAAAAAATTCATCATGCAGCCATGCATTCTGAAAAGAAATTATAACTCCTTTAGAGTTTCCTAGCTATGATTTTGTGTTGTCATTTATTAATACTTTGCTTCTAGGGTAATCCATACGCAAATGAAACAATAAACAACCTTGTCTTCCATAGGAGCATACCAAAGTAAATCCTCAGAGAGTCATGTTCTACTGCTTGAGAAAACAGCCCTGAGTCAGCATTCCCTCCTCTCCTTTCCTTCCACCTCCCCTCCCTTGCTCACGCTGGCAGGAAATGAAGACCATTTCAGCACATTATACAAAATGTGTAGAATTTCAGTCTTGCTGTATATCAGCCATGAAAGCATATTGATAGCATCACCAGACATTTCCTAAGCTATTCAAAAATTATCACCTGTCTTTTTCACTTTCAGTCTGAGGAGACATTAGGCTAGGCCTGGGGAAAAAAAAAAAAAAAAAAGACTACACTGTCCAGAAAGACAGGTTTGTCTGGTTTGGTTCTCTGAGAGTTCCCCATTAGGTAAACTTACATGCTCCCTTATGTTGCTTTCCTGTTAGGGTATCTTCTGTATCCCAGAAGGCAGGAGCGTAAAGCAGACAGCATCTACTTTTGACTCAATGGCCAAATTGAGAGGCAACATATAAGTGGATGCAAGATCTGTATCAGTGAGTGGATGCAAGGCTTAGGGATTCTTACCCATCCCAAGCAAGTTTAAGCTAGTTTAATTTAAATGCCGAGTGTGGCAGAAGAAGGTGCTATATCAGGTAAGATTCCCTGGGATTAACTGAGGCCTGATCCAAAATTCAAAGGCTTTGAAGCAGATCTTGGAATCCTGCCTGAGTCTAGTGATGTGGTTAACTGCCAAAACTGGTATGCTGTCATTTCTGGGTGATATTTTAAGATGTGGTCAAGTAAATAGCCTAATTTTCAGAAGTGTTCAGTAACTGTTGCCCCTAAAGTCTTAGTGAATACAAATATATATATATATATATATATATATATATATATATATATATATATATATATATATATATACCCACATATATATGCATGCTGTTCCAACTCGACCCTCAAGCTTTAAAATATCACTCACACTGCATACTGTGTTCTGCTAAAAGAAAAGCAATGCTCAAGTATACGAATGAATTTTACACAAAATAACCCATTCAAAATTTTTTCTCTTCTCTTTTTGCAAGTTCCTCTCATTGTGCCACTATTTGTTTTGGATGTTGAAGATTTTTAAGTACAAGTGAAGACCAGCATGGATGACAGAACTTACAGCTTTCCACATGTCTCTACCAAGATATCACATTCTTGTAATAACAGTCAAGTTCTTCTGCCCATGTTACCTGGAGCGTTTCCTAAGATTTTCAGCAAAGTTGCCAGTTAGAAGGAACTGTGGCCTTTTGTTCATGTGTGTGATACAAGACCTGCTGACTAGGAGTTGCTGAAACCACCACCTCATTTCACAATATTTTAACAGTAAATTACCATATTTAGCATTTTTGTCAGCAAGATGAAGAATTAATTGATTGATTGATTGATTGATTGATTGTGTGTGGACCTCCTGTTTAGTGATTATTTTCAACCATAATTGTTCAGCCTGTTAGGGGGTGAAAACTGCTTGTAATTTACAAGGATGTCAAGACACTTGTAGACAAAGTGCTCAGGTAAAACTGGCCTTGCTCACCTTGAGCGATCCACTTGTACTCTCTCAGACCTCCTGGATACAATGATTAGTGCACAGGCCGCATGAAAAGAAAAAGGCATGGCAGGAAAGGAATAGGGAAAATAATGAAGAAAAGTGCTGGCAGAAACAAAAGTGAGAATGAAAAACTCTGGAACCTGAACTTGTGCTCTGCATGAAAAATATTTTTACCCTTTATTGCATCTGTGAATATGCAAGAGGATGGCAACAATGCTACATGGTGAAGGGGTGGTGCTCATAGAATAGAAGGTGATCTTAGGGGGAGCAGATAGGACTATCAAAGTATGTGTTAAAGTAGCGCATTCCCCATATCACTTGATACTGAGCTCTCAGTACTGATGGTGTATACACATTAAAATCACGTAATATATCGCATATGTTATACTGACGATAAAAAAAAAAAAAGAAAAATAGACTCTACCAGTGGGAGAGTTCTTTCTCAGTCATTTGCTCTGTGGCACTCTGCCAGTGGCCTGATTGCTGACCAAACCTCATTATCCCAAGGATATTTTCAATATTGATGGCTTCTTCTCCTGGATGAAAGTGGCAAACACATACATTCATTTCTACCATTTTGTTGTTTGGGGTTTTTTTCTTCTCTCCTCCTAGGCCACATGTAAACGTAGTTTTTTTCTCTCTTAGCAATGCTGCAATGGGAAGAACTTTTAAGGCTTATTTTTAACATATCAGTCCTCAAAATATGCTCATCTCTCACCACATATTAGTAAGAATTGCTTGATTTTGCAAGTCTTCACATCTGAAAACATGCCACCTCCAGTTCCTTCCATGTTTTGCTTATTTCACTATAAATTACACAACTTTCTCCACAATGTATAGGCATCTTCCCCACAGTTTTCCTATTCCATTTTCACTTTTCTGCATTTTTTGGTACCTCTTCTGATTGCCCACAGGGACTCACCACAGCCATAACATCCTTCTGGAGCAAACTGAGATCACAGCATTGCATTCAAAACACTAAAGCCTGTGTTTTTTCATTGAGTTTTCTCAAGTGAAACAACATGATAGATCGTACTGAAATGAAGTCATGAAGGGAAAATTCCTCCTACTCTCATAAGTAATTCTCTGAGTTCTCTCTCTCCTTGATTGGTAACAAAAGGCACAAGAAAAGATGCTGTTCCAGTGCATAAAAGGCCACCTCTGATACATACAGGATATCTGGGATACAGAAAATTGAGGATAAACACAGTATCAAAGATTTCATCTTTAGGGTCTATTTACACTTTGTCAGACATGAAAGCTTCTAGGTTAAGAACAGTTGGCTGCCTTTTTTTAAAATACATGTTATAAGAACATTGCCAGAAAAAGAGGCAAATCCAAATTTTTAAAAGACGTGTGAGATTAATTAATTTTTTTTTGTTAGAACAGATACACATACTGTATACATGAGATTGTGCCCCATGTCAGGCACATAATATTTCTCTGGATAACTTTTTGAATCTTATATTGTAGGATTTTCATTGGGTTGAAGAGTAGCTGCTCCATAAACTGAATTATTTATGGTGATTTAAGTATGTCTACTACTCTCATACATGCAAGACCTGAGCTAAAAAAAAAGGACAGTCAGTCATTTCCTATTACTGTTCTTCTGATTAGTAAAATCACTACTAATATGTTGCCAGGCAAAGGAAGACTGTACTGAAGCACTAGCCATGCCTATAGTAATCATTTTTTTACAGCCCTGTGAGAAACCTAACTGGAATAGTGTTGCTTTTTAGCATCTCAGCTTCTGAAGTCAAGTTATTAGGTGAGGAATTCATATTATTTTCTTTTGAAGAAAAGACTGCTTATCCAAAAAAATTGTTATTTGACACATACCTGCCATGGCCCCCCAAATGAAAAACAAATAGATGCCCAGACAGGTTATTTTTAGTAACTGCATGGTTTCATATGCTTAATGTATAAGTAGTGAACACTTGGGACCACCAATCTGTGAATAGTCTTTGGAGGAATTGCTTGGGCCCCTTTACAACCTCTCTTCCTGACAGGAATTTCTGAGAGGGGGGTAGGGAGTTTATAATGAATGTGCCCTGACATCTGGGCTGGTGAAGCTAACAGACTGCCTTTGTTCCAGCAGTTCCAGTGGTTTCCAGTGCAGTCCAACGTCCCTTAGAATATTCTTGTTTCAGGAAGGGAAAGCAAAGCCATGAGAAGAGATCCTGAATATGATAGCAAAAGCTGCCCCCTACTTCCAGGAGGGTATACACAGGGGAATGGAAGGGCCAGCTGGCATCAGATGGAATGTTGTCCAGCTTGTGTGAGCCTATCACATAGGTTCTGAGCAGTAGGACATTTAGAGATATATTTATATATATATTTAGAGAGGGAGAATAATAGCCAAGGCATGGTGCCTGATTCTTCTTCAAACTCAAGTCTACTTATGCACATGAACATTGATTTCAACAGGTAAGACTCCACCATTTCAGCCCCAGTAGCACAGCTGACTTCACTATACTAAAGGAAGTTAGCTAAAGTAAAAACTACACAATTTTGTTCTATGTGCTACCAATGTTTTTGAAATCACAGAGAGAAGAGCAACTGACTCAATACTTCTCTTCCTACAAAGGCCTGTTAAGACATTTTTTAGCCTTTCCTGCTTGACTTACTAAGATCACTGAACTTTTTCTACAAAATTTATTTTGTAAATAAACTTTGTCACTATGGTTGGTCAGAGTTGAGTGTCTGGTCAGACACCAAAGCAAAGTTCTTTTGAAAGGTTATTCATTCTTTCCACTTTGAACCTATGTAGTCAGAGAAAGAAAAGCTGAACGTATCTTGGGCTGAGCCAAACTTCCTAGGAGACAAGAGCTATGGGAAGAAGTGAAAGATTATTTACAGTGCAAATGAAAATCAATTTGAGCCTGTTCCGTGCCATTATGTGAAACAGACCCTGCCTTGTAATTCTGCTGATCTCTGTGTAGTCGTAAAACAGAGATTTACCTCTCCAACTATTAACAGCCACAGATGTCAGACAATTATGCTGAATGAGTGTGCTGCACCTTCATTAGTTTTCTTCTTCTGTCTGAGCTGCAAATTTTGAATGCTGCCCAGTTATCGAAACTCACTTAAAGTGCCTAAGATCAGAAACAAGCCCAGGGCAGCAACACAATATGATATTAGAACAAGTAAAGCATTTGTTGACTCATGACCCATTTAGAAGCCCTCAAGAATGTTTTATGCTAAATAAATAAATAGATCGCTGAAGTTAACAGATTGCTCCATGCAGAGCAGACTCAACACGTAGTGTAATATTTGCCTGAACAGCAGAAAAGCAGGCAGAGAGCTGCCCTCCAGCTCTGCTCTTCCAGACACAGGAGAATTCAAACACAGCTATGCCTACTCCCTACCACCTGCTCTCTTCACCTTCTCTGAAGAAGACATGTCAGCACAGGGCAGAAAGCACAGCCTTAGGCTTCTTTGAGTTATAGAGATGACTAAACCAGTCCCCAGCTGGCTCAGGATTAGAGGGATGGACTTAGGTTGCTTAAAGCCACTTTTCTAACTACTTAACAAATGTTTTTCAGTTGGGTAGAGGGCAAAATAGATTTGGTAGAGAAACTATCAATAAACACAGCTTGGGATGCTTCCCCTGTTTCCTTATGTCATAGTGTACCTTCTGTGACCTGGCTGACAAGGAAATCTGGTGGTACTGTGTATGTCTTAATATCTTCCCTTGCTCTTCAATTCATGCTGCACTGATACCAGTTCTCAACTAAAACAGAGTGACCCAAACATTCATAGTAGTGATTTTAAATTAAAAAGTGATAGGATTGTGGCTGTTTTAGGGCACAGTTAATATGTTCTTAATTTGAAAGACCAAGCATAGGCTACATACATCTGAATGAGCAATGCCAAGCCATTATCATCAAGTGTAGCTACAACATAGTGGCCTTGTTTATCTTGAAGTTCCCCACACTCATACATTTTACATATTGAAGACTTGATGTGAAAACCTACATTTCAGTGATAGAGGATGAGTCTCTGAGACAAAAAATCACACTTCTAGACACTGATTTCTAAACAACGAGTAAAAAATCTCACTTGAAGTCCTTCAGGGGTGTACTAGCTGAAAAACATTTCCTGTGGTGGCTCTAAGGAAAATGCAATGATTTTAGCAGTTTGTAACAGTTTCACCCACTTTGATCCTGGTAAGTAAGTAAAGTCAACTTTTTAGACTACAGTGAATTACTGATGAAGTAATTAGTAGAGATCCTTATGTTGGATTCTGTTACATGAACTGCAAACTGAAAATTCAATACAGAGCCATCATGGTTATTTTAAAATTCTCCATCTCTTACTCAGAGTCCATCAGAATTGATTTCCAAGTAGGCATGGCATTTCTTCATTGCTCTATGAGTCAACATTTATCTCATAATCTTCAAGATGGTCTAGTCTTTTAAATGTTATTGCTACTAAGACCACTGTCCTTAGATGTCACTGTCTTTCCTGATGTACACTCTTGGCACAATATACTTTTTGTTTGGTCTGATCACTCATATTGAATCCTTCTTTCTCTATACGCAGATCTTTAAAAAAATCTGAAAAATTATTGCATTTAAGTTAGCTCAACATCACTGATCAGTAAGAAATTTTGCCATGATCTCCACTGGCCTGCCCAAAGGCTCTGGGCCTGCTCATATTCTGCTGAAAGCATCCATGCACAGGGCCTCAGTGAAAAGCAGCAATTCTATCTATTACATACTTATTACCAAGCACAGAGAAAAAGAGTAAGAATTTGAGATCTGTCTAGAGTGTAGTGGGCAGTGCCCTCTGCCTCCCAGGGAGCCTAGCTGCAGCCTGAGCTGGGAGATTACAGGCAGCTGATAGATTTCTGGGTAGTGCCTGGGATTATGTTTTGTGTAATGACAATACACTCTTCCTAAAAATGTAGAAAGCATGAGTACTATGCTCAGACCATTGCATCTGAGTGGTCAATGTCAGAAAGTAGGTGTGTGACAAGTAATTTTATGTGAACGCACAATTCTTGAATTGCTGGGAAGTGCTCCATTTGGTACAGCACTTAATCCTGAAAGGCTGATACACATGGCCCAACTCATCATGCCAGTAGGCCTGTCTCCACATAACCTCTATTTCCTGGAATGTGAGGCAGTTTCCAAAGTTATACTTGGACTGGATGGTAGCAATTTTCAGAATGCAGATGATGGTACTGATGATGAATCTGACATTTGCTACTCCAAAAAAGATTTAAGTGAAAATGTAAATGACCTTTGTCCATTTCCCTGGCAACTTCCAGAAAACATGTAAACATGAATCATCATGCTTCTAATCGCAACTGTTGCATTAGGCATTAAAGAACTAATCATGGTCAAGGAATATAGCACTCCATTTATGTTGCAACTGCACAAGTCCATTATTCCACTGTATCCACAAATATCATGTGCAATAAAAGCATTGAACTGTGCTTGCTTGGGGGTCCCTAGGCTTGAAGGGGAAATTTCTTTGACTGAAAATGGGGTGTGTTGGTTTCTCTCTACCCAGCATAATATTGGTCTGCAAAGAATGATCATCTTCACTTGATCAACTCACCCTCTCAAGGATCATGTCTACACATCTTGTCATCTCCGGTCACCTGCCTTCTCCACGTTGTAAATTCTTATTTGGCAGGCACAGGGGCAGATTCCAGTAACCATTTAAAACCAAAAAGCCAACTACCTTGGAAATCATCACAACAAGGCAACAGACTTGCATTTCTATGCATAAACATAATCAGCCAACAAAATTAGTTAACTAAAGTGGACAAAATATACTCTAGGATATGAGACATTAGTCCCTTGATGAATGCTGTTTTGTACACAAATTGTCATGCTAATTTGGAAAGGGTATGACTGGGGGTTCCCATGAAGTCAAAGTCAAATTTGCACTGCTACAGATTTTAGAAGTACTTACATCCAATACTAAAGACCATGGAGCCACAGTCTCATTGATAGATCTTTGGAAATAGAGAAATCCTGGAGAAGGAAACTGAACAGAACACAGATATCTTCATGTTGCAAACAAAATAAAATGTTTTAACAGTCTGATTTTTTTAAAAGAATGACTGTGAGTTCACATATACAACATATGCAGACAAACCTGCACACGTAAGCATGTCTTCACATGCTCATTGTTGCTAACAGAGATATCTTTAAGATACTGTCCTGAGGGTTCTGCAGCATTTAGAGCATATCTGACATCTGAATCTGGGCCAACAGATCTCACCTGGTGTATAAATAACACACTTTCCAATACTAAACAAAATGTAAAAAAGAGTTTCCTTTTCTTCCTGACGAATAGGCGCATAAAACTTCTAAGTCTGTGGCAATGCTGTTCTTCAGAGTTCGCAATATGTAATTAAATTAACCAAATTGTTAAATGTATCATGTGCTAGGGCAATGTACCAAGACAGAGTATTTTAGCAAGCTTATTAGATGTATGATTGGAAAGTGGTACATACATTTGTTCCATAGGAATATGTTATACAAAACTATGCAAAAGCTGAATAGGTAGCTTTTAATCTGGCATTTCAAATTCACTCTTTTCAAAAGGGCAAAATTATGATACTCTCCGATAGGTGAAAAGGAAAGTAATGTGAAAGAGAGCATTAAAAGTTGGGAACCTAAGTAAGTCAGTAATATTCAAGTAGCTATGGACAAATCTTCAAGGCATGTTTGGTACCAGACCAAATAAAATATCCAGACCTTAAAATTCTTGCTTTATGGCAATTCTCTTCCTTCCACAGCAGTGTCTCCCACTCCTTCCTATACCATCTTGCCTTTCTCATTCTCTTTGAACTTAAGTAGAGAAACAGCATCAAAGAGCTTGAGCAAGAGGTAAATGCCTAGATGTGGCACAGACACAGTGAGAGGAGGCTCTATAAGATCCCTAAGCACACCATGAGAGAGGTGTGCTGAGAATATCCTCTTGAGATTTCTATGGGTCCTCTCAACACAGTTTAGGAACTCATAAACATAAGTACTTTTAAATTGTCTGGGTAAAAATAGCAACTTTGTGGGCCAGATCTAATCTGTTTTCAGTAAGAGAATGGCTATTTGAGAACAGATCTGCATTCATGGAAGGGCTCCTTGAGTTGTAGGAATTCTGTACCTGGACATGTAAAAAGCATTGAGGGGAAAAAATCTGTTAATTTTGAGTCAATTTTTATCAGAAGCTGAGAAGCAGAAACGTGAGTCTGTGTGTCCTTGTTCCTGATGTTTTCTATGCAATTCAAAGCAGTGTAGGCCTCCAAAACAATCCTTTGAAAGAATTTTAATACAGTCTCTGTGGTCTTTACAGAGCACATTGGAAAAGACTATTAAAAGGTTGGATTACTATGAACACCCAGTCTCAAGTTAGGCAATCTATTGCCATTTGTTCTCACCCACACCTGTACCACAAGAGCCTAAAAAGCAGCGTATCCAAATTTAGGCCTGTGTGCCAAAATAAAATCTTCACCTTGCAAAAAATATATATAACTTCCACTCTGCACTTTCATGTATGCCACGGCAAGTTGGGGAAGTAGCAATGTGCCCTAATAGGCACTCTCCAAAACTGCTACATGCTTCTTCTTTAGCAGAGGATCATTGAGAAAATGTGTCATTCTTTTCTTCCCCTGGAAAACAGAATATTATGTCAGAGAACTTACTCTCCATCTGATCCTCCTAATATCAGTAATCTGCTAGTTTGATGTCATGAGGCAGGGATCTCGGTCAAAGAGATGACTGTATCCCCAATATGAGGAGTGTAGCCTGCAAGTCAGCACAATGTCTATGGTGCAGAGCAGAGCAAAGCCAGGCAAACACAGCGCTCTGGTATGGACACTGAAAGCTGGAATGCTGCATGGAGCAGTTGGGCTCCATGGACCTTAAAAGTGAGGAGGAAGGGGCTAACAGATGATTTTTGGGAAGGGATTTTATTTGACTTTATCTGTTGGTTGTGGTGGTTTTGTTTTGATTTGGTTTTATATTAGGTTTTCTTTTTCTTTTTATTTGCCCTCCTCCAAGGCAACTGGACAACTTGGAGAAGGATGCAAACTTGGGAGTGTGTGTGAAGGGTGAAAAAGGAGCAGATAAAGAATGGGCTTCTGCCTCAGGTAGAAAAGATGTTGGTGCCCTAGGGAATATGAGAGAAGAAATGTAAACAAAAGGCACAGTTGTGCAAAGTCTTGGAACTGAAACAAGCATGTAGCCCATCTTTGATGCCTCAGGTAAGTGAAAATCAGTTCAAGTTCTTAGTGCAATAATGCCTTGCTCATGCTATGCATGCTGGCCCTGTCTTACAGTCATACCCAGATAGACACTGTGCCCTTTTGCTTCCAGGAAGCCCATTAATGTATATGGAATGATCTATATAATGAGCATCTCTATATGCAAGTATCTGCTCACTCACAAATTCCATGTTAGAGAACTGCGCTCATTATTAACTAGGCAAGCATGGGTGGGCTTGACAGCTAGAAGGAGGACAAAATTCTTCGCATTGTGTTATATCAAAAAAAGGAGCATATTTCTCCAAAATTACTATCTATTGTTCTTAGCAACAGAATCCTTTTGAAAAATATACCAACAAAACTACAAGCTTGTTAAATATTATCTTTAAGCAATTTACTGTCTGGCATGAAGTCTGCTTTTTTGTTCTTGGCTACTTTAATGATGGGTTCTTCAAACAGCCTATGATTATTCAGTATTTTCTATGTAACTGTAGTTAAAGCTTAAAAAACATTAATTCCTTTCATTCTCATGTTTTTAATTAAAATTTTATCTTTCAGGGAAAGCTGAAAATAACCTTCAGAAAATGTCACAAAGAATTACCGTCTTTGAAACTCATCAGTGTATTCCACACCTATTTTGGCAATAACAGTACCTACTACAGTTAAAAAGCTGTCATTTACTTTAAATCCAGCTTATTCCAATTCATTTAGGTAACTCGAATGCCACTCATGTAATTTTGAAAAAAAATTCATTTAATTTTATTTCAGTAGAACAAATGACAGTCATAAAAAAAACCCCAAAAAGTCTAAGCTAAGTAATTACTTGCAAAATTCAACAGACCTACTGTACATTAATAAACGGGATAAAGACAAATGAAACATTGTTTTATGGGGAATAATTAAGGAAATATGCATCCACATTTGAAAATAATTTGAAAAAAAGAGGAAAAAAATGTATTTTATATTCTACAGTAAAAATTTTGAAGTCACAGGGTTTTTTTTTTGAACTATAAATAAAAAGTTGTCGTAATCATGCATTTTTTTTATTATGTTGCTTCAAGGCAGAATATAGTTTCCAAGTCTTTGTACATATAAATGTACGTTCTTCATGTACATTTAAATCTGAATTCGCTGCATTTTATCCTATATTTGTGAATAACATAATGATTATATCTTAAGCTGCAATAAAAATCACAAATAATTTTTATGGAGAAGTAGATTCCCAAAGACTTTAAAGGAAAATACCTCATAATTGCTAACATGTCACTAGTAATGAATAATATGAAATAGGAATACATTTCCCAGTTTTCTGTGCACTGCACTTGTAGCTGTAGGCTTGAAACAGAGGCCAGAGGTAAATTTCTTTCAATCTTCAAAAACATGGCAAAGAGAAAGATTCTAGACTTCTAGAGACTGCTCTGATATTTTCCTAGTAACTTAATTTCTAACTGAAAATAATATAGTCTGTAGCCTGGATTTGTGCAAATTTTTTTGTATCTCTATTTCTGCTAAATAATGATCAGGAAAAAGAAACATTTCTATTGCATACTATTGCGGAAGACTACTTACTACTCTCTTTTGAAGAATATAAAAAGGATATATGACATCTAGTTAGGTCAATTAAGTGCTTACATTTGACATTGGATATTTATAAAAACAAGTAATTTGAAAGACTACCTTTTATTATAAACAGAACCACTTCAAGCAAGAAAGTAATAGCTATCAGTTTTCCTTTAATGTGTGGCTGGGGCAATACCTGAGTCAATGAAGATCCACAGTTAAAAAAACCTGAACCAAAAGTTGCCAATATTTGTAATTCACTTATTATCATCAGTTCCAGTTATAGCACTCAGAATTTAGCAAGTTAATATCTTATTATTATCTAAAACTTGCTTAGATATAAATTTGCATAGAATAATAAAAGCAGAAATTTTAAAATGTCATACATGAACCAGAATTGCTTAATCAATATTTAGAATGACATGAAAATTGGTCCATAATTGTCAGGGTCTAAGGCTCAGAGCTGTAAAACTATTAGTCCAAGTACTTTCCATCAGAAATCATTAAGGCTTTGTCATTCTGTTTTCCAAATAAAGGCAACATTGTTTCATAATAATATCAATCTTTGGAGGAAGATTTACACATGCATTTAATCCACATACCAATATTAAATTTAGTTATATTTTTTTGCCAGAATGTTACTTTAGCTCTAATTTAAATGATCTGTTATTCAAAAGAATCTATCCTCTTTTTATCTTCCTATGGACTGCTCAAGGTTTACAAATTCAGAATGACAAATTCAAAATGTAAAAAATTACAGTTTTCATTTTAAAAATGGCCAGCTTGACCATATAATTCTTGCCAAACTTTTCAAATTTTTTGTTTCTGCTACAGCACAGAATAGAAACATTGAGAAACCTCAAAAGCAGCCACAAATTTATATTTGCATCTAAGGGGGAGATATCTTGTCAGTGCAGAACTTTCTGGAAGCTTCTTTTTAAGAGCTGTAACTTCTTAATGTTGGTAGGCTACACTAGGCATTAATTCAAAAAGGTTGGTCCCCAAGGAACAAAAAAAAATGCATTTTAGTTACATTTTGCTTGCCCATGTGATATTTTGAACTAGTACAAATGAGTCTCTGGAAGAGAAGTTGGCTAAGATGCATATGTTTTTGGAAGGGTTTCATTTATTAAGATAAAAACAAAAATTAGATATTTTCACTTCTCAGGAAAAAAAAATCTTTAAGATCTCAGTAACTGAGAACTCTTTGTAAACTCCAAAATTATAAGAAATCCAAATCTGTCAGTGGCTGTTATTTCTGAAAAAAAATGAGGAAAAATTCAATGGGTAGAGCATGTATTTGCTGTTCTGTCAGGAGGCCTAGACCAAGGTAAACAAACCTTGAGAAAGACACAGCAAATAAACCACACCACAGACAAGTTGTATAAAAGGTAAAAGAATAAGAACGTGTGACTCCAAGGTTGTCAAAAAAGTGTAGGAAGAGCAAAAGAGAGACACCAATTACAGTCTTCTACAATTAAACTCTACTTTGAGAAGAAACAGAAGAGGGAAAAAAAAAAAAAACCAAACATAAAACAAGTCCCTGAGGAGTGTGAAGCGGGTCATCAGCTCAATTACATGTATGGACCGAGAAGTAAAAGGGAGTTGCTGGAAACAAAAGTTAGGTGGTTCTGAGGGTGACTCAAGGGGTGAGAACTGTAAGATAGTTATAGACAAAAGGATGGGATGAGGCTTCTCTGATTGTTTCGATAAGGATATTCTAAAACCTCCAGGGAAATCAACCTAATTGTAGTTCATACTTTGTCATTCACACAGAAAACAGTGCAAGGCTATGAAAGAAAATGAGTTCACAGACATGAAATGAAAAAAAAATGGAAAGAATACAGGTAAAATTTTCAGTAACATGTGGAGTGTAAGATGTAGGGAAATACTGATGTTTCTAGCATAAGCCTGTGGACATACAGGTAAGCTAGGAAACTGATTCCACAGAACATCTGGATCTCCTTTGTGACAAGCATTCAATTAACTTGATTTCTTGTATAAGAAAAGTCTCATGCTTCCCAAATTCTTGGACATTGCTGGAAATTACAAGATAAACTCCAGCCAAAGGCAGTGAAGGAATGTAGTCTTTGATAACAAAATAACCTGAGGTTGATCAAGATCTCAGCAAAGCTTAATTAGTGAATTTTGCCTGAAATTCAGAACTACAGTGAGACATGGGCATTTAACAACAAACAGGAAACATAAATGTCACAACCAAACTATTAAGCTTTTATGCACAGCCATATAGTCAGATGTTCTGTGCGTCAGCCAAAATTCAGTTTCATCTAAATGCTAAATCTTAACCAAAAGTTAAATTTGACATTATTCAGGAAGCCTGATTTTGCTTTTTCAAATCATTACAAAAGCATCAAATTCAGTGGAATTATCTTAAAGTTGTTGCAAATTAAAAACTTACTTCAGTCCTGGTAGTCACTTTGATGGTCCAGAAAAGCTAGAGACAATTACATTGTCTTAGAATATCTGCTTTTGTAATGAGCAGTTCTGGCTGTACACAAACCAGCAGAAAAAACTCAGGACAGGTCTGTGGGGAAGGATCACACATTTCTATATTTTGCCTTTGACCCTTTTAATGTTTGATATACTCCCTGAAAGCATGTCTCTTGCTAATCATTGCTAGTTATTAATCAGTGCTTAGTTCTGAAGGCACATTTGAATTAAAATTTCTTTGTCCAGCAGGAAGTTTCAAAGTCAACCCTGAAATCATCTTTTGGGAAGTATTTCTCTGCCCAGGGAGACAATTACCATCCACTGCACCCACCATAAAGTTGGACTGTACAGAATTACTTAATGTCTCTTTACAGAAGAAATCAAACTTGGACTTTCTGTTTCATGGAATGTCAACATTTAGAAACTGTCATCTGAGTTCCAATTTGAATATTTCTTGCAAAGAGAAGCTTTGGAAAAAAAAAAAAAGAAAAAAGTTATAATTTGCAATGTTTCAGTCTAAAAAAGATCTTTAAGATACAAAAATGCAATTTTCATTTCTATTAATGTGTTGAGTATATATGCTCTGTGTTAAGACATGGCATATTAGAGATGTCAAGCAGTTATGTTTTAATATTCAATTGATTCTATTTATTTTGTAGTACTTTTACTTTGGAAAGTATTATGAACTCGGTCTAGATAATATTAAAATATATTGCTTATTTTGATAAATGAATTTTTTTGTTATTTGTATTGTAACTAAACAGTTCTATATGTGTAATTTAAGTTAAAAATAATAGCCACAAGGCTTGTTATATCACCATACATTATCACTCTGTAAACACAGGAGAAAAATAAAGGCAAAGTAAAATCCATTTTGCAACACAGTATCATAGAAAAAGTGATTTAACATTTTTTCCAAAATGTACATATGTCATCAAAATAGTCAGGAATACCTTTTGAAAAATATCTTTTCTAAAGGTCCTGGCTGGTAGAAAATTTTCATAAATATTTTCTAACCACCTCCATCTGCTGACCTTTGTGCCTTTTCACCATTCTAGTTTTCCAAAGCAAGTGTAAAATGGAAAGATTTGTGTCTTTTTAAAAGGAGGACAAATTTAATGTGACTAACGCTGTGGTTTACTGACTGACAATTGCTTATTGTCTAACAGATTTTTGTCCTTGCAGTCAAACTCATGGTTTTGTGCATGGTTGTTTTGTAAGCACATGTAGTTTTGTTTGGTTTGGGTTTGTTTTTTTTTTTTTTTAATAATAGAGATGCTCTTTTTAATAGAAGGAAAAGGTTGACTACAATGCAAATTGGGGACATTTGGGGACATTATTGTATTTATGTCAGTGACAATATATGTTACATTTTCAATTTAAAATTTTAATTTAATTTAGTATTTATTTTAAATTCTCATTTGTTTAAGAAACCCATTGTAAAAAAAAAAATCAAAATGAGAATTTTACTGACACTGAGAGGACATTTTTGATGGCCTGCAATGTGGGTTTCTCCTAGGTCTCTAGGTCTTTGGATGAAAAAATAAACCCTATGAAGCCAGCAGTGCCAAGAGCACCCCCAATCACGTTGGATGGCCCCTGGACAGTGCCAATGCCTGAAGAAAGGAAGAATTCCCAGTGCAAACTGAGGGAAACCTTTCAGCAGAAATTCAGAAGACTTGGGAAAGAGTCTGAATTGCAACTAATGGATCGACAGAAGTTACTTGGCCAGAGTGTCATAGTTTGACTCCTGCCAGCAACCGAGTCCCATGCAGTTGCCAACTCACTACCCCACCATCAGGATGGAGGAGAGAATCGAAAGACTGAAATCTAGAAAACTGGTGTATTGACATACAGTTTAATAAGTAAAGCAAAAGCCGCACATGCAAGCAGAGCAGATCAAGGAATTAATTTACTATTTCCCATGGGCAGGCCAGTCTTCAGCCATCTCCAGAAAAGCCAGGCTCCACAACGTGTAATAGTGCCACCAGTCCAAACATCCTTGTCTTCCTCCTTTCTTCCCCCCTTTATATACTGAGCATGATGTCACACAGACTGGAATATCCGTTTGGTCATTTAAGGTCACCTGTCCCACCTCCCACTCACCTCCAGTTTCTTCACCAGCATGGCAGTACCAAAAGCAGAAAATGCCTTGGCTCTTTGCAAGCAACTCAGCAAAACCAAAACCATTTCTATATTATGAACATTGTATTCAGCACAAATCCACAACATAAGTCCGTACTAAACATTGTGAAGAAAAGTGATTTCACCCCAGCCAAAACCAGCACACAGGGAAAGAATTTGTTTAATCTTTCTATGGAAATGGTTGTAGAAAAGCTGCTGTTGCATTGTAGCCAAAATCTAACCCTGAAAGCTGCTCTTGAAGGTATCAGGGTTTGAAGCACTCCTGCAAGTGGTCCATTCTGCCTGGTCTGATGCTTCTGTACAAGGTAGGCATTGCACTACAGCTGTAGTTTTGGCACCCTGAGCTTCTTCTAACCACACTGTGCTCCTGGGAGCATGATTGAGTTCACAGGGATAGTCATCTAGGAATTTGCATATTACAGTTTTTAACAGTGAGACTTCTTTAAAAACAAAAGAAGCTTCTTTTTCTTTCTTTCTTTTCCTCTCCTTCTTCCCTCACCCAATAATGCTTTCTCAAAATCAAATAGTAGATTCAGTTAGTTAAAGATGCAGAAAGGGCGTAGGTCTATTCAATCTTCTAACTTTATGGTTGTCATGGTTATGGAGACAAGTGGTGGGGTTTCTATAACTGTTTTATTTCATACCACCCACATCATGGCACGGGTGTGGTTTCAGCTGGACAAAGCACTTCAGCAGGATGAAGGGACTTCATTATTTTTGCCTTCTATAGGACTTGAATTATTAAAACAGTTTAGCTACAATAGTTGATTATTTATAAAGGAGTCCTCCTGAAAAAAAGTCCCAAATCAGTACAGCTTTAAAGATCTGTGAAGACCAAGAAACAAATCAGCTTATCTATCGACAATGGGTGTGAAAACTCAAAATTGCTAGAGTTCAACAGAAATATAAATATCTCACTCCAGATTTCTCTCAGTTTTTCTACATAGTTTGCACTGCTTAAGCTTGCTAAAACAACTCCAAACCACAGCTGCAGCAAGGAGTACAGAGTCTAATGGAAAAAGTGTGTCATTTAGTATAAAGCAGAGGATAAGATCTGACTCATGAGGTCCTTTAGGAATATGCTTGTTACATCAATTATAATCCTAAAATGAATTGTGTTTTCTCTGTGTGTGTATGTATATATATGTATATGTGTATATATATGTATATGTATATGTGTATATGTATATATACACACGCACACACATACACATATGGATACACATTGATACACTTATGCATATACATTTATGTGAGTATGTACATATCTGTGTATAGATATATGAGGGTCACTACAAAGGAAGCACTGAAAGTATGTTGATCCCCAACTCCTTTGACTGTGGCCCAAAAATCCAAGTCAGAGAGCTTAAAGCTGTGTACCAGGGCTTCATTTGCTGGCATATGGTTACGTACTGTCTGCTGTCAGTCTTTGGAATCTAGTCATACTCCTTGGACAGTATCACAGACATCTCCTTCATACTCTCCTATGCTTAAGCCAAGAAGAAAGGCTCATGGAACCTTTGACCCTCAGCAGTAGTGACCCTCAGCAAGCATCTGCCACAGACAGGAACTCTAGAAGCACAATACAGCTTTTCTTTCCCAAAAAGAAGACTAAAGACTAGCCATATTCAGGTGCCTAATTATTAACTAATTATGCTTAGTTAACTGTTGGAGAAATAGAAGTTTTGCCTATCCCCTGGATGAATTAGAATGTCTCTGTATTAGGACCAGGTAAAAAGTACCAGAGAACCTTAATATTTAGCTAGGCAAGCAAAAAAACATTTTGCAATTTATTAAAAGTACTTTAATAAATAATCCACACCATTTGATTTTGGGAAAGTCTTAGAAGTCTAGTAAGTTCATGTAAAAATATTTTCTCATTGAATTTTCTTGAGGGATATTTGATTAAAAATACCTCTTGTACAGCCTTGTGCACAGAAGCTTTTTGTTGGTGTAAATGAAGTGATTAAAGAAAAAAAGTCCACGGAATCAGGAATCATTAAGGTTGGAAAATACCTCTTAGGGCTTCAAGCCCAACCGTTAATAGCACTACCAAGTCCACTACTAAACCATGTACCTCAGTGCCATAGCCATACCTTGCTTTAACATTTCTAGGGATGGTGATTCCACCACTCCCCTGGGCAACTTGTTCCAATACCTGACCTCGCTTTGAACTTTAGCATCTTCATAGCAAAATATGGTGTATTAGTTAAAGTTGGTTATAACAAAGCCTGCCATTATTCCATGTTTTTCACACATCTTCTGTCAGTGCACTTCCTTCACAACAGCTTTGCTATTCCAGTATTGCCTTATCCTCAGTGTTGACTGCCAATTTTGCCTAATTATATAGTCTGCCTACAAGACTTTGAAAGTATCTAGTGGCAAAACTGGTTCCTGGAGAAGGGTCATTTCATCATCTATCATCCAGCAGTTTCTCAATTCAGGAGGGGCCTTTTGTTTACCTACCTATTTTAAAAGGGCTGTTAAATTTTTATTTGCAGCTATTAATCATCTTAAGTTTCTGCTAGATTTTAGTGAAACATTCTTGTTTAATCACAGATATGCTGAAGACATGGCATGGTGGAAAAAATGTACCAAAGACTCCCAAGTCAGATTTCTTTTAATAACTATAATGTGGGTTCAAATTTTCTGTAATAAGATACATGGGATAATTTATTAAAACCAGAAAGGAATGCACAGTGATGGAAATTCAGAAAAGATTTTTTTATGCCATTGTTATTTTGTCTATACAGAAAATATTTTACTTCAAAGGCAGTTGTCAGGTATCTCCGGGCTTATATTTAATGGCATCTTGTCATTGCTTCAGTAGAAAACTTTAATGTTGTATAATGGCTATTAATCCAAGCAAAACAGGTTTTCTTTGAATTTGAGCATTCTCTTTCAGCTTTTGCATTCCAAACATTTCAACTCAGGAATCAGTAAATGAACTTTACTAGAAATAAATGCTGAGATTGTTAAAAGTTCATTGTGATTAGAGGACATTATGTGATTTGGCCCTATCTGCTGCTAAAATTCCCTAATCAGTCTGTTGCCTAGTATTAAAATTGGGTAAAATGCAAGAATAGAGAAGAAAAGCTGTAGATGTTGAACAACTGAATTTTTTCTTTTCCTATGGCAGTGATAGAAGGCCTGTATGATTTATTACTGCTAGCAAATCTAAATAATGCAGCAGCTTGCACAAATAGCATCCAGTGGCTGCTTGAGATGCCAAAACAGCTGCTTTATGGATACCTCTGTGCAAAAGACTAAGCTGATGGTTAATGTGGCAAAGGCAGGTGATGCTGCAGGTATGTATCTGCACAGATTCAAATTTAATTGCTTAACATGAGAGGTTAGAGCCTGTAGGACGTATATTGGCTGTAAGCTACCAAGGACATTTTGTATTTCTTTTTCTCAGTATTAGCTGGACTTGAGTTAAACTTCTGAGGATCATTTTGGCTCAGCTTTGAGAGGGCAAAATAATTTCAAATAAACTTTTGTGGATTTTCTTGATAATCACTTCCTGGTCATAAAGCTTCAGATGGAGATGCTTGCAGACCTGAAGCACTGCTAGCTCTATGACCCTTATAGGTAGTTCCTCATCTATAGCCAGCAAATGGTTTACCAGTAAGGGTATTCCTTTGTGAGAACACACTCCTGGCAAGTGTATTTAAAAATGACTTCAGTACAGATCACCCTGCAAATGTGACATAATTTTTAAAGGGGACGGAAGAATGGGTAAGAAAGAGTTCCTGAAGGAACTCTGAGACAAGCTGAATGAAGAGGGGGAACCATATGTTATGATATGAATAAATGAAGGAGTTTGAAAGACAGATTTTCACCAAGTGGCTAGAAGAAACTGTGGAAAGATGCAAAGACTTTTTAAATTATTTTTTTTGCTAGCTGCTCCCTTAGCACTTCTTTCCAAAATCAGACCTCTACATGTAGTGTCAGCAAGGAGGCTTGAAACAGGGACAATCACTTCAAAAAGAGAACAGCAACTTGAAGTATCTGAGATCCTTTGCAGCACTGAGCCTGCCTGCAGTTCTCAAAAAGGACACTAGAAGAAGACTAACAAGCAGGATTTGAGGTCACAACATTGTTGACTGAGTAATTGCTCCTGTACGACACTCTGGAGTGTCCTAACCATGTGTGTGCTTGGTGTGATCCTGAGAAGAAAAGGGAGGTAAAATTGCTAGAACACTGTTCCATTTTCTTTGGAAGCTTCTCTGCTTTGCAAAAATAAGTTAAGGTGGCTTGGGTCAGTGAGGTGTCTGGTGATGGAGGAACTCGTTATGTACTTTGAATAAAACAGACATTGAATAAAATACTTGAGCATTACTTGAAGCTGGGACTGCAATCTGAGATTCCCTCTTCCCAGGTGAGTACTGAAAACCACATAACTGGGAACTTGCCCACTCCAGTCTGAGGATCCCGAGTTGCCTCTCCACCTGTCTTCAGTATTTCTTACTGGCTTAGTATCAGTGGCTCAAAGTTCTGATTCCTCCTGGCAGACTCCTAGGAAATTTTGGCCCCCATTCTAAGATGTCTAATTCAACTGCTGCAGTATGGCAAACAGGCTTAACACAGACTACTATACTTCACTCAAGCGGCTTAGGAGCCTGACTGTAATAACTCCTCAAAATCTAGCCCTGTGACTACAATAGGACACTGCTGGAAAATGAGCCAACTGCCTGCACTTGGGAGAAGAATGTCCCTATGCTTTTCAAGTACACCAAGAAAAATGAATATGCATTTGATCATTAAACTCAAAATGCAATGACTGCTCAAGAAGTAGAGTACATGGTGTTAGGCCAAAGGCAGTTCTGATCCCAAGGTATTATTAAAGTTTCAACATTTTGGCCCACTACTAGTTTCTTTCATGAGATTCTTAGAACTATTACTCAGACAGTCCATGTTAACTGGCACATGCCCAATGGCAATATGTAAAATACATATTTTACCACAGTTTCTGAACTGTGTAATTGATGGATTAAAAGAGCTAGTATGAAATGAACACCAGCTTGTTGTTAACCTCCCCTTCTAGACTTGAATCTATTATTGGTGCAAAAGAACAAACCTGTAACCCTTTCAGTATTCCTGATATCTTTGACAAGTATTGCCACTATTAGTTTTTAGGTTTTTGTTTTGTTTTTTTAATTTGGAAGCTCCTAAACCTGAACAAAATCAGAAACATTTACACAGTATTAGTAAAGAGAGGCAGTGGATTACTGGGGACCCAGCTTTTGAAACAATTGTACTATGTACTGTTTCTATTGTGCAAAGAGGAAAAAAATACCACTTTCTTCATACCGCCAGGTGCAACAAGAAAGGGTTTTCCATTGGCCTGAGTAGAGAAAGCACAGTCCCTTCAAAATCAATGGCAAATCTATCACTTACTTCATATTTTAATATGTAGCAGAATTTTTTGTACCAATGCTTTCCTGAAAACTGCCTCTTCAAATATGACTAAAAAGCAATATTGTGAGCACTTTGAATTACATTAAATATAAGAAGCTTTTCCCGCTCCTTTCCTTTGGAACATTTTCATTAGCATATCACCTGAAAAGAGACTCACAAGCCTTTTTTTTTTGCCATCTGTATAGGGGTAAATTTCAGCCTGAGTTTTAAAAAATAATTTTAATGCTGTCATGAAGTATAAAGTAAGCCAAGTCTCAGACCTGGGATTCCAACTGAATGCAACTAGAGCTTCAAAACAAAGCAGGCACAATTTTCTGACCCATATTGCCTTCTAGCGACAGACAAGGGTTCTGAAATTTCCACTCTGTGCACTGTATTTGTATGTGTGTAATGTATTCTGTCAACAGGATAGAACAGGAATAGTCAACTCTAAGAACAGAAAAATTGTGAGTCAGCCTCTTTCTTCACAACCTATAGGGCTACAGTGAATAAAAAAAAATTATTTTATTTGCCTTTTTTTTAATGTTGACCTTTTGAATGTTATATTTTATACTTAATCTCTTTACCTACAATGACAAGACCTATTTATTTTTAAACAAAATCTGATACATAATAGGATAACTTCATGTAATGAGGTATAAGAAAAAGCAACATCTATCACAAGAATTTTATCAGAACAGTTGGCAATGCTTCTGAGCTGTCCACAGCTCTTGCTGATTTGATCCACTTGAACACAGCCTCTTATATTATACATACATACATAAAGAGATGATTTTTTTTTTGCTTGTTTGTTTTTCTAGGATAAGCCAGTGTAATTACCCCAGTGAACCTTATTTAATGAACCCTATCACTCCATGTGTAAAGAAGCTTTAAAATCGCCAGATAGAAAGCCAATATTCAGAGGTGTTCCTCCTTTTTTGTCCCACAGAATGCTGCCTGGATTCAGATGAGAATTAACAATACCCATTTTCTTTTTCAAATCCTTCTGAAAATCTCCATTTCCTTCCTGGTATTTGCATAATGAACAAAATCTTTGGCAGTCTGCCAGGTTAAGTGCTTGCGACATAACAGCCAAGCTGAATGGGAATCCTGAGAATAGGCTGTGCACGTGGAAAAGTTCAAACTTCCCAAGAATCTCTTCTTGTAATTGCAGAATACAATCCAAATAAACAGTCTTTTCTGTGAAAAAAATCCCCTCACCCCACCCTACTTCCTTCAAGCTGGAGAAGATCTAACCATGATGGATCTTGGATCTTGTAGCCTTGTGGGGGAAAAAAGACCCCTATTGCTTAGAGGTCATTGGGTAATTTAAACAGTTTTTCATGACTGAATATTTAGGTTTCATTTCATATCGCTGATACTAAGTTCCTAGGCCTTGCCTAAAAACATTCTTGCAAAATTTAAAGCATTTGAATGTTGTAGGTAAACCCTATAGTTTTTTTTTTTTAAAAAGAATTCCTTTACACCTCAATTTTGCCCAAATTATTTTTTAATTATGATAGCCTATTCAACTGAGAAAGTCTGCAAATTCTAACTAAAATGTCATGCAAAATTCAAATGGAGTGGAAGTTGTAAGTTGGTAAGTCGGTAAGTAAAAAAATGATAATACTATGGTTGCTATTAGTAACAAATAAGCCTCAGTAATCTGTTAATGTTCTTCTTATAGTATCGTAAATCTTGTTCTGTAAAACAAGGCCCTGCTGGTAAGGGTAGGAATTCTGACATAATTTCTGTCTCTGAACCTCGCTACCTAGTCATTCTGAGAGGTATACGTATCTTCCCTAGCTTGCCATACAGCTGCATTAGTACCTCAGAAGCTATAGCTTCTGCCCATATTCAATATGCTCATATTGTTCCTCAGTAAACTTCTTTAATACCCCCAGAGCAAATGCATATAAAGAAATTGTCAGAATTATGTAACAGCTTTACTCCAAAGGATATGGAGCCGTCAGGATGTAGGTTCTTACAGTCTGTGAGTACATGCCTCAATAAGATGTTTGCTACTTCCTCTTAAGGTACTGAGTACTATACACAAGTCTTGGGAATAAGGACATTGTCCGTGATCAATGGGCATAGCACAGAAAACAGGAAGGCCCTTGTGTTTGTACTATACTTAGAGCCAAGAGCTAGTTTCCGCACTAATGACAGGAAATGTTGAGCAATAAGTGTCTTGCTCCAAAAATGACATTGAAAATTAGATGTTGTAATGCTCCTTTTAAATTATAGGGGAAAGGATTTAGGCAAATATCAAGTGAAACACTGAATAACAAATTAGCTAGGAAATAATTTCTATTAGGAAAATAGAAAAGTCATTACATTTTAGTGTTTTCAGGTGAGGCCCATCAAATACTTCTGTATTGTGTATTCCAAAGCAATAATTCTTGTCCTTGCATTCTGGTAAATCTCCCTAAAGGATGGTCAGACTAAGCATGCTTACTTTAGGAAAGCACACTGGTCAAGATTCAATACGCTAGTTTTTGGCCAATGAGTCAACACAATTGAATTATTTTTAAAGCATAAACCACATTGTGAACTTTTTACACAATGTACACTAGAAAAAAGACTAGGTAGCATATTTGTTATTTTGGATTACTTTAGTTATAAATTAGAGGTCAGGTGATGTTGTTTCCACCTTGGAGTGGAGAGAGGTTAGGATGCTACTTAATCAGACGGGAAAGGGTTCCTAGTCCCATAGTCCCAAAGTCCACTGAATTATACTCACTTAACTATTTAAGTGTTTAAAGATATAATAGACTTGATCCTCTGATTTAACTTAGGAAAAGCTGCTATACTCCACTAATGAAACTCTGTTTAATGTCTTCTTTGAGAATATTACTTTGATTTAGAAAGCCAGTTGGCTCTAGATCACTACATACATTGAAGGGATTGAAAACACTTGTAATTATTATTTAATAGCATTACTATTAAGTTACTATTACTATTACTATATTCCCTGGTAACATGACATGCCAGAAATGACACAAAAAACCCAAGCAAAATGGAGGAGAAGAAATAGAAAAAGAAAGGAAGAAGAAACAAAGTTAAGAACAACTAGGAACTTCAAAGCTAATTGCTTATTCTAACTCAGTAACTGGGATTGTGACAACAAAGGTGGTAGTCTTCTGACCAAATGTAGAAAACAGCACTGAGTGTGGTAATTGATGAATTACAATTCCTTTATAATCACTGAAGAGAAAGATATACTTCCAGGAAACAATATGTATCGTACAAAAGTAGACAACTGAAATAGGTCAAATACAGATTTTTCCAATGTGTGTAAATTTGTATCTAACTTTTGACAAATGAATGTACCATATTCACCATTGTAAAATCGTGTGAGAAGCCTAGCTATAAAGACCAAAGTAAACAGTAACACGTAATTGTTGCCTAATTAATGTATTATCTCTCTATTTCTGTGCAAAATCTCAATAACAACGGTGGGGAAAGGCAGAATTTGAAACTACACATTCATATTCTGCCCCGTTGATCATATGAACAAAATCTGTCTTACTTGTCTGGAAGAACTGTAATCAGGAAAATAAGGCAAAGAAACTTGAAATTTTAAGTAGTTTATTGACAAGATTCTTCTGCACTCTTGTATTATGCCCTGCCTCATTTTCCTAAGAAAAACAAAGGGACTAAATACATTACTTACACCTTTCCAGTGCAGCCAAATCTGTCATTCCAAATACAATTCACTTTAAGAACAAGCATGCAACTCACATTTGTAATCCATTCCACAGTCAAGTATTGTAAAATATATTAAAGCAAGGCGCAAAATATCTTCTCTTGAGAAAGCCTCCTAGTTTAGATTTGAAAGTAATCAAGCATAGTATTTATATCATGTTGAGAATACTCTCTGAGCCCAATGTAAGTTTTGGTGTGGTAACAAGATATTAGAATTCAGAAGATACCAAGAAAAGAGAGCAGCATTTCTCTGGCTTTAAAAAATTAGTATAAGCTTGGATTTGAAATTGAGCAAATGTTCTAAGGAATCTTAGTGACATGAAAAGGAATATATTAAAAAGTAAAAGCAAAGTATAATATAAATATGTCTGTATTTCTTTTGAATGTAAGTTTTCAAATCATCTTTTCTCTGTATTCTTTGTCCTTTTTCTACAAAGGAAACTTCCTCTCTTTGGGGTAAAGTGGGCAACATTACTCATAAAGTTTAATAAGGGGGTATATAGTCTTTACACCAAGGTCTTTTCCTGATTGGTAATTGAGCAATATATAGCCCATTGTTGGGACTATATAAGTAGGATTATAACCGTCTTTTAGATTTATCACCATCAGGTTGTATCTGCCATTCCATTGCCTGGCCATTCATTATTGTCAGATAGTTCTTGATCAGTTTGTTTGACAAGTCTAAATAACTTCCATTACTTGAAAAAATTGTCACTACTTCAGATTCTGTATGTCCAATTCAAGTATCTGAGTCTCAGCAGTGATTCCTGCGGTATATTTGGGTTAAATTTCCCTTTAAAACCAGATATTTTTAATACTATCTTTTATTTCCTAACTTTTCCTTTGTAATTATACACACACAAAAAAACCTTTCCATGGTGATTTGGCTCCTTTCAAGTGAGTTTAGAGAAGGACCTTTCCAAAAGCTTTGGAAATCCATGTACAGATCTTTAGCAGAGTGCTTGTACTTGTTAGAAAATTATTTTGTGTAATTGTGGTCTTTCATAAGACACAAATTAAAACTTACAGAAAGCTATTTTTTATTCTGTTGTTTTGTGGAAAGAAGTTCTGTAGGATCACTCACCTTGCCTTTAAAAACTTTTAAAGAGAGGAATTTAAAACAAAATTGGTAAATTTTGAACCAAGTTAGAATAGTAACAGTGGAAATTTTGAGGAAAATGAAACTCTTAAAGTTACTGGTCCATAAATAAACTGGAAGAGAGGTGAATTTTCTGCAAAGTAGAATGATAGGGAAAAGGAGAGAGAGAAACACCTGAAAATTATTCTGAGGTATAAAGAACCTCAGACACTGTATAACGTGTGACTGAATTGCCTAGGACTCCTTAGGACTGTCAAAGAAAGTACATTAGTGCTTGATGGAAGAGGCGATTTAAGTGGTGATTTTTAATTTCTTGTAACATTTTCCTGAAGAAGTGAGAAGCACCTGTAATATTCCCCAGGTAATATTTAAAATCAGGTTCCTCACATTATTTATGATAGAAGGAGTTTTTCCTTCCTGTCCTAAAAGGAAATTGGACAAGGTGGCAAGCATACAAATAAGTCTCCATGGATGCAATGAACTTAATGTGAATTTTTACTCTTGCAACCCAGAACTAGAAGCAGTTCCTAGAAGATGGTGGATCTCCATAATATCCCCTTTTTATAAGATAACTAAACTACCAGAAATAGTCATATTGTTATGGTCCAGGATTCCCCCACCCACAGTCAGCTGCAGCATCCTACTGCCATCATGTGTTCAGCTCTCTCAGGGCACAGTCACGCAATCATTTTGAAAACAGCTGGAGTGGTTTCAGATATTTCTGCCTTTCAGCTATTATTTACTGCGCTGTGGCTGGAGCTTTCAGTCCCTAACAGAAAGTAGCAGAAGAGGAGAAACTGAAGTTCTATCAGCAGTGTCACTGGTGTGCCTTAGTAAGCTCAAAGGATGTTATACTGCTCTGTATTACAAGTGTCTGATAGATTATGGCTCAAGCACACAGAAGCTCAAAGCAAAGCTCCTGGCCATTTGGAAAGTGTCAGTGCATGTTAAATAGACTAGACTCTAGATTATAGATGTTGTTCAGGAATAAGTCCCATGGGAAACATAACATTCATATCTGTAACTGGTGACTAGTCTCCGAACACTGTAGTGTTTGAAGACAACATGTTTTGAAACACTTGGTTCTTTTCCTTTTCCTCCCTCCACTCTTTTGAAAATACACCAACAACACCCACAGTTAAAGTAGCTCCTCAAACTACACTCAAATTGGCTGCAGCCTCATCAATCCAGGGATCCATGGATTCAAAGATCCCAGGAGAACTTTCATCACTGCTTGGGGGTATGTTCATGTGGAAAGACATGCAGATTAACGTATTTTAAGTCTGAAAAAACTGAGTCTTCACATTACTTTTATATGCTGCCAGGTCTCATATACTTTCTTCTGGAAACAACAAGTAAGGTGTCCTTACTTTTGCATGTTGAGCCCTTACAATCAAAAACCATCAGTCAATCACAGTCCACCCTCTAAGCTGTCCAGCTGCGATGCTGGGAAAAAGAGTGACTGCCAAGGCACAGAGCAAATCCCCTGTCTAAATCTACTGTAATTTACCTTTTTGATGAAATACTGTTCCCATCTCTATCTCTTAATGAAATAGAGCAAAAAAAGTGCTTCCTACTTTCAGACTGAAGAAGCTACTATATTTTGGATTATCACTGCTTTCCCGCTAGAACAGGATCCCTGCTGTTTTGAGAGCATACTGCTTCTGGAGCATCCTCAGGTACAAAATTCCACATGTCATCCTGTCGTGGTTTGAGAGGAAGTGAGTTTTTGGGAGGTGGTAGTGGTCAAGCACTTGTGCTACAAGTGCTGCATAAATGACAAAGAAAAGATGAATAACAGAAAAATTACCAAAAATAATGTGATACAACACACAGTAGTGGTACACCTTGGCCGCATTCTTGAAATCTGACATTGTTCTGCATGACATCTTTGTCTCTACACTGGAGAGACAAGGATCTGATGGATGAAACACCCACTGAACGAGGAATTGGCTGGGTGGTCACACTTAAGTGTTGTGGTCAATGACTTGATGTCATCTAGAGGATCCTTGACTGGCTTGAGTGGTGGGTGTGTGCAATCTCATGAAGTTCAGCAAGGCCAAGTATAAGGTCCTTCTGTATCAGGCAATCCTAAGCTGGTCAAATACAGGCTGGTCAGGGAATATATTGAGAGAAGAGCTCTGAGGAGAAAGACTTCTGGGTGTTGGTTCAGCAGAAATTCAACCTGAGCCAGCAAAGTGCCCTGGCTGCCCAGAAAGCCAAACATGTTCTGGGCTGCATGACCAGTGGGTTGAAGGAGGTGATTCTTCCCCTCTGCTCTGCTTTTGTGAGACCCTATCTGAAGTACTGTGTCCAACTCTGTGGTCGACAATATAAGAAGGATGTGAAATCTGCTGGAGCAGGTCCAGAGGAGGGCCATGAAGATGATCAGGGGACTGGAGCACCTCTCCCATGAAGACAGGCTGAGACATTTGGTGCTCAGCCTGGAGAAGAGAAGGCTCCACAGAATACTTCATAGGAGCTTTCAAGTACCTAAAGGGGATCTACAAGAAAGCTGGGGAGGAGCTAGGGAATTAGATGAGATGTAACACTATGGCAGTGGTGAGACACTGACACAGGCTGCCCAGAGAAACTGTGAATGCTCCAACCTTGAAAGTGTTCCAGGCCAGGGTGGACAGTGATTTGAGCAGCCTGGTGTGGTAGAAGGTGTCCCTGCCTGTTGTAGCGCACTAGTTAGTTGTTGTATTGCACTGGGTGATTTGAAATGTTATGTCACATGGATTGTACCCTTTTTCCCTCATATGGTATGTTCCTCATTCACCCCCCTGGTGGTCTGTGCCCTTGTAACGCCTCCCCTCGCCCTCCTCAGGGGTCTCCCATTGGCTGCGGCCCTCCGTCCCTGCCCCCTTTCCCTCGGGTATAAATCTTCTCTGGGATTGGACCACTTCCTCTTTTTCCACCTGGGTGGTCTACCACACAGATGTCCCTTTCCAGCCAATAAAACAGGACATCAGAACCACGTGGAGAAAGAGCGCTTCTCGTCTTTTGCTTTGTCTATGTAATATCTGTGCAGGCAGAGTCCTAAACTAGCCGGGATTGGATTTTACAGCCCGCAAACCCATGGATATTACACCTGCCCATGGCAGGGGGGTTGGAACTGAATGTTCTTTAAGATCCCTTACAACCCAAACTTTTCTATGATTCTATGAAATTGTATGGGAACCACAAATAACTCACAAATAGTTGAGTGTCCTTTAATGCCTTCAGATGACAGGCAAGCTACATTTAGTACATTGCTGAACACATATTCTAGTTATATAAAAGAAAATCATATTTCTTTAAATTTATTAATGCCTGAAAGCAGAGTATTTTTGTAGAAGAAAAGCAAATTAACCTCAGTAAACAGGCAAGGAAACATACAATTTATCTTTTCTGACATCATAAAGTAATGAGAGCAAATAAATGACAACAGCATGATTTTTTCCCCTTGACTTCCAAGTTTGAAAACATCTATAATCTTTTAAGTTAAGGAAAAAAATAAGACAAAACAAATATAGATTTTGAGTGGAAATGCCATACATGTGAAAGTGTCCACTAAGTAATTTTTTTTAAATTTTAAATTTTTTTTTTCTTTTAAGTAAAATACTTGTAAATCATTGTAATCCAAACCCTGTGCACTAGACAATTCATTTTTGCATTCTTGCTGTCATTGTCAATAGTTCATTCTTTAAACGTCTAACCTCAGGTGCCAGGCTTAGCCTGTTAATGCTAGGCTACATCCTCTTGATGGATTTCCAACAACAAAATCCTGCAAAATAGTTTTTGTTTTTTTAAGATTCAAGTTTCATTTGGAGCTTGGAGTCAAAGGAATTTGGAAAGAGTGAAAGTAATTATTTTTTACCCAGCTCAGCACAGTCCTTGTTATTTATTTAACCATTTAGAGTTTGAACCCCATTTTATAGTGCTTACAAAAAATAATTGTATTTGGATTTATTCTAAACTTTTTATTTTTCACAGAGGAATGTTTATTTCTACTTTTATCCTAAAAGGTTAAAAGAAAAAAATGGCCTTTTTTTTTTGTCATTTTCTAAGTGATTGACTCAGTTACTCTGGACGAATACTTAAATTAATTTCCCAACAATGGGTTTGGGTCACTGACAATTTCATGATAAAGTGAAGTAAACAAGTTCTTTAAAAATATAGAATTTAAAAAATGTTGCACAAGAATTTTTCATTCCAAAGCATACTTTTGATAGAGAGCTAGACTTCTTTTTCACCCATACATAAAGAAATATGTGTGCAAACAAGAATGGACATGCATATGCAGTCATACAAAGAGAGAACTCATGGACTCAGATATATTTTTATTTTAGTTGCTATTAAGGTATTTTCCTTCAAGTTTCACTAGCTTCCTAAGCTCTCCCTAAATTCCTTACAGTACATTTGTTTTGTATCCTTGCAAGGAACTTAAATCACAATAAATGAGAATTTTCATCTTTACACAGGTTTTTCTTTCCTGTCTTATATATATTTTCATCTCAGGAGCTGCCTTTTCCAGGATTACTCCCTTACCTCAAACCACCAATGTAGGATGAAAAATTTTCAAAATTGACATTAAAAAGATTATGGGTAAAATAAGGGATATTAGGGCCAAAACTATCTGCAAAGAAAGAAGAAAAGAAAAGAAAAGAAAAGAAAAGAAAAGAAAAGAAAAGAAAAGAAAAGAAAAGAAAAAAGAAAAGAAAAGAAAAGAAAAGAAAAGAAAAGAAAAGAAAAGAAAAGAAAAGAAAAGAAAAGAAAAGAAAAGAAAAGAAAAGAAAAGAAAAGAAAAGAAAAGAAAAGAAAAGAAAAGAAAAGAAAAGAAAAGAAAAGAAAAGAAGAAGAAAAGAGTAGTCTACTGGTAGAAGTGAGTATCTCTATCTTCATTGAGAATTATATCCTTTAAATCCATTGAAACATTAGCATTTCAACATCTCTATGGAAGACTATATATCACATACCTTTATTATTTCCTACAAAACGTGGGCATTTAAAAAACTTACAGCCCTCAGCAGAGAACTGTGGAAAAAAAGAATGAGATCTGAAGTTCCTCTCTTTCAGTTATACTTAGAGTACATGTAGTACAACTGAAGAATAATCTGAAGAAAACATTAAAAAAAATCAGCCTTTCTTACTACTATGACACTAAGAGCTTTTAGCAAGCGCCATGCAGTTTAACACAAAAATTCAGCATTATCTCTTTCATTATGGGAGTAGAGGGAATCAGTTCTGGCTCTTTTATAGCGTCTTTAAAAGCAGTGTTTTAAAGCTTTTACTAATTTAAAAATTGTGATGCTTTCTATTTTACTTTCATATCTGAGTGTTTAAAATAAAGAAAGTAAATACTTATTTAAGATTTAGATGTAACTAGTAAACTCAAGAAAAAAGATTGATGTTAATTATGGTCTTTTGTCAGACTGGCTATTTTACTACATGTTAATGTTGCACAGAAGAATATGACATTTAAATTCGTTTTCTTAAATCAAAAGAAAAAGAAAATAAATGGTGTACCTTAGAATAAGGTACACTGCTTGCTTAAAGGAAAGTATTTTTAGCAAAAACAATAGTGGAAACTTTCAGGCAAAGTCTCTTGAATTTTCCAGTTCTTTGAACTATGGTTCACACTGGCATGAACATGTTTTTTCTGGCCCTCAACAGAATACATGCTGAGAGCTGATGCATCTCTTCTTATGTTCGCACTAGTTGGTTGTTTCAGTGAATGCTACACATTCATCTACAACTTGAATAGGGAGTGCGATTCTCTGTATAACTTGGCTACAATATTCCAGCCTTCTTCATCAATATCATTATGTCAACAACACTATTACAGTTTCTAGCTTCTTCCTTGAAAAACCAAAACATAAATAAAGAAAAAGCTAAATTGACTTTTTTTTTTTTAATCTTCAGGTTGTTCTGATCTTCCAAAGAGCAACCATAAGTTCCAAATTATTTCAGAGTATTTTCCCGTACTGCATTGTCTATATTGTCTTCCAGTGAAATCTTCCTGTGTAAGTAGTCTTCCAGTCTGGTATATATATCTCAGTGACCTACTGATTTCTTACGTGTTGGTCTTGGCAATATGGTTCTCAGATTGAGATGCATAGCAGTTTTTAAGAGCAGTCCATTGTATGTACAATATATTTCTAACAGACAATTTCACAGAAACAGTCATATAGTATTTAAAGTGAAAAATTCAGCTGACCATTTAAAGTTTTGAGACCAGTTTGTAGAAGAATGCATGAAAGATCCATAGGCTTTTATATAGCCTCAGCACCTTTTAAAGTAGGTAATTCAGAAAGAAAGCAGAGCAAATATATAAGCAAGAATTATCGCCTTCATTTCCACTTCTATTGCATGCACTGCCCAGGCATATCTTGTTTAATATGTATATCTGTGTTTCCTCCTTTCCACGGCATGTGAGATCCTGTGTAAGAACTTCTCAATATAGCTGGGCTTTCACACAATTCAGACTGGTTTCCTGAGTGGGTTAAAAAACAAATAAACTGGTCCTCTCAGCACTACCCTGAGAAAGAGCAAGCTTGGGAATCTCGGTACTACTGATGATTTGCACCCATTTGTGCAACACTACTGATTGGTTTTGCAGTTGATCATGATGTTCCTGAAATGGTGTCAAAGCACCTCTTTACTCAGACTTCACCAACTGACCTTTGAATTCAAAAGAGCCTGGTTACACCATTATTATAGAAAGAAGAAAAAAGCCAAGAAGTGAATGAAAAAATCATCAAGAAAACAATCCCAAAATGCTGGATATAGAGACACATTGACACACACATATTGACAGAAAAAAAATAGGCTACAACCAATAAGAATTCACTGAAAGCATTTTTTGAAATCAGATAGGCAGAAAAGGAAAAAAAAAAACAACTCATCAGCAAAACAGAACCCAAAATCCTAGCAACAACAACAGTGTGCAAAGGACAACATTACCTGGTTCTGTGCCACTGGCAATTCTGTGCTTTTCAAACATCATTTGCAGCATGGTCTTCAGATTATTGATTTGAATTCTCTTTGCGTTGAAATTTGTTCCAGAAATAACAGTTTAGATAATATTAATTTCTGCTCTGAGTTCTAGGAAAAATAGTCCTAAAAAATGAGAAATGTTTTATGGCATCTGTGATACAGAAAATTAAGGAGGGAAAAATGCCAATTCTTCCCTTCCCTTCCCTTCCCTTCCCTTCCCTTCCCTTCCCTTCCCTTCCCTTCCCTTCCCTTCCCTTCCCTTCCCTTCCCTTCCCTTCCCTTCCCTTCCCTTCCCTTCCCTTCCCTTCCCTTCCCTTCCCTTCCCTTCCCTTCCCTTCCCTTCCCTTTTCTTCTAAGCTATTGTCCACTGTAGGGTATTTATCACCTTAGCTCTTCAGGGAGAAATCCATTCCAAAATTGTGCTTGTGGTCATCATATTAAAGCCCCAGTTTTGCTGAGGCTACCTCAGCTTTGCTATAAAGTGTCGTAAATTGTAAGAACAGTAAGGAAGCTGATAGGTAAGAAAAGGAAGGATTAATACTGAACAAAGCAATACAGAGTGTGAATAATCTGACTCATCCTTTAAAATGTGTGTAATGTAGAAAAAAGTAGATCAAACCACAGCTAATAATATACAATGTTTACTGTACAACAGCACTTAGGAGATACTTGTGCCCAGTTAATTCCCTGGGATGCAGTGAGCACTGCAGCTGTCTTATATTTCAGGTAATTTCTCAAAATCAGAATGACATCTTTGCAAATGACTAGTTATTACTTAAACTACAGAGGTGGATAAAAGAGTCTGAGGACATTAATAATAAGGAGAATAGTAGGGATTAGGGAAAAAAACCAAAGAGCTTCTATGTAACCATGTTTTACGGGCCTCTCATGAACATCCCGTTTTCATTACTATGTGAGAATGGTATTTTATCTTGGACGCAACTTTGAAAAATCACCAAGTTAATTCCTCTTACCAACAGCTGGAGGTCCTTTCACTATCAACTTTATAGCAGATCTTTGTGTGCTGAAACTGAAGCAGGAGAGATTTTCTTTTATTTTATCCACCAGTACACCTTCCTAGCCTACTGTTGACTTCCCAAGATTGGCAGCTTGGGAAGACTATGCGTAGGACACCATCTTATTATAGAGTCTTAGCCTTCCTGACAATTTACTTTGCTTCACTTTTGCCTTTCTTTAAATTTCCAGAAAATTATTTTCTTTTAGCTATGTGACACTTGTTTAAATTTAAATTGAATGATCATTTTTGTTCTATTAAAGCAACCAGCGGGAATAAGAATATCATGTTTCAATATCTTTCACTATGCCTATGGTTATTTCTCCATTAACTTTCATTACATGGCTGTCCTGTAAAGTTCCTGTGTACCATAGGCAACAGTTCTAAAATTGCCTGTTAGGCCTTTACAATTATCTCATTAATTTTTCATCAAAACATGGGTATTGAAGATATTGGAAACTTTCCTTTCAGTATGATAACTTGATTGTCAGGCTGCATCTTTAAATGAAATTGATTTGTTTGGGGTTGGGGGTGGAGGTTTAATATATTTTTATTACTTTATTTTAAAGGATAAGTGTGGATTGCTTAACATCTCTCTCTCAACACTTTGTGAGTAAATCACTTCATGCAGAAACATTATTGTTGACATTTAGTTGGGGGATTGCCTCATTTTTGCATTCAGGAATGTACTAGTTCTCAACCAATCAAGTTTCAATTTTGAAAATATTTACTGATATTAACTACTTTACTGATTCACCAGATTGTCTGATTCAAGCCAAAACTGAGAAGATCATGAATGCTGCGTTATGGGAAGGAAAATCCACCTCTTGGATTAGGGATATGAAAGATCTTCATTCATTACAGCGTGAACAAAAGATAACAAAACCAGTACCCTAGTAGAGCTGACCACTGAACCTGTGAATAGGTGGTGTCCATCTCCCAAAGCTGTCTCCTCAAACAGAAGAAAAAGAAGGAAGAGAGGGCAACTAGTGTAGCTGCAATTTTACATCACCAAAGGTTTTTGAGAGAGAATTCTGCTGCCTGAATTAAATGCTCTGCATGGAGTGCTGTCTCTGGCTTCAATAGGCATTGGACCATGGGCCACTGTCCATGTCATGATATATTGACTATGTCAACATAATGATACAACTGTCTCACCAAAGATAAGCTGTCTTTGAATAATTTCATCAGTCTCTAAATACATATCTCATTTTCACCATCATTTATTTCCATCTTGTTCAATTTTTTTAAGACCACCATGTCATACAGACTGAATAAACTGAACTGCTGCTTTCAGATTTCATGTAATTTATGCCATTTTGTCAGCTTGCCATAAACTAAAATGTCAGCCCCTTTTCTTTAAAGAAAATTTTCACTATTTAAGGGTCTATGCCATCAGTAAGCTGACTGAGGACAAAGTTCACCTTTTGCTTGTGAAGCTGAAGATGGGAAAGTGAGCATGGCTAATAAGCTACAGTTAACTAAGCAGCATCACAAGTATCAGAAGCACTAGGTTTAATAATAGGTCACATAGCAATGGGGAACAAAGACACGTGGACCTCTGCGCGAGTTTCTTTAAGAGCCGCCATAATAGACCCCCATGTAGCGAGGTGCCTATAAGTATCGGCATTGTCATTCCTGCCAATATTAAAACGTTTCTGTCCTACTGCCTGCCAGGCTTGCAATTGGGAAGTCCCAGTAGAAGGGAAATCTTTTCCATGCGTGGACACCCAATCAAGCAAGGTGCTTAGCTTAGCATTGAAGATGCCTGTGCTTTGCCAATGCAGGAGCCGCCATAATGGGTCTAGGCACTGTCTTTCTTTCAGGGATATTTTTCCTGCTATAATTCTTCCACTGCTCACCTGATAGGTGATGGGCACGTATCTGGGTTCCTTTATCAAACTTTTCTTGCTCTAACCCGATTCCTGGTCCAATGAAAGTTGCTACTGGTGCAGTCTACACATTTAACCGCCTTTGAAAAGTCCAGGTTTGGGCAGCCATTTGTAGCAATGAGGAACAAAGACACATGGACCTCCTTGCTTCTCCCAAAGAAGATCGTCTATTGTAACAAACCAAGAACATTTATGTTCTAAACTTGAACCAAAACAAGCACTCATTGGCTGCCTGCCACTGCAGTGTCACTGTTCATGCATCCCTTTACCTAATCAGCTCTCTGATCATGTCGTGTCCATGCTCCCCAACCAATCACTGCCTCATGCATGGGGCAAGCACATGCCAGCTATAAAACCTGTTCTCTGGTTACATGACCTGTTTCTTACCTCCCTGTTAGCTGAACCTTTCCCAGAGTGCTTTCTTTTGAGCAAGAATCGGATTGAATAGGAATTCTTGTCTCCCACAAGCTAAAACTAAGAGTTTTCAGGCAGGTTTGAAACCAGATCAATGGAACTACCTGCTTCACCTGTTTCTTGGTGGATGACTAGAGGTAAAAATGTCAAGTCTATGCTATGGTTTGTGCCATTCCCCTACATGGTTAAAAATATCCTGGGCACCAGGACACATTTCAAACTCATAGTCAAGTACAGTGTCAGTCAGAGCTTGACTTAGGTGAAAACTATGATGCCAATGCACCTATCCTGTCACACAAAAATTCAAATAAGGGAAAAAAGTATGTTGGTTGGAATAGTGAAATGGCACATCTCATTAACTTGTGTAGGCCATTAAAATTGAGAATTTATATGACTTTTTAGCCTGAGTAAATGCTCCACTCAATAACAAATGGGTTAAGAATATAAAGTTTCAGCTCAGCCATAGTCTCTTAAGGTAGATGCAAAGGTTCCATAACAGTCGGTGTTAGTCAGACCTCATGCAGCAACAGGATCACAATACACAATTATACACAGTGACTGATAAGTCACTTGATTAACTGTTTGTCTTGTCCTTTATTTTTGTTGTCCTCATGAAATGAACTACCTTCTAATGTACTTACTGAAGTATATTTTATGGATATAAGTGTTTAACTGCTGTTTGTATGTTATTAATAATTGTGAGTCAGTAGAACAAGTAACAGTTGTCTGACTAGGTTGATTTCAGAGACAAAAATAATTCTGTTCCTCAGCTCTATAAAAAGAATAACATAAACATGAAAATTCTGTAGTGTTTTACAGACTGAAACCAAGAAGCCAATATTCTGATACTATCTTAAGGAAAATGTAAATTCATGGTCACCTTTCTTTGCATGTGCTCAAGGAGAGCTTTGGGTCTTTCTTTTATTTGAGGTTTCAGAGTATGCAGACATGAATATCTCAGCAGCACTTTGAAAATGTGTGAAATTAGAGAAGAATGTAGATAGTTCAAAAGAGAGCATTTAAACTTCAATAACAGAATATTCATGAAAAGGGTATTTGATTTAAAAAATATGCAAAAAATAATATTTTGTAGCTCATAGAATCCATGTGAAAAAGAAATTACACGTTTAAGAAATTAGACATATGATAAAGAGTAACTCTCTCCATAAAGAGACCAGAATAGGCAGAGTTAAGGACATTCTAAGCCCATGCAGGTAAACTTAGAAACCAAGGAGGCTTTGTAAAGCTTTGGAAAAATAAGATTTTTAAAAAGAATGAGATGTCAGAAAAGAGCAAAACCCAGTGATACGGCCTGAGTAAAAAGCTGGCCCATTGAGAAACATTTTACATACAAATATTGCTGATCCAATTTTTCCCAGGTTTCACTCATAAGGATTTTAGTATAGTCATATTTTCTTCACTGATATAAGTAATCCCATTGATTACATTTTATTAGTTAGTCCAGAAAATGGACATAAATACATATTCCAAAAATAGTCCGGACTAAATTATTGAATTATCCATTTTCAGCTTTCTGCCTATGAAATTCATGACAGGACCATAAGTAATTGAACAAGAAAGACTTATATGCTGGACTCCCAAGGCTGAGTAAGCAACACCACTGAGGTTCTTAGAAGGTGATGGCCAGAAGTGGACCAAAACAGCCATGATGTTTAGTGACTCTCCCTAGACTGTTCTGCTCTGGGCATGGCACATAGGCCAGTAAAATCACATTCTGCTAAGACTAAAACATAATCTAGGGCAAACTAAAAGACCTTCTGAATTACTGTATTTGGGCCCTTCCATGTAAGATTTTTTATGCAAGATTAAATCCCATTAAAATCTGCAGAGAAGAACACAAGGAAATGTATCATATATACCAAAAGATTAAGAAAAGTATGTTAAAAATGCTGAGGAGAACCTAGTGTTAAAGGTACACCAAATTACAAAAATGTAAAAGACATTTAAATCAATTTATGTGGAAATTCTAGTTTGATACAGAAGCCAAAATCAAGTCCAGTCAATCAGTCAACCCTGTTTTACAGGGTTTTTCTTTATTTTCCTTAATCCACAAAGAATTTAAAGCCTCAAGTTTTACCAGCATCCAAATGAGAGAGACAGATCTTGACAACGTGGACAAACATTAGAGATGGATGGAAACAGTTAAGACAACACAGAGATCAGCCCAAACCTGTACGAAAAGAAAACAAACAAACAAACAAACAAAACCCCAAAAAAACTGATGGAAATTTTTGACGATTGAATGTGTACTGTTAATTTGAGGTTTTTCTACAGTTTCATGCATATATGGACTAATTCCTCAGTCTGGAGCTTGAAGAGATGGTGCAAAACTGACTAAGACAGCATTAATATTTTCCATGGGAATGGAAGATGATTGCATTAATGTTTTCACATGTACCTTTTTTCCTCATGGGATTTCCAATACAGCTGTTTTTAAGCAACAGGAAGTTTGGCTAACTTGGAAATAAAATATGAACAAATATGAACATATAGATTTTGGAGGGCTGGATTTAACCTCTTCACCCTTCCTTTTTTGCTTTTAATGTCTGTCTAGCACATGAATAACCAGAAGAAAAAGAGAGGGAGAGGGGAAGAAGAAAGAATTTCACATTCCTGTATTTCAGCCAGCACATTCCTTGTGTGCAGACTTCGGAATTTATGTGATTTTGGTATGTGTAGCAATGCACTTTGGACGCATTAACAAAATTGGTTAAAGAATGTGCACCTTTTTGGGGGGTCAGTTTAATCTACTTAGCTCTACAAATTTCAACATGTTTTTTTCATAGATTACTCTGAATTAAAGGTCACATAGAAGCTTCTGTAAACATCAAATCATGCAGCTATTCATCTGTCAGTGGGAAGTGGAAGAGAAGATAGTGTGATGCCTCTTAACATGGCGTTAAGATCCAAGACCCTTGGATACGATTCTCAGCTCTGCCACAAATATCCTTGTGACTGTGAGAAAAAGCCTCTCAGCTCCACCTGTAAATGCTTCTCCTTCTCACAGGGTCATTGTCAGCTCAAATTAATTAATAGCTCTTGGGCATTTTCCCATCCCTTTAGTGAAGGCACCATAAGCCGCAGTCTATTCCATTTGTCCTGAGATGAAAAATGTACAAAGAGAGGGAAAATCTGCAAAAGAGATTAACGCCACTCCCTAACATGGCCAACAGGAAACACAAACACAACTGTTATGGGCCGCCAACCCTCCTTCAGTCTGACCTGCTGACTCCCTGCAATCCTTTCACATGTGCCAGAAATCAGCCCTTTCTCTTTCCTTCTGTATTTCCCTTTGCCACCCTTCCTTTAGCAGCTTTACCTGCACAGCTGCTAAAGTTTTAAGTGCCCCACATTTACCAGATTAAATTAGCTTAATTGCAGGTCGTTGAACTGTCATGCTCTCATTTCAGAGTTGGTAATGTTTCCACTGCAGAAGGCAAACCTGCAGCAGCAAACCTGCAGCCAGAAAAAAATCTACATTTCTTCTCCTACTAGATTGCATCAGCTTTTCTGGCCTATATCCATTAAGACAGCTGAGCAAGTAGGGAAAAAAAGTCCATTTAGTGTTACTCAAGATATTTTAAACAACCTTATAAAATAATACAATCTTTACTTATAATTCTACGTATAGTAATCTGAAAATCTTTTGCAGTAGATCAAATATTTTTATTTTCTCTAATCATGGCTGACCATTCATGTTAAAATTTAGAAGGATTAATTTCAATGTCCATTTCAACTCTGTGTGATGTTATTGATTGGTTATATACAGTGCATGTAACAAAGAACCATCAGGAGCCAGCCCTTGGCTGAAATTCACTGAATTTACTGAATGTAAATCAATACAGAAAGCATAAAGTCCAGTCAGGTTGGGGAGGTTGTATTGCTGGAAAATACTATAGATAGAAAAGAGAAAGCCTGATAAATTTAGAGTCCAAAAAGTAATTAGAGCTTTCTGTGTCATGGTACACACAGATCAGTAATTTATTCAGTGTTTCTCTGAATAGGAGGAAATTAGTATCCTTTTAGAAATGTATCAATTCAAATCCTCATGTTTCCATAGTTAAATTGTTCACACTTTTTAAAATCAATCCTTCATATCTTGTCTGAATGTGTCTACAAACTTTGATCTTGTGTCTTTTTATGGTACAATAAACTGTTGTTTGCTACCTGGAATCCTTACACATGCAGAAACTTTGAAACTGTAACCAAGAAATTTCTTCTCTTCCTGAATTTCTTCTTGGCTAATCCAAGGAGACTGAACTTCTTGGTTTATCACTACAAGGCATACTTTTCAGATCCTAGACTCATTTTTGTTGCATTTTCAGAAAGATTTCCAAATTTTTTTAGATGTAAAGATTTTCTTATATCCTATTTCTATCTTAGAGTACTCTGTGACAGTCTACTGTTCCCTTGGCTATGAAGGGCAATGTTCTTTTTGAAGCACTTACTTCCTGAATATAATATGATCAAATGGTTACATTGGAGTGTCCTTAAGACTGGTGAGCATTACAGAAGGGGAATCACAGAATAGTCAGAGTTGGAAGGAACCTTGAGGATCATTTAGTCCAACCCCTGCACCAAGGTAGGGTCATGTAATTAGTTTCTCTGATTACCCATGGAACGTATTCACTGATCAAGTTTATATAAATGAGAATTCATTATGTTGAAAATTGCAGAGAATGCAATTATAAAAGCATAGTAATATACTAGAGCAATACATGGCATAACATATATTGTGTGGTGGCTGATTGTAGTCAGTAGAAAAATTCTCCCATTTATTTTAGTTTTTGAGCTGGTTAGCTGCAATAATTATAATAATTAATTATGTGTAGTTTATTTTGGCATAAAAACTGATGTGAAGGCTCATTATCCATTCTATGAAAAAGCTGGATGAGAGAGAAGTTGAAATAGGAAAAAATCATTTTACTCACATGGTTACTGATTCACAAAGGCCAGATGGCAGTATTTTCTTTAATGTTGTCAATAAGACATTGAGCTGAATTTTCTAAACTTGCCGTTCCAGTTATGGTCACAAAATATAAACACAAAAGCACCTCTGCGTGCTAGAAAATAATTGTGCTTACAGCAAACAGACTTCACTATGCAAAATTACATAAAACCAGAACTAAATGCAGTATAAGGAAAGAACAAAGTCAGAAAAAGAAAGGAATGAAAAACTGGGAGGTTGTATGGACACTGTGCATTTCTTAATAATAATACTAATTTTATTAATATTAATTAGTTTTCAGGTTACTGCTTCATTTTGTAAAGATAGACTTTTATTTTTACATACATGCTATAATTGATTCCAATTTTATTTATGACTATTCTATAGTCATAATTTTTTATAGTCGTAATTTTTTTGTTTAGAATCCAAGATACATGTGACAGAATTTCTTATTTTATTTATTCAGTGACGCAGTAGCTTTAACATAGCCTTAAATAGTAGCTTTAACATATCCTTTAGCTAACATAAAAGTAACTTTATGTTTCTCCATGTACCTAGACAACATTATATTCAAGTCTGCAATATAAGCTTGCTGAGATAAGAAAGAAGCTTTTCATATATACAAGTGCCTAGCCCCAGAAGTGGTTTAGGAGCTCTTCCTGACACAGGGTACATTACTGGAAGCCAAATAATATTTTTAATACATTGGAAAAGTAATGAAAAAAGAATAAGAAAAATGTTCAGAATAAGGTAATTGAAGTCAAAGAATTAACTGGGGTTTTTTTTGTTTTTTCCAGTTGATATTTTTTCTTAAATTGATGGTAATACTTGCTGTCACCATTCTGTCATGGGTCAGGAGGGCAAAAGTGATTCTTCCTGAGAAACTAGTAAGACCTGAGAAGATATTCAATCTTTGTGTGGTACTTTCAGCCAGAGTGCTCAATCTCCAGCATGCAAATTTTTGAACCATTTCTAGATTCACTTTTGCTGTGCTGAGGGACCAGAACACTCAATGTCCAAGAAGATACTCTGAATTTGTTAAAGGCAGGCATTTGCAAAAAAATCCAAACAAACCCAAACCACTTGTACTAAATGTTTCATATTTATATATTAATATGTTTGTTTGGATTTTTCATGCGGAGATTTGCTTTTTGCTTTCTATCCTGTCTTTTTACCTCTCTTCCAATTTTTCAAAACAAGTGAGTTATTATAACAGAGCCTGCTGAAAGACATCTTTCATGGACAGCAGAACTAATTTTTACTGAAATGTTCTTTGGTCAAGCTGTTGCCTGCAGGGAGCTTTCCAGTATGCAAACTGCAGTGCTTTTAGGGAGACAGACATTCTCCATGCTGCTACCACAGAAAGGGAAAGAAAGTTGACGATCAGATTCTGTCCTCTTCTTGCATCCTTCCCATCCCACTCTAACACAGCTTCAGAGCTTTTTCTCAGTGACAGGACCAGATGACCCAATAGCCAACCTATATTTTGCTGGTTCTCCCCAGTGATGATGTTCTGTGTACTTGGAAAAAATGGAAGGCTTAGATCAGGGAACACATCAGCATTCCCAGGAATATGCAGCCAGAAGAGTTTCTTCCAGCTAAAACACAGTAAAATTAGCATAAAACAAACTTGATACATTCATCTTCAAATACTGTTTATCACAGTCTAAAATCTCCTGGACTCAACCCTGTGCATGCCCTACATTGAACCATAGGTTAAGTCTAGTAATCCCTTCATTATTTATTTACATATTGAAGGCTCAAATCAGTCTTGCCTCTTTTTTTTTAAATAATAATGTGCTGTCTGCCTAATAAACATTTTGCTATAAGTAGCATTTTTCCTTCTGTAATCCGTTGAGTTCAGTGTATAACCTAATCACAGATCTTACTTTGTTCATACTCAGAATTTTCAAGCTTGCAACCTAAACATAGGTTCTTTAAATAAAAGTTTAAGACAATTAAACATACTGCCTGTTTTTAGAACCACAGAGTTATTCAATCCTAGCCATCTAGCAATTTACAGGTGATTAGTATATTTGCTTGTATTTCTGTTTAAAAAATGAACTTCTAAGCATCTTGTTCAATACATCTATTACATGTGACCAGAGCCTGAAGTCTTGAAAGAATCCATTTTACTTATAGAGCATGTCCATCCTCCAACAAATTTATATCCTGTATGTACTTAACAATTAGTTATCAGAGTTTATTGGTATCCGTAAATAGTATGATAGAATACCAGTTTTTACCAGCTGCAAATGTGGCCCTGCTTTCAGATATTTGCCTTTACTTACATGTAAAAATGGAAATATTTCAATTAGAATTTTCCTACCTGACAGATTTCCATTTTCTCCTTTGATTTCTCTTATTTTCTTGTGAAACCTCTGTAGAAAATGCTTGTTGTGAGGTTATTAAAAGGGTCTTTCTTTGTATGCTGGATTTTTCAGAATAATAATAAAAACCTACATGCCCACACAAAATAATTGAAGGGGAAAAAGAAAAAAAAGCTCCAAAACACTCATTGAAGCTTCATGATAAGAACTTTTTTTGTTTTTCTTAATCTTATTTCATTCCTGACATTGCATACCCTGTAAAGTGTTCAATTATTAGCACTGGAAGAAAACAGGTCTTTTATCTGAATTAAGCCCATATGTTTCTGTAAATGCTGAACTAGTAATGACTTCAGCTGGAATTTGGCATCTCATCTATCTTTTCTCCCCTCTGTTAGGGAATTCGACCTTATTATGATGATATTTCCATGCACTAATATGTAACACAACATGCAAAGTCACCAGGGAAAATGAAAGAGACTAGAAGGAACTGCTAGTGTTAAATCGCTTTTAAAGTGAATGTGCAAACTCAGACATTGGTAGGTTTTGGAATGAGTACCCAGTCTTATTCTTCAAACGGACATAGTGCCCTTTGCCCAACCAAAAGTTAGTGCCAAGTGCTACAGCAAGGGACAGGAAATGCTAACCTGTGTCAGAAAAGAGAAAAAAACAGGTTCAAGAAAGTGAGACAAAAAGGGAAAGGAAGAAGAAAACCACATAGTTTCTTCATTTTACTCAGAAAAAAAAAGCTAGTCTACCATACTCTGTGCAAAAAGAAATACACTGATGGTTTTTCTATCACAATCTTTATCAGGAGATAAAAAAGCAAGATATATAAAATATCACTCTAAAACTAAGGGAAGGACTTCCAAAGAATGCCTCAGAATGGGTCTTTATGTCAGCTGTAACCCACAAATGTTTGGCAGTTTGCTTTAGCTGATATTTGGTGATTAACAGTGCTAATAATAAACTAGGCAATCATAACCAAAAGCAAGTCAACTTCCACATAACCAATGAACGTTTTATCAAGCTCGAGAGGAAATCTACAAGTAAAAAAACTACTTATGTCCTGAATAGCTAGAAATCTTGCCCTGTTAATTCAGTGAGTTTTCCCAGGCACTATGTGTCTTCTATGTTGTCTTTTGCATAATGTCAAGAAAACTGTTGCCAGTTTTACAAATAGAGATAATATTAAGTTGAACTAATGATTTTCATAGATAAGGTGTTTTGCTAACAACAATAGTCTCTCCAAAGACAAAGGCCATGGTGGTAATCAAAAGAACAGAGGATTTAATCCTCATGCACCTATTTGAGTACTGACGGCAAAGTTTTCAAAAGGTCTGCTTTGAAAATAATATTCTGCTCAGCAACAGGAATTTCAAGTGGCACAGAACCCTGGTGGTACAACAGGGAATAAATACATGCATTTCCCCTATCAAGCTGTATTTCAGTTGTGGATTAGTTGCCTGTGTATATTCATAGGGAGGAAAGGAAAAAGGGACATGAGATGAGTTCAGATCCCATGGATCTGACAGTGGGCTGCAATCCTAATTTTGAATCATTGGTAAAGGATATTTGGGCAGGTTTCCTTTGTTTCTTTGGGTTCCATTATAATGTTTGCCCACTGCTCTCAATTATGTGACTGTGAAGCTTTCAGAAATAAATAGAGAGAGCGGATCAATTTAAATCTAATAAACTGAAGTTTTGTTTTAACACTAATCTTCTGCTTCAGCAGGCATTTAGGTTGAAATGAAAAGCATGATAGATATGCTAAGTTTAGATGATTAATAAGGGTTTTAATACTGATATTAATGGAGGGTTTAAAGAAGGACAGGACTAAAATATTGAAAGAGTATATTCATGCAATTACACCTGAGGAACAAGAGTACAATCTTCATATGGTTTTATTGCTACTATATTTGATGAATACAACTTGGATGCTTTCCTTTTCTTTCTTCCTCCTCCTTCATGTCTCCTGCTCAGTGTCTTGGGGTCTGTGAAACATATTTTTAGGTTCCTTAGTGTTCCTTTTATATTGTGTAGTCATGTCCAATATAGGAGAAATAATTCCCTTGGGCTTTATTGTGCCTGAATCACCATTTAAGATTTTGCCCTATCAGAAGCTGAATGTCAATGGGAACCCTTTAATTGTTATAGAGGAAAGCTACCTTCATACTGAATTTGAATGAATTTTGGTTTCTATGTGAATTGCAGGCCTGATCTCTTACCAATGAGGGAGGACATGAAAAGTCTGTGTAAAAAATTCTGTCTCTGAGAATAAATTTGGCCTACCTTTATTAAGCCTAGTCTACATCTGTCTCCATAAAAAATACAATATTCTTGATTTACACAGCTGCATATTAAAACAGTATGTTTGGAGTTATTACACTACCACAGACATAGTTAATGAAGATTCAGGTTGTCAAGCATAAATATGTGGTTCAGGAGACATTGAATGTGTCCCTGGTTCAAGTAGCAACTCACACTCTAGACCTGATCAATTCCCTTTTTCTGTTTTCTTTTTGAACACCAAAGAATATCTTTGAACATCTCATTCACCTTGCTTGTATGGAGAGAAACACAGAACACAAATAGATTACTATTTGTAAATGCCAACTACTTTGCTATAGAAATTTCCTCTTCACTTCATGAGTCAGTAATTTCAGACAACTGAAAGGATTGAATCAAAGTAACTTTAAAACTATTATGCAGGTCCTGTCATGTCATGTTAGAAAGTAAACTTATCAATTACAGTGTTTTCCAAATAATTTCAACAAAGAGCATTGCACAAGAACACAAATATCCAAGGGTTCAGTGTTGAATTTTCCAAAGACAATTGCAGACACCTAATTTTTAATGGTCAAAAAGGCTCAGCCAAAGTCAGCTGAAATAGATACATAATATAAAGATTTTACCCCTCTTTCATGGCATAATTCTCAACTGTAGATTACTTTAGATTGAGCAATGTCAGAAGATGAGTGCCACTAAGTAATAGGAACCTATTCCAAACAACAGAATAAAGATTTTCAGCAACACATACTTTAAATTTGTACACCTTATTTGACTTGCACAGCACATAGCTTCAGTGATTTTGAAAATCAGCAGGTTTATGGGTGCAGCAGGATATACAGAGCCCAACAACTCCAATACACCATATTACCAAATTCATGGACAAACCTGTACCTCAGGAACTTAGGACTATTTCACTACTCATAAAGTACTGCATTGTAGAAGAACTTCTACGCAGTAAATGCATGCTGTTCAAAATGGTCTTATACAAAGTTTTTTAAAAGTAGTATTAGTATTTTTAAATCATGAAAGAGTTAATCCTGTGTGGAATTTGCAGGCAACCCCAACAAGGGAAGAGATGAGGAATCTGACTCCATGTTTCATGTTTTATTATTTTATGATATTATATTATATTAAAAATGCTATACTAAAACAATACTAAACTATAAAGAGAAAGGATACATCAGAAAGTTAGAAAAGAAGAATGAATAACAAAAACTCGTGACTGACCAGAGTCTGACACAGCTGGACTGGGATTGGTCATCAAGTAAAAACAAATTCACATGAGATCAATCAAAGATGTACCTGCCACATTCCACAGCAGCAGATAATTATTGTTTACATTTCTTTTTTGAGGCTTCTCAGCTTCTCAGGAGAAAAATCCTGGAGAAGGGATTTTTCATAAAATATCACAGTGACAATCCTGTCAATGTAAGTGTTCAGAAAATCCAAAGATCTCATAGGAAGCTTATAGTAATAGCTGAGAATTTTACATTTCTTTTGCTTGAATACTGGAGATTTGAGGGAAGATGCAATAATAACACCCCTGAGATTACAGATGGAGTTTTTTCCCCTATGAAAAATTCATAACTGCATGGAAGTGGAATGACAGAGTGTTAAAGCTACAAGAGTCTTGATTTCAAGAAGCATGATAATCTACACTGATGGATCAAGAGCACTATTTTCCAGCAAGTGGCAGTAGCAGCCAGTACGAAGAAGTACACACCCAGGCAAAATCAGTCATTGTCTTGGTTTGGAAACACAGGTGTTGGCTAAGGAAGGCAGGAGCCTCCCCTGAAATGGAAAAATGTAAACCCCCTCCCTCCAAATTGTTATAAATTTTAAATTAAGGGGCTCTCAGGCAAAAACATGGGAGCAGGAATAACAATTCTTTATTAGGGAAGAAAACAAAAAGAAAATAAAAAGATAAAATAAACAATGCAGCAGACTAAAACAAGACTGATAGGGTCAGAACACAACCTGACACCTGTTGGTTAGGGGTGTTGGTAGCAGTCCATTGGAATTGTGGCTGCAGTCCTCCTGGAGTGTCAGGTGTGGTTCTGTTGGAGCAGGAATCCTGTAGAAAGGTGGAGTCTTCCTCTGAAGATTCAGTGGAAGAGGCAGCTGTTCCTCAGGAAATCCAGTGCAGAAGCCATGCTGGTGTTCCAGAATCTCCAGATTATATCTGGGTGGGAATGCTTGGCTCTTCCCTCTGGGTGGAGCATCTCTCAATGGGATGCTGTAGTTTTTATCAGTCATGCAGTGACATCCAATGCCTGTTATCAGCAGATGTCTCCCCGGAGGAAGGAGTGGTTGTGGAAGAGCCCACTTAACAGAAGACAACTGCCATATAGATGGCAAATAGAATACCATTTGCTTGGCAATCCAGGACAGTCATAATTTAGAATTCAGTGATACACTAAGTTAAAATATAATAATTTTTTTTGAACTTTGAATAAAATTATGCAAGAATCAGATCCTCAGCTACTATAAATGAGACTCCATCTGGAGCAATGTGTTCAATTCTGGGACCTTCAAAATAAGAAGGATGTGGACCTCCTGGAGCGAGTCCACAGGAAGCCAGAAAGATGATCAGAGGGCCGGAGCACCTGTGAAGACAGGCTGAGGCAGTTGGGGTTGCTCAGCCTGGAGGAGATGCCAGGGAGACCTCACAGGCTTTTCCAGTGCCTAAAGGTGCCCTACAGGAAAGCTGAAAAGGGAAATTTTACAAGGGTATGTAGTGATAAGGCATGAAGTAATGTCTTCAAACTGAAAGAGGGTAAGTTTATATGAAATATTAGCAAGAAATTCTTTACCGTGAGTGTGGTGAGGCACTGAAACAGGTTGTCCAGAGAAGTTATGGTCCCTACCAGTGTTCAATGCCAGGTTGGATGGGATTTTGAGCAACCAGGTCTGGTGGAACATGTGTCTGCCCATGGCAGGGGGTTTGGAACTAAATGATCTTTAAGGTCCCCTCCAAGTCATACCATTCTATGATTATATGCATTCTAGGCAGATCTTGGAATTATGTGAAGGTCTCCCACCTGAAGATGTGATACACACTAGAAACAACTGGCCATATGCTCCATTGATTGAATTTTCAGGTGGTGGAATGGCAAGAGTTTGTGACAAAGTAACAAATTATTGCTTTTTCCTTGTTATTACTCTCATGATTTGAACCATTGAAGACATCTAATGATCTTACATTTTTCTGAAACAGAGCTGGAAACAGACCTGTAATATAAACTCAAGTCCTGTCACATTGTGTGTTTGTTTTTAGTAAATAGACAGTATGCAGTGGAATTTCCATCAAATAATTTTTTATTTGACAACTTAAATTTTTGGATTTATGGCTCATGGCACTGGTCTTCTGATTTAACTGAGGTTATACAGGAAAATGTGAATCTGGTCTAAGACACTGTCAATAGCAATTTTCCCATTGACTTAAATAGGATCACAGCAAACTGATCACATTGAAAGTTTTTTTTTTTCAGGGAACTAGATTTAGATGTTGCCTTAGCCCATGTGAGATGCTGAGATATGCTTAAGCTCCAGCTGTGCTACACTTTGCTTTCTATTGTTGCTGCCCCATAACAGAAGGATGTGACCACTTCTCTCAGCTTTTGGCTTTTCCTACTTTAAAACCCTGATGTGATCATCAAAGGACAATTTAATTCTTGAAAATTGTTTTCCTTCAAAAGTAATCAAAATGTGCTAAGAGGTAAAAAGCTGGCAATATACAAATAATAACAGCACATTCCTCTTTGACAATCATTTTAGTGGGTTACTTGAGTACAAATGCATTTATTTTATTTTCACATGCCTAAATGCAGTGGTTTTTATCCCTATTCAGAAAGGATGAACTGTTTATTTGAGGGCAAGATCCTGCCTTTAATTACATTAGAAATAGTTTTGCCAGTAGGCATTTTCACTGGAGGAATCTTTATTATAATAACAATGATCTAACAAACAGAAAAGATAGATAAATATCATAACTTGCCTGTTTGCAGGACAAAAACATACCAGAGACATATCTAGAAATAACACATTGTTTTTACTCAAGACAGTTCAGCTTGTCAACTATAACCTAGCTTCATATTAAAAAAAAAAAGTATGGAGAATTTCGAATATTTTATGTTATGGTTTAAGCCCAGAAGGCAGTTAAGCACCTAGAAATCTCTTGTGGACTCTTTGCTCCCTGGTGGGGAATAGACTTGCAAAAAAATATTAGCCATCTTGGGATAAGAACTGCTTAATTATTGAAGTAAAAGAAAATTCTACAGTGCAAATAATAAAAATGATAGCAGCAACAGCAACAACAGCAACAATAATAATGTGAGACAGAGAAGGGAATAAAAGCCAAGAGAAACAAGTGGTGCTCAATACCACAGCTCACCACCCACTGTCTGGTGCTCAGCCAGTCCCTGAACAGCAATTGGTGGCTCCCAGACAACTCCCCCCAGTTTATATATTGGACCATTTTCTATGGTATACAACATCCCTTTGGCCAGTTTGGGTCATCTGTCCTGGCCATGCTCCATCTCAGATTCTTGTGCACCTCCTCACTGGCAGAGCATGGGAAACTGGAAAATCTTTGGCTCGAGGTAAGCACTACTTTGCAACAACTAAAACATCAGTGTGTTATCAGCATTATTCACATGCTAAATCCAAACCAAGGCTACTAAGAAGAAAATTAACTCCATCCCAGCCAAAACGGGGACATTGCACAAATAAATTTTCAATTACGACAAACAAAACCTATTCCTATGCTTATCCTTACCAAATTTATGTCACATCAATGAGAAAACATATTTTAGTTTTTATGCTATTTTAAAATTAGGAAGATTTAAGGAAAATATATTTGCCACAGAATCTACAGAAACACATCTACAACTTGATGGGTACAGGACTTTATTTCATGGCCTAAAAACTGCTGAGATGCCAAAAAATCCCACCCAATCCCTAGCCACCACTTTGAGACTTCAGATGTCCCAAGGCTTTTGTGCCAGCTCCTTTGGAGACAGTTTGGATATCTGAGGAATTCTCTAATGACCCTAGAACATGAAGTTTCAGCAAACAAATTGAGCTCTTCAAGCTTCTGTTCCTTCAGTTGTATTTTCAAAGCTGTAGAAAGTACTGAGAGCCATTTAAGTTTGCCTCTGAAGATTGCCAGTCAGGTTCCTGCCTTGGTAACTCTACTCTGAAAAAAAAAAGATTCACTCATGGTGCAGAACACAAATCACAGTCACTTCAAGTTGATGGAAAGACATTCCCCCAACCAGGTGATTAGAACCAGGTTGTTACAAGCGCAATTGCAAACATGCTGCATTATTTCAGAGTCCCACAGGGGTTTGGGCAGGTGTACAATCTTCTTTTCTTTTTCATTCACTGTTTAAAATGCTCAGCTGAGAGATTAGTAAATAATGAACAAACAAAAAATATAGATTATAGTTTAATTCGAAATTTAAATGGCACCATATACTTGGCTTTTGACATGGATAATGGGGCCATGGCTTTAAAAGGTTTTATTAAATTAACAGAAGTTCTAAGTGCAAGCCTAACCTCCCTGCCTCCCTTCCCCCTTACACCAGGAGTTTTACAAAGCTATTAACTTTACATTTGAAATAATATTTAAGTACTGGCTTTCTTAGGAAGCCCAAAATATACTGTATGCCAAGTTGTGCTGTGGCAAACTGCTGCACTTCTCAGGTGACAGCTGTACCTCCTATTCTGCTCTCAATCAGCTTTCCACATTGACAGTCTGCTGCTAAATTCCATGGGATTAGGCAGCAATAGACAGCTAAAATTATCTTGTGGGCTCTGCATTGCCTCAATGTGTTAGTGATTAAGCAAATTAGTACTGTGTTTATCTGTGCATTTTTCTCTTATTTAAAGATTTCATCATTAATTTAAGTCCATAAGGTATTTGCAAGTAACTTAACCTCTCAGCACCTTAGCTTTTGAGTTGTAACATTGGGATTTAGGGTTTACCTACCAGCACATACAAATTAAATTCCTCAGGTGCTTAAATATCAAAAGAATGGAAGTCTTTTGTGTGCCAAAGAGACAGAGATCAATTTTCAATGCACACAGACATTGCTGGAGCTTTCATTAGTAAGCCCTATTCTTCCTCCTTCCAATTACATGTACATGTGTTCATGCTTACATTCAATTGACAGTTGCAAATCAAAAGTTAATTTCTTAAGAGGCAAAGTGTTAAGAATTTCCAGGGGAACGGAAGATGGTAGTAGTATTATTCTTAAATCCTGCAGTCTAAGGGACGCTATCTACAGTTGTCTCTATGCCAAGTCAGTTAACATTACTCTACTTTTTGAAGCATAGTGGTTCCAGCTTTATAGTAAAAAACTTTTCTGTGTAACATCACGGTATTAAAATGGCATTTGTAATGTGAATGGGGGGTGTGGGTCAGATACAGAGACTCACACTCCAGAGTTCTTGTGACAAACAGCCTCAAGTTTATTCCTCCAGCTCATTTTATAGGAGCTCCAGTTACACATGTGATTTGTTGAGGTCTTAGCCCCATCTAGCTCTCTGGCCAATGATACATCTGCATTTAGAGCTGAATAACATTGGCTGAGGGTCCCTGTGTAGATTGAATCCAACCTATCCTTGCCCACCCAGGGATTCCAATGCCACAGCACTTTTCCCTGCCTCAATTAGTAAAATCAAGAAACCTTTAGCTGTGAATTTAAAAAAATCTGATCATGGCAATTGATGAAAGTACCTTTGAGGCATCTGAATTGTTGGCATATTTATTCCAAGATAAAGTTGGGACAGTACAATTTCAAAGAATCTGTGGTGATTCTGCACTAAAGTATGCTTTTTGTCCTATAGCCTTTAGTAAAAGTACAACCTGGCTAAGACCTAATTTCAGCCAACCAAAATTTGCTTTGACATTCAACATCCAATAATCATATTTTAGGTAGTTAGCAACTTGGACAACAAAGTATTTAAGAAAACATTGATTATTTTTACTTGATTGGCCTTCCGCAGTGCTACCAAGTTCATATTACTACTATATTTCTCTATTTTTTGCTGAAAGTTCGGTAAAATGAATAAGCCATCTTTATCTAGGTAATAAAATCTGGCAAAAGTATCTCTAAAGGCTGTTAGAATTGATTTTTGATAGTACTATTCACTGCTGCAGAGTCAGAATAGCAAGGGCCACAAAACTAGCTGTTATCTTTTGTCCAGAGATATAGGGCATTTGTATGAATAACTGGATTTGTAAGAGAAACTGGGGGAGAAAATCAGGTCTGGAACTTCACTTCCCTCGAGGAGCTTCTGTGTTTCTTAATTTGTACACTATGGGCAATACCCATAGCATGTATGCCCATACTATTCTGGCTGTAATTTTGTTACTACATCTAGCGCAGTAAAATTTAATTTCAGATAAGATTTCAACATACATAAAAATAATTCTGGACAGTGCTGCATTACAGGAAAGGTATTGTAGTCTTATTACCCAAGTCAAATGTCTGATGATTTTGAGCAACACTGCAGCTATTTGGTATGGACAAGAGAGGCAGATCTGCTTATGTCTAGGTTTCCACAGCATCCAACTGTTTAGTAAGAGCTGATCCCAGACAGATATATAAATCTCTCAAACTTCACACAAGAATGTCTACTTAGCTAAACTTGTAAGCTCTAATAGGTATGTTAATGTAAAGCTTGTTGTCCAAGTAGATGCATTATTTTATTGTCTTTCCCTTTCTCTGAACTGTATTTTAGTTAAAAACTGAGGTCGGAATAAAACATGTAAGAAATTTCAAACATCCTTATTTTCACTGCTAGAATTTTGGTATCAACTCAGACAATTTCTTTATCTTGATGTTGCTATGAGAACCTGAGTCATATCAACTGATGATTCAACCAGTTGAACTTAAATTGTCTTAACAGACACAATAGGTATGAAAATTGTTGAAAAAATAAAATTATGCATCTGAGCAAACTAAAAAGTCAGCAACACAGTTTAATGTAGGATTCTGCAAGCCTGATCTGTACGAGTGTATTTGCATTATTGTGTCCAATGATACAAAGTATGGCTGCCTGCCGACTATACTTCAAATATTTTTCAGCCAATTTTTGAAAGCTATTTGTATATTCCAAAACTGGAAATTGAAATTTGCCTAATCAGAAGAAAAATATAAAATTTATTTTTAGAAAACCCAATAAACAAACAACTAGAAATTGAAATTGTTGATAAAATAAATATTTTTAAACTAATTACACTTTTACCTGCGGATCAATTTTTCATAAAAATAAAACTTTCTAAAAAGGCTATTTAACCTGTCATTTTCAGTCAGGTCAGTACTCATTTTCTATTTCACCAAAAATTCTATATGGTATTTCAGACTAGAGGAAATAAAACTTATAGAATGATGTTTTTCATTGACTGAAATGAAGATCTGTAGATCCGTACACAGAGGTAGAGATCTGTGCTAGAGAACATCACTGCCATGGGAAGGGCTGACTGGGATAAGGCAGGATATGATGTACAAACTGTCTTCAAGCCAGAGGATAGCAATCAGGTTTGGGTTTGATATTGGTCACACAACCAGAGATATTCACCAGAGATTTTCAGACTACATTTCTATCATGTTGGAAATTCAAGTTATCTCAAAACAACATGTAGTAGGAAACTTGCAAAGAAGTTTATAGCATTTTGATTTTCATTTGTAAACCTGATAATACTATTCTAAACTTTCATAACTGAAGGGAATTAAAAGAAACATTTTTTTCTAAAGAATCACGTTTGTAAGATACACCTTGAAAGTTTCATTTCAGTCACACTGTTACCAGTTTTTGGTTGAAATCAAAGCTGGTACAGGCAGGTGCACTTCTGCATGAAATCTTTCCTACTTAGTAGGCCTCTAATGTTTTTAGTCCAGAACAGTATAGACACCTCTTGGAGAGAACAAGAAATTGAGCAGCCAACCTGCAAAATTAAAGATTCATGCCCTGATTTAAGTGCTCTTCTGAACCATTAAAACCAAAAATCAAAGACTCTCTAACTAGTCAAAGTTAGAAAGTGATATCTTTATTACACCAGCGGGCAGTAGGGGGGGGGGGGGGGGAAATCATCCCCAAAATGCATCACACAAGGATTTTTACCTTCTGTTTATTTCCCAAAATAATACATATGCATAACCCCAGCACCTACCATCCCCACTTTATATTAAAATGAGGTTATTAGTCCTTCATGCATGCACAATTCTTCTCTTGAATTGGGTTGGTGGCCTTGAATTGGGTCAGTGGTCCCAGGGATGAAGTCAGGAAGGTCTTCGTTAGGTCTCTATGACCCTCTGGCACGATCCAAGGCCCCCTGCTTTGTGATGGTTTAACATGGAGTCCAGGTGCTGGACATTGTTCTACTGGTTTCAATATGTTCCCATAATGGTTCACTTGTTCCACTTCTTTCTACAAATGAGCTCATATGATATAACAAGCATGATATAACAATTTAGCTTAAGCATCTAATAATCATTAACCTATTGTTGGTGTATCTAGAACTAATATGAATTGGTTCTAGCCCTCAGCTAAAATCTTAACCCTTTAAAATCATGATTCACTTCTGGAATATCATACAAAGCAATTTCATTGTAATATTAATGTGAAGCCAAATCACAGCATACATCATGCTATTATACAGAAATGGCAAGAGAGAAAAGAAATCTTTTGTGAAACCTTCTTATTTCTGTACAGAAGATATGAGGAGCTAAGCAAGATTGTGCACTCAGACAATTTCTTTCCTTGCTGTACCACAAGCACAGATTGGGGAGAGGAACAGGTATTGACTAACACTCTGTTTCACAGCATACATTCTTCCTGATGCAATGATGTATTCTAAACGTTCAACCAACGGAACATGAGAGAACATCTATGTGCTACACATAATCTTTTTCAGAACAAGGCTACAGCCAAACAATGAAGTAGTGTATGAATTTACTAGCACTTGTCTGTCCTAATGACCAGTCTCCCTGTCACATTTCTTTCAGGCATTATCTGTTTCATACAAAACTTCCATCATTCTACAAACCAAATAAATTGGAAAGAGAAGCACAACCTTAAAAATAAAAAGAGAAAATTTTGAGAAACAATTACCATTCTTCTCTGTTGGCTATAAAGAGAACTGAAGTGAGAAGCCTAGGAATCTTACCTCATTATATGAATCCAGTTGCCAGCAAGTTCCTCTAAAGAAAAGTACAACCGGAATATGGCAGTTCTGTCCTATAAATTACTATCTTGTAGTCCCTGATTGTCAATCAATGGCATGGACTGATGCATATAATTTACTAAATAACACGATAATATTCAACTTTATTTGACTCTCTAAGTCAATTGCCTGAAGAACAGAATTCAGCAGTGCGTTTGAAAAAACAAGCAAACAAAAACACAACACAAAATCTATATCTAGCATTGAAATATAAAAATCATTGGTGGTTTAATTGAATCTCTGCCTGTTTGCAGAATAACATCAATTATCCTGTGAATCATCTGACTACATTTAATACTGTCATGTTCTATACATCATTGAGCCTGTGACCTCAGATGTTATGATATCAGAAATCATCAGTCAGGCAGCCAGAATACCTACATGCTAGTACATGAGCTTTTTCAAGATGCTAGATATTAATGATCTTCAAGCAAAGAAAAATATCATAGCATTTCATGATCATCCCTCTTTAGAAGTTAGAAAGGATTATGTAGAAGACATTTTCTTTTAGTTCAGATTTATTATATGTGAAGTGTTATATTGTCAATCAGTTCAAGATTGCTATAAAAATCATCAGAAAGGCGTATTTGAGCATAATATATATTTCATTGCACCCATGAAAGAAAAAAAAAGTAACTTTAGCTTGAAGAGCAAAGATGTATTAGACATTAGGAAGTTCTAGAAATAAAGTTATCTGCTCTGTCAGGAGGGATGTAGGTGTCTTGGTTTGAGACAATTTAGAGTGTTCTCTGGAAGGAGTTGTCTCCTCTAAGAGTTCCAACAATCCCACTCCACCAATAAGAAATAATTACTAATAGATGAAAATGAAAAACAACAGTTTATTAAAAAAAAAGAATGCCAACAGGCAGGAGAGGAAAAAAATGGAAAAAACTGCTAGATATGAAACTGTGGGACCTCACCACTTCACTGGAACAAAGAGAGACCTAATCTGTTACGTCTGCATACTATCATTTCTTAAACAAATCAACAGGCCGTTTCAAAAGTGAATATTAGAAATTAAAGGACGTCAGCATTGGGTGACTAAAAATGTTAATTCAATTACAACATATTTTGGCACTCTTGTTGCTCCAGATGTCTGTTTTAAGTTAAACATTGGGCATCTTCCAATACAAATCTTAGCAGTTTCTTTGGTGGAAAATTGAATGATGCGTTATGATTATTTCCAGATGTTTTATTGATAGCTAGGTAGGTAGGTACTGTAAGAAAATAGCAGATACCACAAAAACAAATTGAACAGCAAAAGGCCATAAAAGCACACATATTCTAGAAATTCTTTTTTTTAGCACATTATCTGTAATGAACTAAATGCAGTTTTCTGGAGGTAGAGTAGACATATGCCAGAAATGACAAAAAGTTGTTAATTCATATCTAGGGAGCCATTAATAAAGCAGGTTTTTTTCTATTATGAAAGTATCTAAGATATGTCAGGTAGTTATTTAGAGGTAGCTGTTAGAAACATCTTTCCCCCTCCATACCAGCCTGCTCTGTAGGTATGTGTGGAGACCATCAGCTTCAGCCTTCTCTCCGGTATGTTCCTGCAGTTTTAAGGCTGTCTATCCACACTGATTATTTCCAGGGTCTGGGATTAGAAGGATTAGATGATGAGGAGAAGCTCTTTTGCAGTTTTCTTCTCCTACACCAATTTGGTCGCAATTTTAGTTTAATGGTTAATGTGGCAGATTTTCAGGTCTTCACTCTTTCATTTAATTTTTAAAGCCTTTGAAAAGGCTTAGGGTCTTGATTCAGCTAAATTCTGAAAAATCTCACATCTATGACTGTCATTTGTCCATATCTTGAAAATTCCTTTTTATATGCCTTTTTGTACAAATTCATGTTATGAATCTGTTTCTTCTTCCATTTTTAATTTTTTCCAGTCTCCAGAATCCTCCTCTTCATTCTTTTACCAAGGCTACACCTTTATCTCACATATAGTAATCAAAAATACTGATAAAGACAAAGCCTATTTATGGCATATAAACATAGAACCTTTAGTTGCCCTATTCAAGTTATCCTTCATTGCATGTTTTTTCTGACTTTCTATCCCTTCAGCATGTTGAAATATCGAAAGGCAATAATAAAGTCTCATCTTGTGTTCAGCAAAGTTTAGATCTCTTATCAATGCAGGAGGTTACAAAGCATATGAGAATACCACTTCTGTGATACAGTAGACTTCAGTTAAAAATTCTGGCTTCCTTTTGCCTTGAGACAGACATCTATATAGCTGTTAATACCTAATTTCCTCATCCATCTTCAGATACTGGAACATTTTCTTGTATCTGAAGAACTGAATTAACAACTCTGCAACTCTTATGAAGACTGCACACCACTATCTCTCATTATTAAAAACAATTGTTTCAATAAAAGGAGGAGTTGAATCCTAATGATAGGGCTATAAGAAGCAATTAAAAAAAGATAAAGAATTGGGACACACAAGACAAATTATGAACTTTGGATCTGGTTACCACAAGAGATTTGATAATTAGGATGCCTTGGCAAGAACAAACAGCTTTGAAGATTGCAAGAAGATTAAATCAGATTGACTTATCAGAAAAGAAAATTACATCAAGACTTCTGCAAGCAAGTGATATTGTAAAATGCATACATTTGTTTATGTGATGATTAACCCAATCATTGTAGTAAAACATTACTAGCCTTCCTAAAATAGTATATAAGCATGGGTAGTCCAGAATAAATTTGGATTATTTTGACCATCTCACAGGCTGCCTGTCTCTCTCATCGCTGATAATAAAGCAGTGCTTCTTAACTAATTTCTAACTAATGATTGCTTGGCTACAAGTTTCTCACAACTAACAGCATGACGTCATATACATATTGTACAATTCCTTATGGCGTATCCTCTGTTATAGAACTGCCATATGTATGGATGTATTGGGTTTCCATGACCTGTTTTTTGGTAGCAGAGGGGCTACCAGGGTGGCTTTTGTTAGAAGTTGCTATAAGCTTCCTTCATGTATAGCAGAGCCACTTCCTGGTAGCTGCAAAGACGGATGTGCTGCTGGCCAAGGCAGGGCCAATTAGAAATGGTGCCAATGCCTCTTTGATAACAGATTTAAGAAGAAAGAAGAGTTATTTGCACAGTTTTCATTGTGCAAATAGAAGAGAAGAGCAGAGTGAGAACATGTGAGAGGAACAACTCTGCAGACACCAAGGTCAGTGAAGCAGGAGAGGGAGGAGGTGCTCCAGGCACAGGAGCTGAGATTTCCCCGCTGCCTGTGGTGAAGACCATGGTGATGCAGCTGTGCCCCTGCAGCCCATGGAGGACCACAGGGATGCAGAGGTACACTTGCAGCCCATGGAGGAGCCCACACCAGAGTGTGTAGATGCCTTGAGGAGGCCCTGTGCATCCTGTGGGAGGCCGATGGTGAGAGGAATTCCCACTGGACCAGCTTTGAAGGACTGCACCCTGTGGAAGAGTGACCCATGCCGCAGCAGTTACAGGAGGACTGTTGCCCAGGGAATGGACTCACATTGCAGCAGTTCACAGAGAGCTGTTGGTTGTGAGATGAAAGTTGAAGAACCTGTGGGAGGGACCCCATGGTGCAGCAGGAAAAGGACTTGTCTCCCTGAGCAGCAGAAAAACCACAAGGGATGAACTGACCGTAACCCCCATTCCCTGTCTCTTTCCACTGCTGGGGTAGGAGATAGAGCTAGGTAATAAGGGGGAGGGTTTTTTTAAGGTCTTATTTTACTTCCCATTATCTTGCTCTAACTTTGTTTGCAATAAATTCATTTCATATATCTAATTAGAGCCTGTTTTGCTCAGGGTGGCATTGGATGAGTGATCTCGCCTAGTCCTTATCTCAACCCATGAACCCTTCATTATATTTTCTCCTTCCTGTCTGGCTGTGGAAGGCAGTTGATAGAGCAGCTTTGGTGGGTGCATGGCATCCAGCCAGCATTAACCTACAGCACTGGATCACACAGAAATAGGAAAGTTTCAACTCTAAAGCAAAACCAGAGCTTATGCTACCTTCTGCATTAGTCCAATAGTCTCTTGTGACTTATCAGAATGAATGGAAAAATAATTCTTTCTCCAAAAGTAGGATACTTCTGGCTACTCCTTAATTACAGTAACCTAAATAAAACAGGAAAATGGTATGGTATTTAAGTTTTTAAAAATTGGTATTTAAGTAAAGAAATCACTGGAGACTGATTTATTGTGGGATTTTACTTGTAGACAATAGTGGTTACTGTGGTAGACTTGCACAGTTTAACTCAGTTATCCTTTTAAAAGGAAATGCAAGATTACCCATAAGAGTCTCAGTTACAATAAACAATGATAAATAAGTAAATAAGTCACTTTTGCAGGAAGGATCTATATTTTCCATCTCCACCCCCCCCCCCCCCCCTTCCTTTTTAAAATACTTTTTGATTTTAGGCTGGAAAACTTAATGAGGTGAAAACTCTATTTAGTCACATTGCCTGGGACAAGTATGCTTTTAAAAGTTAATCCTTTAAAAAAAGTTTGCTTTTCTTGCTGTGATGCATACTCATAATTTTAGGATTTTTAATTGTACTTTTCTTTCTAGGATTCCACAAATTTTCTTGATATTTTGTTATGAAAATTACACATGATTTTTCAGTAACAGCTGAATAAATTAAGTTTTATTGTCATGCATGCTCAAGCCTATTGTTACTACAGATGGATAACTACTCAGATGCCTAGAGATGTTTCCTTCTAGCATGCCAAATGTGGTGTTTTGCTTAATATATAAATTCAAATTCATGCTAAACTGCAGACATTATGTGGAGGTTTACATTGAGTTTTATTTCACCCCTCCTTCATAACTCATAACATGTTTTAAATTTTATCTATGGAACTGTTAATGTTGCTTTTGAAATCTCCCTACAGTTTGTTGACAAGTCCTTATACAATGTGAATGGGAGCTTTAGTTACCTAAATTTCAAAATTGTTATTTAGAATGGAAGATGTTGATCATCTTGAGTACCATCATGCAGCATGTGTAGGACAACCAGGGGATCAGGTCCAGCCACCACTGGTTTATGAGAGGCAGGTTCTGAGCAACCCGATCTCCTTCTTATGACAGCATGACTCACTTAGTAAATGAGGGAAAGGCTGTTTTTGTTAGTGTTGACAATAACTACTTGGACTTTTCTAAAACTTTTGATGCTGATTCCCACAATATTCTCCTGAAAAAAAACTGGCTACTCATTGCTTGGATGTGTGAACTGTTTTCTGGATAAAAACTTGCTGAATTGCCAAGCCCAGAGAGTGGCAAGGAATGAAGGTAAACTCACATAGTAGCTGGAACACCACAAGTGGTGCTTCTCTGGGCTCAGTATTGGACCTTTCCTGTTTAATATCTTTATCAATGATCTGGATGAGGGGATCATTGACTGCACCCTCAGTAAGTTTGCGAATGACACCATGTTTGCTGGGAGTGTTGATAAGCTCTGCAGAAGGATTTGGACAGGCTTTTATGGGGGTCAAAAAGGCCAAGTGTCTGGTCCCACACTTGGGTCACATCAGCCCCATGCAATGCTATGGGCTTGGGGTAGAGTAGCTGGAAAATTGATTGTTGGAAAAGGACCTGGGGGCTCTGGTCAACAGCAGCAGAGAACATGAGCCAGCATGTGCACAGGGGACCAAGCAGGCCAATTGTCAGTGTGGCCAGCAGGACTAGGGCAGTGATCACTCCCATGTACTCAGCACTGGTGAGGTGACACCTTGAGTACTGTGTTCAGTTTTGGTCCCCTGAGTATAGGAAAGATATTGAGTTGCTGAAGTGTGTCCAGAGAAAGACAACAGAACTGGTAAAAGATCTGGAGCAAAAGTCCTGTGAGGAGCAGCTGAGGGAGTTGGGGGTGTTAGTCTGGAGCAAAGGAGGTTCTGGGGGACCTTAGAACTCTCTACAACTGCCTGAAGGGATGTTATGGAGAAGTGGTGGTTGTCTCATGTCCAAAATAGCAAGTGATAGAACAAGTGGGAAAGGCACTCAAGTTGTCCCAGGGGAGGTTTTGATTGGATAGTAGGAAAAACATCTTCATGGAGAGGATTGCAAAGCACTGGAGCAGGCTGTTGGGGAAGGTGGTTGAGTTAAAAGCCCTGGAGGTATTTAAAACATGTCTAGCTGGGACATTGGAGGAACATGGTTTAGTGGTAGGATTTGCAGTGTTAGATTTTCAGTTGGACTCAATAAATATGATTCTACATTAGTGAGCTAACATCTGTCCCGACTTTGGAACAGCAAATAGCAATGTTTCCTACCTACTGTTTTCAGGTATGGCAGAGTAATACACTAGAAAAGAGCATTGTTTGTCAAATTTTGTCCACTGACATCTAAGGAATTCTCAGTAAGCATATTTTTTGTTTTGTTTTGGTAATTTTTAGGAGCCATGCCTAAATCTGAAGACCATATTTAAGCCTTGGGAACTCGGACTTTAAAAAAAGAAAAAGATGTATCTTTGTTTAGAGTCCAAACACTAAGAAAAAAGGTTCTCTCTAGTGATAGATTATTCATGTATTACAACAGGTGTTTTGACCATTGACATGGATTCAGATTCTTTGTTCAGATTCTGAACAACTAACTTTTTGGGGAATGCAATTATAAAATTGTTGAATATGGTCACGTAAGCAAGCACATTTGCTATTGAAATTTCCTTAGGATTTGCATTATGTAACATTCTTTCTCAAGCATTAGACTTTTCAGATTGTTTTATTTTCAAACCTAAGCTAAAATCTGTATTATAAGAGAAAAAAAACTCATATAAATCTTAGGCCAAAAAAATGTATCAATATCAAATTAACTTTTTTAATATGAGATAAACATCAAAGTATGAAACACTTAAGGATTTAAATATCACATTCCAGTAAATCATTTAAACTCCCTCATGAAGCAATGATAATCCGGAAGACCAAGACCATCTTTAGTAGTGAAAGATAGATTTCTGGATAGTATATTGAATCAGGAGACAGAAAATGTGGTCTTGTGACTGAATTCAACAAAGGATTTTGTGATTAGATTCAATGAGGGCACCTGAATTCAGGGCAGCTGTGGCCGCATTTCTCTTCACAGAGAAAAGCAAGGCCCAACTTCCCAAGGATATTTTCTGGGAATCACAGTGAGGAACCTCAGAGAAAGAAAAACAATTCCTATCTCATTTGCTGTGCCTGTGTTTGTGCCAAAGTAGAATGCAATATGGAGATTGTTTACCCTAAGGGATGGTGTTTTGTTTCCTTGGCCTATCAGGGCCAAGTGTATGTGCAGACTGGTGGTCAGCAGACAGTCACAAGATTCTGTTCAGTGGAGTTGAGTGCTTGTGCAGATTCAGTTTACATGTAGTGTAATATAATATAGAATAATATAGTATAATAATTAATTAGCCTTCTGATATCACAGAGTCCTCCTTGTCTTTTCTCCCTGCCACGGGGGTTGCTTTGAATCCTATAGGCAGTCAGACCTCTCCAATCGCTGCTTCTTACCAATGGCATGTATATTTCCTGTGTACTACACTGTTGTATTGAAATTTCGTGATGTTTTCTGCTTCTGGGCATCCTAAAAATGTTGTATGCTGAGTAACTCAACATAAATATTTCTTGTTTGCAACCACTTCACTGAGAGACTTTGTGGACATGTTGGATCCTTCAGGAACAAAACTATTGCCTTAACTTAGAAGAATTATCTTGTATTTCAGCAAAATAATCATTGGAACCTTCTTTCAGAAATAGTTCAGTGCCATACTCTTGCAAAAAACCAAAATCAAAACCGCTTCTCAAGTCAGCCCCAAAGTAGAGAAGACTCCTGCTGATGTTTCACCAGCATGAAGGAAAGAGGAATCTTGGTTGATGAACAGCACTGGGTCTGTCTTACCACTTCCTGAGTAAGTGTTCCAGTCAAAAGGTGTTTAATGATAACCAGTCCTTCACTTGTCTGAAAATAAAAAAGTCTGTTATTGAATCTGCTTAGCTCCACTTAGACAACTGAATAGTGAATTTGAAAGAAGGTCTGTCAGTGGTGGCGAGTAGGATGAATTTAGCGATGAGTTCAGTCATATATGAAGAATAAGTGTGCTATCTAATAATTTATTGGACCTGAAACAGTCTTGATTTTAGACCTAATGTTCATGGTGCAACAGCTTCAAGATGCTGATGTAGTACTGTTAATAATTTTGCCTCCTTCTTACTTATTCTGTACTTTTTACAGTAATTTTCTGCTGTGTTTTACTGTTGTTATTAGATTAGTTAGTAAAACATACAACAGTCAGGGAAGGCCAGCAAATTGATATGGCACTTAACATGAGTTCTGACCTGGATGATAGCTGGGAAGGAATAAGTTCACTCTTCACCATCTGAAAGCTCCCAACTACTTCCACACCTCCTGGAAGCCACGGAGTAGTTATTTTGCAGAAACTTTTGATGAATCACGGAAAACAAAGAAGGGTCCATTTCTGCTCAGCCAACATAGAAACATTAGAGATTAAATCAGTCTTGCTGCTTGAGGTTGATAAAAACTTGAATCTTGAATACAACATTTGAACTTCATCAGATACCTGGGGTTCACAAGATTTTGCAGAAATTGGTAAAGAAACACTGATATTGAACTAGTGAATAAGTCTTATAAGTTAATTAATACCAGATGTTTTTAACCATTTATCCCCTTTTCTCTTTTTTTGAAAGTAAAAATCAGACATACCTCAGACACACACACACAAGAAATACAATTTTCCATCATGAATATTATGACATTAAGCACTCAAAGATCTGAAAATTCTAAGCAAGAAGTATGTTGACTACTTTACTCATTGTTAGTACACAATATCCAAGAAATAAGATATGTATGGGAAATCCTTAATCAATTTTTTCTCCATTAGAAAGAATTAATTGTAAAATGCACATTAACTTCTCAAAAGTCAAGAAAGTCTAGGAATGCCTTCTGAAATAAAATAGTTTTTTAAAACCAAACAATCCATCCTTCAGAGGATGTATGAATCACAAAGTTGTTTGTTTTGTACAGCAGGTTCACAGCCTATTATTTCACCTTTTTATTTTGTTAAATATAAAATTTCACACAGAGTTTCCCATAGAGAAAAAATAACATGTAATATGACTGAGTTAATGCAGTTGAAGACAAATGGTTTCTCAGAGTTTGCCTGTTTCTGAATTGCTTAGGATCTTGAAAAAATGTCATGTTCTATATAGGTCCTGTTAAATAAGATAATTAACAAACTGGACATGTATTGTATACTACTCTATTTTCAGGCTAAAATCTGAAGCTGCAGATAATTTAGGTAAAGCTGAGGGAAGCTACTCAGTCATACACGTGTGATGATAGGCATTGCAAATATAGAAAGCACACTGTAATTTATTACAGTTATCATTATTGGTCCAAACACCCAGTAAATCATACCAAAATCATGGAACTCCTAGGTGGTTTAAGTTTTTTAAAACAAAAATTAGCTAAACTTATCATATTAGGTAAATGTTTAAGGAATTGTTTATTCCATCCCTGGACAGTAGAAATAGAATCCTTGTAGCACTTAAGGTAGATCTGTAGTATGTTGTTCTGTAGTATGTATGTAGCATGCGGTATTCCATATGTTAGTTTTGAAAAAAATAATGATTTTATACATGATTTTGCACTGAAACATTCTCTCCCAACTTTCTGCTTGATTGTGCAAAACTGATCAGTATGATTGAACACAAATTGAATCAAAATAGAGAATGATTTGCAGTAGAATACTTGAAGCCCACATTGTGAAAATCAGGGAATATTTTAAAGAAACAATGACCAATGTATTGAAATATTCATTGGGAAAAAAAAAACATTTTCCAGAACATTTCCATAGAGAAAAGAAATCCAGCAGATTTCTTGGAAAATTTACATTTGGCAGCTGGATTTATTATCTGCACATGTTACTAAGCAAGAGGACTTTTCTGAACCAAGTGTACTCAGAAAGGGTATTCTGTAGAGTAGTTCATACTGTTATTAATGACAAGAAATTTAGGGAAAGAAATAAATCTGGGTTATCAACAGAGTATATATTGTTTTGATACATCTACTTAATCTCTTATATCATCAGTCTTTTAAAACATAAGCCAGATTGCTGTAAGGTCAGATTTTGTTCCCATTAAAATGTGAATAGAGAATAGAGTCAGACAAAAGTAGGCAAGAGACGTATGATAAAAGATCTCTGTTTCCTTTTGTATGACAGGAAAACTTCTAGTTTTCAAAACTAAACTTACAGCAGGAAGTCCATGCTGAAGATTTCATTTACTTCTCCACTTGTTCATAGTGAAGAAGGTGTTCATATATTGTTTCTAAGGAAGACAGTGAATCTATGTTCGTACAGTAAAACCTCCAGAAAGCACAAGGAAAGGGTAATTGAAACCTACCTTCATAGTCTGAGCTAAAGCACAGGAACCAAAAAGAGATGTGGGAGACTTTTTGTAATGAGACAAGATTCAACTGAAGAGAATTGTTCCAAATGTTTCCTTTTCCACATCCAATCTTCTAATGCAAGGGCCCCCTTTGATTTTACTCCACAGCATTTCCTGTACTCTTAGACCACACCATCATGATTTGCAAAATAGAGACTGTTTATTAAGCAAATAAGGAGAGAACTGAACACCCAAAGTAACTTTCTTCATTTTTTAGAAGAAGCTATGCAAATTAAGATAAAGCATGAATTCTGCTACTCCTAAGTTGGTTTGTGCAAAATTATTTTTAGCACAATTGTCCTACAAATAACTAAGATGCCTCTGAGTTGTATATGGGGGTTGATTATTGCCACATGTGAACAGCCTAGAGCAATTAAGAGCCAACTCAGTATTAGTAAATCAGTGTTTGTTTGTTACCAGCTCATAAAAATCTTTCTCATCGTGACCACCAGACACAAGCACAGAAGCCCAAAGGGATATACTATTCTATTGATAAAAAAATAAAAATAAAATGTCCAGTAATCATAACTGTTTCAATGCTTCTGTCAGCAAAATCATCAATTTTGGAAAAAATTGTGTACATTTTACAGGAATTTTGAAGGCTCCGTCATGCCAGTGGATCCTCAGAAGTGGCAACTTCTAGGTTTTTGCAACACAGCCAAGTTCTTCTGTGTTAAAAGTCAAAGTAAATAAGAGGAATGATGGAATGAAAGAAAAAAAATTAAAATGGCCCCTGACATAAACAGGACATGTTCAGAGCATATTTTTTTACCATTTTCTTCTAGAATTTTGACAATTCTAGGAGAAAAACTACCATACCACATTTCAGATGTATCTATCCAGCTGTAGCTAATCTATTAGCTTCACACCTTTGCATGCTCTGCAATGAAGCATAGACTTTCTTCTTCCAGTTAAAGAGGTCCCCAGTCAAAGGAGCTCTGAGACAGCTCCAAATGCCCAGGCAATAATCTCTATGATATTATACTCATGGCATTGATCTCTTACTATGCTCTAATGGTACTTTATTGGAAGTTCAGGTTACCTTTTACAGTATAGAGAATAATGATTGTCTTTGCTTCTCTAGCAAAAGATGCCTCTCATGTTGTTTCATGTTCAGGAATAATATATTGGTTTACTACTTATGCTGTGATGAAAATAACCAATACAAACTGATCTGTTTGTCCTAGTCATGCACACAATACTCTGGATTTTTGTCACAAAACATATTTTGCCTAAACTAATTTTTTTCTGACCTTGTAGTTTCCTTCCTTCCTGAAAGGAAGGACAACAAAGCTGCGTAAAATAAGTGGTGTAACAATGCTTGGTATATTGTTAAGCAATTCTTATTGACTCAAGTTCAACAATACTTACTTTTAAGCACTGAGCCATTCCTAAATTCATACTTTGCTGGGACTAAGAATTACTCTAAGTTATCCATGTGCTCAGTACTTTGGTGAAGTACAGCTCAGTTTTCACTCCAGAGTCTGATAAAAATTTAAGATACAACTGAAGGGAGACATTTTTTGTGAAATTCAGAAGTGGAGTCTCTGGACAACATACATTAACAATTGCTACAAATTGTCATGACAATTCTTTGCTCTGAGATCATACTGTGGAGCACAGAAGACAAATCTCCTGGCTTCAGAAACAAGTGTTTGAGATGGCTGAGAAGAAAATATTTTTTTCTGCAGAACCCTAAACTTATTTATAACCTTATTGTCATAAGCTGAACTTAAAATGCCATAAGCTGAAACAAAAACTTCTAGTAATTATTTTTTAGTGTCCAAGTTTCCTGGTTAATAAAAATGTAATTTTGTTTTAAAGGTGAATTGCTAATCCACAGATAAAGGATGCAGATGTGTGTGTGTTGACTTACTTTACTGATCCTAATAAGGAACTTGATTTAGTGGGGCAGGGATTGGAGTTTGAATTTGCAGTGTTTCATAATTGTGAAATACAACTTTGCTTACCTCTGTCTGTATAACAGAGTTGTGTCTTAGCTGCTTAAAATTTATTTATCCGCCCTGAGGTGTCAGTTCTGGATGTACATAAAAATCTGTGTCTAAATCTTATCCAGAGAAATCCTTTGTTTTTTGCTGGAAACCAAGAAGTTTAAAAAGAAGTTTTGGAAAGCTAGAAGAAGAAGAACATTTTGACACTTGAAGCCAGCTGAGAAGGTGGCCCCAGACCAAGGAATTCCACCATGCAGAGATGGTAACTGTTATCTACTGTGTGATTTAAGGAAACTTCTCCTAAGCTTCTGTCCATCCAGTAAATTTTTACAGGTCAGCACCTCCAAGTATATGGACGTAGGACACAAATCCCCATTGTGTACTTGAAAAAGCTTTCAATGTGATGAAACACTCAGTTCTTGTAATAAGATTACTCTCCAAGAAAGTTATCTCAACAGAATGGATATCCAATAATACATTGTATTAGCAGTTTAAAACGGAATGTGCTGGATTAGAATTATTTAATTATTTTATTTTTATTATTGCCATAATTACAGGCTACCTCACTAGTCAGTCATTGTAGCATGGGTCCCTGCCGGGTAATAATTAGCACTGACTCCATGATTCCAGAAGGCTGATCAATTGCTTTATTATACTATACTATACTATATTTCTAAGAAAACTCATCGCTCTTGCAGACAGTCCAATACAGCTTTGACCTAATTGGTCAATTGAATCAAAAACACTGTCACCAGTTGCCAATCAAGAAATCACCTTTTGGTAAACAAATCTCCATAACACATTCCACATGTGCACCACAACAGGTGCAGCAAGTGAAGATAAGAATTGTTTATCATTCTTTTCTCTGATCTTCTCACAGCCTTCCCCAGCACAATGCCTGGGGAACTTGTGCTCTGCTTCCTGTAGCCAGAGAGCTGTGGCCACAGTCAGTTAGTCAACACAGAAGGGAAATAAAACAGATTGCTTGTAATGTACATCATGCAATCAGTATGACTCCAATTTATAAAAATAATTTTTAGAAAGCATCTTTTCCCAGCTTGCTTCTTTAGGAAATCTGAGACCAGCAGCACCATCTGAACACCGGTGGCAGTATTCATCCTGCTTTTGCATGGATTTTTTGAGGAGGAAAACGTCAGCTTGATATGATGTATGACATTAACTTCAGAATACAGTGACATTTTCGTGACCTTTTTGTCAGAGAACTGACTAATAGTAAAAAAAAAAAAAAAAAAAAAGGAAGTGAAGTTGGAGAGCATTTCACACACTGCACATAAAATATTTGGAATTACAATGACCCTTCAGTGTTCAGCCCCCTAAAACAGCCCAGCAAAGCTCTGAAGGCATTGCCTTATGGATGTCCAGTCGCATACACTTTATTTGATCACCATCTCTTGCTGGAGAAGGTTTTAACTAAAGCACTATTCAAGCTTTTTGTATTATAAAATTAGTTGTTCTTAAAGTAATATATATAAAAATCAATTACTACATATAGCATTTTATGACATGGATTTGAATGTATTTTCCTTTGTTTTCAATAATAATCTGGGTTGTCAGAAGGACTTGTCTTTTTTCCGATTGTACTGAGAGGAAAGATAAAATGTATAAGAGAGGTTGCCAAAGGTGAAGGGATTGAAGGACATAATACAAAATTAAATGTATTTATTTGAGAAAAAGAAACTCCATTCCTTTGTCAAAATATATTTAGTAGAATGACTTATAAATACTGCACATACCCTGTATCAGGCACTATTGACAAAAATTTTTTTTTCAATTTCCCAATCTATTAAGCAAGTGCTTATGGGACAGACAACACCCCCCTGCCTCATTAGACACCAGTAAAGTATTTAAATTCTCTGGCTGCATATATGGTGTAGATGTGCTCTCAGTTTTATCTGTGAAGCCTGTAATATCTGAGCAGAGGAATGAATAATAAACAATGCAAAAGTGAACTGTGCAACCAGTTGGGAGCAAGATTAGATGGGTTTTTTATGAGTTACTGTGCTGTAAGAAGACAAATGAGCAAATCCACTAAGGCTTAGACTTTAGAACTGCGATATCTCAAGGAAAACAGTATGCAAAAAATTATAATTGTTGAGTCTTGACAACACAAGCCATAAATCATGGTAGCAGTGAAAGAGTTCAACTTTTAAGCAAATAATCTATCACCTGAGTGTGATAAAATCTGTTGGTGCTTCAGGAATTAGAAAGTTCTCCATCTCCTTACAGCTTTTTTTTAACCAAGGTCTCAAGCCCTTTAAAAGTGCAATGAAAATGCTGGTTTAGTGACTGATGTAAGTTTTCTTCTCTTTTGTTATTTCTTCCATATGAGGCAGTAAATATTCTTCAAAGTTACTCTGTTTCTTCAGGGATTCAGTTCAGACAAAATAGCAATCAACCTGAAATTTGTCACCCTCTCAAGTTAAATCTGTATTGTTCTCTATTCAATTAATATGTGGTTAACGTTGTGTTGAATCTTGTTGGATTGAAGTGTGTCTGGGTGTTGGGCACCATATTATCACAAAAATTACTGCAAACACTCTGGATTAAAACTCTGCAATTTTGCTTCAGGACCTGAACTGGGCTTGCATAAGCTAGAATATCTAATTCAATGAGCGCAGTTACAGTCTCTTCAACGACTTCAATAACAGTATTTAACCAAAGATCTAGTGTTGAAAACTGCAGTGATGAGACAGAGCCCAGTTCTTTCCAACTTCCATGTAGGGTACTCACATTTTTAGTTTCTCAACAGGTCTCTCTACACATCTGAAGTACCAAGATAAATGTTCTAAATGAGAGAAAATGATTATCAGTGGGTTATGATAATGTATTGGTTTGCGTGATCTGGTTTTTGGTAGCAGGGTGGCTTCTGTGAGCTTCTAGAAGCTTCCCCAATGTCAGCCAATCCCTGGAGGCTCCAAACATGGACACATCACTGGCTAAAGCTGGGCCAATTAGAAACAATGGTAATTCCTCTGTGATAACAACTTTAAGAAGAAACCAAAACAAAGGTTGGGGCACAGTTTTCATTGTGACCAGAGAAGAGCAGAGTGAGAACATGTGAGAGGAACAACTCTGCAGACACCAAGGTCAGTGAAGAAGGAGGTGCTCCAGGCACAGGAACTGAGATTTCCCCGCTGCCTGTGGTGAAGACCATAGTGGTGCAGCTGTGCCCCTGCAGCCCATGCAGGGGCCCCATGCTAAAGCAGGTGGATGCCTGACAGGAGGCTGTGATCCTGTGAGGGGCCCAGGGAGAGAGGGCCTTGCTCCCAGGCTGCACCACACTGTCCTGCAAGGACTGCACCCTGTGGAAGAGTGACCCAGCAGCAATTATGGGAGGACTTTTGCCCAGGGAATGGACTCACGTTGCAGCAGTTCACAGAGAGCTGTTGCTTGTGAGATGGAGTCATGTCAGAGAAGTTAATGGAAAACTGTCTCCTGTGGGAGGGATCCCATGGTGCAGCAGGCAAACAGCTCTTCCCCCTGAGCAGTGGGATGAGGCCAAAGGTGTTGAACTTACCATAACCCTCATTCCCTGTCTCCTTGTGCCGCGGAGGGAGTGCTGGAAGGAGGGAGGGGTGTGGGGAAGGTGTTTTTGAGGTCTTACTTTTCTTATCATTATCCTGCTCTGATTTTGTTAACAATAAATTAACTTTATATCTCTAATTAGAACGTGTTTCACCCATTATAGTATTTATGAGTGCTCTCTCTTCTGGTCCTCATATCAACTCATGAACCCTTTGTTAAATTTTTTTTCTCCTCTGTCCAACTGCAGAGGGGAGTGAGCAAGGGGACTTTATGGGTGCCTGGTATCTGGCCATGTCAACCCCTGGCAGATGACAAAAGCAATACAGAATAAGGGAAGGTAAATTAAATAAAATGTGCACCACCACACTGGTTTATGTAATGTTGCCAAAGAGATGGTGGATTGCTGAAATATTAGGTATAAGCACATGTAGCTATTTTCCCCACCAAGACCAAATATTTGATAGGAAGCTGTTTCAGGCTTTTCCTACTGTAGAGAAGATTTTAGTTGCTAGAAATGAGCCAGGGTAAGGGTTTTGTCTTTGCTGGGGTACAAAAAAAGAGTTTCATCTACTGAAAATAGTGTGAGATGTAAAAATGACTCAGACCTGGAAAAAGTGAGTCTAATTTTAGTCTCCTAACAAATCTCTACTCTAGATACAAAACTTCATGGGAAAAATTAGTGATCCAAAAGGGAGAAGAATGCTGAGCAAGAAGATGCCTACATCAGGCATAGAAAATGTTTCAAAAGAGGAGCCGAGTCAGAAAGTATCCTGGACTGTTTTCTGTAGCCTAATCTCTACATCAAACCCTTCTCCCATAAACTAGCCAAAGCAAAATCTTTGTCATATTTTATCTTAAATTCCAGACAGAACAGTCTGCCAGTCATTAGGAAACTAATTTTTGGTTACTGTCCTGCTTCAGAATATATGACAATTTTTATCGTCTTGTTAAATACTTAGCCCAGACAGATGTAGTCATTGCACATGTGTTGCCCTTGGACTTTTCTGTAGAGAATGATTATTTTTGTGGTGATTATTATTAAACTAGGAAGGCAGAATGAAAATTAGTGGGACATGGCAATGAAGCAGAGAAGACATTCATGTCACTAATGACCAAACTGCTTTTACAGGTTTTTTTCCCTGTGTTTATATGCTGGTATCACACTGTCATCACCATAGTTGGTATGAAACTTCAAAAACACAGACTAACATTTCCAACAGTGTAGCTCAGTTTATTTGCCTAGTGATTTTGATTCAAAGACAAAAAATGCTCATGGATTTTTTTTTTCACTTGGAGCAGAAAGGAATGGAAACTTAGTTTCTTTTCTTTTCATTTGTAAGGACATGCACATCTGGCAAGACAAAAACATTGTGGAGGAGTACCCTCTTGAACCACAGACAGCACAGTACACAACAAAGAATGCAAAAGATTGAATAGATAGAATTTCTGAAGTTTTATTTGTTCATTTGTCTGTTCTGTATGATAACAAAAAGGGTAAGATAGCTGCTTAAAATTAACATAAGGGCCCCAAAAATTATGAATATCAACACTGCTGATTAGTCTTGCATTATTACTTCTGCTCAGCTTCAGGAAAATATCTGAAATTTTTCTATTTCAGTCTAATTTCTTACCCTTCTTTGCAAGTTTTTGCATAGGAATCAATAATTCCATCTCAGGAGATGCAGGCTGGAGGAACAAGTTATAGTCTGGAAATATGGACATTTCAACTTTTCATTCCTTCTGTGACATTCTGATCACAATCCACAGCAAGATGCTTCCCCTTTCTGTCTCAGATTGCCCATTAATGCTCATCTCCAAAAGGGCTGCAGGTGACCTGAATCTCTGCTTGCATATGAATGCTGCCCAAAAGCCATGTTGCATGGATTCCTGTTCTATATCCAAGAAAGGCAGAAGTGGCAAAGCAGGCCCTATATAGCATGATGGCAATCAAAATTATATTTTGAGGAGATAATGGGCCAATAGTTTGACTTTTGTCAAGGTCAAAAGACCAAGAAAGTCTGCCAAAGCAACACAATGAAATATTTGAAGAAAGATATGAGGACCAACACATATCTAGAAAAGAAAGTAGATATCAATTATGCTTTTTCCTTTCTGTCTTAAATTTCTTGGGTTTCAGGCACAGCTGGAAATTCAGTCAAGGACTGAATGAATGTGGAAAATAAACTCTATTTATGTGATCAAAAGTAATTGCTATATTGCTATAGCTGAAGTTTAATAGACTAATCCGAGTCTAATCTGCTGCAAAAAGTGAAAAATGGGGACCTTTTTTGATTTTTTTTTTCTGAATATTTATGCAGAATTACTCCTGCCCTCAAATTCTCTCATCTTGGTAGAACATTATGTTTTGTCAGCATTTCCTGAGAGTGGCAGTACTCCTGAGAGTACATAGTCCACAAATTGTGTGTTTTCTCAGCATTTCTTTTAATGTTGTTCTTCTGAGGCTTACTAGGAGATTCCTTCGTCATCTTCTCAGCCATCTTATGTTTACAAGCACATTGGAAGAAAACAGAAAATCAAATTTCTATCCTGGTGATCTCCTTACAACAATATCAGTGGGGTTACCCTCCTACTGCTGATGATCTGCTACTCTGCCCCTCACCTACCAATGGTCAACTGCTATTAGAAAATCCATGCAAATTTTTGCACACTGGCACGTCTACAAATACATCCTTCACTGAATAAACTACAAAATCAAAAAAGTCTTCCTGTAATTTAAAATAAATATGAAGTCAAGTTTATAAAAAGGAATGAGAAGTAAGCTATTAACACTCTATAAGGATAGTGTCTAGCTTCCAATTTTTTAGATGAGATATTTTGCTTTGGAAAACTTGTGAAGAATCTTTTTTAGGAAGTATATTTTCTGCTTGTTAATCCAAGATATTCATGTATTATTTCCTATTTTCATTGTATCCCACAATCTTACCTGTTTATACCATTTTTTTCTTTTGCTGTGTATATCTCTCCAGAGGACTGTAATTCAATTCTTAAGATACAGGGATACCAGTGTGAACATTGCTTTGCTCACTGAGAGAAGTCCTCAAACCAAGCAAACAACATATTCAGAATTTTCCAAGCCTCCCTGTAGGAAGGATGGGAATCAATAAGCAACAGAAAGACAGGAAGTGGAAAAGTGTTACCATGGATTATGGAATCAGAATAAGCTATTAATGGATTTAAAGCTAATCTGTTTTTCTCTGTAGCTGAGGCTCTGAAGATCTATATATTTGTAAATGGAAAATAACACCCTAAAGTTTCTGTGAAGTCATTGAAAAATCCTATTTCTTAGACATATTTGAATAGAAAGCCCTGCTGATTTTCACTGACTGAGATATCACTTAAGCAAACTTCCAAATGAACTTCTGTCAACTCAGCTTCTACATGTAGGTACACAGTTTGTGGTAATTGGCAGTGGGGCTGCGGGCAAGCCTCCTCCCTAATGGGCTCCAGCTGTGAAAAGCAAGTGAGCAGCACTGAAGGTAATGAGACCTGGAGTGCCCAGGGTCACTGACCAATCACAAAAGGGAACAGAAGGCACACAGGTGCAATGCATGAATGATGAGGGGTATAAAAGTTTGGGCTAAAGAATAAGGAGGGTAGGTGCTTGAAGTCTTCTGATGTGGTATGGTGTTAATCTGTATGGGCAAATGTAAAGCCTTCTGAAATTATATGGTGATTCTCTGTGTATCGTGGCCATCTGGACTGTGGCATATGCTGTGACATCTACATATCATGCATTTAAGTACTATGTATTTATATCTCTCAGTGTGTTTCATGAAAGCAATTTAGTCCAGTTAAGCTGATGCCTCAGGTTTTAGCTTTTATATTTTTCAGATTCTGTACTATGCTTTTCTGAGCTTTGTATTAAGGGATGGTAAGCTCTCTTCACAGAGTAGGTAGACAAAATGATTCTTTCTCTAGCTGGGGACCAAGGATGGCTAATCCAAATCTCAGTTCCAAGAGCATAAACAATGGCAGAATGAAGGGAGAAAAACAAGAAGGATGGGACTTCATAAGCTAAAGCTATAACTGGACAATTAACTCAAATATGCTAATAGACCAGAACTTTAAAAAGTGAGAGACCCTGTGACCAGTTGTCCATTTTTGTGACTATTTTGGGTTCATCTTGGGTGTAGCCCCGGCTGGACTCTTGTACTGCCCCAGGTGTGTCCATTGAGGCCTGTTAATAAATACCTACTTTATTCTTTAACTCTATCTACCCTCTGTTCTAGGTCAGCCTTCACAAGGCATCAGTTCTATTACAGGAAGTTGGGGTTTAAGGACCAGAGATATAATCAGCCAATTAATAAATAAATAAATACTTTGCCTCTTCATAAAAGTTTGCAAACAGGATGGATGTCAGACTTACTTAAATATGAGCTGAAACAAAATAGAGAAATTTCATTTTTAGTTTCTTCACTGCAGAAACTGTAAATGTTATCAATTTTAGTAAACCTAATTTCAGCATGTCTATCTAAGTAGTGTTAAAACATTAAGAAATGCAAGGGAAAGATTCCATTAACAGAGATATAAATGAAGTTCTCACTGGTATGCGTACTTCACTTCTAAAAACTTAACTCTATTGGCAAGTAGAATAGAAATTACATTGATTTATGTACCAGGGACACTTCCAACTGCTGAAGGAGTTTCATGATACCTTGGTTAGTAAATTAGATTACATGTTTGATTAGCACCTAAATTGAGGCTCAGCAGAGATTTATATGCTTTTTGTTAATGAAAACAATCTATACTCTATATTCAATGATGAAGCTTTTTTATAATCTATATTGCTATTTCCTTTCTTAATTACGGATTAAGAGGATACAGAGATACTTTTAAAATAGTATAAATGCCTCCTTTTGTCCCTTGTCACTGCTCCTTGTTTCACTCTGCAGAGCTTATGCATTAAAACTTTATCCTGCAAACAACTGGGCCTAAACCTACTGTTTTGCATAAGAAGAGCCTAATATAAATAAAATGGAGGGGAAAAGGTAGACAAAGGTATTGAAGAGACTAATGGCAATAGTGGTTATCTGAATTCTAGAAACATGTTCAAAGCATTGCACAGTGAACTTCATGGAAAATCTTTCACTAACTTTTTTTTTGCACAGACACATGTGTCCAGCCTCATGGGTTAGAGACAACAACATTTATTAAAATAATAAATTAATACATAATGCGCTCTGAAAATCATTTAAGAGATACCAACTAAAATTAAGTAAAGACAACTATCAATAATAAAGCTTTTTTTGCCAATGGAAATATTTTTCTTCAGCTGATAAAGGCCACATACAAGAAAATGTTCACTAAAACAGTTCTAAGGAAAAAGCAACTGCTGACCCACATAGAGAAATTAATTACCCAACATGACATTGCTTGAGCAAGCCTCTGCTACACCAAATTTTCAATTATTTTTTTCAGTATTTTTTTCTTCCAACAGAAGAGTTTGAGGGTTCAATTTTGTCATAAACTGTGATTCAGAGCACTTTCCTGGGAGGAGGAAAGCATGAACTACATCTTGCTACACTTACCTGAGTTTTCTTGACAGTTCCTATGGTCATGTAGGTAGCTCACTATAGCTTCCTAAGTCTCCAGTTAGTTTTAATCTCCAGTCGTTTTAGTCACCAAACCAAAACACCATCTTCTCTATTTAAGACCTTTTCTAGAGAAATTTCTCAAATTCTCTGTACATATGGGTCAAGAAGCTGATTCTTCTGTCTTAATTTATATCAGTAATTAAATTGCTTGATTTTTTTATTGGGCTTAGCACTTTTCCCACTTTGTCTCCTCCTTGCTCACATAAAATGCTCAAGGTGTACTATTTGTAGCTTGCTCTCATTTAAAATTGCTCCATTTGGTGTGCAAGGATTAAAGAATAGCATGTTAAGCAAATATTTAGACAGAAGAAATTCTTATATTCATGGAACCCTGACGTGAATGATTTATGATAATTGCACTGCCAATTGATTTTTGTATCATGTTGATTAAGAGTAATGATACCACCACAAAAACAAAATTTTCAAATTCTCTACTTGGGTGTATCCTGACCATACTTTTTTTTTTTTTTTTTTTTTTTTGCTATGAGCCACCCAGAAGGTAAAAAAAAAAAGTACTTGAAAACACTGGCAAATACTGAAAAACTGAAAATATTGATGACTTAGCAATTGCTTAGCAGCTGTCTAAGCATGCTGTGCTTAAATAGAAGGTAATACTTGAACTGGTTTCATCGAGGCAGTAACTCAGCACTTTAGAAAGGTTCCATCTGCATGTGGAAAAACACATACATAAAAGATTAGTAATATACTATATGCTAGAATTGTCTGGTATTCCATATTGTAAGACTGAGCTTTCAGTTGTAAAACTTAATCTTTTAAACTGACATTTTCCACACTGACCTTTAGCCTTAGGATGACCTTTTTTTTTTAAATTTAAGGAAAAACAGCTCAGCTGTTTCCAAGAATGAGATCGGTGACAAACATAAGGTTTTGTCCATGCATGAAAAGTCTAGTAATACTTTGGTTTTTTACGAGTCCTCATTCATTGCAGGAGAGGTATAACATGCTATAAAATGATGGCTTGTGGACCAAGAATATAACTTACTTCTTTTGAAAACTAGCAAACTTGTACACATTTCTGAAGGCTCTAAATCTTTGAATAATTGCCTTTTATATTTTCTTAGACTTATGAGAGGACTAAGAATTGTTCTGAAAGGTTAGGTTTGCATGAGGTATGCCTCAGCTCAGTGATTTCTCAAAAAGGTGAGTCTCACATGCCTAAGCTCCATCTCCTTGTGCTAAATCTGTCTCACAGATTTTTTGCAGCCAGAACTCCAAGCAAACAACCGAGCAAGAAAACAACAGTTCTAATATTAGGGAGCAAAAAGTTAAACCAAGAAAAACAAGCGATATTATTCTATTTCTCAAATTCATCCATAAAACATTGTAAACTGATGTTCTCACAATCTGTTCTTGCAGTTGTATTTCTGGAGCATTTTTATTTCTGACTAGGTGGAGCTCAGCGTTGCTGAAACACAACGTTCTTCTTCTTGTAGCTCAAGTAACCAGGAGCCAGAAGCAGTTTTTGCAGGCATTGTCTGCGCAAAAGGTGCATTTGTCAGGAATAGAAGAAACCAGAAGTGGAGAGGGACAGAAAACAATTATTGACAAAATTCAAGGAAAGGGGAAATAGAACTCTGGGAATCACTGGAGATGAAAGGGAAAAGCAAAGACTGGAAGAAAACTCTGATTTTACATTTTTTTCTGGTGTTATGTGAAAAGCACAAGGACCGCTAACAGGGAGATGAAACTAGGGCTTGACAAGGTAGAAGACAGAGACTCCACTGGAAAAATAATGGAGATTGAAAAACAGCTGGACAGAAATCAGAAATAGAAGTGAGGCAGAGACAAGGAAAAATTGTGAATAAACAAGCTGGGATAGGTGAAATCTTTATTGGGGAAAAAAAAAAAAGCTTGAATCACTAAAGTGAACTTTACTCTCAATCTTTGGATTTGAACTCCAGGCCTGAAACTTCACAATTCTGTTGTTACCCAATGTCTATAATATGTGAAACCAAAATTTTGCATTCATTTCTAGCATTGCACATTGGACATGGCCTTTCCTTACTCAGGTGAGATTTACACAGCCTGTTAAAGTGACAGTCCTGCATGAGTGATGGACCCTAAGCATTTTAAAGTCAAGAACTTGGAGAAAAGAAGGCTCAGGGAGGACCCTATTGCTGCCTGAATAGAGGTTGTATCCAGGTAGGGGTTGGTGCCTTCTCCCAGGAAGCAAGTGACAGGAAATGGCCTCTAGTTACACCAAGACAGGTTTAGAATGGATATTAGGAAAAATGTCCTCTCTGAAAAGGTACAAGGCACAAGGAATAATCTGTGTCAAAAAGTAATGAAATCACTGTTCCTGGAAGTGTTTAAATGGTGAATGTGGTACTTGGATACATGGTTTAGTGGTAAGCACAAATAAATATTGGTTATGTAAAAAAAGAAAACTGGAACAGCAATTATTAGCAGAAGCTGAAAGACTGTTTAATAAATAAAGAAAGGAAAATAAAGCATGGGTTCATGGTTAAAGCAATAATGATATTCTGGAGCACTACATTATTTATATTTTCAATGAATTAAAATGCAAATAAAACATTTTACAAGTAGTCATTAATTATCCAACTTCTCCTTGATGCTTGCACAATTATGTTAAGTGATATGCTGTCATATTTGCAACTGAACATATTCTTGAATATACAAGGAGGTATACCACAACAGTTGTAAGAACTAAGGTTCTTCACATCTCATTTAGACATTCAGAATTAATAAATAATTTTGTGCAGAATAATTTTCTGACTCACCTGCTACTTCTACGTGGGGGATTTTACTACTTCCTTACTTTAATGAATCATTGTGCTAAGAAAGGAATAGCATTAAAATACTACCTGTGAAGGGTGCCATAACAAAGTCTGTCTGGAAACAAATGACTCCTTCACAAAAATGAAGGAAAGTGCAGTAGTGAAGAAGGAAAAACAAAACCAGCTAGTGATTAAGTGAGAGGTCATGTGGAAATCCCTAGTCTGCGAAAGAGCAGTTCAGAATTTTCTCATAACACTGCACACAAAATCACAGAAAAAAAAGGTATCCATTAAATTTTTTTAGACGTATTTAATGCTGAAGTCAGTGTACTTCAATGCTAACAGCAGTATATTGATGCATGCATGTATTTTTGATGGAAAGTATCATTGTTAGCTAATACACACTTAAAGAACCAACATCTACATGCTTAGCTGGTTACCAGCAAGGTAACCAGCTGGTATCCTTAGCTGGATGCCAGCAAGGGGACCACGCCCTCATACATGTACGTGTACCTCTATAATGAAGCATGCAGTTTATTTGCCTATCTGTACAATTTTGAAGCTCAGCATGTTCCTTAAAATTGTGGGATTCATATTCTCTGAACCTGAGAGAAGCAGTGAGAGAAGCAGAAAAAAGAATGATCAAAACAATTCTTATCTCATTCGCTGCTCCTGTGTTGTGCCAAAATAGAATGCAATATGGAGACTGTTTACCCAAAATGATGGTGGTTTGTTTCCTTGGCCTATCAGGGCCAAGCACGTGTCCAGACTGTCGGTTAGCAGACAGTCACGAGACTCTGGGCAATAGAGTTGAGTTGGGTGCTTGTGCAGATTCAGTTTACATGTAATGTAATATAGTGTAATGTAATATAGAATAATATAGTATAATAAAGTAATTAATTAGCCTTCTGATAAGATGGAGTCCTCCTCGTCATCTCCCCCATCGTCAGGCTTGCCCTGCTTTTACTATAAAAATTATTTGCAAGATACTTTTTTTACTTCAAATTGTGTCTCAAGGCCAAACCAAGGGAAGGACACTTGAGAGTGTGATAGAGATAAGGTGGTCAAATGGCACTCTATAAGCAATAATAAAAATACCTTATAAATAATTATATAAAAATAGTATATAGTTCTTTAAATTCCTCTTTCTGCGCCACATACTTTTTTTCCCATATTACACATAGCATGAACCAAACTGTTAGAGTCATGGACTCTATTTTTGCACTTAGAACAATTCATTCATGGAGCATCTATTAGCTGTGGCTTCTATGCACTGTTGTCATAATAAAAGCAAGTGCAGTTGGAGCTGTTTAGGTGACTGCTGTAATTTTACTAAATGTCTCAATTTTTCAGAAAATACCTTGTACATATTTTTCTTCTTGAGCTTCAAATGCTATGGAAACAGCGTCTTTTTCAGAATTTTCATGCTTCTTTTGGAGTCTGGGAAGAACAGGGAGGATCCAAGGCAGTACAAAGCATAGCTCAAATGGATATGTGGAATGGTTGGTTACAGACGTTTACATGACTAGGTGTGAAGTTATGGATTCTTCAAGACTCTCATGAGATTTTTTTTCTCATCAGAAGGAATTTTGAAGGTGTTTATCAACCTAGATCAATCATCATTTGAGGCTTGAAGTCTTAGACAAGATTCCATCATGACTTAGTGCAACAAGTCCGCAATTTTGAGGAGGACTTATTCTGTGTGTGTGTGTGTGCCGATGCAAATTTCACATTAGGATTAACTAGATCTGAATTGAAAGGAATTCCAAGTAGATTTATCTTGTGGCTACAATCTGAAGCTTCATAGTCATAGCAATAGTGAACTGAAGTGTTAAATATAAGTATTACATATGGCCACTAGTGCCTTGATTAAAGGTAGAGAAGAACTTCAGCACTTCAGTGAAAAAATTACCCCAAAAACCAGTGAAACTCCAAAAGTATGAACTGGGTAAATTAATTGCTAATTTTTCTCTTTTTTTTTTGCTTTATTAATAACTGTGTGGGTAAAGAGTTTTACCAGAGTGTAATGTCATCATTCATTGTCAACAGAATCAATAAGTTTTGACATTGTTAATTTTTTTTGCAAGTAATATTGCTCCTCCTCCCAACCATATAGACTGTTGGCTCTGGAAAGGCAGATTTAAAGAGATGAAGATACACTTGTTGAAGAAGAGAGGAAGGGAAGGATGGAAAAGATAAATGAGATAAGGGGAGATAAACCCTATAAAAAAAGAAGTTGAAGAAAACCGTAACAGTCATAGTTTATTGGTCCTGACTATTCAGCATCCCTTGACAGTAACAAGAAATAGCAGAAATTGGGATATTATTCAGACTTATCAGCCATGAAAAAAGCTGACAAATTTGGAGTAAGTGGTATTCAGTGCTATCAGCTTAATAGATATCCCAGAGAAAAGTACATTGAAATACAGACACTTGAACTTTGAGCATTAGATCTCGATCTACATAAAAAAGCAATTGCCTAGAAAACGTTTCTTAATTTTTAATATGCTTTAAGAGGAAAGAACAAAATAGCAAAAATGGAGTAAATGGAAATAATCATGCCTCCAATGACTGAAACCTAAGCAAATGTAAATTACTCAAGATGAAAGAGGTAAGTTTCACATTACCAAGGATGAGCACATAAAGCAAAAAGACCTTACTGTGAAATGGATAACATTTGGAAAGTTGTAGTGGCCAAGGGTGCTCCAGAGAGCTTTTCCTTCTGCCTCACCCAGATCAAATCTTTCTATGAGTCTCCTTTTCCAGTACACAAGCACTTAATGACAAATTCACAAAAGATAACTGAGAACAGTCAAATGCACATTCAACTTACTGAATTTGCTCTAAGACCATATATATCAACTGAAGACACTTACACCAAAGTGGATTTTCAGCCTGATTAAAATAGCTTTTTTTGGTTTTTTTGTTTTCTCTGATCATTTAAGATCTGCTAAATATTCAGTTCTTGGGTTTTTTTAAGACTCAATTTCCTCACGCTGAAGAGCATTTTGATTAGCATATCACAGTATAATAGGCACCCTGAATTATGCTGTGAAATATGTCCTGCAGATTCTACAATTGCAGGACATACAACAGCATTGATGTCCATAATTCAGCAGGCTGAGCTTTGAGTGGACTACATTGGTAATTTCTGAACCAAATCTACATGTACACTTTTCATTTGCATTTTACTTTAATGTTTCTGTTTTAGTAATTTTCACATATTACACCTTGCCAAACATACCAGATTTACTTGATTCCTCAGTCAAACCATGAATTATTAAAGTATTGTCTGAAGAGCTTTGTTTATTTCTTGAAACTCTCTTGAATTTAGGGTATATTTAACCTATATCAAAAGAGAGTTCACTTGGTTTCTCAAAGAAGTTTCACATACTACGGTTCTGTAGCATCTGCATTTCAATGGACATGCATGCTAACACGAATACCACAACTATGGAAAAATCTGTAGTTTTTCTTTTATTTTCAAAAGGAACTACAAATCAAAAGGAACCAAAAAATCTGCTTCAAAACTATTTATATGTATATAATCTGACCAGTTCAAACATCTTTTTAGATGCATTCAAAAGGCTGTATTTCAGATTTCAACTTCTAATAACAGAATAAAATATTGTTTTTTCCATGGTTTTTCCATAAGAAACATTTCAGCAATGCAGAATTGATAGTTTGGGGGGTGGGGGTAGGTTATTGAGATTTATTTGGGAAACTGACTTTGATGAAACAGCATTTTCTGCCAGAAAAAAAAAAAACACCAAAAAAAAAAAAAACAAAAAACAAAAAACAAGAAGAAACTTACTGACAGTTACAAATTTCTAACAAACTTTTAAAAAAAACATTCATTTTTAAATCCTTCATCTACAGGATACTATTGCTGCCACATAAATTGTTTTGGATTGATACTGCAAACATTTTAATAGATGAGGTGGAAACTCCTGAAATCAGGAAGAAAGTTGCTAAAATGCAGCTCATTCTTCCACATTAAGTACAGTGATTGAGAAATCCTGTCAGCAGTATCTACAGAACAAGGAAAGTATGCAAGGTCTCTTATATACATCACAGGGTTTTCTGCCACGAGAATTTTGCTCCAAATATCTAATATGTGAGTCGCCTATCTACAACTGTTTGATTTATCCTTCTTTATTCTTGTTTGAATTTATCCTTCTTTGTTTTTTTTTTAAACTTAGCTTTAGAGCAAATATGAGATTCAATTGAACTATGAGCACAATGGCCTCTGTTTTCTGCTTTGGATTACTCGACACAGATTACTCATAACTAAGAGACAGAATGAGAGCAACAACCTCTTGGACCTCAGATTTTACATCCAGAACTGTATTTTATAGGAATTACATACAAAGGCTAACTCTTTTTTATTGTGTTATATAATTCTTGATGCAGCTGTACCACGCAGAACCTATCACCCTCACTGAGACCTGCTAGAAGGACAGGGTGGAGCTACTCAGTAGCCAGTGCACCTAAGAATCTGAAATGTCACAGTGAAGGAGAGTTCAAAGAGATGAAACTCTATAACAAATAAAAAATTGTTTTGTTTTGTTTCATACTACAGAAGTACACACAGGGTGCTCAACACGATCAGGGACGGAAATAATGGCAGGCCAGCTAGACTGTCTGCAAAGCAATTACTGCCTTCTGCTCTGGATGTTAGATGGTCTTTGATGTCAGCAAATTTATTGGGTGGAATGACATAATCTTGAAGTCTGGGACCAAGTCAGGTTAGTAGACCAGTGTGAATACGTCAAGATGAAAGTGGCAAAATTTTTTATTAAGTTGATTCCTGAAACTCTTGAAAAGAGTCCTACAACACAGAACTCACAAATTACCTCAATCGGGAAGGAAAGAAGGGGTGTGTCTGCTGTTTGTTGTTAGGTGCTTGCAGCTTAATGTCGTCAGCTTGATTTCAATACCTATTCCCAACTGTTCTCATAGAGAACAGTTCTCATAGAGAACAGTTCTCACTATTCTCACTATTCTCATAGAGCCATATGTGCTCATGCTAGACACAGACCTAAATGTAAAAAAAACCAAATCTGTAAAAGAATGCATAAGTTTTTTTAGATGACACAGACTTTTCACTATCTGTTGCATCTTCCATATCTCAGAATGGAGACAGAACCCCCCAAGCAGAATTTTTCTTTCACTCTCTCAAAAGAGCCCCAGTAAACAAGATACTCAACACTTCAAGATTCTGTATTCTCAAAAGAGAAACAGCTCTACAAGGTAATTTGGCAATATTATTACTTTATACTAATTAAACCAGGTCTAACAATCCCAAGCCTTTGGAGAACTTTTGAATTACTGACATATTTGAAAAGGTATCATACTTAATTTTCATTCCTGAATCCATTAATGTTTTGAAAAACTCTCTTGTATCTGTTTCTTGTGACAAACAGGGTGAACAGACAAGAGCTTTGATCTTTTTTAAAGATTATGTTGGGTGCTCTACTTTTAAGAGTCTTGATCTTGTACAAACCTGTTAGGAGAATTTCTGGAATTTAAAAATGGCAGAAGGATACCATAAGATATAGCCTGTCAGCTAAATTCACAAGCTCAGTACCGACATTGTTTAGGAACACAGTTTTCCAACAACAGGATTGTTAATTGTTGGTAGTGGAGCAGAATTACAATGCCACTGTAGAACACAAATTTTGCAAAATACATAGCAGTTTTACAGGAAAGATTACACAAAATATAACGTCAGATGTTGGAATGTTGGGGGACACAAGACAGATGATGGACTTTGGACCTGGTTAACATAAGAGATTTGATAACAGGATACCTTGGCAAAAGCAAATGGAACTTTGAAAATTAGACCTAGATTGCAAGAAGATTAAATCAAATGGGTTTACCGGAAAAAGAAAATCCCGTTAAACTCTGCAAGCAAGAGATGTTGTTATATTGCATAAGTTTGTGTATGATTTTAACCTAATCATTGTAGTACATATTACTAGTCTCCCTGAAATAGTATATGAGCATTTGTATCCCACAAAAAAATCGGATTCTGATCACCAAGTCAGTCTCCCCATCTCTCTCCATAACTGACAGTCAGATTTGGACACATCTAAAAGGTTTTTTTTAACACATCTCTTTAACAGTTCTTTCTAGAAGACTATAATGTGTCATAATCCAGAAAACAAAAACAAAAAAAAAATCTCAATTCATAAAAAAACCTCTAAGGGGATCTGAAAGAGGTAAAAAAATAGGATAGCACTCAGATCTGCTTTCATGTACATGCCAGCTGGCATTTATCCTACTATCTTTATTCCTAGGATTAGGTCTAAAAATAGCCACTAACATCTAACAGTACTCTAGACAAACATTCTAGTTACAAACTACCTTACTAGTATCTAAATTGTGACCAAAAACCTTAGGAATGTTTGTCTTATCTGCTAGTCTTTCCAAGCCTGCCAGTCAAACTGCTTTACAAAATATAAAACTGCATATGGAAGTTGAGGAAAACGATGAGCAGAAATTGTGAGCTTTAAGATAGCACATTTTTACCTTCCTACTGAGCACAGTTAAAGATAACCACAAGCAAACTGAAGCATGGTCAATTTTTCAGTCTCACTGGGCCAAATACTCAAACCAAGGGAAGGATACAATGTGGACCACCGAGACAGAGTAAAAATGAATGCAAAAAAACCCATAAACAACCAATTCAGTTATAATAGACCATTTCCAAAAACATACTGAGTTCAAGGGCTAAACTTTTGACATATGAACAAAGGATAAAATGAAAATGAACAGCTGGAAAATATATTTAAAATTAGCATATTTCTGTGTATTCATCTCTTGGGCATCAGTTCAAATCCAATTAAAATCAATGCTAACACTAACAATTACCTCAGTGGCTTTGGACAGGAATCTGATTGACTCCAGCTTGTTACACTGATATATATATATATATATACAGCAACTTGACCCTAGCTAATGGAACCCCTTAAGGATTTTTGAAAGGCAAAGGGCTAAGTACCCTCCACTTTCGTGAGAGTGGGTGCTTATCATTCCACACAGTACTGTCTCCCATCTATGAGAACAAGAACAAAACTTGGTATGTAAGTGCCAGCTTCTGCTGAACTGAATTCCACATCTTGTAAGCCTTTTTTGTACTGGAGTCTGGACTGTGAAAGCAAACTGCTTAGCTATCTATTTTAGACTACAAGTTAAAAGAAAGAAAAAAAAAGAAAAAAATGGTGGTAGGACAGCATTGATTTATTGGCTAGTAGGAAGCAATGGCTGTTGGTGCTTAGCCACAATTCCCTGCTTGCCAAAGAGCCACTCTAAAATGAAATTGATGGGCAAAATAACCTAATTCTGAATCATTAGTGGACATGTCTTATTTGGACCAGTCAGTAAATGTCAGTAGGACATCAGTCCACAACAAATGTTTATGTTTGGACTGAATGAATTGCAGGATATTAGAAGGCAAAATAGTACTGTATCTATCTCTGCATTTCCTTGGATATTGCAACAAAACAGTCTAAAAAAGCAGTTAGAATGACACTTGAACTGAATATGTTTTAGTTTTAGAAGCTGTGCTTTGGAAGGAATGCACAAAAATCTTCTCCAGGAATATTTGAGAGAGATTTTTTTTATTTATTTCAAGGAGAATCCCACCTAGTGGTTCACATTGTTCTTAAACATTTAAGATGTTCTCAAGACATTCAACATGGATCCTGTTATACAGATGGTACAAAGAACAACTGCATACTTCATAAAGATTTTCATTTGCTGCTTTTCGATGGTAGTAACAAATTTATAGAGATCTTGCAGTTCTTTCAGCATTACAGGAAGTATTTTATGCCATTCAAGAAAAACAGAACACATTCTGTTAAAAGAGTCTTGGTAAGTCTCAGCTACAAGCCCTTTGTATTTATTCACCATCTCATTTTAATTCTTGCTTGTTCTTTTAAATGTTCTGTGAAGCAACTCCCTTGGCAATGAGCAAGAAGTCCTTAAACTAGACTTTATTACTGATTACAATCAGTGGCATTCAGTTAGCTGATGAATAACAAAGGTGTGCCACCTTGACCAAGCATCAACAGAAGACTATTTTCCCCAAGGACATGATCTCCCACCACAAGGAGGCATACAAACTGTGCAACCCCGACTGCAATATATAACACAAGTTTGTTTCTCAAAGGCTAACCTTTCTGACAAAGTTGGGAACTATTTGTAGAACAAATTTGTCAGCATGTCCTAATTTATCTTCACTAAAACCTTGTGCAGTCACTAAGTAACCAGAGTTAAGCTGTATCTGGACATTTAAAAAAATACTGGATGTGGCACTCAGTGCCATGGTTTAGTTTAAGAGGAGGTGTTAGGTTAAGTCATAGGTTGGACTTTATGATCTCAAAGGTCTTTTGCAACCTCGTTCATTCTGTGATTCTGTGCCTCATGTTGCTGGACTTGGCCCTCTATCTAGCCTGTCCAGGTCCCTTTGTAGAGGCCTCCAACCCTCCAACAGATTAGCACATGCTCCCAGCATGGTCTCATCTGCAAATTTGCTGATGGTGGACTCGATCCCCTCATCCAGATCACCAGTGAAGATATTAAACAGGGCTGGCCCCGGTACCAACCCCTGGGGTCCCCCACTAGTGGCTGGCCACCAACTGGATGCAGCACCATTCACCGCCATTCTCTGGGCCTGGCCATCCAGCCATATCTTAACTGCCAGTGATGGGCATTTGTCCAAGCCATGGTGGCCAGCTTTTCTAGATGTATGCTGTGGGAGACAGTGTCGAAGGCCTTGCTGAAGTCCAAATAGACAACATCCACAGTCTTACCTGCATCCACAGGGGGTCAGCTGGTCATAAAAGGAGATCAGGTTGGTCAAGAATGACCTACCCCTCCTAAACCCATGCTGGCTGGGTCTGATTCCCTGGCCATCCTGTAGGTGCTGTGTGATGGCACTCAGGATGATCTGTTCCATGAACTTACCAGGTACTGGGGTCAAGTTGATTGCCCTGTAGTTTCCCAAATCCTCCTTGCAGCCCTTCCTGTGGATGGGCATCACATTGGCCAGCTTGCAGTCATCTGGGACCTCCCTAGTGAGCCAGGACTGATGCTAAATGATGGACAGCGGCTTTGCAAGCTCATCTGCCAGCTCCCTCATCACCCTGGGATGGATTCCATCTGGTCCCATGGATTTGTGAGCATCTAAGTGGCTCAGCAGGCTCTGACTGCTTCCTCCTGCATAACAGGGGGGCTATTCTGCTCTCTGATACCACCTCCCAGCCTAGAAGGAAGATCACAAGGGCTGATAGTAAGAGAACAAAGGTTCGGTGGTTTTAAAACTAAAAAAGGAGAGGTTTATCTTGGATGTTAGGAGGAAGTTCTTTACTCAGGGTGGAGAGGCACAGGGACAGGTTGCCCTGAGAAGCTGTGGATTTCCTATCCCTGGAATTCTTCAAGTCCAGGTTGGATGGTAATTTGAGCAACTTGGTCTAGTGAGTGGCCACCCTGCCTATGGCAGGGAAGCTGGAACTAGGTGATAGTCAATGTCCCTCCCCACACCAGTCTTTCTTTAATTCTATTATAAAGTAATTATTTGAAGTTTTCTTGTGAAGTGATACACCTAAGAATGAAGGATAGTTAATTTGACCCAGAATACTGAACAAGCAGCAGCATGTCATTCACTACTGTACATCTGCAGTGCGGCAGCAGCTCTCTGACCACAGAGAGGAAGGCGCAACTTCCCCAGGCATTGTCCTGGGAAAGGCTGTGAGAAGATCAGAGAAAAGAATGATAAACAATTCTTATCTTCACTTGCTGCACCTGTTGTTGTGAACATGTGGAATTTGTTTGTTTACCAAAGGGTGGTTTCTTAACTGGGCAATGGTGATGGTGTTTAGCTTGAAGGACCAATTGGGTCCACCTGTATCATGACTGTCTGTAAGAGCGATAGGTTTCTTATTAAGTATAATATACCAAAGTGATTGATCAGCCTTCTGAGAATCATGGAGTCAATGCTAACCATTACCTGGCTGGGGCCCTGTGGCAACACTGCAGAATTTAGTTTATTGCTCTGAGAGGACTAAAGAATCATGCTTGGGAGAGCAGTGAAATTTCAGTGACCTTGCATAACCTTCACATCAATAATCCAGGTGAAAAAAATAATAAATAACAAAAGAAAGAGCTGTAATGAAGGGAATGAGGCAGGTACTTCACATGCAAAAAGATTTTGGATAGTAGAGTCCAGGTTCTTACAGAAATGGATGCTTGCTCATGTAACTTAGCAAGTAGAAATACAGGTGTGTGATGCATGTGGCATGTTTCAGCAAAGGCGTAGCAGAGCATCTCACTACCACCCCACAAGAGTTTATCTGTTACTTGTTAACCTGAGTTAGATAACTAAAACAGGACAACCTGTCTTGTAATGAGTTATTTTGGCACCATGGGGTTAACACTTGTTTGGCATCTCCCAATTGCCAATAAAAATCTTACCATTCAAGTGAGATCTGGTAAGAAAAGCTGGATTTTTGACTAACTGACATCCATTCACTTTACAACTATAAAAGCCATATCAAACTTTTCCAAAGCAGAAATCTTCTGGACATTTTACTGGGAAAATGTGGAGTTTCTCCCATGAGTAAGTGTTATAGATGGGTAAAACCTCACAAAATAAGGGCCTTGTTACCTTTGCAAAATCATGCTTCAGGCCTGTTTCTTCAGCTAAGTAGAAAAGGACTACGCAAAGGGACTCAGCTGAATTAGAGGTAGAAAAAAAAAGTTATACAACCATTATGTGTTCATGTTGTGGTTTATGATTGTTGGTTGAATTACATTTGTTGTGCTTAAATGGAATACAACTGATTTAAGCCTAACTGTTCAAAAAGGCCTAGTTTTTGCAATAAAGGAGCTCTCTTTTGCACCTGCTGGGGAATTTGCATCGCTCTGCTTCATAAAAAGTAGGGACTCCTGTTTTGTGGTTACTCCCCTGAAGGTTAGATGAAGGAATCTGTGTACATTGTGCTTTTGGTGGTAAGTTACATTTGACTCTAAATCAGTACTATTTCTTTTGCTAGCTTTAATATAGGTACCTTGATATAGTACAGTGCTTTATGTTACGCTATAATCTAGTAGTAGTTCTTCACTTCCATACTGTGCAGTAAGTAATTATGATTAAGATCTTTCATCTGTTATCTCTTGTCTGTTTAAAAAATAATTTACTTTTATAGAAAGATATTATTTACCATCATTAGAACTTCTGATTCCTTAAATTTAAACTATTGCCAAAATCTGAGGCTAAGGCAGGGTTTGTCCAAAGCTTCCACTTGTCCCATGATCAAAGGTACCATAAATATTTTCGGCATATGAAAACAGATATATAAATTATGATAGTTAGACTTCATGGTAATAGATGAACTGGTCTCTTAAAGGGACAATACTTGGACCGAAAGGCAATACTAGCATTTCCAATGAAAAATATATTGGGTAACAGGATTTAAAGAAAGGTAATAAATAGTGGGGAAGTAAGGCTCTGTAGAAGAATCTGGACAGGCTGGATAGGCTGTAGAAGGATCTGGACAGGCTGGATACAATTGGCACCAAGGCCAATTGTTTGAGGTTCAACAAGATCAACAGCTGGGTCCCAGGACACATCAATGTCATGCACACCTACAGTTTGAGGACAGAGCTCCTGGAAAGCTGCCTGGCAGAAAAGGACCTTGGAGTGCTAGTTGCAAGCCATCTGAATATAAGCCAGAATGCACCCAGTTGGCAAAGAAGGCCAATGGCATCCTAGCCTGTATCAGGAATCGTGCGGCCAACAGGACCAGGAGTGATCAACCCTGTACTCAGCACTGAGGCTTCATCTCAAATCTTGTGTTCAGTTCTGGGCCCCTTACTACAAGAAGGACATTGAGGTGCTGGAGTGTATCCAGAGAAGAGCAACAGAGCCGAAGAAGCGTCTGAAGTACAAGACTCACGAGGAGCAGCTGAAGGAGCTGGGGTTGTGTAGTCTGGAGAAAAGGAGGCTCTCTACAACTATCTGAAAGGAAGATGTAGTGAGGTAGGGATCAGTTTCGTCTCTAAAATAACAAGGAATAGAAAAGAGTGATGAAGACCCTTTGCCCCCAAGGAAAGAAGAAGAAGACCTCTGTTCCCAGGAATGAAGATGATCTCAGTGATAGATAAAGAGAAACTTTGCTCTTGAACAGCTCATCCTTAAAATAGTACCCCATAAGTTGATATGGCCCATAAACACAGCTGTGGGAAAGCTGTGAAAGATGGGAGGGACTTCAGGATTGCAGATTCCCGGGCAGCTGCTATTTGTGGACATTAAAAGCCACAAGAGAACTAGTTCAGGTGGAGAAGTCTCCATGGCATGGCAAAGGAAACTCCTCTCCCTAAGAGAACTGGAGAAAGATTATTCTAGAGGTGATAAACTGACTGAATTGTTTCTGTATGTTGTTAGTGGGAAAGAAAAGGTTGTAGAGGGGAGGAAAAGTATTCTAAAGGTTTTGTTCTGATTCTTATTATTCTTTCATTTAGTTACTGTTTGTAAACTTTTCTTTATACCTTTTTAAAGTTTTGAGCCTGCTTTGCCTCCTCCCAATCCTATCTCTCAGCAGGAAATGAGTAAGCATATTCTAGTGGGTGCACTGGCATTTAGCCAGCACTAAACTCACCACATTAATTGGTGCATTGGCCAGGAAATCTCAACTCAGTGAACCAAAACCACTACAATCTTATGGAGCAACTTAAATTCATTTCAAGTAGACAGGAACTAAACAGGTAGGTCAGTAGAACATAATCAGAGAGCGCTTCGTGTAGAAATAACAACTTTTGGACCAGTGAATGTGTCTGTTTCTTTACTGCTTCCTGTATCCAGCTGAGGTAGCATACTTTTCAGTCGCTATTTTATTCTGTAAAAACTATATGAAAAAGGGCAGTCATTATTTATTGGGGGGGAAAACAACCATATGAATTGTTATCACCTTTCAAGAGGTTTTTGCAAGTATTGTAATATTAAGTCACTGCTCTGCAAAGTTTTTAAATGGGAAGGTGTAAACTATGCCATAGAGCATAAAAGAGAGACATGGTGTAGAGGGAAAAGGGTGACTGAAGATGTGCCAGAACCAAAAGTGAATGTTTGTAACTTGAGTTAATTATTTACATTTAACAACAGAAAATGGAAGGTTGTGAAGAGAATGTAATTTCTTTTCTGCAACAAGAACATACCAAGACTGATTTAGTTGTATTGGTGACTGTTGAGTTGTTCTGCATTGAATCTCCCAAACCTGAAGGGCCTTCTCCAAAATCTTCCTACAAGTACAATAGCCATCAGCTCTGAAATCAGTGGGAATGTAAGGCTTTTTTTTGACAGATGTGGAAGGCCCTGATTCTGAAGAATCTTGTACAGGGTATTAAGAATTGCTATAGCATATGCTTAAATATGACTACATTCATAAAACACTTAGTGTGACATTTTTTTCAGACTGCTTAGATTTTAAAATATTCATGGTCCAGGCAAATAGACCAGAAAATGTGCTGAAAGATCTATTGATGTATGTCAGCAAAGAATCATGTTTACAATATAGCAGTTGAGCTATTTAATGTTTTTCTTTTTTTTCCAAGTGCGAGACTGATGCGGTATTTATCATAAGTAATCCTTCATATGATGATGCACACATAAAACCCTATAAAGATAGAAGACATAGTTTAATTAGATTTGGGCAGTAAGCTTGATGAAATACAAATCATCTTTCTCTAGATTTCTGTTTTTAGCGAGCATTTCTGATTTCATCCCAAAGCAACTATGCCCTTCTCCAGCACTCTAGGAACATCATAAAAGCCAGGAAGCACCAAATTCAAAAAGAAAGTGCTTCTTTACACAGTGTACAGATCTTTAGAAGTTTTTTGATAAAACAACTTGTGGAATCTAGAGGTTTACATGGCCAAAAGAGCAAACTTTAGAAATCCTCAGTCATAGAATGTTTGGAGACCAGGACCATGATATAGAGTACCACCACACAAATGTAAAGTTCTTACTCTTTCCTAGGCTAATAGCTGTCATTGGAGACGTGATGCTGGGTTGGATAAACCTTTTCTCTTACAAATGCTCACATTCTTTTGTCCATAATTTTAAGCTGCCAAACAACAGGGAAAACATTTTGCCAGACTATAGACTTTTGGCTGAATTAAAAGTACATGTAACACGCAGCCAGAATGTCCCTTTCACAAAACACGATCAGTGATTATGCTAAACGTGACTGACTCAATATCTTGCACAGTACAGCATGTGTGACTACTGGAACACAAGAGGAATTGAATTACGGGAACAGAAAATATAAAAAATGTTTCCAGTGACCAGATTTCCTTGTTATGAGAGTTTACTCCAAAGTTCCTGACACAAAGCAGAGGTAGAAAAGTCATTAAGTTAAGCAAGAAAACAGTTACACCTAGTAGTGTTTTCTCTGTGCCAACTTTGAGGCAACATCTTAGAGGACAATGTAAAAGGTTTCGACTGAAAAAGTAGCCCCAGACATTTCTTCTAGGAGGCATAAACACATCTCTTCTCTTCTGAGAAGTCCAAATTCATAGACAAGGATAAAATACACACTTTTTAAACACTGTGCCATCCTGATAATTACACTGGCAATAACATTTCTTTGAAATATCAAGCATTAAATACCTCATCAAGACAATAACTTTTGAATGAAATATTTCATACTCCATTCATTCTACTTTCAATGCCATACACTAAAATCATCCTGAAAATAAGGCATTTTGTGATGTGTTGCTAAACCAAGGTGGGTTAAGGAGAAGAGAATATGCCTTCCAAATTAATTTCCTAACCTTTTTAACTACAGATTTCATAGTTCATGTCTAGGCACTCATTCATCAGAAGATGAAAGCAGTGCTCAACTCTAAACACTTACTTACTTAAGACTCACTGTGTACTTTGCTGAATAAATATGAATCTAAGCCTAAACTAAGCTTGCCCTAACTGTCCTTCTGATAAAGGGACTATAACTACCTAAATAGGACTCTTTGTTTTAGATATCATAGCCTCATAACTTTCCCCAGAGTATTAATTAAGTCCACAAAAAATCCAAAAAAATATTGATACAAAGGGGGGAAAAGCCCTTCCCACAAAAATAGATGCAATATGGGTCAGCTTAAATTAAGCTTAAAGTAAGAATTTCCTGAATAGCAGTAATTTCATATTATACTTTATCCTCTGTATATCAGAGAGTTCCCCCTTTCACTGTGGCTATGGAAACATCACTCTTATTGGATGATTTAACAGAAGCCCTATTTAAGTTTTGATGTTTTCAAACTTCACTGTTTTCCCTTCTAATTTTACTTCATAATGTTAAGCTACTTATTAGTGAAATAATTGAGTGAATTATAGCTTAATCTCCAAAAGACTGTGAGTATTCAGTTTAATTCTGCAATGAAAATATTTTCTGTGGAAGCTGGTCTGCAAAATAAGATCTTACTGTCCTGTGTGCACATTAGTGTAACTCCCACTGAGATGTAGGGACCACATGAAATTCAATACAATCTTCAAGAAATATGATGATTTTTGAAAGACAGGGGGAGAGATAAGGACGTTATTCAGTAAATTTATTATTTTATGGCTCACCAATATGACCCTGATCTTGAGACCAGTGGTCATTTATCTAATCCACTGTAACACAATTTCACAGGCCTCTTTTTTTCCCCTCTGAAAGGATTGCTGGAGACAACTAGACTAACAATATTTATTTTGGTTTATTTCAATATTATTTATCTTTCATTAGAAGCTTATTTCTGTCATTAGCAGCATGCCTATAATTCAGATTTGAATACAGTTTCTTGTGTCCTCACTAATCTCTTACTTAAACAATGTATTTATGTTCATTTTTCTACAGTCTTATAATGCTTCTGCTTATTTCTTGAGAAGCTTTTAAAAAACTCTCTATTCTGTAGGGAACAGACAATATCTTTTGTCACCATCTTCAGATTTCTAGGATGCATAAACTATATGGATTTGGACTTCAGCTTGTCTTTGGAAATACTTACTTCTGCCAGGCTTGTTCTACTATTATTAATGCTCTTAATTGATTTTTGTGAAAACATGCATTGCTTTATCCCATTGCTGATGGTGAGAGAGTGAGAAGCCAGCTCTCCATGCCATAGTGAATCATGAAGTACATACTGAATTCAGTGATTTGGGGGGGAAGATGGCTATAATCCTTCTAGTCACTGGAAAATCCATTTTAGTGTATGGGACAGTGACAGAGAAATTGTTGCTAAAAATACATAGGTTTATCCTCCTGTATTTTGCAAGCAACCAAGGGAAATCTGATTCTCAATAGGTCATCTAATGAAGAAGTCCCAGTTCCATTAAGATTTCTTTAGGTCTGAGCAAGAAATGGATTTTGCCACAATGAAGGGCAAGAATGAGATACCTAAACAAGACAGTCCTTTCTAGTGAAAATTAAATATGCCAAACAACAGGAGACTAAAGAAGGGTTCCTCTGAGTTTACTTAGAGGGATTCTCCAGTATATTCCATGGGTGGCTTTAACATTGTATTTGAAAAAATATTATTTTCATTTGATAAAATGAATATTTTGTTTCAGGATTTGAAACTGGACTCAGGGAAGATGGAAGTCTTGTCAATAGCTTGGTAATTAGTTTTCTCTTCTAAGAACTTCATTTCTTTAAAAGAGTTTTAACTTCCTGGTTAGGTGCTAAATGTTTAATTAAGCAAAAGGTAAGGACAACAGTCACTGTCATCTGAAGTAGTGTTACAGTTTCCCAGAGCATACAGACAGATGACTATCATCGGGTTGCTGTTTTTTCTTTCTCCTAAAGTACTCAGTCCCTCTCTGGAATCACGTGATGGATCATGAGAATGTCACAACGGAAACATATCTTGCTCTTTTTTGTAAAACAGAGAATGTAAAAAATGCAAATGCTGTGAAGGGACTGGACTAAAGGGAAAGAAGGAGTGAACAGCAGCTGTAGATGAAGCTATATCTAAGACAAAGCTTCTTATGTTGACAAAGCTATACACGAGAAGAAGGCTGTTGGTTTGCCTTAAACAAATATGGAGTTTCTGGATTCATTTGTCAAATACATATGGGAAGCAATGAGGACTGTTGAGATTATAGGGTGGTTCTGTTGACACAACTTTTACTCAGAGGTTTTTGCTAGAAAAGCAATGAAGAAAAATGTATAGGAAGAATGATAACTCACTTTCCTCACCAGGAAAATTTCTCAGGTAAAATGACTCATCGTGCTCATCCCAAAAGTCTATCAAAAAAAAAAAAAACAAAACTATTGCATTGCAAACAGTCAGCATTAAAAAAGAAATACTGAATCTCATTATGCCATGCTACATGTGGATTTATACTTTGTTTAAAGGGAAAAATTGAATTGAACTTTAAAAGGATTAATGTATAGAACAACCTAAAATCATGCATTTCATAAAAGCAAAATATTTCTAAGGAAACAAATTTTGCTAAAACATATAAATCAAAAAAGCATTAAATCTCATATTCACAGAACACAAAATAAGACAATCCAAGACAGAACCAGAGAATATGCAGAGTTGGAAGGGACCCACAAGGATCTTCGAGTCCAACTTCCTGCACAGCACCATTCCCAAGAGTCACACCATGGGCCCACAAGTATTGTCCACATGCTTCTTCAGCTCTTATCAAGCTTGGTGCTGGGACCACTTCCCAGGAGAGTCTGTTCCAGTGCCCAACCACCCTTGGGAGAACCCTTTTCTAATATCTAAACTAAACCTCCCCCTACACAACTTCAGACCATTCCCTCAGGTCCTGCCACTGGGAACCAGAGAGAAGAGGTCAGTGCATGCCCTTGCATTTCCCCTAGTGAGGAAGTTGTAAACACCAACAAGGTTTCTCCTCAGTATCCTCTTTTTCAGGCTGGACACACCAAGTGACCTCAGCCACTCCTCATACGACTTCCCCTCAAGGCCCCTCATCATTTTCACTGCCCTTCTTTAGACAGTCTCTAATACCTTTATATCTTGCTTGTATTACAGTCACCAAAGCTGTACACAGGACTTGAGGTGAGGCTACCCCAGTGCAGAGCAGAGTGGGACAATCCCCTACCTTGCCCAGCTGGCAATGCTGTGCCCTGACACACTACAGGACACACCTGGCCCTCCTGGCTGCCAGGGCACTGCTGACTCATATTCAACTTCCTGTCAACCAGTGTAGCCACATTTCTCCTCATGGAGAAAAGCAGGGCACAGTTTTTCCCAATAATATTTCTGGGATTCACATTCTCTGAACATCAAAGAAAGAAAACACAATTCTTATCACTTGCTGTGCCTGTGTTGTGCCAAAGTAAAATGGAATGTGGAGATTGTTTACCCAAAGTGAGGATGTTTTGTTCCTTTGGCCTATCAGGGCGAAGAGTGTGTCTGTGTTCAGGACTGTCTGCTGACAGTCACAGAGCAGCCATGGACGAGGGAAGAGATGAGTGCAGTTCTGTGCAGTTGTGAGCAAGAGTGAGTGCATGGCAGATTCAGTTTTAGATGTATAGAATAATATAGTGTAATAAAGTATTTCATTAGCCTTCTGATGCCAGGAAGTCAGATGCATCATTTTCTCTCCCCTCGAGGGAGTTGCCCTTGATTTACAATAAACCAGCATCCCCAGGTCATTTTCCACGGCCCTTCTTTCCAGCATCCCATTGCCCAATCTGTCTCTACATCCCAGGTTGCCCCATCCCAGGTGCAGAATACAGCACTTTTCTTTGTTAAAATTCATACTGCTGGTGATTGCTTGGCCCTTTATTTCATCAAGATCTCTCTGCAGTCTCCCTGCCTCCAAGGGAGTCAATTTTTCTTCCCAATTTAGTATCATCTGCAAACTTAGTATCCATTCAAGTCCTGCATCAAAGTTATTAATGAAGATGCTGAAGAACACAGAGCCAAGGATGGAGTCCTGCAAAACCCCACTAGTGACAAGACACCAGTCTGATGTCACCCCATTCACTATAGCCCTTTGTATCCAACCTGTGAGCCAGTTGTTCCCCCATCCCATGATGTGTTTAACCAGCCGTAGGTTGGACATTTTGTCCTGGAGGATACTGTGAGAGACAGTATGGAAAGAGTTACTGAAATGGAAAAAGATCATATCAACTGGCTTCCCTTGATCAGTTAGGTGGGTTACCTTGTCATAAAAGGAAGTCAGGCTTGACAAGCAGGACTTCCCTATCAGGAAGCCATGCTGGCTGTGAACAATGAACATATTATCTTTCGGGTGTTTTTCAGCACCTCCCTAGACAATCTTCTCCATGATTCCACCAGTCAGTGGTGAGACTGAAAGGCCTGTAGTTGCCAAGGTCTTGCCTGGGACAAGGTTAGCCAGCTTCCAGTCAACTGGGGCCTCTCCAGATTCTGAAGAAGATTCCAAAATCATTGAGAGAGGTTTGCAATGACACCAGCTAGCTCTTGAAGAACTCTCAGATAAATCCCATCAGGCCCCATAGATTTATAGTGATCCAGCTGGAGCAGTAGATTACACACAACTTCAGGGTCAGCTGGAAGTTTCTAATTCACACAGCCATGGCCCTCCAGCTCAGGGCACTGGGACCCCATTAGTCTATTACTGATGTTGAAGACATAGGCAAAAAAAGCATTAAACATCTCTGCCTTGTCCATGACCGTGTTTATGAGGTGACCATCCTCATCCTGTTACAAGCTGATATTTTCTACGCTGCCTTTTGTCATTAATGCATTTGAAAAAACTCTTTATTGCACCCCACATTTCTGGCCAGCTTCAACTCTGGTTGAGCATGGGCCTTTTCTCCCAATGGTGGTGAACAAGCATCTCAGAATGCCATCCATGTCACAGCATCTTGCTTTCACTGGGCATATACCTTCCTTCTTTGCATTAGTTCCAAAAAACAATCCCTTATTAGCAAAGCCAGTCTTCTCCCTCATCCGCTTAGTTTCCAACATTTTGAAATTGCCTGTTCCTGTGCCCTGAGGAGGTGGTGCTTTAAAAATGACCAGCACTTATGGATCCCAGAACTGTCAAAAGCATTTTCCTGCTCACCCTGAGCAGCTGGAAGTCTGCTTTCCTCATGCCCAGAGTTGGAGCTTTGCTGGCACTTTTCCTCTAGACAACAGTTTTTAAACTTGATTGTTTCATGGTTGCTGTGGCCAAGAGAGCTACCAATCTCCACTTCACTCACAAGCCCTTCTTTGTTAATAGGCAGCAAATCAAGGAAAACATCTTTCCTAGTAGACTCCCTTAGTACCTGTAATGTGAAGTTATCATCCAAGAGTTTTAGGAATCTTCTGGACCAGTTTGTGAAGCTGTGTGGTATTCTCAGTTAACATATGGCAAGTTAAAATCACCCATAAGGAAAGAGGAGTTGACTTAGAAGTGTCCCCTCATTCCTCAAAGAAAAATTCATCAGCATCATTTTCCTGACTAGGTGGTCTATGGTAGACTAGCATGATGACACTGCATTATTTGTTTGTCCCTTGATTCTTATCCAGAGGCTCTTAACTGTGCCACTGTAAACTTTAAGCTCCATAACATTCCAAAATTTCAGTCCCTCCATTACATACAACACACAAACCCTATCTCACCAACTCTGTCTATCCCTCCTGAAGAGCTTGTAACCATCCCACATGGCACTCCAGTCACAGGACTCAACCCACCAGGTTTTGCTTTTGCCACTGATGTCAAATCTCTGGGACTAGACGAAAGCTTTGAGTTTGTCTCGTTTGTTGCTTATGTTGCATGCATTGGTATAGAAACATTTTAGGTGTGGTTGGTTGTATCTGACACCTCATGAAGCAGATTGAGGGATTTCACTTGCACTCGCTTATGTTTTGGAACACCATCCCTTTACATAATAAAATATATCATTATCAATCAAAGAGTAGGTAGGAATATAGGATAACAAAAATGCTAGAGGTTGTGAGTCATTACTTAAGTTCAGGTGAAATACAACCACTTTTGTTTGGGAAATGGTGATGCTTGCACTTTTTTGTTCCCAAAAGGAGTACTAAATAAGACAAAGGAATTCATAATAAGCATAACTCACTATGTCTACATTCTCCTTAAAAAAGGAAGATTAAAAATCCTAACATGTCTAGTGGCTTTAAAAAGCAGTAAATTTCAAACACTTGAACACTATTTTTAAGTAATAACACCTTAAGAAAGAAGTAATAATGTGTCTGAAATAATTGCAGGAGATTGATTAAATAAGATCAAATTTTGTGATCCACTTTTACTTACTGCCAGTTTGGGTCCTGGAGTGAAACAAGGAAAAGGGAGAGGTGAAAGTAACTGACAGAATGGAAGAAAATGTTTGGTTTAGGTGTCTTAACTCTCTGCTCTAAAAACAGGAAAGTGTCTTACTGACTTCCATGTGAACAAGACATTATCAAGTGACATTCCTACCTAACTCCATGTTTGGCTTGCTCTTTGTACCCAGAAGCCTGACATGGAGTAATTGCTCCTCACTTCATGAGTAATTTCCACATTTTGCTTCCTTTTATAGCTGCTGCTATTTTGACTTAAATGTTTTAGATTAAACAGTCTCTTTACCAGTAATTACTACAGCAATTAACTAGAAAATTTTGTGAAATTATGCAAGTGAATAATATTAACTCATGGGAGAAATACTTGCAGAACAAACCTTTATCCTATATTGTTTTCCTATAAAATTATTCACAACATGGATTCCATCTGTGCTGCTCTTCCTCATTGCTTATTAAGCTGTTAAGTCTACCAATTTCTTTAAGTGAAGTTAATCACATAATAAGGTGCTACTCATTAAGGTTCTTAAAAATAAATTTTCAAGTTATTCACTTACACTTTCAATGGAAATACTATGTTGTAGAAAATACCATTAAAATATACAAACCATAAAAATTCAACTGTCTCTAAAACTAAAAACATGAGAAAAAAGTCATATTACAGATTTTCCAGTACACTTTCCCTGAAATAAACAGGTAGAAAATCTAGCACTGTTCCCAAATTTTAAGTAATCCTTCAGAATAAATTAGAAATATGGTTGAAAAGATAAACCAATTTTTCATTGACCTTTAAATGACCTATCTTCATTGAAATTTTCATTTAGATCAGTTAAGAAGCCAATTTTTCAGATATTCAAAAGCTTTCAAAAATTGAAATTTGAAGTGTTTCAACTCTTAGAGGTGTCTTTCTGAAGCTCTAGCAGTTCAATAGCCTACCTAACTGAAAAGCTGTGCATACTCAGACATTCTGTTTGTCCATTCCTCAGCTCAGGAAGTTATTTCATCCTCTAACTCTCAAAACAGGAAAGTATTCACTGGATATCAATTTACATATCCCATGTTTATGAACTTTTTTGGCTTCTGAATCACTTCCATCCATAAGCAGTCACATCTGCTCCCTCAAGAGATGTGCTAACTTTATCCCTTCTTTTCCTCCACTGGGGAAAAGGATCAAATGAACCTGCTTTAGTCTGTCTAGTTGCAAAGCTGTAGGGAAATAGAGCAAAAGACTGAAAATAGCTGATTAGAGTAAAGGAAAGGAGAAGGGATAAGAAAGGGTTTCCTTTGAAAACTTTATGGAAGCTACTGAAAAGAAGGGGGGAAAGACCAAAGTGGTTTTTTTCCATGGCAAGCTCTGACTGGCAGCTCTCCCCCAGAAAGTGAGGATCAACTCCAGAGCTGACATTTGGGAGAATTTGAATTTTCTCTAATTACTGGGTGAAGTTCTTGTTAGAGAGGCCTCCAGGAAGAGAAATCTGTAGAATTATCTTAACTACTTTTGGGAGCACCTTTTTCTTAAATTTGTGAAGAAAAATATTTAGTTTTATTTATTTTCCTTTGTATTTGTATCAAAATGAAAAATAGGTTTTCAAACAGAACAGATGCTGCTCTATTTCACAGGAATTATTTGTATTGGTTGTAGATAATTACATAATCTGTACATTTTAATTATAGAGAGAAACATATCACATGTAACTGTGGTCAATTGCTGAGACAAAGCTGAACTGCAATAATATATTTGTTCATATTTTTAGGAAAATCAGCTTAATTTTGGACAATTTAAAGTTTTTCTGTCAGTTTGGTGTGGCAGTTGCAAAAAAAAGATGAAAAATAAAATATTGCTTTATGACAATGTTTACCCAAATACAGAACAGAAAAGAAGAGATTAGGTATCATTTCTGCAGAAAAGGATTATGTGTTGTTGTGCATAATCAGAAACTAAACAGGACTAAAACATACTACAATATTGTACAATACATCATCATAGTTATAGACATCTAGTTATAGACATCTTAAAAGATAGATGGGAAATTATTTGTGCAGAAAGAATGTGATATCAGCAGGAATCCAGCTTGGATTCGAAGTTTGGACAGTACACTTTAGAAAAATATTGAGTTCAGAAGAAAGTAGCAAAAATTGTGGGCTTAAGAAAATTTTTTACAAAGAAAGATGCATAAAATTGTGGCTGATAATTTGAAGCAAGTGGAAATTGGCAATGGAAGTGATAACATGCTGCAGCAAGTACAAATAAACAATCTGGTTTTAATACCTGGTGTGTAAGCAAAAAAAAAAATTTCTTCATTTATGGCAAAATAGATTAAGAAGATGCATAAGAACGAAGTGTCTTCATTGGCATGATCTATAAACTAATTGCACTCTATAAACATGGTCTTTCTGCCAAAGAACTTAAAGTTACCAGCCAAAGTAGCATAGGATATACATTCAAACAAAAAAAACCTCTTAATGTATAATCAGTATCCATTTCAATGAGTGTGCTGAACTGCTGCCTTACCAACAGCCATGTAAACCAGAAGGAAATGTGGCACTTTGTGGAACTAGAGAGGTAATGTAACAGAGTAAAATCAGGACCACTCTTATCTTGTCAATACATATTGCAGTACTATCTTCAAATTCTGTAACAATATCATAATTCCAATATGAAAAGTCATCAAACATCAGTTAATGGTCTCCCCTCAGGTCTTATATCTCCAACAACTCCCTCATACCTCTGTCCCTTTGGGAGAAATGCTATAATTCTCCAGCGCCAGTTTAGAGAGTTAGTCCTTAGTCAATCAGTCACCTGATTCCAAATTTGCTATGAGTACAGTCTCCTAAAAGACAAATCTAACCCTATTTACAGTTTTTCTCAATTTTTATTGAAGCCTAGTAGAAATAACCTGGACATTACCAAAGATCTGTGGACCATATTTGGAAAACTCCAGTTTTGAATCAAAGTAAAATGAATTACCTCTTCTAGTCTCAACTAAAACTAGCAAACAAGCAAGGATTATTATTTAAACTTCTAGAATATTCCTTCCCCCCTGCTTTCTATTTGTAGTTTTTTAATTATTTTTCCCCTTACTGTTAGTAAGGAGAAGATAACTAAAGAACTTATTTAATCTAAATCTCATCTTATAGTTTATTTGATATTAAATTTTGAAAAACATCAGAAAACAAGAAAGTAACAAATGTTACCACTTGAATACTTTTAGTAATCTATATTAAATTAAATATATTATAATAAGCTTCAGACCTCAGGTAAGCTGTGTAATTTAAAGTGTCATATTTACTCTAATTAGTTTTTTAAAAGTAATAATAGTGTTGCTGAAATAATGCCAGGATTTTCTAACACTATTTTTAATATTAGAAAGTTGGCATGTCTCTTTTACAGTGCTGGGTGTGCATGGGATCCCTCTCCCAAACACACAGCCACTCTTCCAAAATTTTTCATTATTAATATATTTTAGCAAACAAAAAACATTATGGTCATTTGCTAAAAATTACATAGTTCTCTTCATCAATTAGTATTCTACCTTCCATTGGTTATTGATTTCATCGTCTCATTCTAATGAGTCCACATTTTCAGTCTTTTTATTACATTTTTTCCAGCTAGAGAGGTTGTCAGTACAATTGTTGAATTGTCTTTCTTAGTTTCTTCTTCATCTTTGGGTTCTGAAAAATACTCCTGTGGTCCAGTTTCAGCAATGTATCTCTCGCAGACTTTGTTTATTGAAGCATATCAAGGCTGACTACAGCTGTTGTAGCAAAACCTAAAGTTTTAGTAATTTTCCCAAACTGTGTTCTCACAGTGGCAGCTTATGGCAAGCATTTAATTCTGGCTATTGTGGCATATGACAGGGTGGAAAATTACACTTATTATTAATTAATTAATTAATTAGAAAAGTTAATTAAAATAATTAATTAGGAAAGATATCAGGAAAGTCATGTCATTTCCAACAATAGCATCTTACAGAATGCAGAATTTTTGGTTTCTTAACACATATTCATCTCTATTTTATTGCAACTGATAAACTCACAGTGCTATTTTGGTTTATAAATGGGAAAAAACAAATTAACAGATGTTCGTCTTTATCCTTAAGTTCAAAACTGGTCTGGGCCAAGGGTCCTTCTATATCAGCTATTCTCAGTTTCACTGCAGTGGTTGAATTGCTCAGGTTGACTGTCTGAAACTTGGCCATAGGTCATAGCCAAGGTAAGAGAGCAGCAGAGGGGTATCTGTGACACACTTAACTGCACTTTTCATATTTTGCAGGATTACACAAATTATAATTTGTGTAATAATAATTTAATTTAATATAATAATTATAATTATTTAAAATAATATTAATTTCCCTGCTAGGGAAATTAGGTGCTGTTTGACCTGGGGAAGAGTGGGGAGCAAGTAAACACCAGCTCTGAAAGACAGCTGTGGAGTCTGGAAGTAGGGTCCAACAGTTGAGGTCATTCACATCTTCAATAAGCAACAGTTTGCTTCAGGGCTCGGCAGTCAGAGCCTTCAGATCATACAGACACTGTCAGCAAGCACTCTATCAAGCTGCTGTTAACAGTTGACTTTATAATGCATCCAAATACCTGGTTTAGATAGAATTTATCTACATCAACGCCAACTAAGCTGTAGGCAAACTTTAAACACTGAAATACTAATATGCCTTAGAATATTAATTTTAATACACCTAAAGTAGACTGCATGGGTAAAAGAAACCTGTTTGATGGGAAAGAAGCATTGACTATAAAGCAGAAAAACCGAAAGAAACAAAACACCTATTTGTAAAAGTTGTTAACTAGTTAACTAGTTCTTTTTTTCCTTGAAATCTCCTTCCAGGAAGTTTTTGTATAATATTTTGTTTTACTGATGAGTGGGAGAAATCAGAAAAAAGCAAGACAAGCAGTAAACCTGTTTTTTAAATGACTGTACTTGCACTGCATCTTGGACTCCACTCTGAAAACATATCAAGTTTTGTGTATTTTGTGGAGATGAAAATCATAAAGAGTGTGGCATTCACATTCTCTGAAAAAATTCCTTCACCCAGGTTTTTTCTCCTGGGAAGCTGAGAGACCTCAGAGAAAAGGAGAACAATTCTTATGTCATTTGCTTCTCCTGTGTTTTGCTCATGTGGAATGTGTTTGGAGATTGTTTACCCACAGGTGATTGCCTGATTGGATTGTGTGTGAGTTGTTTTGACTCTTTGGCCAATTAGTGCAAAGTTGTGTCACGAGTCTGGAAAGAGTCATGAGTTTTCATTATTATCTTTTTAGCATTAAGTAATTATCTTTTCTGTATTCTTTAATATAATATAGTATAATAAAGTAATAAATTAGCCTTCTGAAAAAATGGAGTCAGATACATGATCTCTGCCTTCGTCAGGGCATCCCTGCAAATACAATAAAAGAGAAAGAAGGAACTCCCATTTAGACAAAGGTGTAACAAACCTGGCTGAAACTTCTATTTTTGCCATAGATTTCCTCTGATACATTTGTTGATCCATTTAATTCCTCTTCCATTGCTTCCGATCTGTGAAATCTGTTTTCCCAGAGATGTTTTGCTGAGCAAAGCTACTTTCTGCTATTTATGGCTAATGTCAATCACAGTAACATCCAATCTAGAAGAAATTTCCTCGTTTTTTATTCCCTCCCCCTGGCTTTTTGGAGACATTTTGGAGATTTCATTGATCTTCCTAAATGAGGTATTATGGGAATATATGCTTGCCCATATATAAGATATATTCTTTCAGTATTCACTTGCCAAATGCTTGATGGTCAAGAGCTACATGTTGCCTTCCTAGCAGTATATAACAATGAATGTTCCAATCATCTTCATCAAATGTAGCATGGAGTAAGGAAGCTTAGGGTCCATTAATGACTCCATTAATGACAAAGAAACCTCACAGCCAGGAAGACCATTTGCTTGTGTAGAAAGGAGTCTGGGACAGTGTCAAGCACAGAGTAAAGTTAAAATTTGACAGTAACCTAACATGAAAATCCAGAATCAAAATGCAACTTAGGTATTCCTTTATACTCCTTCTATAATATAATACATGTAACCAATATTTCTATTTTGGTTTCAGAACAAAGTAAATTAGACTATGTAGGGTAACAATATTTGAGTCTACAAACTGACATCAAATTAATAGAAGTATCTCCATTTTCAGTTTTCAAATACTTGCACTTCATTCCTACAGCCATGCAAGTAAACATGAAATCAAATGATATTTTTCTGTTCCCGAAGCCAACCCTTTCAAGAACAGCTTTGCAGAAAGTAAAGTTTTGTTTCTGAAGAAAACTTTCACATAAACATTTATTTTTGATGAATGATTGTGACACTAATTCTTATTAAATATTTTAACACGTATTAGAAAATGTCAATTTTCATTAAATGTTAAAAACTTTTTTGGGTAAAATGACAGAATTCCATTATAAGGGCAAAAATTAAGTTACTAAAACCTGAAATTTTTGATGGACGTTTTTTCTATTCAGTCATGCTCATAAATGGACAAATGTCCATTATCATTGTTGTCAAGTGCTTTATGCTTTTCTAAATGTTATCAAACAATGGTTTGTAAAAATAACTGTGAAAGAAGTGTTGATAATATTGACTGAAAATTAAATGTGCCTTTTAACTCATAACATTTTAACCAGTATAAGGACAAATAGCCTTTCTTTCTGTGTCTTTGTACACCTGACTCTTCTGATTATTTTTAGTAATATTTTTAATTTTAATTACTCTTTTCAACCAATTTTTTATTCTTTCTGATTAGCAATCAATGCATTTAATATCTGTCATGTCTGTAACTGTTCTTGAAATCACCTCTCCTAGCATAACAATAGCTATAAAATTCTGAAAAATAGCCTTCAACCCATCATTCAAACTCTTCACAAAAATATTGTACATAGTTGCGTTCAGGACATTAAATGAACCTGCCCACCTGATAACAAGTGCTCTTCTAGAGAAAGAATAAGAGCAAACTCTTGCTTCTTTTGCTGCAATTACACATAGATTCTATTTCCCTAGTTTGCTTATGGCATGCATTTTCATACAAAATGGATAAGTAGGTCATTGAAGAATTCAGCTTTCAAAAATGAAACACTATTACAACTTGATGTTGCACTATCATATGACTGAATATCATCTGCCCATACACCATCATACCTTGACACCATCTCTCCTTCACTACTTTCCAACTCAAAGTTATTTTCTGCCTCCTGGATCCTCAGTGTCCATAGGGCACCACCATAGCAAAACTGTCTGCTGAAGGAAGACATAGGAGCCTTCGGTACACTTGAGAACTGCCATCAATGATTTCATCAAAAAGTATGCACTGCAGTGGGGCAGCTTTATACATGCTTACCTTCTGGACAAGGAATCTGAACTTTGCAATTAGCTCACTGTGTATCTCTATTGCTTACTAAGTTAGGCACACTCCACATTGCAGCAGCTGTAGACATCACATAGCATATGCTACCTCTTAGTCATTGCTAGGCAAAATTTGTGAAGTGTTTGGCCTAGGTATGTCTAGATCTGGTGTATTAGAATGGGTAAATGTCTTACTAAAGTCGCAGTAAGGCATATGTACATATTTTTGAATCATAAATTTAGTTAATCAGCAAAAAAAAAATGCATATGGAATGATTTGACCTGGTTTGCTCTTTAAAATCTTGCATATGTTTCAACATCTTTTTTGTAAATTTTAAGTAGTTTATTTAATGTTTTGCTCCAATATCTTTTATCAGTGACTCTGCCTGAATTATTGTTCCCTGTTTTTCTTCACTTTTAAAAGTTGAATAAAGTATTTGCTTTTGCCACTTATCTGTCACATTAATTGTCTGTTAGCCCATAAATGTATTTACAAAGGTTTCCAAATTACACTGACTTGTTTAAGAATCCTTCAGATGCTTATTCTGAGAAGTATTAGAGGTCTGTATGTCTATATCCTTTTGAACTTTTAAAGTTCAAAACTGTCCCAGTTTGAACAAGAGGTGTCTGCCAATGGAATGGAAAATGTGACATCCTTCCCTCCCAATTATTATAACTTTGAAATTAAGAGGCTTTCAGGCAAAGATTTAGGAAAAGGAATAACAGTTCTTTACTAGTACACACACACACATATATATGTATAAATATAAATAAACAAGGCAAACAAGCAATAACAACAGCAGCATCAACAAACAGGAAAAGAAACAGAGACGCAGTAACAGCCTTCTCTCAGCTGTCAGGCACTTTCCCCTTTGGTGTAGTTATGGCCAGGGCTGGCAGGGTGCTGGTGACCCCCAGCCAGGGAGGGAGGGAGCGATGATCTCCCTGAGGTATGAGCTCAGCTGCCTTGCAATGCAGTTAATGGCAAATGAGCTGGCAAAAGAGACAGAAAAGGGGCTTCTTTTATAAACTGTCATGGTTTCACACTGGCCAAACGCCAGGTGCCCACAAGAATTGGTTATTCTTGTCCCATTAATGTCCCTTCTGCTACAGCCGGGCAGAGGAGAGGGAGAAAAAAAAAGAATTAACAAAGTGTTCATGAGTTGGGATAAGGATTGGGAGAAAAACACTATAAGGGCAAAACAAGTTTAAATTTAAAGGCATAAAATATTTTTATTAAGAGATATCCTCAGAGGAGGATAATGAGAAGTAAAGTGAGCCCTTAAAATGCCTCTTTTCACCCCAGCCCCTCCCTCTTTCTCACTGACAGTGCAGGGAGAAAGGAGTTTTGGTCAGTTCATCACTTGAGATATTTTTCTCTTTGCTCAGGGAGAGAAGTCTTTTTTCTGCTATGCTATGGGGTCCCTCTTGCCAAGACTGTTTTGGTGTGGGTCACTTAACTACTGGGTGCAGTCCTTGAAAGATAGGCTGCTCTAGTTTGGAAGCAAGGGCCCTTTATCTCTGGAAGCAGGGGCCCTCTCTCTCTCTTCACCAGGTCTCTCACTGGATCACAGCTTTCTCTAGCATACACCTGCTCCAGCATGAGCACTTTTCCCATGGGCTGCAAGTGGATCTCTGCGTCCCCTATAGCCTTCATGGATTATAGGGGGACAGTTTTTTTCACCATAGCCTTAACCAGGGCTTGCAGAGAATCTCAGCTCCAATGCCTGAAGCACCTTCACCCCTCCTTTTTCTCCACTGACCTTTGTGCTGCCATGTTGTTTTCCCTCCACGTGCTCACTTTTTCCTCTTCTGTGACTAGAAGAAAAACTGCTGCTTGTGGGTACCATTGTAAACAAGTTCCACTAAATCAAAGATTCTTGCAGGATCCTGCAGTGCTGAGGAGTTAATCTTGTCTAGGTTGCACATCAGAGAATCACTCGTCACACTTCCACTGCTAGCCAGGCTGCCCCACCACCATCGCGCAGGCAGTGGCAGCTTCTGGCACTATTTAACACCTCTCTTTCTGTGGCGTGCCAGGAAGGGGAAGCAAGCACCGCCGCCCCTGCATTTTGCCCACAGCACAGCTGGCTAGGAGCAGCCAGGTGGTAAAGGCTTGCTGCGGGCCTTCCCAAGATGTCTGTGGCCACAGGGGTGCATTGGCATGTGCCGTGCTGGGGGTGGTGAAGTGCCGCCAGCAGGGCAGCACTTCACCCCCCCGGAAAAACTTCATCTGTGGTGTTTTGATTTTCTTCTTAAATATGTCATCATAGAGGCATCACCAACTTCTCTGATGGGGCCCAGCATGTGTACATCTTCAGAGCCATCAGAGACTGGCTTTGTTGGACATGGTTGGAAATTTCTAGCGGCTTGTCACAGAAGTTACCCCTGTGGCCACCTCCACTACCAAAGAACAGGCTGTGCCAAAATAACACACAAACCGACAGGGGCAGCTGATCAAGGTGCCCCTCTGGTTGGTGAAATGGCCTGCAGCAAGAAAGCAGCAGGTGATGAAAGCAGCAAGATGGAACAGCAGAGGCGAGCTGACCCAAGTGACAAATGAAGCATGGCAGAGACTCTGGGGCCCTGACAGAAGCCACTAGGTGTCCAGATGTTGAGTTAAAATGTAGCAAGAAGCCCTAAAGCAGTGATAGAGAACAGCAGAGCAGGGCAGGGCACCACTCCCCTGGCTACCTTGTTGGCAATGGCAAGTCCCTGTGTCAGGCTGCGCAGAGGGGGTGGCCCCAGAGGCAGTCAGGTGCTCCCGAGTGCCTGTGTGGCATGCATTGGTTTTGGGCTCCTGAAACAGCAGAGAAGCAAGCCACTAAGCTCCAGTTACAGTGCCAAAGGATAAAAAAGGACAAAAGCCACACAGCAACAGTACCTCTTGTCGGAGTGATTGCGCTGCGTGGCCACTGAGATGAAATCGCCACACCAGAAGGAAGCAACCATCCCTCGCCCCCAACTCTCACATGAAATCCCGGGTTGGCTCTCACCCATCACAATACCCTCAGAGCCAGGGGCAGGGGCAGCAACCTCCCCAGATTCAAAACAAAAACAAAACCAATAATAGATATGGGATAAAAAAAAAGTCTCCAAGACAAAAAACAAAAGAAAAAACAAATAAACAGAATGGACCATAGCTATCTTTTGTATATCCTCCAGCATTTTACTTTTTTTTCTTATTGATTAATGGGCCTATGTATATGTTTTGTTTTCTAGGGAAGAACATCTGTTTATTGCCTTTTCTGCCCCTTTCTAATGAAATTTATAACCTTTTGTCTTCTTATTTTGATTGTTTTATTTCTTTACACACAGTCATTTTAAAAAAAATTCAAATTTTGATATCCATAATGAAAGCTTTCCAACATTATATATAATATCTTTTCTTGCCATTAGAATATCTTGCCATTATGATTTTATAGTGATTGATGGTGCTGAAGAGCAATAAAGGTAAAGAATAGGGAGAGAATCATAAAGTAAGGATTACATGTGATGGGGCCCTGCTCTCCCAGGGATGGCTGAACACCTGCCGGCCCACAGGAGGCAGTGAAATAATTCCTTGTTTTGCTTTGCTTGTAAGCATAACTTTTGCTTTCCTTGTTGAACCATCTTTATCTCAACCTATGAGTTTTTTCACTCTAACTCTCTCAATTCTCTCCCCCATCCTACTGGTGGGGGAGGGACTGGACTGCTGTGTGCTGCTTGGTGGCTGGGGCTAAACCATGACACGTATATAAGCATTAACAATACTATTCAGTTTCTGCAAGCATATTTTACTGATTACAGTAATAGATACATTTTATGAAGCTGTTCTAATTACTGCATTTGTATTTCCATATTATTAGTATCACAAGTATTTTGCAAATTTTCTTATACATGTAAAATACTTTCTTTCATTATGAGAGGCACTATTTACGTTGCTTTTATTAGTTACTAACTACTTAATGCTCGTATCTTCTTGCAGGCCACCACTCAGCTATTGATAGATTTACTACTTGAATAGGATAGTCAGAAAATGCCACTATGTAAGGACTCTTACCTTTCCAAATGCAGACAAAGAAAATTACAGGGAAGGAATTGTGACTACATGATTCTGAGTTGTAGTTCCTCCCACTGCACTGTGGTGCAGTTTATCTTCCATAAATTAATCTTAATACATATTGTCTAGTTTTATAATGAGATTGGAGAAAATTAGGAAAATTATTCTACCTGATTTTCATGTGATCAAATTTTACCCCAAAAATATTAAAAAGATATTTAGACTAAGCTATGTGTCTTGAACAACAAATCAGAGGAAGGATAAACATTTGAAACAGAATTTTGTAATTTAAAAATTCTTTTCAGTCTTTAACGATTGCTAATCTCTGTAATTTTAGCAGTGGGAAGAATGTTAATGTTGCTGACTATCACGAAATTTGGGGAAAATTAATATTTTATGTTTATTATCTTTAATCTTCTCACCCTAACCCAAGACTGAAAAATCAAATAACCTCAACTTTAAGGCAAAAATATGCAGTACAATAAGATGTGAACAGAAAACATGGTAAGGTCCTCAAGCCATAATATTTTCAATCCTCCCACATCTCTAATGATCCACATGTAGCAGAGCAGAAATCATATTTGCCTCCAGAAAACAGATTTAGAGCATGGTACTAATAATGCCAAGATTGCAGGCTTGATCCCCATATGGGCCATTCACTTAAGAGATTGACTCAAAGATCTTGTGGGTCTCTTCCAACTCAATATTTTGTGATTCTATGATTCTGTGAAGAGGTTCAGAATAGGAATGACAGAAGCTTGTCTCAGACTTTTCTTGTCTAAATGAGATTACCCATAAACCTAGCTAGTTTGAATTCCCTAGCTTAATCCACTTCTGAGTGGAGTCAAGTACAAGGTTGCAACAAATTTAAGTTTTCAACACTCACAATCTGTCAATTTGCAGATGCAATAGCTTGAAGGCATGTCTGGAGAGAAGGTTTAATCTTTTAATTTAATACACTATCAAGTCGAGTCAACACTCCTCCCATCATATTTGACTAATATTTATATATGCAACCTGAATAAATATATATATTTCACTGACAAACTGCCATTGAATTGTAGGGTATGCCCTATCTGGGAAAATTTTAAATACAAGACCAAGTATGTGGGTGGTTTCCATTATGTCAAATGTGATAAAATCCCAAAAATAAATGCATTAAGTATGAAGTTAAAGCCTCACTATTTAGGACTTCGGTGCTTTCTGTCCACTAAATAATAATTTTACAGTTTATTAACATATCTGTCTATTGTAGCATTCTCTCAACAATGATTACCAAGCTTATGATGAATAAGAATTCTAAGTCTTATTCTACTTATTCTCACAGTAATTTTCCACAGATATGCACAAAATCTTGTTCCTTGATTCCCCTCTGCTTGAAAACACCAACAGACCATTGAGCACATTCACTTCCAGTGTAATCTCTAAATAACTATTTTACCTCAGCGGTACATTTTAGGCATAGAAAAAGTATAGTGCAGATTGGAAATGAAATTGGCAAGTTTGTGTAAAGGTTACACAGATAGGAAAAATGTAGCTATGTGAATTGTAACAAAAAGGATAGGCTAAGGTTCAATATCATCCCAGCCACTGGATTTTCATGAACTAGAACAGCTTCAAAACTCCATCAAATTCAGATCCCAAAAAAGATTTTAAACCTCTAAAAATAATGAGTCACATGATGGCCTGGGTCATCAGCTCCTCCAATTGGTTGTTGGAGTTTAGGATTTTTCCCCTTTTTTTTTCTTTCTCTCAGGGAATTTTCTCCCATTTATTGCCTAAGAGATTACAATGATTAAACTTTAGAGAAACAAAAGATGTGGCTGAGAGGAGGAGGAAGGGGAAGGGTGCAGCTGGCTGCAGTTCCTTAGCTTGGGGGTTTTCTTGGGAAGTGCAGACATACCACAAAATTTTGGCTGGGGGCTGAACTCAGCTCCTTACTCTCTTGCTCTTGGATTGGAGGGGAGACGTCTGGGCTGCAGTTGCTATGGGAAGAATTTCCTGACACTGTGGAGCTCCATTTTTTATTGCTTCTCCAACCATGAGTGAGGCTTTGCTAGTAACAGCGGCGATTGAAGGGGACCTTATCAAACATCTGATCTCACTGGAACAGACCCTTGCCATCTACTCAGGGGCCTTAAGGGAAAACCTCAAGGAAAAACCAGGAGCCCCTCCAAAGGAACATTTGCAGGAGTTCAGCTGCTGCTGCCCAGCCCAGCCAGTTTTTCTGCTGCTGCTTCAGGTTTTTCACTGCACTTAATCTGACACCCCATGTCCTTCTGACCTGCACAGCTCGTGCTACAGCTGCAGAGTTTCTGCTACATTTTGTTCACCACTGGGTATGTGTGCTTCTGCTGCTCCAGCCTGCTGCTCCAAGCTTCCTGCTACAGCCCGTTTTGCCATCCAGAGGGGCACTGGGACAGCTGCCCTCCGTTAGTTTGTGAAGGAAGCCTCCTTCTATCTCTCACTCGGAGTCAACTGCCATTAACCACATGGAGAGGCGGCCGAGCTCACACCACAGTGCCCCTTGCACCTGTGGGGGAATCATTGCAGCTGCCCTGCCTGACCAAGAGCCACCAGCACCCCTGCCAACCCAGGCCATAACTACACCAAAAGGGGTGCCTGACAGCCAAGAGAAGGCTGTTACTGCATCTCTGGTTCTTCTGTTTGTTGTTGCTTCAGTTGTTATTAGGTTTTTTGCTTTGTTTTATGTGTGTGTATATATATATATATCTATATCTATCTATCTATATCTATCTATCTATATATATATATATTCTTGTAAAGAACTGTTATTACTTTTCCTATATCTTTGCCTGAAAACCACATCATTTCAAAGTTATAATAATTGGGACGGAAGGATTTAATATTTTCCATTCCCAGGGAGGTTCCTGCATTCCTTGGCAGACACCCGTCTTTCAAACTGACACATTGGTAAAGTTTGTTGGAGCTTGTCCTTACTTTTAAGGAGAATACATATTACAAACTTGATAAAAATCATAGCTAATAGTTTGGGTAAAAAATAGAAGTTTGCATATACAACAATTGTACATGGCTTAATGGTCTAAAACCTGCTTATATGTGCCCTCCACATTTGCTATATGACATTTCAATTGAGAGTTGGAATCTATGAAAATCATTGAGACTTTTTCCATTTGAGCACAAAACCTGATAAATGCATTGAATATGTATTTGAAGTCAAGTAATTAATTAACCATACTCTTAAGCATAGTGATTGTCTGAAGCATAGGTTGATTTATAAATATCATGTTCTGTGATTTGAAGAAAAATTAGAAGCCAAAGAACAGAATTTGGTTTGCAATGCAGTCAAAAAATAGCTTTAGGTGTGTCTAAAAAATATTTATCTCTTAGAAGAGATAGACATCTAAAATGGGCAGAGGTTGCACAGTACCCAAGATTGTTGTTGTGCTGAGGCAGTGATTCAACATTCAACCAGGGGAATCCAAATAGGTTTTAGCAGGTCTGTACAAAGTTAATAAATTAGCCTGTTTCTACACTGGAAGATGAAAGTGTATAGGCTACATGAACACTACCATAGAAATAGCCTCTTTTGTGGAATTATTTCTCAAGAATAATAATTCCCACAGAACATAATTTCTACAATCCTTCATTGTGGGGTAGTATCAGAGCATGGGTTTGTGTGACTAAAGGCTCCATGGCCAACCCTTTCTTTTACATGCAATGTAATTGTAATACTAGTTTTTGTTCTGCCTATTGTTATATGTACAGTTTTTAAGTGTAAATTTTAGTGCCAGCTCTTAATGGCTAGTGTCTTGAAAGTGCTGAAAGCCTCTTCACGATTTATTTCAGAAGACTTCATTAGTGAAATTTGGAGAAGTTGGCTTGACCATGTTAACAAAGTAGCAACCACCCAGCAAAATAAAGATGTCATACAAAAGACATTTGAGCAAATATAAGAAAGTGACAAACTTAGTTTACTTTTCAAAGAAGTTAATGATATGTTTAATTTGTACTTTTTTTTAATTGGCAAGCAAGAGATCTGATGACTAGGCACAGCACTTACATATAGGAACTACATCTGGTTCATCAGACTCATAGCAAATGCAAACTTCAGCTGAATAAACAACCCCTCTGAAGTTGATGGGACCACACAATGCATAAGTAAGCATGAGGAAGGTTATTTGTCTAGCTATGGGAAACAACAACAAAAAAAAAAAGACAATTATTTCATTTCAGTGAGTCAAATCTAGCTGTGCTCAGAAAAAAAATCCACTGATACAAATGGAATTTCCTTTGATTAAAGAAGCAGTGTCTGGTTAGATTGAAAATCAGTTAAAACCCCAGAGGGAACAAGCTGACACTCTTCATCATACTGTCAGAGATCCTAAACATTTAAGGATTTTCCAGAATTTCTAAATGCTTCATGAATAATGTGGGCCACCTAAATGCTTATGGACAATGAATAGCAAAGGAACTTGTAAATAGAATACTAATTTGGAAATATATCAGTAACTGGCTTTTAACATTAATTGACCACCTTCTCTGGGAAAGTCAAGAGGTGCCCTTTATGATGGTGTGAACCCCACCAAAACTTAATATATACTTTGATTTACATGTGCTTCTTTCAAGTTCATAAGTTAGATCCTATTCCAAATATTAAAGTGACATTGGGTAAAGCCATAATTTTAAGACAATTAGGTTTACTGAATTAGTCTTAGTTTGTTCTATTTCCTTTTTTATATACTTCTGGAACTGAGACGATATCAAGCAACAACAAAAGCATTTGTGCTTACAAATTAGACTATAAATGCTTTGATTTTGCATAAAATGATGGGTGATTTTTTTTCTCATCCTTAGTTTTAAAGGTCTCATATTAGAGACATAGCACACTGGGTGATACTCATTTCAATTTTTTTGAGTGACTGACATTAAAGAGTGAGACTGCCCTTAAGGGACTTAATTACATGGTTCCAGAAACACTGTGTTGCAAAGTTTGAAAAATTACAGATGACACCAAGCTCAGTGGTGCAATTGAAACAATAGAAGGAAGGCATGCCATCTGTGGGGACTTGGAAAAACTAGAGAAGTGGGCCCATGAGAGCCTCATGAGGTTCAACAAGTCCAAGTGCAAGAGTCAGACCTGGGAGATGAACTCATTGTTAGAGCAGCTCTGCCAAGATAGATGAAAAACTGGACATGAGCCAACAGTGGATGCTTGCAGCCTAAAGGTCAACCACATTATGGTCTATATCAAAAGAAGTGTGGCCAGCAGGTCAAGGGAGGTGATTCTCCTCATCTACACTGTTCTCATGAGACCCTGCCTGGAGAGCTGTGTCTAGCTCTGGGGCTCTCAGCACAAGAAAGATGTGGACCTGTTGCAGCACACTCAGAGGAGGTCCACAGAGATGATTACAGGATTGGGGAACGTCTCTTGGGAGACCAGGCTGAGTGAGCTGGGATTGCTCAGGCTGGAGAAGGTTTTGGGAAGACCTAACTGCAGCCTTATAGCACTTAAAGGGGGCTTTTTGTGTAAAAAACAGGGAGGGCAATTTTTTACATGGGCAGTGATAGGGCAAGGGAGAATTTTTTTAAACTGAAACAGGAGATATTTGTATTAGGTGTTAGGGAAAAATTCTTCATTATGATGGTGGTGAGGCACTGCTCCTCTGAGGATGTCCCATCCCTGTCAGTGTCCAAGGTGTTCAAGGCCAGGTTGGATGGGGCTTTGGAAAACTTTATCTTGTCGGTGTAGATTGGAACTAAGTGAGCTTTAAGGTCTCTTCCAACTCAAGCCATTCTATGATTCTAGAGGATATGAAAAATGTGGTCTACACCTCAGCACCTGCTCTACACCTTCTCTACATGGAAATTCTTGCAGAGAGCACCAGGGGAGACTAGAGGTTGACTAGAGGCTTTGGGGATAAAGAACATCTGAAGACCAATATTCCCAACTGAAAAAGAGATACTGTCAGCTTATGAAGGTGTTCAAATTGCCTTGGAAATTATTGTCTCTGAAGTGCAGCTCCTCTTGGCACCTAGGTTGCCCATGTTGGGCTAAATATTCAAAGGGAGGGTCTCTTCTACACATCACGCAAATGATGCTACATGGAGTAAGAGGTTGAACTGATCACATAAGCTCAAATAGGAAACTCTAGTCATGCAGTGACTGAACAGAATTCAGAGATGTTTTATATTACCAGAGGAGGAGGTAACATGCTGAAGAGGCCCCACTGTATAATAAATTACCAGAAAGTAAGAAGCAATGTGCCTTTTCTAATAATGGGTCCTGCTGCATTGTAGAAAAGCATCAGAGATGAAAAATCGCTGTATGGAGTTCCTTCCCTACAGGTCACAGAAACTGGTGATGGCAAAGGTGACTCAAATCAGTTTGTAGAGGTGAAAGCTATCCAGCTGGCTTTAGACATTGCTGAAGGAGAAAAACGGCCAATACTTTGCATCCATACTGACTTATGAATAATGACCAATGCTCTGTAGGGGTGATTGGTCATCAAGGAAGAGATGTAACATACAGATGTGCTCATGACTGAGGTGCGAACTTAACCATGCAGAGTGTTGTACAAGCTATCTATGAATGTGAAACATGCATGGAAATTAAGCAAGCCAAGCATTTAAACTCTCTCTGGTATGGAGGATGGTGGTTGAACTATAAATATGGGCAGGCAAGGCAGACTGACTATATCACAGTCCCACAAACCCATCAAGGCAAGCATCATGTATGTACAATGGTGGAAATAAGCACTGGATGGCTGTAAATATTCCCTGTGCTTCATGCCACCGCCCAGAACACTACCCCCAAAATAACTGTGTCAGAGAACAGCTCTCATTTCCAAGACTATTTAACAGACACTTGGACCAAAGCACATGGCACTGAATGTGTATGTATATCACAGTCCCTATCATGCACCACCCTCTGGATAAACTGAACAATGCAATGGACTGTTAAAAACCACACTGAGAGCAATGGATGGTGGGACCTTCAAACATTGGGATACACATATAGCAAAAGCCACCTGGTTAGTCAACGCTAGGGAATCTGCAAGTCCAACTGGCCCTGCCCAATCAAAACTTCTACTTTGTATAGGAGGGGATAGAGTTCCTGTAGCACAAGATATTCCTGGGAAAACAGTCAGTTTACTCATGCCTCAGGCAATGACAAAACTCATGGGATTGCTTTTGTGCAAGACCTGGATGTACTTGGTAGGTAATGAGGGAGGATCAGGAAGTCTGGTGTGGGCCTCAGAAGGATTTGATTTTGGCTAAGAATAACTAAAAGTTTAAATTTCAGGATGTTAATTACCATATAACCAGTGTGTTATCAGTCCTGTGGAGGCTGTATGCCCATTACCACACTGCCTTGTGGCATCTATTTTTGCTATGCCAGATCTGCAGATCTGAACCCAAGTCACCTCTGATTGATACATTAAAATATGTAATTTGAGGAAACCAGATGAGTGGAGTGGTGATGGAATCAGAGTTGGCTTCAGCAAGCAATGTACGCACCCATCTTCCCTGCCTGAAAGACTGTTATGACATATGGAGCTCAAGGTCATGGACTAAATGAACTCAACGGACTTCCATAGGAATGGTCCATAAACTAAGGGAATTATATCCATCTGTATATTTATTAAAAGACAGAAAAAGTTGTGGGAAATCTGGGACCCGGCATGATACAAATGATATGAAATAACGGGCAGATACTGGTTGTGGCTGGGGGAGAGTTCATTTTTCTTCTTAGTCACTGGTACAATGTTTTGGCACCACTATGAGAATTCTGTTGGTTACATACAAATGTTTTGGTTGTTGCGCAGAAGTGCTTACCCTAAGCTAAGGACATCAGTTTCCCACACACTGTCAGTGAGGAGGTTCACAAGAAACGGAAAGGTTGCATGACCAGGACAACTGACCCAACCTGAACAAAGGGCTATTCCACACCATATAACATTGTGCCTCATATATAAACTGTGGGAAGTTGCCAGGAATGGTGGACAATAACAGCTTGAGGACAGATCGGGCATTGATCAGTGGAGTGTGAGCAATTGTACCATGCATCACCTCTTTTACTTGAGTTTTGTCTATCTCTCTCCCACTCCACTCTTTCTTATTGGTATTACTATAATTGTTATTGTTATATTTTATATATTGTTTCAATTATTGAACTGTTCATATCTCACTCCATGAATTCTCCTCCCCACTGTACTGGGAGGAAAATGAGGGGAATAGAGTCAGAAGGGAGGCAAAGGAGGTAGTAGCTGTGTGGCATTTAGTTGCTATCTGGGGTTAATCTACAACATCTGTCCAAAGTGTATTGCACTTTTCGCTGTTGAATTACATTGTATTTTCCTAGTTCCTCCAATGCTGAGAAGTTTAATTTTAAGGTTTTCTTACCCTTGCCTATTTCTGCAGTTCCTCTGGTGAACAAATACAATTTCCATAAACTCTAGCTCAATGTCTACCTATTAACTGAAGAGCAGACTCAGGACAGACCCATGTGAATAGTAAACTATTGGTAACTACTTGTGTTCAACATTAATCTGTATGTGCCTTAAACATGAATTTCATTAAGATTATATAATTTTCTTATAATAACAAAAAATTGATAAGATGCAAAGTATCTTTACTTTTCCTTCACCTCCCAGCCTACCATTATATTCAAGATGAAAATTAGACTTGACACGATTTTGGCTATGTATCTTCTTTGTTTTCTGCCAGCTAATGACAAAGAATCCATCTGATTGCTCTTGCAATGTTTTTTGCATGAATCAAAATAAATGGACTACCATATAGAATCTTATAGGCCCTCTCTGTTTTTCTTTTCTTCTATTATGTTTTGACACTGGCCAAATGCCAGGCACCCATGAAAGCCTCTTCCTCACCCTCCCATGCCACAGCTGGGCAGAGGAGAGAAAGAAAATTAATGAAGGGTTTGTGAGTTGAGATAAAGACCAGAAGAAAACACTACAAGGGCAAAACAGGCCCAACTTAAATGTACAAAGTGAATTTATTACTAACAAATTCAGAGGAGGATAATTAGAAGTAAACTAACTCTTAAAAACAGCTTCTCTTCCCCCAACCCTTCCCTCCTTCCCACCAACAACGCAGGGAGACAGGGCATGGGTGTTTGGTCAGTTCATGACCTGAGATTTTCTGCTGCTCAGGGAGAGGAGTCCTTCCCCTGTTAGTCCACTGAGACGGTTCTCTGTGAACTTCTCCAGTGTGGGTCAACTCTCATGAGCAGCAGTCCTCCCAAAACTACCACAATGTGAGTCCCTCCCACAGGTAGAGAGTACTCCCAAAACTCCTGCGGCATGGGTCACTGCTCCCCCATGGGATACAGTCCTCCAAGGACAGGCTGCTCCAGCCTAGAAGCAGGGACCTCTTCTCTCCACTGGGTCTCCCACTGGATCACAGCCTCCTCCAGGCATCCCATGCTCCAATGACCTTCCCCATGAGGTGTGGGTGGATCTCTGCATCCCCCTTGAACCTCCTCAGGCTGTGGGGGCACAGCTGCTTCACTATGGTCTTCACCATGGCCTGCAAAGGAATCTTGGCTCTGCTGCCTGGAGCACCTCCTCCTCCTCCTCCTTCACTGACCTTGGTGTCTCCATGTTGTTTCCTTCACATGTTCTCACCACCTTCTCTTCTCTGGCTAGGAAAAAACTGTGTGCACTTCATTTTGATTTTCTTCTTAAATATGTTATCACAGAGGCATCACCAACCTCTCTAACTGGCCCAGTATTGGCCTGCAGCATGTCCATCTTCAGAGCCATCAGAGACTGGCTCTGCAGGACACAGTGGAAGCTTCTAGAAGCTTCTCACAGAAGCCAGCTCTTTGGCCCTCTGCTACCAAAAACCAGGCCGTGCAAAACCAACACATATTCAAAGGAATTTTGACTGACTTTTTTTTTTTTTTACTTGGGAGAAAAAAAATCAATTTTTAATAAAGGTTAAAATTCTGCTTTGAATTTTAAGGAAAACTTTTCAATTTCTTGACTCAAAACAACTTCTGGTTTAAAGTCGTTATTTTGGTGATTTGTTAGTTGTTTTTCCCCTGTATTATGAATGTAGTTAGTAATAAAAAGTATTTAAATCTCACTGCTGTTTTTTTCTCAGGGCCAGAGTACATCCACCACCTCCCTAGGCAGCCCATTCCAATGCCCAATCACTCTTCCAGTGAAAAACTTCTTCCTAATGTTCAGCCTAAATTTCCCATCAAACAGATTAAGACTCTGTTCTCTGATCCTGTTGCTGGGAGAAGAGATTGACCCCACCTGGCTACAATCTGTCATTTAAAAACATGCCACTGTCATTGCATCTGTAAAGTTCTTGCTTAGTTGCACTCTTAAACAGAAATGTTTATTCTGGAAAAGTTTGGGGGAAAAATGAAAGGTTATTTTAAAGTGTAGAAATCTAAATGGTGCAGAGGTAGCAGGGGAATATATTTTAATCATGTCTGTAATTAAGAGAAGAAGCTGAATTTTCAGTGATCAAAAAATACGAGGAATTTATTATTTTTTCCCTCATTTCTCACTATACTGTAACAGATAACAGGAAAACAATCCAGCACATATTCTCAGTGACAGCTATGCCTATACCTGTTTATAGTTCTTCTCTACTCTTTTAAGCATGATCTAATCATGTTTTAAAACCTGCTAAATGTACCTGTTTTGAGAAACTGGACTGTGTATGAATATTCTGAAAGGTCATGAGGCATATACTACATTGTGCATACTTAGTCTTTTGATTTAACACTGTGGAACAAAATTTTAAAAGAAATATCTTAACGTAGAATTATTTGATATGAACTGGTGAGAACAAAAAATCCTAGAAAAAAACATTCATTTACTCACTAGTTTATTCTTTATATTAAAGTTGGCTTAATTTTAAACATTAGCTCTTTCAGATGCTGAAATTTTGTAGGCATAGACTCTTCTTGGAATGACATTAATAGTACTACATATCTTTAATCAGTCTTTACTCCCTGTTAAAATGATGAAGTTTACTACATTTTGACACACCTAGTCTCATTCTTGCATTATAAATAGTTATAGGAAAGAAAAAAAGAAGAAAAAAAAAAGAGCCAAGGAAGCTTTCGAGAAGAAAAGCCTTACACAGCTTATATTCCATTGTGACTCGGGAAACCTCTAAACTATCTTGAATTGTTCATAATAGATAACTTAAGCATAATATTTTTTCATTTTGAAACACACTGCTTTGGATACTGGTCGCCAAAGCAGCTCAGAAGAGAACTCAGTGATTTAGGCAAATACTTAGAGGAATAAATACATTACTTTTTTTGAAAAAAACATTTATTTACATTAATCTTGTCTTGTGGTAGGTGCAGATTTCTATAACATAACAATACCAAGAACATGAATTAATTATTTAAGTCCAAGCTAAAATTAGTTTCAGATCTTACAAAAGGCAATACATTTATGTCTTGGGTTAACTAGCATCTTAAATCAGATTGTTTATGGTAATCTTACATAGTTTTATACATATGTAGTACTTATATATGTAATATTTATATACTACATATTCTTGTGTATATTTTTTTTTTTTTCTTAAGTGTAATCAGAACATGCAGTATAATGGTATGATAGCTTTCCAAATTGTTCCCTTACAGAATTCAGAGCACTTTACTTCCAAACTCAAGGCTAAGATTGTTTTGTCCATATAATTTTTATGTCTATAAAAGACAATGATTTATCAAGACAGGAGTGAAAACAGATCAATTTCCTTTGAAGAAGACATCATTTACCAAGAACAATCCTACTTCTTTTTTGCTCTTTCTCTAAGTGAAAGTCTCTACTACAGGCCTGTCTGATAAGAAAATTCCACTATTTTCACAGACTTTCAAACTTAGAGTTTCATCCTTCCACTTTGTATCCAAGTCAGAGAAGTTGATCCTGATTAATATAAGGAAACTGAGAAAAAAATTTAAGTCTTTGGATTGTTTCCCAGATTATTTTGCTTACAGTATGTATGCTCAGAAATTGCCTGTTTTGATAAGACATGCTGGGTTTGACAAGACTTCATAGTTTTGTGTTAGCAGATAGAATGAAAATAAAGAGTAGCAGATGGTACCATCTAATCTTGAAATGAGATTAAAAAAACCCTTACATCATTGTAGACTTGAGTAAAAGGAAAATGGTTTGCTGACCTCTGCTTGACTACAGATACAGACTTGAACTATAAAGTGCATAAATGTACATCATTAACTTTTGAAATAAAATAGTAGCAAGTTATTCACGACAGTTGCTGAAGTATCATGCATCAAGGAGATGGGTTCTTTGAACAAAAGTTTGTAAAATGAAAGAATACAAAATTACACTATTGGAAGCCAATCTCTTGCAAATATAAATAAAAAAACTAAATCATTTTCGGTCACTATATTTGTGAATATTTGTAAATAATAAAATCTGAACTCAAAACATCATAGATGATTTTCAATCAAGAATATTCTCCAGATAAAAAATGTTATATTCTGATATTACATACTTTAGGGGGAAAAAATAATCCTAATTTTAATGTATTCCAACACTGCATAGATAAAAAAAACATAGAATGAAATATTGAAATTATCCTTTGAACTATTTTAATCCAAGCCAATGTACACAGCAAACAATTAAAATTTTTCTTACAGAATTCTTCTGTTTTGTTTTCCAAGAAAGAGGATATAATAAAGGTTTACATATAGCCACCCTAACCCCATACTTCAATTCATCCAGCTTCAAGTACAGCCAACAGAAAAAAAAAATTAATGCACACAGAAAAGCACCGAGGGAAATTGTTACCCTGCCAAGATTTTAAGATTTTTGCTTTTGATATCTAAGGCTCAAAATATAATACGTAAATATCAATACTCTTCACCTATGTAATATAAATAGCTCCACCTGCAACTCTGAATACATACACCCTCTACATAAGAATACTATAATATACATAGAGAAAAAAGTAAATCTATCAGCCTGTGAAGGGCTTTTAACCTTATTTTAATATAATTAAAGTAATTTCCACCCTCAGATTAGTTCAGTTGGTTAGAACAGAGGGCTACTGATGTCAAGCTGGTGGGTTTGATCCCTGTGTGGGCCATTCAATTAAGATCTGACTCAGTGACTCTTGTGGGTCTCTTCCTACTCAGAATATTCTGCATGTGAAATAATCAGTCTAACAAGTACATTGAGCTGTTCTGTGTGGGAAGCCAGATTTAATCAAGTAAGTAACTGTACAGACTTATGGTTTTGAAAATATAAAGACAGGATTGGTAATCTAATTTGCAGCAGATTTTGAGAAAACTTACTCAAATGTACAGTACAAACAGCTTCCATGAGTTGGGGAATATCAAACATATTAGGATAAGATATTGAGATAAGAAACAATGACGCAGTTTATGCATCAGGCACCTTAACTTATAACATGTACACATGGGAGCATGTAGCAAGATGTGAGTTGAAATTGGATTGCTTGTAGGTAGTTTTTGCAAATGTTTTACTGAATTATAAGATCACATGTAAGTATTTCTTTAAAATAAATTGTTTGTTATTAATAGATGCAAATGAAAGACCCAACAAAATAGTTCATTGTGTAATGTTAAAGTATTTGCTGAGTGGGTATTTAATAAATACACATTAACAAAAATTTCTTTTCAGGGCCTGTAAATATAAATTCGAAAAAAAAATACATGCTGGCAACTTGACAAAGACAAAATTTCTATTTTCATGTTGTCTGCTCCTCTGCTACAATAATGAACATGAATGCAAGTAATACATTAGATCAGTATATCAATTTCAATGCCAGTTACTTAGGATTATAGAAGCAGTGAGTAATTTCAATAAATAGATTAGAAGTAAATAAAATATACTTTTAACCCATCTCTGAGGATTTATGAACCTTGAAAGATAAAGTTTCATGATACTTCTGTATGCTAACTCAGTCTTTTATTTCACATTAAGAGAAACTTAAGGGAATAAAACCTAGATTATATAATGCACTTGAACACGAACTTTTTCTCATCAAATAGAAAGATCAAGTCACTGACCAAACTCTCTTATGAGAGTTTTGTCTAAATTCAGCAAAACCATTGCAATAGTGTCTTGGTTTAAGAGAATTTTCAGAGGTGGACGCTGTAAAATGGGTTACCTCCCCTTACAACTTTACCCAATCCCTTTCCACCAATAAGGAGAAAAAAATATGAGTAAATAAACTATAGGACATGTTCAGTGCAGTAGGTCATTTCATATGCAATGAATCCACAACTTGTTGAACTGATGTACAAATTGACATTGACTGCAAAGTGACTGTGTATAAAATCCATGCTCAGCAGTCTTTCCTGTCTTACCATATACTGCAGCTGTACTGATTACCTAGTTAGAGAAGTTCTTACTTGGTTGACAGAATGGTCAAATTAGGTCTGTGATGAGGAATCACTGTTGTCCTACACAACTGAGAATCTGAAAGTGTTCTTCCACATAAACTCACTGCAATAGATATGAGCTGCAAATATTGCAAATCCTTGAATAGCAATGGAATGGTTTAGAAAGCCAGAAAATAAATACCAGCCAATGTATTATCTTACATTTTTCTTCAACAAACAGATTTTCAGGGGCATATGAATTCTGACTAAACTTTCTGAAGTAACTACACCTTCTAGAGAATAGTGATGTAATTAGTAAAAGACTGCAGCATGACAACCCCTATAATGTAATTCCTGATTTTAAAATTAAATCTGAATCAAAGTGAGTACCGAGTATTTTTGTTTTGTAAACAACTTTTTCTCTCAATTCTGGCAATACTTGTTTAATGTCTGTGTTGTTGGTTTGTACTTTGCTCAGCATCTAGAAATGAAAGAATATTACAGCAAAGTACTATAAACCAAGCTGACTGCTTGCATTTTTGATTTTAATTACCACTAACTTGACATAGCCCTTCTTTCAACAGTACCATAGGAAAGATTTGAAAAATAAATTGCAGTAATTATTACAGTCCTCTATTGTTCCATTCTAGACCAACATAAGTAAAGTAAAATAAACTACATTTCATCAAAGACAAGTATTTCAACTGGAAACTGCAGGGAGCTGTTTACTGCATTTAGGAAAGATACCATATGAATTCTTGTGATGTTGGAGAATCCCAGCTTTGCCAAGAACACTCTCTCTTGTACCATGAAAAGAAGCAGCAATGTGAATTATATACTCATACACTATCTTACCAGTCAATTAGCAGCATGTTACTGGTCGAACTTCAAAACATTTCAGTTTACTAATACTTTGATTTTCCTGCACTGAAGCGAACCTCTACTATAATACTTAAAGAAGCTTGTCACATAGTCTGTGATAGATAAAACCAGCAGTTTGAAACACTTATGGCTCCTACTCACCCACCCTGCCCCTCTGAGAGGGATACTGCCACCGAGGCATGGATATCTGATCCTTTTGTCAATAATCTCCTGCACTTTTCAGCCTGGTGTATTATGGTTCATGACGGGATGAGGCATACCTAGTTCAGGAATGGCAATGTCCAGAAGTGGCTAAGGCAGACAGCTGGGGAAAGTAATAGTTTCAGCTGTTTTCAGCATTCAAGATTGCCAGAGACCTAACAATACACACACATCCTGTGCCCTTATCATACTACCACAAAAGCAGTTCAAACCAATAGCACCATCGCTAAAGTAGCAATGCCAGGATTTGATGCCATGCCCCCCCATTGTGTAATGAGGCAGTAACTTGTAAGGAGGCACCAATGCATGGCTTGAGGTGGGGAGTGTGCTGAGTGCTGACAGGCACTACTTGACTGTCAGTACTTTGCCAATTCATTAAGTTCAGCAGTCAATTTCCTGAAAATGTCAACAGTTTTCTTACAATGTACACGTAGCTGAAGATTTTTAGATTTTCCTTCCGCAGCTAAACAGAGAAATAAGAAAAAAAAAATAGGGGAAACTTCTGTGATTTTCATAGTTGAAGCTCACATTAGAAGGTTAAGAACAAGTTCAAAGCCTGGATGTTTATCTGAAGAAAATGAATTTTTGCTTTGCGACTTTGAAAGAAGTCATGGGATTTATCCGCTTAATTCATATGAGTGAATGACAGTTAAACCAGTTTATGGTACTCAAGGGATAAAGAGTCACATGAGGGATCAGTATGACATTATCTTTGACTTCTCATCATGCCAAAAATACCTCAGGAGCAGAGGTAGACCTTTTAGGATATTTTGAGAGTTGTCCTTGAAGACTCTCATTCCTGGCCACAAGTTGTAAGGATCAATGGGAATTAGCATATGTCCTGCAACAATAAAAAACATTCCTTTCCATCTTCTCCTAGAGCAAAGCTGATCATACTACTCAAGTTTAAATGCAGTTTTAAAACATTTCAGCCATATTTGGTTCAAGATTGGTGAAAAGATATGAGACAGCCTAAGTTTAATTTGAATTGCTCCTCAACTTTAATGTTGAACCTCAGTTACTTAATACAAAAGGAAATTTAAAAGCATGGAAGATGAAAAGAATTATGATAAAACACTACTGAGATGTAGAAGAAGTAAAATAACTTTTGATTTGTACTTCATGCAATAAATAGATCAGTTAATAATAAAAATAACTTCCATTTTAGATGAAACAAGTAATTAAATCTAACAAAATCTGTCTTCTAAAACTAGACCTTAAATTAAGCTACAGGCTACAAGACTTCAAGAACCCAAATCATAAAATACACACTAAAGAAACCAACCTTTTTCATCCTTGTATGAGTGGTAGCATTTCATACTGCAGTAAGGAAAAGGGTTGAATTAGATATCTAGCAGTGATGCCTTTTCAGCCCTAAAATCACAAGCCAAACAATATTAAAATTATAAAAAGCAGTTTATTGAAGGCATTTATTGAAGGTCCTCCAGGTATACTTATGGTGGAATGGACATGTGATATAATTTATACCTACAAAAGTAGGCATAAACCTACTTTTTTTTTGGTTTAGCAAATTAGCATAATTGACAAAAATTGTGTAGAAGTACAGTTAATGAAGTAATTCCCCTCTTGTTTCAGCCCCCTACTGAAGCCTCCCCCTTCCTTCTAACCTCATACTGAGTATGTCTAAATACATGGGAAAGTGACATGGCCTTGGTTCACTGAAGAAGCATAATTAGAATAAGATTCCAGGAAGGTGTTTGTCTAACCTAACAGGGTTGTTAGCTAAGAAACTATATAACTGCACAATAATAGTCTATAGAGTTACAAGTACATAAAATATATATATAAAAAGCAAATATTTTGGCATCAGCAGATGCAAAGCAATGGTTAGAGACAATGTTTAGGAATTCCTAAATTATTCGACTTCTATTCCAAGTACTAAATATCATTTTGAATTTGAATAAGGCTTAGTTTCAGTGGTTGTCCCATAATATCACAATAAACACACTCAGCTAACTAATGAGCTTTTCTGGCATCTGTTCCTCTCCTTTTTATGCTATGTCTAAGTAACTAAAATCTGGAGAGCAAAGTATAAACTGCAATCTGCAAAATATTGTTTCCTTAATTTAGTCCACAAAGTTAACCACTAGTCCACCCATCAAAGAAAAGTCAAGCTCTTTCAAGCCTTATGCATTGTTTAACCATCCCAGGGAGCAGTGTGTTTCTGTTATAGATCCTTATTTTGTTCCTTTTAATGAGTCATTGTATTTTTCAGTAAGGGAGTGTGTTGCTGCAGCATATGAAAATAGTTCCATTTGGAGCAGATATGAACACCATGTACTTAGTATCAGTTTTCCCCTTGTCCTCACTTGCTCTAAGTATGAGATATTGTAACTGGAGATCCTCTGAAAAGAAATGCTCCCCCTCTCAGCAGGATGATAAACAAGAGAGCATACACAGGCAGTATTTGTGGTTGTGATGCTCTCTTGTGACAGGGAACATGTGAAGCTACATAGCCAATAAGCCACTGTATCTATTTGCCCCCATTTTCAAACTGTCATATTCTTTATCCAAACTTGAGTACTAAGGTGCATACAAGATTTCAAACTATAACCACTGCATCATGTAAAGTGATCAAACCTACTGCCCAGGAAAAGCATACAAATTTTTAGAGTCTAGGGCTGTCAGAGTACTTAAAGAGAGTACACACGTTAATTATTTCTCTTTGCTCACAGACAAACAGATTTTCTTCCCAAAATTTATGTTAGTTGGCTGAAAAGAAACCCCATGAAGTTGTATCTGACAACAGAAGTCCGGCTCACAGTGTGTAAAGCCTTATGGAATTCAAAGTTTAGCAAAGACAATTAGCATAGCTATACCTGTTTTGTCCTGTATATTAACCAAATTTTTCAGTTATGTTATGATAACTCAACCGAGATTGTGTAATAGAAAAAAGAAGAAAAAAAGAAAAAAAGAGAAAGAGAAAAAGGAAAAGGAAAAGGGAAAGAAAAAGAATAAGGAAAAGGAAAAGAGAAAAAAAGAAAAATATTAAAAAAAACACAGAGCATATGCTTGTCAGGTTACAGTAAGCTTTCATTGTGATCTTTTCTTTAACTTTGCAGGGAGTGTTTTACTCAAGAGATTTCTAATTTCATCTAGTTGATTTTTCTATGCAAGACAAGAGAAAGTACTTATCACCTTCTTGCCCTTTATAGATTAAATTTACTCTCTCAGTTCAGTGAAATCATAGCTCTAAATTACCTATATTAATTGTTCCATTGAGGAATGAGTATACTGGAAGCTCTACTATCTATGACAACAGATGGTAAAATCACACTCTAGTGAAGCTTGATTTTCCTTCATGACGCACAATAAAAGTAGATCAAAAGTCATTGGAAATTCTAGTTCATAGTTCTTGCATCAGCCAAAAAAAAAAAAAAAAAACACCAACAAAAAAAACCCCAGGCCCTCACTACTTAGCACTGAAATAACTTGAAAGTCTGAAACCAGTTTGAAATTACTTTCTGAAAAAAATGTTTCTTCAAGGATTTTCCTGAAAGTTTGTATGCACAGATAATAGTTGTGGTCTCTCTCTCTCTTGTAGACTTCCTTCTGTATTCATGCAGAGGATGCATAATTTGCTATGCAGCAATTAAATTGGTTGTTTCATTTTAAACGAAATCACAGATGTGGTTAATATGACAGTGTCTTGGCAGACAAAAAAAAGTTGAGAGGAAGAAAGCAGAATAATCAGATAAACAAAACCTAGAAGGACTTGAAAGAACATCATTAAAATGCATATAAGATTACTTGGAAAGAAATATTGGCAAATTCCTCTTCTTGTGTTTTCTAATGCATTTAATTTGACAACTATTTCATGTATTATCTACAGCACAGACATATACTCTGCCCAGAATATGTCCTAAGAAAAGGAAAGCTGTGTCTAGCATTTTGCACAAATATAAAAGCTGTTCTTTGCAATCTTTAGGGAAATACAGTCTTGTTTATTATATGCTTCTAAAATTATAGACAGTGATTTTTTTTGTTTGCATGAAAAATCCATGAATGTAAAAAGACATACAGAAAACTGCAAAATGCAAAATTGTATGAACAGATTTCTATAAAAACTATTATTTTAAAATCTTTTCAGCTCAGTAATCCTCCTTGACTTAAGCTGAATGAAACATTTGAATAAAAAGAGGGCCTTTCAATTTCAACGGTTCAGCAAACCAGAAATAATGATATGCCTAAAGAACATTGAGAAATACAAGCATTAGTTGCAAGAGAAAGAACACTTCTTCAAATAACTGTTTCAAGTGTTCCAGCTCTGGGGACTAATAACTGATTGGTACTAATTTGCATGGTCTCCAGTCTAGTTCCCACTGGACACATGTTCAAGCCAGAAAAAGAACATCTTGTCATAACTAGTGTTATTGTTCAAAGTTTCAGGAAAGTGTCCAAGATTGAATAGGTCCAGGAAATTCTCAATTCAAACCTGACTCTCACAAACAGTTTCTGTACTGGGGCAATGTTGGCTGTATTACAGTGTTGCTGACAGGTGTACCTGTTCTGCCCCACAAATTGTCTCTTTAGAAAAATCACTCTCAAATTTTAAATGGCTGGTACATAATCCTGAAGAATCAGTATTCCTCTGATTTTTTCAGAGACAATATAACAGGAACAGCAGAAGACTTTCTGCTGACATTTTAGGTACAGCATCACAATATCATACTTTTTTTCCCCCCACCCTGTCCCATGATAAAGTAAGAAGTTTCAGTTCATCACACTCCCGTGAATGACAAGAAAGGAACTACATATTGACATAAAGGACCTGTAGCAGCTGGAAGGAGATCGAGAATTTAAGTAAAAAATTGCATCTTAGTAACAGTATGGTCACACATTTGTGAGTCCCATGTTTTTTGTCACTAGAAACTCTTGTCCATGACATCTCTGGAACCTGAAATTTTAATCTCACAGGAGCTTTGACATCACCTTCTAAAGTCCATGGTTACTTTTTGTTGTAATGTACCTGTTCATATTAGCAAAATAAGAAGAGCATAATTTGTTTGTGTTTGGGGTTTTAATACATTTTAGTTGCATACAGATCAATAAATAGATGCCTTAAATGTCTTGATTAGGAGCTTTTAAAACTCTTTCTACTTACAGTAATTTCTGTGAGCCTCAGGTGACCTTCTCTAAGCAGGCCTGACTCACAAACTGAGCCTAAACATCAATTTAGATTAGGAAGGAAAGAAAAAAACATAATGAGGATACCATCAACTTTAAAGTATATTGGCAGCTGTATGTAAGATAAAACAAATCTTCCTGTACAGGATGTTACTTATGAATATATCAGGAACAGCTCCACTTCCCAGTCAACAATAAACCAGTCTGAAAAAAGCATACTTGAAAAGAAAGGAAGTATGTAGCACAGTACATGACGCAAGCCTCGGTCTAAATGAGAAACTATGAATCACTAGTACAATATGCTGTTACTGCTGCTGTAGTGACAGACCAATGCATAATTGCAGTGAAATTCCCCTGCTCGTTCTAAACTTGCAGTGCTTCACGTTTCATTATAAATTCAATATGCAAAGGAAGCTTATGGCTAAACATCTCAGGTCTTCTATGTGTATGTTTTCTGAAATAATATTTCAGAAAGACAGGTTTATAAAACTCCCTATTTGCTAAGGCTGAAGACTTCCATCCATGTCTGAGTTTCCTGTTCTGAACTAGGCCTGCTGTAACAGGACAAAAAAATTTCAGTGATGCACAGTCTTCAGTGGTCATTTCAATCCAGCAAATTTCTGACCCTTCTAGCACCTTTTACTACTCTCTTTAAAATTAAAATAAACACATATTTTAAAGCAAAAAATGACACATTCATTCACATTTTTAAGAGGAAACATTTTTTATGTTACTTTGTGGAAACACAAGGAAAGGCAACCCTATGATTCCTGATATAATTCTTTTCTGAAGATAAAAGTCTTTCACAATAGTGAAACTCGAGTTTTATCACTGGCTTGTGTATTGCTTTTTTCTGCAATGATCAAATGCCTGGAAGGCAAGTAACTTGGGACACCAGAATGTTGGATAAATATAATTCTTTTGCTAAAATTACACTAATACGCAAATATTTATTTATTTATTTATTTATTTTAAGGGTGTGAATCCCAAAATATTTACAAACTAAAAACATTTCAATATTTTCCACAAAAAAACCCTATATTAGAGTTTCTAAGTGCATATACAACCAAGTAATTTGTTGAATACATTATATTTCACACAATGGATGGTATTTTAAAATACATCCAGAAACATCAGGGATTATCTTATTTTTTTGTCAAAGCAGACAGTATTTATAAGAATTTATTTATATTAAAATAAATTACTCCTTCTCTCTACTTTTGAATAATCTATCTACTGAAAATTGGCCATTGTGTTTCTCATACAAGTACTCTTATAGTCATTGATGTGTTTTCCCTTAAGACAGAGAAATCATGTATAGCTTTACTATGCATTTTGAAGGTTTCTTACAGTCTGAAGTTCTCATTAGGAAAGTGAAGGTTAGAAAACTTTATTTACCTTGGTCATCAATTCTTCTAGAGAAAAACTTGGTTTAAAAAAATGCTCACACACAGCTCCATAGATTTAAATGCAATCCTTGGATAATGTGACTAATTATACAGAATCAGGAAATGTATCTCAAAAATTCTGCTGAGCTCCCATTCATAATAATTTTATATTCTGCTAATGCATTACTAAATCGTTTATGCAAATTTTTTTTGCTATGAGAATCATAGGTAAAAACTTTTCTGTCTTCCCACTACATGTTTAGCAACAAATGACTGTGAAGTATAAGGTGCCTATATGGCAGTATCTATCTAATAAGCAAAACATCAAGCAGACCAAGTCTCCTGCCAGATCTATAATGACAAGAGAATCATAATATTGTTGATACTTGACTGTGCCACATCGTATGCCTAAAAGGCTGGGAAATATTACATTTAATGCATAATTAATCATCACAAATTCAGATATGTCAATAAAAAGCTGGGAAGGATTTTTTAGTTTTGGTATTTTTGCTCACTACAAGGATGCCAACTGTGCAATCAGAGGATTAAAAATGTGTAAATTCATGCGGATGGATAGAACTACCACTAGTTAATGTCTAGAAGCATGTCACAGTGTCAAATAGTTGAACAGGAAAGCATACTTGCAAAAGCTTTACTACTGAATAAAAATGTCATAATAGATGATACAATATTTGGTTACAACCTAAACTCTAATTATTCTACAGCATAAAACTCATCAGCTAAGTGATGAATACTTCCAGGCACTCTTTATTATAAAAGTGAATAACCTGCAGATGCATTTTTACACACAAGCCTGTAAGATGGTTGTGCACCATTCATACTTACTGCCACAGAAAGACTGAATGGAATTTTGAGCATTTATGTATTTGATCATTTAAGAGCAGCACAGTTACCATGTCTTCTGGTTTAAACTAAATCTAAATGTAGTTGAGGGAATGGTTGGTCATTATGGATGTATATATACTACTTAATAAAGAAGTATGTAATTTTCATTCCTGCTTGCTTGTGTGTCATGATTCTACTGTCTCATCTGAAAGGTTGCAACACTTGACTACAAGCAGAATGATTTTTAAATTACTGTTCCAGTTCCTATGCAACAAACTTAAAATGAAAACCTTGCTGAAAAGTCAGCAATAAGACTACATACATGAGCAAGCAAAATTAGCCTGCTCCTGAATCTAAATGTTGTGTTATAAACCTCAACCAAAGTAAATAAAATAACAATAAACAGGATACAACTGATGTCAATATTTATGCCTTAACAGAAATATTTTTCACAGGCATCTGTGTGTTAATTACATCTACCAAAGTCATGCAAACAAACAAACAAAATGCAACAATTTCTGTTGGCCTGAAGAAATCAGTTAATTTATTAAACAATTCACTACAGTACTTTCATCTAAAGATCTCAGTGTAGCCTGGAGGAATTAAGCAAGTCTCATATTAGAACCTTGTGGTTGTTATTTCCTCACAGTATGAATTAAGCACTCAGCTTAAACTTAAATAATAAGACTCATTCAAGTCACTAATTGCTTTGCATCTTTGGAAATCTTTCTCAGAAAAATTAAGTGATTAATTAATATGAGTTATTAATAAACTTGCATTATACAGGTTTCCATTAGAAACTGAAATCTGTCAGAAAGATTTCTTGTTTTCCCCCGGCAAGAAGTATACAGTTAAAAAGAAAATACCTACAGACAGATTTTTATGAATCCAAGTCTCTTCTAGGAATACAAATGAAAGTCTTTACATGTGTTCAGTACTCTGCAGATCACAATAAAAATGGGAATCTATTGTAGATTCTTTGCTAATTGAGAGCTGAGAAAATTCAGCAAATTTAGATGACTAAAGGGAAGCAGTTGGGTAGCAGATTCTTCAAAAACTTAATCTGTACTGTAAATTTGAAAGCCTGTGCTATATGGCTATTACACAAAAAACAAGTTGGTACTGAGAAATATTATAATATGTCCTCTATCCTCTAAATAAGTCAATTAATGCAGGCAATTGAATGCTAATGTGCAATTTTAAATTTCTTGGGTTTTGGTGTTGAGTTCATGGTCTCCCTCCCTAACTCCACCTGTTTTCACTTGACAAGTGAAGCAAGTAGCCAGGTTTTCCATGTCATCAAGGACTGAAATGTTTTCTGCATCAATACAGATTTTCCCATGTAAAGAGGCTATGGGCCAAATCTAGGAGTTACAGACATCGCCACCCAAAAACTCCTCTAAACTTTATTTGCCAGTTGTAGTGGGAAGAAAGGACAGTCAGTTCCTGCTGTGTGGCCTTTGCTAAGCTATTTTGTTCCACTTCTTGATTAATAACTTTTAGGAGAGTCAGCACAGAACAAGTTTCAATATTATGTGTGACGTCTTTGAAGCCTATCTTCTGCTCTGTATCACATTAGTGAGCCAAACATTTACATGCCTTCTTGGCTTATACTTCATAATACTGAGTGCATGCATCTATGCCTGTTTATGAATCTGTATTGGCCACTAGATTTGGAACTTGTCTTTGTTATTGTATGGTAAAACTGTAGCTCATTACAACTACTTTTGCAGTAAACTCTATGTCAGTGTGAAGAAAGATTGTATTGTGGCAGTTCCTACTTTCCTATATCTACTAAATACCATTTCTTGGTATAAACATCAGATTTACCTACAGTCTGGGTTATGCCAGAAAATTTTTTACAAACAATAGGGATGTTTGTAAAGACTAGAGACTGCAATTCACATACAAATGAATCCTGTAATGAAAAAGAATGGAGAAATAAAAGAAGCAGGGAACTTTAGCTTATGTTTTAGTCCAGGCATCCTGTATTAATGTGGCAGTCTGCAAATAAACAAAAAGAAAGAAAGACCATGAACACAATCATATGGGGTCCATTTTACACACAACATATATGCCAGATGTATATAGCATGCAACCATATAGATAAATAAAACAAGCATGATGATTTGCTTTTCTTTACCTGCTTAATACAATCATCTTACTAATTGCAGCTGCAAGGTACAGTTTAAGTGGGTGTCAAGGAGGAAACCCTAAAAGAACACAACCAGCATTCTGTCGATGCTACTGATAGTACCACAGAATATGTTGCAAGGATTAAAACAGAAAAAAAAAATTCCCTTTCACATTCACATTTTTTTTCAGATTCCTTTCCTTAGAACTGAAGTCATGTATCAATTTTGTTTAAAAAATAACCAAACAACAAAAAATAGGGAGGCTCAAAAAATAGTTCTGCTAATTTCCCCAGATGCAATCACACAATTTAACAGACGATATTAGCACTCCCAAAAAATACTGACTTTATCATATCCTGAGACTATAACAGCCAATTACATAAACATTATTCTAAAAGATATAGTACAGAAGAGGTAGAAACTGTGGAACTCATAACTCAAGTGAGAAGACACAGTCCAGGCAGCTACTGGCTGGAAGGCAGTTTGTGACATGGAAAGAAATACGAGTCTTCTCTTATCAAAGCAAGTCTTGATACTGCAGTTCTCATTAACTCCAAATGCTAGTTAATATAAGTAAAATGGTAGTAGAACTTGAAATTTCTATTACAAATATTACATTACAGTTATCACTACAGCAATTACTGCAGCTTTTTGATGAAACAAGCCTTGCATTTTATCAAGTAGTTAATAAAAATGTGATGTTAATCATGTGAATTTCACTGGGTGTCAAAATAGCAAATTCTGATCATACCAGCCTATGTCCACAACTTTTAGTGCCAATAGTTGGTTCACACTGGGGTAAAGTCAGCCATAGCTCTGGTTTTTCCCAGCAGCAAGCAGCCACTCAGATGCCAGGGAACTGCTTTGAGTCCTTCCATTCTCACCAGCAGACTAGTTCTGTACCACTCTAATTACTCTCTAATTTACTCCCCAGCTCCTAATCACCCAGTATGCAGTTCCCTAAAATAACAAAGTATTTTGGACAAGAAGAATGTTGTGACCTTGAACGCAGAGAAATAAAATCAAGATGTAGATGTGGCACTTGAGGACAAATGGATGGACTTGATGATCTTAAGAGGTCTTTCCCAACCTGAATGATTCTATAATTCTATGATTCTAGGAAAAAAAGAAAACAGCATGCAATTTTTTGGTCTCATTGTTACCAAAAATACAGTAAAATAAAAAAAATATCTCCTTAATACCAAGAAGAAGCCATTGAGAAGCAGGCTTCCTCACAGGGGGTAGCACCTCCTAAAGTATGCTGAGTACAGGGAAGTTTGTGTTTATGTATTGTATTCTACATACAAATGCATTGATTGTCCCAGACTAAATATACACATGATAATCATTTCCCCAAAATCACTAACGATCATTCCCCTCCCCTTTCTGCATGTGTTCTTCTGTTCTCAGGGTCTCTCTGGTGGTCCACGGTGGCAGGGGACCCCAGTGTTCCAGTCAACCTTGCTGAGATGGCAGGGCACTTGGGGCTGGTGAACTTCCAGTTCTTTCTTACACCATGGGCATTGTGCAGTTCCATAGGCCAGTGGTTTTGGTAGAACAAGCATTATGTTAATTCACCATGTATGGACAAATCTGCTAACACCATCATATAATTTCCACCCATATAGAGCTTTATGAGTAGAGATTGCCTATATCAGCATCAATTTAAAAGCAGTGCCAGTATGAAAAAAACATGTTCTGAATTTTTTACATATACTTTAAAGATATTTTGCACAGGCACAATAGTTTATGGGGAGTCTTAGAATTAATTAGAATTAATTAATTAGAATCACCACAACTATTTTTAAACACATTTAGTTAATTTGTAAAGAAAACAGATGTACCCACACAGGAATTGGAAAATTGAGTCTCAAATGGAACTGCATTGTTCTGAATGTTCAATGGAAAATCTCAGTTCAGGTAAAGTTTCTGATTTCTCTTTTGATGATTTATTGAGTTGTAAAATTACCTGAGTGATTAACAAACACATTTAAATTTGGTTTGTACAATCACTAGCAAAATCTAGACTTCAACAAGTTTTAAGTAGGTTATGTTCATCTTATGTACAACTCAAAAATATATGCTTCTGTGGTCTTTTTAGTTCAATTTTTACTTAACTGAAATATAGTAATCAAGCGAATTCTATAGGCCAAGATTTAATCTGGTAACATTCATCATCATTTTCCAAACCATTAAACCTGGCTATTAACAGTTCTCTATATTGTTGCATGAGCCTGAAAATAATGATGTAGCCTGAGACGATGGAGTATTTGTGCAAACTCTTCACATTCCAGTTATCTGAAATCTAGCCAACAGACTTCTGCCTTGGGATTGCCTCAATGTGAAAAGATAGGGTCTCAATGCCTTCTCAGACAGTGACATTGGCAGAAGCTACCCAGTATCTCAGACCAATTTAAGACTGTTGCTTTTCATAACATGTGAGATGTTTTGGGATGACTTTTAGATTTCACATTGTAAAACGTTTTTTAATAAAATTCCTCACACAATTGCTCATGCAACACATTTTTTCATCACAAATAAAATATATTTTTGTTACAGTTGGTTCCTGCATGCCATTATGTGAAGCTAGATGATGAAACTTCTCTTTACATGCCTCCCTGGCACCTGAATCACTTCCAAACTTTTAGCTGATTAGAGCCCACAAAATGTTTCTTAAAAACTTTTATCACACATTCATCCCTCATGTACATGTGAATGAAACTAATTCATCATAATAGATTTGCTTTCTGAGGAGCTTCTACTTTATTTTGTAAAAATGATTGCCTCCTGTCACATTCCACTGTGGGGAACTGCAAGGAGTTCTTTTAAAAATAGATGGTCTGAAATTAAATTAAGTCGACCAAGACAACCTTGTATGTGAGAACCATTTATTGATAATGAAAACAAAACAAGAGGAGTTGCCCTACTAAAGATAACTAGAAAGACAGAAAAGGAGGAAGGAAATGGAAAAGGAATGGGGTGAGAGAGTGAGACAGGTAACAGAGAAAAAAGTGGGCATTACCACGAGCAGATCGGGGAGTGTTATTTATGTCCACGCGACGTGGGGTGCGTGCACTCTGCCTGCGGGGGAGCCTGCACAGCTTTCAGAGGAGCGCAGCTTCACAGGCACAGCTGCTGTAGGGATGGGTGACCAGGCAAGCAGTGAAGGAGGAGGTGCTCGGGCAGGAGGTCCAGAACAGAGTTGTGGCGAGGATCGCGGAGATTAGTGGATTGGAGGCAGGCAGGGTTGGAGGTAGGTGGCTCAGGCAGAGATGCAGGGATGAAGCGGCAGGGGGGCAGTCAGGGACACAGGGAGGCAGGACAGACAGAAGGACAAGCAAGAGCCAGTGAGGGCAGAAGAGCCAAAAGGCAGGGTGGACTTCAGGCAAAAAGTGCAAAACAAGCTAGGGTCAGGGCAAGAAGTCTACTTCAGCAAGCAGGAGTCAAAGCAAAAACCACAAGACCCAAAAGGTCCCCAGACTGATAAAGCCGGAAGTCAAAGAGCAAGTCTAAAAAACAAAACAAACCCAGAGTCACCAAGCTGCAAAAAACATCAGACCCAAAAGCCCCCACAGCTTGTGTCACAGTTAATGTTTATTTCCTGTGGCTGATCCCAAAGTCCGCCTGTGGACAGGAGACCATTGGCCCTGTACAACATTCCACTGGAGTCCATTGGTGGAGACCTTTCACCATCTGATTGGAGAAGCCTCTCTGGAGGGTACAGTGCCTTTGGTGTTCCCCTGCTGACTGCCTGTCCCATGTGAGACATGAAATGGTTGCCAGCAAAGTCCCCCAATGCTTTCTCCCATCTTGTTGACTCCTGCAAGTGGCACAAGTGTAACCCCTCCCCCACACGCCTCTGACAATCAGTGTTGAGACAAATCAAAACTAAACTGTCTCTTCACACCTCCTCTAAAATTATGCAACACATAGTCTGAGAGAATGTCATTGCTATGGCCTCTGACAGTTCAGATAGTGTTGAGAGAGGTCTCTTTTCTAGTCACTCATTAAGGGTTGTGCAGGGTAACATTAAATGAGAGCTACAGGATGATTCTATTCTGTCACCCCTTTCTTTACAAAGGTCTTTTATATGTTTAAACTCCAGTTCTTAGCTGATAAATTGATCCACCTCCTTCTTGTAAGTTATTTAATGGAACCACAACCCTGGTACTTGTATGTCTGCCTTCTTTTAAGGATGATGACCCACAAGAAACATAACAGCTACAAAACACTGTATGGCTTTTATTGATGGATTGTAGAAACACATACATATACTTCGTTATATCAATATAGCTATATAAATGCCTTAGCTTTTTTTTTTTTTTTTTCTCTGTATTTCTTTAGGGGATGACTACTTATCTCTGTCCTTCTGCAGGCTTTGAACTAGATGAAGTGAGTTTTGGCCTCAATTCCTATTCCACTCTGCATGTGCGACAGCTTGGATGAGGAACTAGGCTGCCCCTTCTTCTAAGTGTGGTGAGGTTACTGGTCTATAGTGCATGCCTCTAACAGGTACAATCTGATTCATCCCCAGCTGTTCCACAGGAGCTTTGGGGAAGCTCCTGTGGAGCTTTTATATTCTTTCCATACCCCTTTCCACACCCCTCTGCTTTACTGAGGGAATATTTTCTACACTATGGGACAGTATGTTTATGTTAATGCATCCCCAACTGGAAGTCAGAATTGGTTAACTGATTAAAGGGTAAGAGCTGACAACTAAAAGTACACTCATAATGCAGAGGAGAGAGCCCTTCAAAGAGATAAAGAATACACACAAATAGAAACAGCAAGCACCATATTTGATAAAATTCGTGTATTCCTCATTCATGAACAAAATTCAAAGTCATGAAAAATATAAATGCAGCGAGATAACAAAGAAGAAACTGAGGTAAAGCTAGAGTAAATGAAACATAAACTACATGTTTAGAACTTGGAAGAAAATCCAAGAGCTAATATCTCCTAAAATGCATAGGCTATAAAATGAAAACATAGGCTAAATAATCTATAACTGCCTATCCATATTATTAAAGTACATGCTTATGTACACTGGTAAATCAGCTGCATTTTAGAGGCTTGAGTGCTTAACATGTAATAATAAACACAAAACCAGAACTATTTCAGTGTCTTGTCAGTCATCCATTCTGACAACTATGTCACCATCTTGATCTCCCATTTCTCCCTCAGCCTCTCTGTGTCTCTGTGGGTATACAGGTGCATCAGCTTACTTGAATTTTTGGCTTACAAAATCTCCCATTTTTTCATTCAAATATCTCCTAGTACTTCCGTCTTAAACTAATGTGCAAGATGACTCAAGGATAAACACCCCAATGATCTAAAATTAAATCATTGTGTCTCTAAATATCAACAACAATTCATTGCCTCAGCTTATTGCTGCAAGCCTTGTTATTTTCATGTTCAACCTCTCTGACCAGTTTATTATCCTCATTTTTTGAGCCATATCTAAAATTAAAAGGTAAGCTCTTTGAGATATGGCTAATATCATAGAATCATAGTATTGCCTGGGTTGGAGGGACCTTAAGGATTATCTAGTTCCAATGCCCCTGCCATGAGCAAGGACACCTTTCATTAGGACAGGTTGCTCAGAAATCCTGTTCCATAACGGCACTACAACAGTTTTAGGAAAGGTTAATAATTTCATTATTAGAAAAATTCCTTATAACAGTGAAGGCTAAACAGCTCTAGTAATTATCTTTCTAATTAAGTTTTGAATTAAATTTGAATTTCAATAATTTCCTGATTCTTCAACATAAATTCTGTGAGTCTTTCAAATAAATAAAATCCTACTTCCATGTATTAGCTAAAGTTTTAAGCTTAATCTGCTTATGTTATTGTCATCACCCCATCTGAAATAGACTCTTCCAGTTGTTTGTCTTATATACATAAAAGATACGTCTTCATTAGTTTTTTTTAAAAAAAATTATCAGTATAGGAAGCTGTTAGGACTGAAAGATATTGAATATATGTGATTCTAACTGCAGCTATTACAGCCCAAGAATCTTCACTGTACCAAACAAAACACAGTACTGTAAGGCTTTTAGTCCAATGACACTTTGAAGAGTACAATCAAAGCAAAAAAAAACCAACTTTCAGACTTGTTTTGAGCCTTAGTAAGATTTCAAATTCTCCAGCTTTCCTAATCACTGCTTTAAAATTAATACATACATTAATACACACACAAAAAAAGTGAAGGTATAGTTTATGGAGGTAGCTTTACATGGAATAATCTAACATCAAGGCAATCATTTCATTGTGAAACATTCTGCCCTGTTAGGAACACATTTTCAAACTGCATTACCTATAGCATATTAATTAATCCAGTTAAGAGCAGGAGTTGCCACAATGCTATTAGTACGTCAGAGGTATAGCAGTACAATGGGGTGAACTGGAACTAATCAGCATACCTCACATTATAGGATAACATGAGAACAGATTTATTTTAAATACTTCAATATTTTTGCAAAGATTTCCTCATGCAACATTGGTTTTGTACTTAAGCCCAAAAATATCACATCAGTCAGTTAAGGAACCTTTTTTTGCTTCTGACAGATTTGAGTTCTGCTTGTTAAAAGAATATTTCTTTTCATTGCTACAATTGAATTTACCTATAATCTATCAAAAAATAATTGCCCTTAAGAGATGACCTCCTAGTTTCTGAATAAGTGAATAAGAAGCCCACCTTATATAATAACAGTGACCCAGCCTTTAAATATAGAGGTGGGAACTGTTACCTCTGTAATTACTAGTCAACCTCAATCTTTCCTAATTGAATTTTTCCTCCACTGGCATATATTTAAGGCTAACCCCTACCATTTATTCTACAATATATGATTACAATCAAAGCAATATAAGTTAAATTATATAGTTGTGTCTGAATACCTTTGACAAGTTCATAGAACTTGTTAAGTAATTAAACTGGCCTCTCCCCAAAACCTATGTAGTAACTTCATATTTCCTCATTTTCAGAGCAATATCATGACATAAAAATACATTCAACCTTCATCAAAGTATGAACCCATCAAAATAACAAGGAAAAAATTTAGCTCACTTAAACAGGAGTCTCCTGAGTCTTAGGCCAATTCCAAAACATTCTTCTTTCTGTATAAGATATTTCAGAAGTCTATTATCTAAAAGAATTGCCTCAAAATCAGTTAAAACCATAAACAACATGAAACAAACATCCCCACACCTCACATTTAAGGATTAATTCTTTACTTCTGAGAATTTATTAAATAAAATTCTTCAGACAAGTATTGTCTAATATTTACCAGTAATTTAAGGTAGCAACATCTATTATGATTGCTCCCAAATTTCTGTTATTAATCACAACTGAGTTATTTGTAACTGTGCCAAATATTTATCACCTGAATTGAAATTTCCCTGTCTCAGGACAAACATTTCAACTAGATTGACTCAGTAATTTGAAATAACAAAGACTTACATAGTTTAACTTGTTCTTGGTTGTGCATATGCAGAAAGATTCTTTGTATGAAATCTTGTAAATCTTGTACTTGTAAATCACATATGATTTACCACTAAGAACTCTTCCAGGGTACAAGGATTGCCAGTACTTCTAAGGAGACATGTTTTAAGCCCATCTGGAAGTTAAGCCCCACCCAGCTGCTCTCCTTCCCCATTCCCCTCTGATGAGAGAGACAAAAAGCAGAGATTACAGGTTGAGGTAACAATTTACTGGAAACAGCAATGAGACAAGTAAATGAACAGTAACAGCAACAGTACTAATAATAACAGTGTATAAAAGAGAGTGATTACATGCAAAATGCTCACCAAGTCTGACTAGATATGACTACAGCTGGCAGCACCCCATTGTTCCCTCCACCATGCTTTTTTCCCCAAGCCTGAAACCAGGAAAAAACATGGCATGAACAGCACCACTCCACCATCCTTCCTGTTGTCTGCTGTCATGGAAAAGGACAAAATGGTTACAGAACTTCTCCACGGCATCTTTTTCCTTCACCTGAAGACACTCCCCCTTCTCAGAAGTTAGAAGCCCTTACTTCTGCCCCCAGCAATAACATGAGTAGTATTATTGCCGTGTCTGGGGTCACCATTTATTACCGTGGGTCTTCAGGGCAGTCAGGACTTGGTGAAGCAAAGGAGAAATCTTGACTCCCTTTCAGAAGGCTGGTTTATTATATTATGATATATATTACATTAAAAAGACCACACTATAACTATACTACAAAGAACAGAGAGAAAGGAAACATCAGAAGGCAAGACAGGAATAGAAAGGAATGAATAACAAAGGTCTGTGACTCCTAGAGAGTCCAAGAGCTGCTGCCTCCTCGACTGGCCACCAAGTAGAAACATCCCACAATGACCAATCGAGAAAGCACCTGATGCATTCCACAGTAGCAGATAACAAATTGTTTACACTTGAAGCTGAGGCCCTCTCAGCTTCTCAGAAGAAAATCCTAGCAAAGGGATTTTCACAAAATATCACAACCACATAGTATAGAATAAAAATCTAGACATGTCCACAGGCTTCAGGCTCCACCCCCTCTCAACTACTGCAAAAAAGTCAACCCTGACTGTGGTAAACAGGCCAAAAAGAAATTAGAGGAGGCCAATGGTCTTGAAAATAAAAGTGCCTGTTTATTAAGTTCCAGGACAACAGAGAACAAGACCCCAAAGTAAGCTTGAGGCCTACGCAACAAGCCAGAAAAAAAGTATCAAATGTGCGCAACAAGGTGCTTCCATGGACTGAAGTACCAAAGAAAGACGAGGCGGGTGCTCAGCAGCAGGGGTTTTAAAGTCTCTTGTCGGGCAGGATTGGTGTGTTTCCAATCCGCTTGATGATTGGCTCTTTTTCTGATTGCTGGTTGGTCCATAGCATTGAGCTTTCCTGGCCAATAATTTCGGAATTCCAAGGCTTCATTGGCTGGCAAGCCTTCCAATCACAGTTCATATCAATTTTATCATTGCATGAGGCAACCCTCTGGAACATTCCTTCTCTCAGTCTTCACTGCCCCCCCCCCCCCTTTTCTAGCAAACACACCCACACTGCAGCACACTCATACAACTTACTACCAACTCAGTATCCCATAACTTATTACATAAATTAGGTGCAACAATACACTACATTAATTAAAAATGCATAATAAAATTACATTATTAACAATTCATAATAAAATTACATTATTAACAATTCATAAACCCCCAGCTTTATTTATAACATGACCTTGTCTGAAACTAGGACATTATCCACCCCTTATTCTATGCCATTTATGCCATGCCCAGATACTACAACTTCCAAATATATACATATATCCGTCCTAGATGTCTTCTAGGGCAGAAGGGCTGGTGTGCTGTTGGATGATTGCAAGCTGCATCAGGAGCTCACACCTGGTGTATCTGGAGCCATCCATCCTCACTGTCCATAGCTGTTATGGATGGCATAACAGTGGCAGTGTCATTCAATAATCAATATTATATAATATATAATTCAACATTACAGACTGCTCTCACCCAAATCTCAAATCCCCTTGAGTTACACATTGTGCTTCCCCATCCCTCTGCTTTACCCACCAAGTAGATCCAGGTCCTTGAGCAAAAAAAATCCCACAGATGGGTTTGTCTTTGCTTGAGGCAGGACTAACCCACACTGTCTTCCCTAGTACATTCCTCATACGCACCATAGGGACTTTATGCGCTTCTGTGGTGTGTGGAGATCTTAACTGGACAAGGCCAGCTTGATTGATAGAACCTCTAACCTGGTGGCCTTTGCAAAATGTTGACCCCAATGTTTGAAGGTCCCACCACCCATTGCTTTCAATCTTTTTTTTTGAAGTCCATTGTAGTGTTTAATTGTCCCAGAGGTTGGTGCATGAGAGGGAGTATAAGGCACCCACTCAGTACTGTGCTCTCTGGCCCAGCTGTCTATGAGGCTGTTTTTGAAATGAGTCCCATTGTTTGACCCACTTCTTTCTGCGGTGGCATGTCTCCATGGGACTTGCTTTTCAAAGCCCTAGATGGTGCTGCTGGCAGTGGTGTGAGGCAGAGGTTACATCTCCAGCCATCCAGTGGTTGCTTCCACCATTTCAAGAAGGTAGCGTTTGCCTCGGTGGGTTTGCACAATCAATCTGCCAGACCTTCCCATATTTCTATTTTGACCATTGTCCCCCATACCACAGGGGCTTTACCTGCTTGTCCTGCTTGACTGCAGCACATTTCACAGTTATGGATAACCTGAGAGATAGAGCCCATTATTAAATCCACCCCTCAATCACAAGCCCATCTGTATGTTGCATCTCTTCCCTCATAATCTGAGGTGTCATGGGCCCACCAAACCAGAAATAATTCACCCTTATGTTTCCAGTCCAGATCCACCTGAGACACTTTAATCTTGGCAGCTTGATCCACCTGTTGTTGCAACATTCTTCAGTACCCTGACTCTTCAGTATGTGTGCGTCTACATGAGGTACTTTTGCAGCCAACTTCTCTATCCAGGCAGCAATGTCTTGATATAATTCAACAGCCCAGATAGGTTTACTTCTATGCTACCAATTAATCCTTTTCCACTGGTACAGACACCCCCACAGAGCACTTGCCACCATCCATAAGTCAGTGTACAGGTAGAGTGCTGACCATTTCTCTCATTCAGTGATACCTAAAGCCAACTGGAGGCCCTTTAGCTCTGTGACCTGATTTGATCCACCTTGTCCCTCAATAGATTCTATGACTTGTTGCATAGGACTCCATAAAGCTGATTTCCATTTTCAATGTATCCTTACAATATGGCAGGAACCATCAGAGAAGAGAGAGTAAAGCTTTTCATTTTCAGGTAGCTGATTTAATGGTGGGGCCTCTTCAACATGAGCCACCCGCTCCTCTTCCTCTTCTGGGGATAATTTGAAATTCTTACCTTTGGGCCAGGTCCCAAGGACTTCCAAGATCCCTGGGCAACTGCAGTTTCCTATTCAAGATCACTATGTGATAAGCATGATCCACATATTCTGCATAGCATCAATGGCATGACGTGTGGAAGGGACTTTCCCTTTGAAGATTCAAGCACTGGCTGTTCAAGTAGCAGAAGAAATTGTGCTTCAGTGCCAATCACTACTGAAGCAGCTTGAACCTCTTCATAAGCTGCCAGTATCTCTTTTACAGCAGGGGTATAACAGGCTTCCGATCCTTTGTATCCCTGCCTCCAGAACCCCAGGGATTGTCCTTGAGTGTTCCTGGGTACTTTTTGCCAGAGACTCCAGGAGGGACAATTCTTCCTGGCTGCAGTATAGAGCACATTTTTACATCTTGTTCCATCCCAATTGGCTCATGGGTTACTGCATGAACAATCTCCTGTTTCATTTGTTCCAAAGCTTGTTGTTGCTCAGGAGCACACTTGAAATCATTCTTCTTCAATGTCACATGATAGAGACAGTTTACAGTCTGGCCGTAATCTGGAATATGTATACTCCAAAATTCACAGCACCTAGGAAAGCCTGTGTTTCCTTCTTGCTTGTTGGTGGGGGTATAGCTGCTATTTTGTTGACCACATCCATTTGAATCTGATGACATTTCATCTCATTTGAATCTTGACATTTCTCTCCTTAAAACTGAATTTCCTGGGCAGATCCCTTGACCTCATTTTGTTTTATGGCAAAACTGACCTTCAGGATTATCCGGATTATCTTCTTCCCTTCCTCAAAAACATCCTCTGCTGAGTTGTCTCATATGATGATGTCACCAATGTACTGCAAGCATTCTGGAGCCTCACCCTTGTTCAGATCAGTCTGTATCAGTCCAGGGCAAATAGTGGGGCTGTATTTCCATCTCTGGGGCAATCAGTTCCAGGTGTACTTTTTCTCCAGGTGAAAACAAGATGTGGCCTTGGTTTCTTACTAAAGGAATGGATAAAAATGCATTAATCATGAGACACTATTAGTTAAGTGACACTATTTTGCTGCCTTGGAGTCCAGTTCATACTGAAGTCCAGCATATCCAGCACAGCAGCACTCAGAGGTGGTGTGACTTTGTTTAGCCCTCAATAGTCCAGTGTCAGTCTCCACTCTCCAATGGACTTATGCACTGGCCATACAGAACTAATAAAGGGTGAGCAAGTCTTGCTGATCACTCCCTGGCTCTCTGGAGGATGAATAATTTTATGCATGGGGAATCGTGGTCTCATGGTTTGTTGCACTATTGTCAAGGGGACATTGTTGTGGTAGTGATTGGTATCTATTGTTTCTCAACCCTCAGAAGTCCCACAGCAGAAGGGTCCTCTGAGAGACCAGGCAAGGTGTTCAGCTGTCCAATTTCCTCTGTCTCCACAGCAGCTGTGGAGACACCAAAAGCCCAATGATGCCCTTTTGGGTCCTTGAAATACACTCTCCTGAGGTAATCTATGCCAAGGATGCACAGGGTCTCTGGACAAGTCACATTTGGGTGTTTCTGCCACTCATTCCCAGTCAGGCTCACTACAGCTTCCATTACAGTCAGCTGTTGGGATCTCCCTGTCACCCCTGGATTCTATCCCTACATATCTTGATGGCGTCAGGCTACATTGCGCACCAGTGTCAACTAAGGCCTCACGCTTTTGGGGGTATGATGTTCCAGGACATTGGATCCAAACAGTCCAATAGATCCAATTATCCCTTCCCACACCTCCCTGGATGCATGGCCCTTCTAGTTTTGGTCCTGGTAGTCATTGCTCACTTCTTGTAAATATGAACTAGCGATCCCTTCAAGAGCATTGGAAGCAGCATCAGCCCTCCTAGTCCATCTGAGGACTTACCCAGTGGAAACTGGAGTGCCATTTATCCTTGAAGAATTTCCTGCAGTAGCTGTGCTTCCTCTCAACTCACACTGGAGCTGCTAGGACAGAGGTGGGTTTTCTATCCCACCTCCATATGTCCTCTCTATGGTAATACAGGAAAAACCACAAGTTAACCTCATGGTGTGTACTTTATCTCTCATGCAGGGAGGCTCTTGATCCCATTAGCAGAGACTGTGTTCCATATTGGTGGACCATGGGACATTTCCTCTCTAGTTTGCTCCAGTCCTTTAAAACACTGTGCAGTCTTGGACGGTCTTTCCGAGTTGAGGTGCAGGTCAGTAGAGAGGAAAAAAGATGGTCTTCATATTGCTGGAGTTGAATAGTCTAAAGCTACTCAATTCTTCTCCTTTCATTGACATCATTGCTAATGAATTGGTGTACAACAGTGGCATAAAAACTCCATATAAACTTCCACCACATGGATTGTGTGTGGTACACTGGACCTCATTTGGATCTACATGGGACTGCTCATTATTTGAATCCCTATAGACTACCTGCAGCTCAGCTAATTCTCTCAGGTACCAGATAGCTTTCTCCATAGCATTCTACCTGCTTGGGTACACTACTAGACCATCCTTAAGAAAATACCTTTCCTTCACACTTGATAGAAGTTGTCTTCAGAGGCTGAGAGTTTCTGTCCTCTTCCCAATCCCCTTGTTGATGTTCACATTCTGAGACAGAGATCCCAGTTGTTTGGCTTCACTACCTTCTATTTTCATATCCCAGCATCAGAGCAGCCAGGTCACTAGTGGCTCATTCAGCTGGTAGCTGAAATCTTTTCACATATCTCACAGCTCACCCAGGAATAGGGATTGGGTAATTATTTCTGTCCCTGTCTCTTCCTATCTAAGTGACCTGCTTCCTTTTAATCCCTCACAAAGCAAAGTGATTTATCTTGGATTTCTTCTTCCATAAAGGGGCAACTCCTACTGGCACAGTTTGTTCCTCTGGTTCAGCCTGCAGTTTGAGTGGCCACAGTGACTGTTTTCCTCCTCTTTCCCCTGAAGGTGCTGTCCAGTATTGAACTGTGTCCAGTAGGAGTACCCAGGGCCCAGCACACTGCACAAAGTTGCTCCTCTCTGGAACTGCTGCAGCATTCTCCGTGCAAATACTCTCTTGCTCTACCAGGGTTTGGCAGTTGTTCAGGCATGAACTCACAAACCATTGGTGCAGGGACTTTCCCTTCATACTGGTTCATTTTCTCCCACATTTCAGACCATTCATGACTATACAACCTTGGAACAGATCTCTGAATGATCTTCCTAGAAATCTCCTTCTTGACTCTAAACATGGTGTAGATTCAGGAGACCTGGCAGACATAGCAATAAGAATATGCTTTTCTAAACATACAAAATAACTGAAAATTCTCAAAAGCTGTCATAACAGGCCTGAAGGAGTAAAAGGGGGCGAAAAGCTGAGGAAAATCATTCTCTCCTGTTCCCCCCACTGGCCGGGTATGATTGTTAATGAATTTCCAGAGGCAGCACCTGAGCCCAGGACAGGAGAATGACACAGAATATACATCCAAAATGACCTTCATTGCCCCTGATGTTATCATGTCATAAACAGGTATCAGACAGTACGTCAACAAAGCAACCCTGATCCCTCTCCCTGCTCTGTAAAAGAACACTAGGAGGAGCACATGTGAGAATATAAACAGGGTAAGGTACCACACCCACATAATAGATCAAGCAACATTGTGACTGGGAGGGGGGTAGTCAAGGGGGGGCTCCACACTCAATACACAAATGCTTAGATCAAAATTGTTTCCAACTCCCCTGAGCAGATCTCTTGTTACCTCAACCCTTTGTGGCCCCATATTGACTGTCAATTAAATGTTATCACAGTTTAAGCCCATTTGGAAGTTAAACTCCACACAGCAGCTCCCCTTATCCCCTTATGCAGCCCCCTGGATGAGAGAGAGAGAGAGAGAGAGAGAGAGAGACAAAAGGCAATGGTTACAGGTTAAGACAACAAACAACAAAACGGTGATGGAACCTCCATGCATCACCTCTTTTCTTCCAACCAAAGCCACATCCCCTTCTTTTTGGAGGGAAGAATCCCTTGATTCCCATCCCCACCCCCAGCTTCCCCAGCAATGGTGTGCACCAAGCCTGTCAGAATTCAAGGAGCATTTGGACAATACTCTTACTCAAATGGTTTAGTTTTAAGTAGTCCTGCAAGGAGCAGGTGTTGGACTGAAAGACCATCCTAACCTGAAATATTCTATAAATGTATGATTCTATGATTTGCAACAGAATCTATTGTACACAAGCTTTTATGGTGGAGAGAAGGTCTGATTTGCACATTGTTTCTTTCTTTCTTTTTTTTTTTTCCTTTTCTGGCACACAGTTGTTTGTATTGCTTTGCTTGAGGGAATGACACACTGACTTTATGTCAGTTACATGCCCACCTTCCCCCATCCCCTTGATCCAGAAAATTGACATCATTTAAAAAACAAGTATTCATATGTAAAATTGCATGCCACTAGAAAACTCTTATCAGACAAAAAAGATCTCAGGCACATGGTATGATTCTTGGGGTGTCCTCCACAGGACCAGGAGTTGAACTAGATTATCCTTATGGGTTCCTTCCAACTGAAGATATTTTATGATTCTATGATCACGCCTAATATAAAACTGAAAGCCATGTTTTTGAGAGAAATTCCTTCTGAGATGAAAGTTGATGGCAGTTGCTTTTAGAAATTAAAATCAGGTAATACAGTTCTAAAAATTAGATATATCTAAACTTTGCTGCAACAAGTTACTTGAGCCTCAAGATGGGACTAGAAAAAAAACTGAAAACGAACCAAGGTAGGAAATCTAAATTTTTGACTTTGTAAAACTTCCACTTCTGAAAGTTAATATTCTTTTTCTGCCTGATAAAATATGCCCAGTTATATACCATATTATAGCAATATTGTCACCTGGTGGTTAAATTTACTAGTAGTGGTCAATCAAATCCATGTAGAAAAAGGCTACTAAACCTGCAAAATCTCTGATCTAAACAGCTGAGTGAATTGTTTAAATTCATGAGCAATTTAATGCTAATACAAAACTATGATGTCATTAATTATAGTAAGTGGCACTAGTATCATGGCAGTGGGTCAGGAAAACAGGAACTAAGTACTTTTTTATGGAAAGTAGATAGTTAGCCTTGCATGATTATTCCAGTGATTGATGCTACTGCTTTTGCTTTGAACTAATCTTTCTGTTGAACTAAATAAGGTATTTCAGGGGCAAGAAAATACAGAGGGTCAGAAAACACAGATAGATAGAGCATAGATACATTGAGCATTTTTTAGTTTAAATATGGCAGATTTTGGCTTCCAATAGCTAAACAAACCAAGGATAAAGAAAAAGTAGAAATTAAACATTATCAGGGTTTTGGTTGGTATGAAACCATTCTGTACATACATGTTGCTATTTTAGTTATAGAAAACAAACTCAAATAAAGATATCTTCATTTTGGAACATATTTAGATGTGATAACCCTTAAACTTTCAGCGTTCTCCACAGATTAATTTTATCAATGCAGCAGATGTATAATGTGTTTGTTATACTACTACTATACTACTACTATACTACTACTATACGACTACTTCCCATTTCAATTGCTTCATTTTTATAAATGTCTAAAGAAGTGGAATCATTAATTAGATTTTATAACCTTTGGGAGAACTGATAGATTCACAGCCTTTTCCATGACAAAGGAAGGATTGGTTTCACTCCTTTAGTCATTAGTAGGCTTTCTCTCTTGCTTCTTATCCTTCCTTGGGGCATAATATGAAGTACTTGATGATTATACTGTTTATGGCTCCACTCTCTTCACTTTTCGGAGGAAAAGTGCATCCAAAATGTTCTCCAGTAATGGAAAATCCTGAAGTACTGATGGCATAAAATTATTTGCTACTTAGAAATAAGAACTATCAAGGCTGTGAATATTTAATTCAAATAATTTATTCCTTGATTTGGCATTTCTCCTAATGTTAGAAAAATACCACTTGATTCTGCCATACAGGAACTTCAGTTTTCTGAAATCAGTCAGAAACATAAGATGGGCTGCACTTTGAGCTATCAACATGGGCCTCTCATTATGAAAACCACATTAGATCTTTAAAATCCATTCGTTTACTACAAAACTGCAGTTTTCCCTTGGTGGAAGCCATTTTCAGGCAGTGGCTCTGTGAACTCAGAGTGCACTCTGATGTCCAGTTTCAAGTTGCTGCAGAGTGGTGAAAAAATGCACCAGAAGAAAACTGATGTTTTTGGGTTCCATGCTAAAAAGTAGATCAGATGGTGTGGACACACAGGTTCCTCTCACCTCTTGAATTTCTCAACCTGCGATAGATACAGTAATTTTTATGTTTCAATTCTCTAAAATAAGGAAAATTTACAAATGCTGCAGAATGGCTATTTTGAGGTCTTTGTGTTCAAAGTTCTTTGAGGCTATATTTAAAGTTCTGTTCCCCTGTCCTGCAACACAGCTTCAGAAAAGCTAGGAGACATTTGTTACCTTTCTCCTTAGATCATCAGCTACATAAGAAGTTATGTACCTGGAAAGAAATATGAACTGTGAAGAAGAAAAACACTTAAATGTTACTTAGACATAAGCTGTAGCCAACAAGGAAATTTCAATTACATGTTATTCATTTGCTTGTGCTCTCTACAATGTATGCAATCAAATGAGTCCAAGTTCTTCATGGAAAGTACTCCTCTACGGGCTGAGATTTTTTAGAGGCAGAAAGCTGACCAAACAGCTTTATTCTCTTAGAGCTCCTTAGAGTATCACAGTACAAGTGGTAAAGCTTTATTAAAGAAAAAACCAACAAGAAATTCCTACAGCCTCATAATTTTGATTCTTTTTCGTCATCTGTGAGACTAGAGTGTGGGTTCTGCCTCTGGCTTCCCATTACTGTCCCCTGTCTTTTTCATACCTTCTTTTTGATTTGATATTACTCATGCTGGAATGCAGCAGAAGAGGAGAAAAAACATTCAGCTTCTTAATTGTTTTCAGACACTGAAATCAGACAGGTCTTGGAGACACAACGGTCAGTAAACCAAACTGTTGCTTTTTCAGAACAGAAATTTAAACACTGTTTTGAAGTTAGGTTATTAAATATGTTTATACCACATATTTTTAAAACTTTTCAAAAAGACAAGCCTAAAGAGAGAAAGGAAATAGAATTTAAAAAATTTTTGGAAAGAAAAGGAAGCATAATGCCTCTTTTACTTTATTTAGTTATTTAGTTGCCCTTACTGGGAACATTTTGAGCTCAGAGGAAGTCATCTGTGCAACAGGAGAGCAGAGCAGAAAAAAAAATATTTCTGCTTGTTTTGGCTTAGCAGAAGTCAGGACTTCAATAGACACAACCTATCTCATTGAGGTTTTTTTTCCCTATTGTGTAGAAGCATCAGGGCTTCATCTAGTGTTCATAGAGAAAATTGCAGCTAAGAAGAATAAAATCTAAGCCAAACCAGGATACACAGCACTATTTTTAGTCCAGACAATTTCCTCTTAACTGTTCTCAGGAACAGTGTCCCATATATTATACGAAGTTCAGGCTGCTGGTCACATAGATGACTCACAATATTACCCATCTTACAAAATATATGGAGAGAGTGCCTCACTGTATAGATCACGCACCTAGTCCAAACTGTGGTGATTTGATAAATTTTCCTTGATGTTTTAATTGTTTTAAAATCAGTCTATATATAAATATAAGCATCAATTAATGTATAAACATGTTCAAATACATAGGAAAATTTCATTTCATTTGGTTTTAATTCTCCCCTTCAACACAGCTATGGCTCACAATTCAAGTGGCTTGAGCTGTCAGTTGGTCAATGATTTCAGCAGGAAAGTTGTTCCCTGTTTGATTGTTTCAGAAGACCTGATCCAGTTTAAGAATAGGATGCCAATCTGCTCCTGATTATGCTGACATCTAGCTCAAGGCCAGTGAAGAAACCAAAGAGAACCTTTTCATCAGCTGTGTTGGACTACTCCTAAGATGGTACAAAATGTACCCAGTACTGTTTATAAAGGCAAAATCTGAACTGTGGCAAATGGTGTAAGATTCTTACACCTTCCTACAAGTTGCTGACCATTAGACACCCTGAAGATCCTTTGATCATTTTCAATGCAGACCCAGAAGGTTATTTTCTAAATGGAGCAAGTCAAGATATAAAGGAAGAAAGATGACTTACTGATGCTATGACATGAATCATAGGCCTCAGAATATCTAAAGTAAGTATAGTATGAAAATAGGAAGTCATGATTAATAGATTTTAACAAGTTGCATTCTCAGGTATCCCCAGTTCCAGAAAAATTTCTTCCTTGAAAATATGAACTGATGCTAGAGTTCTCTATATACACAAAACCAACTTTTCAAGATGGCATTATTACAACTGTATGCTTCTTTTCCACCAGTATGCCTTTTTAAAAAAAAATTATTTTCTACACTTGTTTAACTTTCAGAACTAGCAAGGACTGTCTGTCCCTTCAGCTGCATCCACCAAAAGGAATATATTTTTAAATAATTGAGTGTAGTGTCCATTAGCCTGCCAAACTTTTTCAGGAGCAAGCCTATTGCTGATATAGATGATTAGTTTATATTGTAGCACTGTCTCTGAAAAATATAGAAGGGACACCGTGTGGAGATATCCTAGTCCCCAAAATGAGAATAAACTGTAACAAAGTCTGTATCTGCCACATTGTTTTCTCTCAAAGTAATTGTGCTGCAGTAGAGGAACCACTTACCTGCACTCTTTACATCCCTACTACCCAAGTGCAAATATGATCATGGACACTGATTTTACACATTGGACATAGTCATACTCCATTGAGCAAGTGCACTGCAAGCTGGTATGTTCCAGTTTTTCAGTATTTTGCATTGAGAACTGGTATACATCTGCACAAACAAAAACTAGAATTATCTTTAAATTCAAAGAGTGATGAATTTACTGCTGTTTTCAAAAGGGATCTTTCATAGAGTTCTAACCTCATTGTCATCTTTCACTTGCTTTCCCTTTTCATAGCCTTCTGAAACCAAAACCCAGACAGTGACAAGACAGTTAGGAACTTAGTGATGCCTTCCTTGGTTCTAAGACAGCTTACATAAGACATCATGAACCACACTTTACTAGTATATTTCTTTCATCTACTAGCTGATACACAGCCCACCAACTCAGTGTGAAGAGGTAAGGCTTCATTATTCTCCCTCTGTCATGGTCAGTGTCTGTACAGAAAAGAAGCACTGAGATGGATTAACGTACAAAAGAAATTAGGCTGGATGGTTGCTTTAATAAATCACATCATCTATTGACAGTTCACTTAATGAGGTTTACCGATGACTCACGTTTAGACAGACAAGGAAAAAGATATTTTCTGGCTACTACATGCCAATCTCTCTTAAAAATATTAGTTCATAGTATATGAAATTCCAACATCAAAGCTAAGTTAACATAAATAATTCCAGTAAAATTCCCCAAACACCAAGATTTCAGACATAAACCAGACCAGGAATCCAGGCTGATTATCAGAATTATAGTTCAGTGAAGTTTAATTCAACAGATTACTCATTACCAAAGCAACAATAATCATTGTCACTACTTGTAAAGCCCTGAACTGCATAAAATTTTTTCTCTGCAGCAATCAGTCAGTTCCATGAGTTATCCAACCAGCTATTTTGGAGCATCTATTCATTAGTAGCAGAAATAAGAACACCATTTGAATTACTAGAAGCTATGCCTGTAGTTTTCAAAAAGCACAGCCTAGAGTTGGTTCTAAAGATCTTCTTTAGGCTATCTGGGTTTATTGGGAAAAAAAGCCAAACTGCAAAACTACTTAGAATCCAGGATGAATTCTTTGAACACTTTTGCTTGTTATTTACTCTGCTATATTTCTGAAGCAGCAACAGTGTTAATGAAAACATAAAACACATGCAAATGAAATGGAATGTGGAAATGCAATGAAACCTGTCATTGTAATTAAATTTACTTAATATTTATATAGCATTTCACAGTTTGAGATCACAAAAAATGATAATTGAATCAATTTGAGGTTAATGGTATTTCCCTTACACTTCAGAACAAAGGAAAAAAAATGAAAGTCCTCTGTCATATCACAAAAAGGCAATGAAGATTGTGGCTCCAGTTTAGACATTTGTCACCCTGTTCAATGTGTGCGCATATCAGTATGCCATGGCCTAAGTTACAAACAAGAGCGGTATCTTTTGCTGCAAATCAGAAGTACAATTCAGACCATATGGGCGGAGACAGGCAAGCTTTCCAGCAACACTAGAATCTGTCCAAAGGTCAGAATTTTGCCTTGTAGCTAAGTAGGAACACAGTGTCCTAACATATCAGTTCAGCTAACTATTTTCAAACTTGTTCACATCTACTTGTTCACTTGACAGTCATTTACTTGCACTACAGTATATATGCTCTATAAACACCCAAATTTGAAATCCTAATTTCTATAAATTTCAGCATCATTTTGTGTTAACCTTCTAAGGAAGGACTATCATGTTTGTTTATGTTATATTCTTCTCTGTGTTATCCTCAGACTTCTCCCCTCAAGCATGAACATGTTGCATCTACTGTCTACTTGCTTTCTACTACTCGACACATTATTTTCTGAACTCCAGAAAATCATCAAAATTTCATAAGAAATTTCTCCTGAATTTTTTAGCATTACTTTCCTTTCTTCTCATTAACACAGAAACTTCTCACTCACCCAGCCTTGAAAGTTCTCTCTCTTGATTCAACTGCACATGTGGGTCTAGTTTACTGGGTTATCTAATCTCTCTGGGAATTATTTTTTTAAAACTTTATTTTTTGCATTTGAAGTGCTGAAGATTGTATTTTGTCTTTGTAACTGTCTATTTGTTTGCATTTCATTTACATGGCCTACTAAATTTTTCTTTATGTTATGGAGGAATTTTTTCATTACCATGATGAAAATAAAAAACAAAAAAAACCCAAATCCTGAATCATCAAACAAATTATTTGGATCAGGATTTTTTAAGCTGATTAGTAGCATGTATTTTCTGAACATCCTTCTGCTCAACTTAAAACATTTATAAGATAACTTTCATTAGTAGAAGGTCAATTAACTCTTTCTGGACACATCAGCCTATATAAGAAAGCTGAAGTTACATATCCAAAGTGGAAATATTCACAGTTCTTTCTTTTACTCTGTCATCTGGTGATAAAATAAAACAGGCAGATTCTTTTTTTTAGAAATGGCATAGTAAGCCATTCACGGTATAAATTCTGCAAACAGTGGTGCTAATTTTATATATTACAATGGGAAGTCCCCATTGACTGGAGGTGACCTAGTGTGATGCCCATCTACAAGAAGGGTCAGAAGGATGATCCAGGGAACTGCATTCCTGCCAGCCTGACCTTGGTGCCAGGGAAGGTTATGGATCAGCTCATCTAGAATGCCATCACATGACATGTACAGAATTACCAAGATATCAGGCCTGGACAGCAGGAGCTTGTGAAAGGCAGGTCCTGCTTGGCCAACATGATTTTTTTCTATGACAAAGTAACCCACTTACGGATGAGGGAAAGTCTGTGGATGTTGCCTATCTAGACTTCAGTAAAGCCTTTCACAGTGTTTTCCCACAGCATTCTCCTGGAGAAACTGGCTGTTCATGAGTTTCATAGGTAGACTGCCCACTGGGAAAAAATGGATGTATAACAGGGCCCAGAGGATAGTGGTGAATGGAGTTACATCCAGCTGGCAGCCAGTCACAAGTGGTTTTCCCCAGGGCTCAGTATTGGGGTCAGGCCCATTTAGTAGTCTTATTGATGATCTGGATGAGAGAATCAAGTTCAACCTCACTTACTTTGCAGACAACACCAAGTTGGGCAGAAGTGTTGATATGCTTGAGGGTAGGAAGGCTCTACAGAGGGATCCAGACAGGCTGGATCCATGCACCAAGGCCAGTTGTGTGAGGGTCAACAAGACAGGTGCCAGGCCTTGCACTGGGTCCCAACAGCCCCATGCATTGTGTTATAGATGGGTAATGTGATGGTTGGCTCTTGTAATTAGGGGCTGAATATTGTGTGTATGTTACAATAAGTTTTATTGGTGCATGGTTATGTTACTGTGATCTGTTGTTTGCATGTCCTCTGGTCTCCTCATAGTCCCCTTTCCCTGCTCTGTTATGGCTGCTACTGGTCAGCCTAGGTCATGCAGGACATGTGAGGGGACGGCATGTACACGTACCCTTTGCACGGAGCATTTGTGAATAGGGCAGGCTTGTTGCTAGGGAGGCACGGCATGACAACACCTGACCTCAAATCAATTTGCAAGAAAGTAGTCTCCACCAATGGATGGCAAAGAAGAGTTGGTTGTCAAACTTTGGGAGGTTAAGGTTGCCTGATGCAACACCAGGGGTATAGAAGGCAGGGCAGCCATTTTGTGGGTGAGCTCATGACAGCCAGTCACAGACTCCCAGTGAACTCTCCTTTTTCCTTATTGAGTCCTTTGTTGTATTTTGTTAAGGTTTAATAAACCTGAAAATTTTTAAAAGTGAGAACCCATTTCTCACACAGTGCAGCAGACCTAGGGCAGAGTGGCTAGAAAGCTGCCGGGCAGAAAAGGATCTGAGTGTATTGGTTGGCAGCTGGCTGAACATGAGCCAGCCATGCCCACATATCCAAGGAGACCAATGGCATCCTGGACTGTATCAGAAATGGTGTGGCCAGCAGGACTAGGCAAGTGTTTGGCCCCTGTACTCAGCACTGGTTGCACCAGGCTGTACCACAAATCCTGTGCTCAGATTTTGGCCCTTCCCTTCAAAAAAGACACTGAGGTGATGGAGTGTGTCAACAAAGCCGGTGAAGTGTCTGGAGCACAGGTGTTATTAGGAGCAGCTGAAGGAGCTGGGAGTGTTTATCCTGGAGATAAGGAGCTTGAGGGGGACCTAATCAATCTATACAACTACTTGAAAGGAGGTTGTGGTGGGAAGGATGTCAGTCTCTTCTCCCACTAACATTCATAGAACAAGAGAAAATAGCCTCCAGTTGCATCAGGGAAAGCTTTAGACTGGATATTAGTAAAATCTCTTCACAAAACTCTTATCAAGCATAGGAACAGGCTGCCCAGGGAAGTAGTTGAGTCACCATCCCTGGTGGTATTTAAAAGACATGGATACAGTGCTTAGGGACATGGGTTAATGGTGGGATTGACAGTGTTAGATCAATAGGTAGGCCTGATAATATGAAAGGCCCCTAACAACTCACTCAATGAGACTTTTAAAAGGGCTTACAGTTGTTCATGTACTCTGAGTTAGATACTGACAAGATATTCTTAAGAGATCAGAACAAACAGAATTTTACTGGCCACTTTAGAAAATCAGAGAACTTTGGAAAAGGTTTAGTGCAACATTCAATCAACATAGAACACTTTTCTTAGGATTAACCTGGCCCATTCAACTAAGCAAACTCTAGATTTGATTTTAAGTTACTCAAAAATTCCAAGAAGAGGGAATTAGAAGGAGACAGAAAATATATAGGAGAGCACAAGTATAGCTGCCAACTCCAGGATTCCAGCAGCGTTCAGACAGAAATTTCAAGGGAAATTTCCCTTGAAGGGTCAAGGGTCAAGACACATGCTTGTTTCATGTTCAGCCTTAAAAATCCCTTGGCCTTCTTGTGGTGTTCCCCCAGGTGGGACTTCCAGTCATACGGCCTCTCAGGAGCTAGGCTAGGGCTCCAGAGGTAGGTATGGAGCATTGCCTCTGGTGTGCCAGGGATTGACAGCCACTGCCAGGCTGGGATACAGGCTGTAGGGGTGGGGCTGTACAGGGCAGTGCACTGCCTCATCAGAACAAGACCCAACCTGCCCCCTCCTCCCCCACATATGAATCCCAAAATGTCATAAAGACATTAATCTTTCCAGTTTTTCACATTATATTAGAGGTCTTTTTCAATACATAGGATTCTATGATGCTATAACTACTCTGATTGTTATGCAGTTCAGTAGTTCAACAGTCAGAATTTGTTCCAACTGACTTCCTAGAAAAACTAGAAAAAAGTAATAAAAATAAATTAACTCTTGGATAACACACAAGTGAAACGTAAATGTTTTTGCTTTCTTCACACACTTTCTGTGCAATGCCACTGAAAAAATTACAAATGTGAAAGTTTTGGGTGGTCAGAAAAGAACTTTATTTAATGTTCATGGAAATTTTGGCCTGTGCCTCCTCGTACTTGAAACAAGACCTACCTCTTTGGTCACATTAAAAACACTATATTCATGTCATAACAGCAATTGGATCTCTCTGTCATCTAGTTACATATTTCAAAGAGAACTAAATACTACTTTTTGTTCTAAAGCCAATAGGATACTTCTGAAATAAATATTTATTTTTCTGGTAATACTATTGATACACAAAGTACAGCCATAGCTTGAGGGTAAATTTGTAAAAGCATCTATTTATTCTCAAAGTACCATCAAAAGAGAGTTTATTTAATGTAAACTGTCTTTAGCTATGCAAATATTAAGCTATTGGCTTTTCTTTGAAGTCTTAACAGCATCACAGGCAATAAAGTCAAAGGCTGCAGTGCCTTTGACTGAAGAGTGTTTACAGATGGATGTAACAGTATTAATATCCTTATTTGAACTCTCAGCAGCTTGTTATCCATCAGCTCAATGGCTGCTGCCTCCCCCATTATGAACAAGTCTGAAATTAAGTAAAAAGGCATTAGAGTTACTGTAGGAAGAAAACAGCTTTTCACGTTGGCTTCTTGATAACCTTACATAGCAAGCAAGATCAGAAATTATTTTCAACATATTGGAAGTATTTTTAAGGCATAACTTGCAACATATTGTGGGTAGTTTGTCTTTGATGGCAAACAATCTTCTATAAATCAAACATTTCCACCTTTTTAACAACACTCTCAAGTATTCTGCTTTTTAACCAAAGAGATTTGAGCAGTTTAGCATGTCTGCTAGCTCAGACTTCCTCCAGTCCCTTCACAATCTGTATTTGCATGGTTTGCCAAAGTTCAGACTCACTACACCTTTTTTTTGCTTTTACAAGGCTAGAGAGGATATCTAATGTTTTCTTGTGCAAAGAGTCTGAAAGGTACTTACAGTAGTCGTATATGGTACAATATAGCCTTGATTACAATTAGGTACATAATGGATATAAGTAGAAAAATATCATTATTTATTTGGGAAAATTCTTTAGTTCCTGTATATAAGCTTTCACATGGAAAAAACATATTGTTGCAAGATTATGCTTTTCAAAATTAAAAGGATAGCAAAACTTGAAATGCAGGTTAGTATTTAAGAATGTCTGTAATCAGATTTAAAAATTAATTCAGTAATTAAAATAAGTTATCTATTAATTAGAAAAACAATGCATTATCCCTCTAAATAGGAATCTCGTAACAAAAAAAATTATGAGATAATAAGAAATTTACTTCTCCATTTTGTTGTCAAAATTAGCTGTATTTGAGGATCTTAAGAAATAGGGTTTTTAGTAAAGTTTGGCACACTTTAAAAAGTAACAAATTAAGTATTTAAGACAATGGAAACAGTACTTAAGATCATGGTGAATATAGTAAAAAGTCTATATTCTGTAAATTGAGTGGCTTAATTTGGCTATTAAGACATTATTTGTAGTCTACAGAAAGTAGGAATACATGTTCTTAGAGGGTGTAAATATGCAGCATTTCACTCCTGATTTCCATGAATTAAGGATCTGACTCCCATGGTGAATAGACAGATATATTTCCTTGGAGATGCTCACTGCTACTTTTAATTTAAAAATCAGTTAAATCATTCCCATATATTCCTTTCCAAAGGTAATGGAAAAGAACTAAATAATCTTTAAGTATATACCTACTTTAAACACTGCAGCTCAAACCCCAAAAAAATCACAGTAATAGTATTATATTGCAAATTTCAGAATAAAGCATGCTTATTTTTGGTCAACAAAAGGGTCAAGAAACATTTTTGTGGGCTTGTCCAGTAACTGCTCAAGACAGCTAATAATCTAACATAAAAACTTGAATAAATATCCACAAACCAGGGTAATTTGTATGGGTATAGTGTGTTTTTCCTTTCCCCATTAACAATTGCTTTGAGTTGATGAGCCCACCCACAGTGATATCATTCTGGAAAATCAGGAGGGAAAAGCAGACAAATGTAAACTACAAGGATATCTGGGAATATCTGGTTTTAAGGATAGGATAAGTGGAAGACACACCCATTATTACAGATGGCAGCTTTTCTTAATAGACCAAAATACACTTAATGTTGGAGGAAGTGAGACTGCTCTAGCAGGGGGGCTAGTCTAGATGATATCTAGAGACCTCTTCTAACACCAACTATTTTGTGATTCTGTGACTAATTCACTGTCTGGTAAATTTCCACACACTTTTCTTTCCCCAATTTTGTATGTATTTTAACATTAAAGAAGCAAGCTTATGCCTCAAATAGCAGAAGTATCAGATCATGAACTGTTTTAACCTTAGTATTTACAATGCCTCATGTTGTGACTTGCAATCTTTTTCTTCTTTTTTCTTCTTTTATAACTTATTTCAACACAGATGCATCCATGTATCTGTAGACTAAGACTGTATTATGAATCATTACTATTTTTTCTTGATAATTCATCCATTCCTGTTCTTATAGTATATACTATTTATGATAAAATTACTACTTCAGTCAAAATATGAGACATACCAGTATGGGCATTCTTACCAGGAAAAAAAAAGTATCTAACTTATGAGCAATATAATTTTACATCTCCCTATATGTTCCAGTCTTGCAAAGGACACCACACAAAAGCGTCAAAGATATTTAAGCATGCTATGTCCTGTTACAAAACAGGGGCAATAATCTGTCAGACCTTAATTCTATTCCTGTTAACTTCAAATGGAGCAGAACTACTTTGCTGTAACCCAAAAAACTTAACAAAGAACTTCTTCATAGTTTCATGTCTTCAACAAAGATATCACATTGATCACTGTTAAATTTGATAATCAGCATGTACAGCTCTCTTACCTTAACTTAAAGGTTACTAAATTCTGATTCCATTAATTTATTTTGTTGCATTTGCAAATGTGCAAGTTTAGTTTGGATGAGGAGTGCTTTTCTGAAACTAATCTCCTTAGCAGTCCCCTCTTGCTGCAGTTTTCCATCACAAAGTAGTTTCACAGTGTGTAAACACAACTCCTTTGGATGAAACTAAATCAGAAGGAATAATCCAAGAACCCAACCACATGGTCCAGTTACCTGGGGAAGTACAGTCCCTGGGACCAAACCACCAGAGCTGGTCTGAATTAGGAAAAATTCTCAAAACTTGTATAAAAATTCTTACTTGAGTCTCTATACCAACTATTTCATGCTGGGTACCGGCTCCTCCTTCCTCTTGCTATTTGATGACAAAGGCATAAGTTCAATTGTTTTGATCAGCAGACAATTACAGCTGCATCTCATTTAAGTCTGCATGTTTTAAATGTGTCTTTGTAAGAGAGTCTATATTTCTTTGAGAGAGAGAGGAGGCGAGACAGTACAGGGAGAGGTTGCAGAGAGCAAGTAGGCTGGGAGAGATTGAAAGGAGGAGGGGAAGAGAAGGATAGGAAGAAAAGGAGGGAGACTAGGAGAAGGAAAGGAGGACAAAGAGATGAAGGAAAGATGGGAGAAGAAGTAGAAGATGAGAAAGAAGAGGAAGAAGAAGGGAGAGAGTATTAAGAGTGAGAAACAAAGAGGTGGGAGAAAGAGACAGGGAGTGAGAGAGGAAGATACCTCCTGAAAAAATTAATTTAAACCTGCAGATAAAATGCTGTCTGGAGTTAACTTTTTCACTATATCATGAAAAAATATCTAGATAACAAATTTGCCCAAGATATCTATCTTTGACGTGAGACAAATCACCAAGTTAATAGCCTTGTTGGGATTTAGAGTAGAACAGTTTAGTTGGAAATAACCTACAACAACCACCTAGTTCATCAACAATCTACTAAATAAGATATATACCCATTTACATTGTGATGGCAGAACCTAATAATCTATAAACTTTATAACTATTTGCCTTAGGTTACAAATGCAAGATGTGGCTGGGGGTGTGTATTCTATTGCCACCCCTTAGAGGTGGGGCAGTTATCTTCTCTTAATTGGGCCACCTGTTAAAACCAGGTGGAGCAGTTTTTCTTTATCTCTTCCACAATCAATCCTCCCTCCAGAAAATATCTTCTGTTAATGGGCCACTGAGTGTCACTACATGACGGATGAAATTACATCATCTCATTGTGACATGCTCTGCCCAGGGGGAGAAGACAAGCATTCCTACCTGGATGTAATCTGAGATTTAGAACACCACAGCCAGTCTTTTTCCACTGGATTCCCAGGGGAGCAGCTTTCTATTCCACTGGATTCCTAGAGGCAGACCAAGCCCAGCTACACCACCACTGGACCTTCAGAGGAAAACTACACCCTCCTACAGAATCACTACTTCAACAGAACCACATTTATCACTACAGGAGGACTGCAGCCACCATTTAATCAGACTACTACCAACACCCTAACCAACAGGGTCTCAGGTCATATTGTCTGTCAGTGTTGTTTTGTATTACTATATTTGTATTATTATATATTGTTGCTTTTCTTTTTTTCTTAAAAAGTAATTGTGTCGTGGTTTGAGAGGAAATGAGTTTTTGGGAGGTGGTAGTGGTCAAACCAATAGGTGCCCAGATGTGGATATTGGCACCTGGTTTGACCATTGAGGATATGGATCCGCCTCTGAGAACACAGGGGTTAAAAGCGAGAGCTCCCAGGGGATCGCCCTCTTTTGGTTCTGGTCGGAGGAGAGTTCGGACCTCCCCTGCCCAGCTTCGGGCTGGGCGGGGGAGGGGAAAACCATGTGGCCGAGGGAGGTGGGCCGGAGCCTCGGGCAGAGACGGGAGATGATGGAAGGGTGGAAGAACTCAGAGAGGTGGCGGGCAGCCCCCCCCCTCCTCAGGAGAGAGAGGGAAAGAGAGAGGTGCCAGTGCTATCTTGAACTTGATAAGCACCGGCCTGGCCGAGGAAGAGAAGGGGGGGGGCCCACAAGGGAAGAGTGCCCGGAGTTCGAGATAAGCAGAGACTGTGATTTTAACCCTTCTGTGAGACGATGGAAAACCTTGCAAATGCTGATCCTCCGGGAGCTGAGGGAGGAGAGAAACGGATAAGAAGGAATGCGCAAGTGTGATGCAGAGTTGTGCAAGTGAAGAAGGACTGGGAGAAGTTGAGAAAATCCTAGGTGGAGGAGATGATGGAGTGGCTTTTGGCTGGACTTTTTCTTGTATAGCCATGGATAGAACCTTTCCTGTAATACAGAGACTGCATTTTAGGGGGAGGCTGCGCCAAAGGAGTGATGTGAGCGGAGACGACAGGTGATGAAATGATGGTGAGACCCCTCGGCCCCAGGGGGTGAAATATTGGGGGGGACTGGTGTCCCGAAAAGGTGAGAGACTGTCGTTCTCTTCTGGAACTGGGCAAGGCATCCTTGAAAGGGGAAACCCTAAAAGCAGCTCTGGTCCATGTGCAGTGGTGAGAGCACTGAACATGGAAGGAAGAAGTCACGATGTGTAGTTGCTGAGTGACGGGGATTTACCTGTGGTGGCACAAGGAGGGCTCCTTCTCTCCTTGATGAAATGAGAAGTGATTGTCGGAAGGGTGGAGATGGACCGAGTTGATTATCTGAAGGGTGATGGACTGGATTAAGATCTAAGGTTTTGTGTTATTCTGTGAGAATTGAGTGGGGGGAGGAGAAATGTCTGAAAGGTTTCCATTCTGCTCTGTGTGTTCATTTTATTGTAATTGTGTGATAATAAAGTTTTTTTTTCCTTGTTTGCAAGTGGAGGCCTGCTTTGCTCTGTCTCTGATCACATCTCACAGCAGACACCAGGGAAGATGGGTTTTCATGGGGGCACTGGCATTGGGCCAGCGTCAAACCATGACAAATTGTTATTCCTACTCCCATATATTTGCCTGCGAACCCCTTAATTTCAAAATTATAATAATTCAGAGGGATGGGGTTTGTATTTTTCATTTCATAAAAGACTCCTGCCTTCCTTAGCAGACACCTGTCTTTTCAAGACATTATTATAACTGCAACAACTCTGACACCTAGTATTTTTTCCTCTTAAAGCTTTAATTTACATTAACAAACCTTTGGTTCATTTTTTTTGTTTAAAATTATGTTATTTCAAATTTATAGTTTCACCTCTACTAATATTAAACAAAGCTGCTAAAAGAAACCAATAATTTTATTAGGAAAATAGCTCAGGCCTTATAAATTTACATAAATATTAATTTCCTAGACCATCCTTTCCTTCTGTCCCACCCCCCGTCCAGTCAGCAGGCAAGCAATTGACTCATTTCAGCAAGAAGATAGGTTTCTTGTCTTCCTCAAAACTCTGATAGCACAGGAATTAACAATGGAAGAGAATATTTCTATCATACCATCACATCTGGATTTTTCATTTAAAAAACCCCAAAAGAACAAAACCAAATCAAAAGAAGACTCCAGCAATTTAAACCCATACATTTTTTCTGTGGGCATTGCATTTTTTTTCACTGTAAAACAGTAGTGTATATGCCAGGTGAGCACCTTTCATCTCTATACATGCTGTTATCATAGGCTGGAACATACACATGAGGTATCAAAAATGCCCTTTTTGCAGTTGGGAAAGATAATTGTGGGTTGCTTTTCTGTTTTTGCTCACAGAGAGAGGTCATATGGTTTGAAGTGTCTCAGAGGGGGCACTGAATTGAGGAGTACAATTCCTAAACCATGACAATAGAGAAAAGAAAACATGTTTTCCTAAATGGAAAACCACCTGGAATATTTTTTTACATCAGTTCTCCTGTCAACTAAATATATACTCAAAGTTACATGTCAGCATTTAACGAGTGCGTATTTTATACCATTACATATTAAAACATATGCAAGCAGATTTGCCCACATTCAGAACAAACCAATAAAATGTCAAAAGCAAAAGAACAACTGGAAAAATTGCATAAGATATGAAATTGCTTTGAATCAATGTTGTTAGGCTGTTTTATTTTCAATAAGCATGTGTGACAAAGTAGACAACTTCACAGTACTCCAGAGCAGATAGTAGTAACAGACTTCTAGAAGCCTAAGGGCACAAGCTTAATTCAAAAATAATTGTTCCTCCCTGCCAAAGTCTGTCTCACATTGACTGCACAGTCTTACAATGAGATCAAGCATAACTGTTATGAGCCAACACTCTCAGTAGTGTGAATCATGGATCAGATTACAGACAAGGCCAACTGTACCCACATTACTGAAAACCGTATATCAAATATGGTCCACAGGTTATATCTAGGCCAACTCTCCTAAACAGAAATCTACTGAATATTACTGGAATATTACTGTATGTAGATAAAGCTTCAAGCTATGAAGAAGAAATTAGAATATGACTGAATTTTTAAAAACAACCCAAACAATAACTAGTTTGAGTTCCCACTTGTGAAAACAGATTACGTGAAAACTCAGCAACCATAGCATTCCAAGGAACAACCAGGAGACACAGCTAGACAGAACTATGTTGTAGATATAGAGCTATCTGAAACAACTTAAGAAAGCAGCTTAGCTGACTTTGTATGATGTGGGATGTTGACATGTTTCTCAAACAAAAAACATTAACAAACAGCCTACCTAAGCTAGTCTTCTCTAGTGTGTTTAAATCTAGTGTAAGCATCTACACTCTGCAGTGTAATGCACTCTATGGCGTGTATGAGTGTGCTTTTAAGTACTAGTGCACCTATGGTGAAATGCAGACTGATCATGCTTTGTGGTATAGATCTTCATAACAAGATTAAGTTTAGAGCCCATACTGGCAAATGGTTCATGTCAACAAGACAAGAAACAGACAGGCAGAAAAATTACCAAAACATCTTATTGCATTCCTTTTCTCTCTTAAAAAGAAAATCTCAAAAATTTTTGCAACATCCATCAGCTGATTAATTCCATTATGTTTTAATTTTGTTTCACCTTTGTGGTGTCCCAATGTCTCCACATTGTGAAGAAATACTGACGCGGTTAGATTAACAATATGTTAATCTAACATTATGTTAATCTAACTGCATAGGACTAATACTAAATGACAGTTTTCAGGCTATGTTATGTTGGTAATACTGGGATGATGGATTAGATTCAAACATGGTTAAAACCGTAAGAAGAAATACACACAACTATTTTCATTGCTTTTACTACCATTCCTTCTTGCAATTAATTTCAAAGATGCTTAGAAATTTGGATGGACACTTCTTGAATATAAATTTTAAAATCTTACTCTTGTTTACGATATATTTAGAACAACCTAATATCAGCTACCATTTATCCACACTCAAGAAAAGTTAAAGAGCACCACTGATGGAGGATCATTCAAGCATTCTTCAAAAGAACCTGAATGAGCAAAGTATATTATGATGTTCAGGACAAACTAGTAGAACTTTCTATTCCCTGTGCTACTCAGTCAATGACGGGAGCTCCAAAAACATGGAGAAAATATTTGTGGATCTTTAATCCCTATATGAATTCACCACTTGATCTAGCAGGTGGTGTCTGAGAAAAACATTTACTACATTGCAGTGACTTTCAGTCACCAAGCAGCCTACAGACAAAACAAAAATAGTAACTGCTGGAGTCTTTGAAAACTGATAATCAAATACTGCACTACAGCAGGCAGATATGAAATGGATCATTATCATAATTAGGGGAAAAGAGCAAAATGATCAGCTAAATATGCATTTTGATCAATTTCAGGGTCTACAAAATTTCCTACAAAAACTTGTTTTACTCCTATTTTAAAACTAGCATAATACATGTATTTTGAATTAAATGCCAGAGAATTAATAAAACTGCTGTCAGGCTAAATGGTGTCTGTTTCCAAAGCCTTCTAAGGAAAAAAAAAAAAAAATCCTTGTCCCCAAGTGCAATACAGTCCATGTGTAGATAGAATGTGAGTACATGCATTCCCAAGACAGCTCAGCATACTCTGCCATACATTTTACCATAGTGGTATTCAAACCCTTTTAAATTAAAACTTGTGTTAAATTTATATGCTATCATTATGACTTACTCAGAATGAACACATATAAGTCCACTATTTTTATCCTGTTTACTGCATCTGTAATACATCTGCATGCCCCTGTGTGTGCAATGATTATAAGGCCAAGCTATGAGACTGAATATTTTCACTTCCCAGAAGAAGTGGACGCAACAAAAAAAATTATACCGTCAGTATCTATAATTTTCTGCTTCCATTTAACTTTGCTGTAAGCACACAAAGCTTGGTGGTCATTATCTAAGTGCTAAGGGGATAGTCTTCTTACACTAAGTCTACCATCTTTTTCTTTCACATTTTTTATTTATAAAGTCACAGATATTCTAGTACCTAAAAGAAGTTTGCAATCAATTTAATAAAAAATATTTATTAGAGACATAAAAATGTATGTACCAATAAAATGACAGTGTTGTATTTCTGCTAAATTAGCATTAAGGGTCATTTTTTAAAAAGACCAGCTTGGGTTATGTTAATTTCTGGTCTAGTTCAGCATGAAAGCTCTTCAGCATTAGAAACAGCTAAACAAGTCTATGAACAAGGTTCAGGATGATTACAGTAGCATGTAAATATGAGGAAAGTCATGTGCAAATATTAATGATTTACACTAAGTTACACAATAGTTTGAGCACATTGTTTTTAGTCATCTTAGATTAAATCAAAAAGATATAAATTATATAGAATATCGGAACACCTAACTTGTAACTGATCTGTCACACTGGAAAATATAACCCCAAGTCAAGTGTCAAGTCAGGTGTATAAAATGCTAAGATCAGCTGGTAGTCAGAGAATGGGATTCATAAAGTCCACTACAAAGTCACCTGAACTAACTAGCAACCTCTTCAACAACTCCACTTTCATACCTGCAGAATACACAATTTTAAACATATATGAAAATCATATCTACCATAGCTCAAGAAAACAAACAACCTGAAGAGGCACTCTTCCTTCAGTCCCATTTTACACCCAGTATCACAGTGCTTCACATATCCAAATGAAATGTGATACATATGATCTAAAATCCTTATTCCGTCTTATTTAATGTTCATTGGTCACGAATATGTGTGAACTATGGTGGTTTTATAGACTCTCTTCTCACTGAAGAAATACAACTCTATAAAATAATGACATATTTGTTAATTTATAAAATGAATTAAAATGGATGTTCGACTTAGCTGCTAGGCTATTACCCTGGGAGTCTCAAGGTCCAGACTTTCAAAGAATAAGTATAGTCCACAAACTACAAATTTTGTGTCTTTTTATGTGGAGCAATTTGGCACTATCACCAACCAGTTTGGTGGTTTTAAATTTACTCAGACCTGAAATCAGGGTGCCTAGATGATTCAACTTGTTGCAAGTTAGGTATTTTCATTGTTAATGGCAGCTGAGCTTAGCAGGTGACAAATTGTACTTTAAAATTATATTTAGAAACCTAGGCCATTTGAAGACAAAGATCCTTGACTTTCTCTAATGTAAAAGGCATATTCCTTATTACATAAGTTTCTGAAGTCTATTAATTCAAACCTCATTTAAACTTAATAAATCTCTACCAAAAAAGTCATCCAGACAGGCTGCTAATTATGAACTAATGTTCTCTTGGTTATATTTACTGTGAGAACAATACCTTGCATGATTTCATGGCAACTAACATTCTCCCTAACAAATCCAAGTAATCATTTGGCAGATAGGAAGTATTCCTGGGGGAGTTTGCATATAGCTAGCCTGTTTTGGAAGGTAAGAGTTCTTACAATATAGGCATGGGCCTCCATGTCAGAAAACCATCCAGTCATCTTTAATTTGCTAGTGTAAAAGTAATCAATGAATGCAAATGAATTGCATGGATTAACTGTAGATCGAGTTACAGGACTAACTTCATGGCATTGTGGCCATGCTTTTAAGATATGTAGACCACAATGCTGCAAGGGACCATTGTTGTTTGACAGCTGTTTTAAGTTCTGGCATTCTTCCCAGATCTTTGGTCCACATTCCATTCTCATCTTCATACCATGTCTTGTGATGTGTCTTATTTCTTCTTCTAGTATGTTGCAAAGATTTATCCTACAAGGACCATTGACCAGTCAAATTTTCTAGACCTGACTTAGGTTTACAAGTATTTTTATATCTCAGTTTTGCAGGTATAGAGTGGAATTGGTAAACAGTCGACATGAGTAAGCTGATTAAATAAACTACTGTGAGAAATCCAAAGCCAAGACAATGTGCAAAAATATAAACTTCCCAAAATGAAGCAACTGGGAGCTGATGTACAGTCCCACTTCTGAAAGTTAGTCTCTCATATAACACCAAATTGTGATTCCTTTGACATCAATTTTTTATGGCTACTTGAAAAAATCTGATGAATTTCCGAGTTTGGCTGATGCTATCAGAATTTCCTTGTAGGCCAATGTGATACATAAAAACAAATTCTTATAACACAAAACTATCCTATCTTGGAAGATCCTTTAGTGTAGGGTTGTTGGTTTTTGTTCGTTTTTTCCTTTCCAGTTTCAGTATTTGGTTTATGATATTACACTGAAATGCACTGATATGCTTTACATCATAATGTGTAACATTTAGACATCTGTTTTCCATATTCATTGCAGTAGTTCTCAAAGGAGAGAAATGGTCACTGTCTATGCCTATATTTATTAACAGAATTCTAGACAAAAGTGCTATTTCTGAGCACTACTATAAGTAGTGCCCACAAATGTAAAGTTCAAGATGAGAAAATTATTTTCCCTAAAATATCTTTATTGTCTTTGTCTGAAACATATGTGTATTTGTAAGCTTTTCTCTGCAGTTTTGTGGATTGACAAACTTTATTTTTTGACAAAATAAATTTTTACATCAGATTTTTAATGTTATAGTACTCTAGAATTATATCAAGACTTTAAAACAGATTTTCTTCTCAGGAGATAACAGGGTGCTATGAAAAATGAGCACTGAAATGATGTGATTTATCAGTGTCATAAAGTAAGTATGTGTTTCAATCAGTAGCTGTAAATTACATTTCTACTTCTAATTTATCTAGACTTTAATTAGGTGACTAATATTAGTATCTAACTGAACACAGTGGGAAAAGAAATGTCTTTTATCTGGATAAACACAGGAGCAAATTGGTATTTTCATATTCTACCACCATGAGTTAACTAAGATTAACCTACAATATATTTAGTTAGGAATACAAGCAATCCATATACCAAAGCTGTGTCTCTGAGGAATAATACATGGGTGTTAGCCTATGGTCAGAGCCAATCTGCTGCGTTTGCACACAGCATACAGAAGTTCACTCAAAAACTGGTGGGTTTCAGAAAGTTAGAGGGCTTTGTCTAACACAGATCATGAGGCTGAGCAATAACGGGTAGTATCTATTAAAGTTATTAAGCCAGTTTTCTTGTATTAATAACATCACAGGAGGTAAAAAAGATTGACCTCTAAGATGCATCAATTGATACTATTAGGTCAGGACATCTTAGGCCTCTTGTGAACCTGGAGTTGCATATCCTGATTTATCCAGAAACTGACACTGAAATTCTAGAGGGAAATGAAACTCAGAATTTCTCTTCTAATACTTTTTTAGTCTAAAGTCATAACCAAAAGTCAAAAGACCTTATAAATCAGAAACTATTATTTCAGGAATGTAAAACACTAACATTACTACCAGACAAGATTTCAAATACATACTAAACAAAACTAAATTACTAAATAAAATTCTACCAAAAGTATTCAATAACATTTTCTGTGAAAAAAATATGCCAGATGGGCATTTTCTGATGGAAAATAATGTTGTGAAATGCTTTGCCTGCCCCACCAAAAATTAAATACACAGTTTGACTTAGCTATTTTTCCTTACCTCTTAACTCCAGATACATTACCACTGACTGACTATGATTAAATCTCAGTTAACATTCTTGGGAGCTTCATAAATAGAGAAGCTCCCAATGCAAAGGTATAAGACACTTGCCAGTTGTTATGAGTAGAAAAGCTGTCCATTTTTATTTTTGCTGCTAAGTTGGAGTTTTAACTCCAACTGTTGTTAATAATTTCATGTTGTAATCACCTGTTGTTAATAGTTTTTCTTTAATTACCTGTTGTTGATGGTTAGAAATCCCTCTTCGTCGGGTATCCCCTGCTCCCTGCTGCACCCGGGACTGAGGAGAAGGTGAAATCGGAGCTGGTATGCAAATGTGGAAACACCTCGCCAAATCTAGCAACAAAAACCCTTAAAACAACGAGCTGTCATGGAATTAAGAGATCTCAGTGATGTCTAGAGGTGAGGAACTGAATCCAGTGTCTGTTAACATCCTCTTTACCCTTCATCCTAACCTGAGGATGTCGGCTAGAAAGAGGAGGTCAAATGTCATGCTGCAAAACTCCTATTGCTCTTGTGAGGATGAAAGCCCCGGCTCTGCCTGCATACTAGCGGACACAGCTGCAATTTTCCTCCTCCTCCGTGCCACTCCTGGGAGCAGCGGCGGCGTGTGCGCGACTCGTCAGAGTATCCCCACCCGACTTCTTTACATTAAAGGCATAAAAAAGGAGAAAGATCTGCCCTAATTATTTAACCAGTTGTATTTTTAACCGCCTTTATCAATTACTATAAGTTCACCTACTGTTGTTAGTTGTACTAAAATCAAGTTGTACTTGATCCCTGCGCTCGCAGGGATCCCGCCAAGCCTCTGCAGGCTCTCTTAGGAGAGGATCGGTTTGCCCCGAGCCTTGCACAGCTGGTTTCAGCCGGCTCCAGCAGCCTCAGCGCAGGGCACTGCCCCCGCAGCCCCGCAAACCCAGCTGGGGGAAGCGGAGATGGGAAAGGTCAGAGCAGCTGCTAGGCAGGGATATGTGAGGTGATATGGGGTGAAACGGCGCTGCCAGCCCCGAGGGGGATGAGGTGCAATGGAGGTACCAGGTAGATTACGGACGAGTGCGGATTCCGTCCTGCTCGGGGCAAGAAGCAGAGAGGAAGAACAGAACTCGGTAATTAAAGGGAAGCTGACTCTGAGAAAAAAGTGGGGAATGATTAGGAGGAAAGTGGTTTAGGTTTTGTCTTTGTTTCTCACCATCTAGATCTATTTTAATAGGAAGTAAATTAAATTACTGTTCCCCAAACTGAAATTGGTTTGCTCATGATAATAATTGGTAAATGACATCCCTGTTTCTACCTTGACCCACGAGATTATTCTTGTTTTCTTCTCCAGCCCCATTGGGGATTGAATGGGTGGCTGGGCACCAGTCAACCATCACACTTGGAAATAAAACTTTGACAGAAATTTTTAGGCAAGAAAAATGACATTTCAGAAACAAATGAGCAATTATTTCTTTACTTCCTCCCATGTTCAAATCTCTTTCCCTTAAAACTTTCTGTCATGTCTCTTTTCTGTTTTAATTTGCAGTATGGAAGAGTGGTATTGTTTGTTCTTTTAATACATCTGTTTGTTGAAGTTTACATGAAACACAAATACTCAGTAAGATCATTGTGAGTGCTTGTTTGGATGGAACTACAGATCAGTTGATGGTAATCATGGGCTCAGTGTGTAGCATGGACCCCTGACTGCATGCCAGCTCTGACACTTCCTTTACATCTAGAGGAGCAAAATCCAAAGTGTTGCAAACTAAAAGTAGGCTTTTCATGCTTTCAGATTCACATTATTGAATGTCTCCATATTTAAATTACAGCACATTCTTCAGTATGTCATGGCAAGATCAGTGTCATTTAAACATCCTATTGCAAGTGCTCTTACTGACCAAACAATCTACAACAGAACCAGTTAAAATATGACTTGTGTTGACCCATTTATAGGGCCTTTAGGACAAACAGTTTAAACTGGCTGCATCATATTGCTGTTACACAGTACAAGGAAGGTAAAGAGAAAATTATAACCTTGAAGTAATTAATTTAAATCACATAGAAATTCTCTGAGAAGAGTAGACAAAAGTTCTTGGTAAATTAATACAGCAGAGATGATGAGAAAAAGGATTTTTCAGTGTTTGTATGGGTATTGTATTACTTTCTATAACTGAAATACATGCTATGCCTACCTCTGGTTCTATTTCCCCCCTACCATATATTTCTAGAATAAGATTTTCTTGCTAACACGTCAGATAAAAGAAAAAAAATGTGTAAAACTCAAGTGGAAGTCTAAGTAATTATTTAGGTGAAAGAATATAGAAAAGCTACACCAAAATAAAGAAGAGGGTGGTTAAGAATTAAGTGTTTTAATTTAATGTTGCAGCAACAAAAGTAAGATCATTTCAGAGCAGAAAGTGATTTAATTATTTTTAAAAATTATTAAATCTGTGATGAAGAGTTTGTAAGGAATATGTTCATAAAACTGTAATTTTTTACATGGTTTTATATATGTAGTATAGTGAAAACACAGGCAGAGATTAATTGTTATGGAACCTGAAAAGCTTGAAAGGCAAGCAAACCTAGTCCTGCTTGTATCACTTGGCTAGCCATGTAATATGACAAACATGACACCTGCCCCAGGTATTTTTTGAAGACTCCTACAGGCAATACATTTTAGGTGACTTGAAGGAGCAGAAAAATACAGAAGTGACATAAGAAAAGATTCTCCAAGACTTTTGATTCACAGTAGTATGGACAAGATTCCTGCATGCTTGTCAGTTCATGTTATCCAGAAGATGAGTTTGGGCATTCCTAGATCATGGTAGGACATTTTCAACTAGTTTAAACAATTCAGTACACACCTTAAAGAAGGTTTAACAGTGATGCGTAAGCATATTTATGCTTTCTTTGATTAACTCATAATTAAAGTAAACATAGGTGAGTTTACAGTTCAGGCAAGGCATAAAGGAAGTTATCTTTACAATGTCATTTAGTTTAGTTACAGGACTGAACCAGCAAAAGAAAAATCAGTTTAAGAAAAATCACACTTTGGAGGAAAACCACTGTATTCATTTCAGGGATTTAATCTCAAGACTATATAAATCTGAAATTATTGCAATTGAGACATGCTAGAGAATTCTATAGTGTACATATGGCCTATGTGAAACTGAATCTGTAGTTTGGTATTTAGGAACCTCATCTAAAATTCAAGGTTTGGTCTGATCAGAAAAGTGACCTGGGATTTATAAGGTGTTCCAAACACTGCTAGTTATTTGCTGTTCTAACATTGTTTCTTCCATATCAAAAAGAGTTAAGATATATGAACCTTGCTTGAAAAACATTTCTACTGACAAATGAGAAATTTCAAATGGGAAAGTTTTTGTCAAAAAATATCCACTTGAAATGTCCACTTTAAATTCAGACATGAACAAATAACTTGTTAAATATGAAAAACATACAATTATCTCCAAGTTGCAAGAAATTCTGAATAAGTTCAAATAATTTTTTCAAAATATTAGAAATTTTTCACAATAAAAGTATGTGAAATGGAAAGATATATTACAGTCTTAGAAGCTTTGCCAGAAAGCAGTGGATTTCCTCATCATATTCCTACTTCTTTAAGAAATAAAAATGGCAAGAGCATATGTAATATATTCTGCTTTCCATCTTCACTATATTATAAGAACTCCAGATAACTTTCTTTAGTTGGGAAATATAACAGGAATATAGATATATATAATATTAAATATTATTTATATATAACAGGCTGTACTTATTCTGCTAAAAGAATATTATCATTGGAAGTTTGAAGCTGAAGGTAAAAAACTGAAATACTATATACTGGGCTTGTGTGACATAATGTGAAAGCAGAAATGGATGAACAGAAGTCATGAAAGGCTGTGTTCACTTAGGCAATTGGTAGTTTTTAAACACATAATTAGGCATTTAATTTGCAGCCTGGGTGTTCTGCTCTGCATTTTTGTCCTTATGTTCACTTTCCCATCAATACGTTTTGTCATTTCCTGTTCTGACAAGATCAGTGTATTGATTTAATGATTTTTAAAGGAAGAAGAAAATAATGTGTACATCTTGATGCTAAGCATTTTTTTTGTTTATTAGGAAACAATTTTACATGTAGGTTTCACAAAACCCCATATGGAATCTCAGTGAGATTTTTTCCATACCATGTGAAAAACATAATGCAAGAGAAGGATAGATAGAAAACTATTTCAATTTATTGTTTAAACAGGGAGTAATTTCATCATAGTTTACCCAAATGCTACTGTAATCAGTGGCCCAAAATAGCTGATGTAATACATTTTGCTTAGTGTTAATAATTTCCTAATGATATAAAATCATATATTGAATACCAGGAGTCAGTGTAATCTTTAGCAAAGAGGTGCAAGTCCAATAAAATGAAATGCTAGACTCCAACATTATAATTTCATTAATACTAGCATTACAATAGCAATTTTGAAAGAAAAAAATTCTCAAAACCTTGTTTTTGTTTTATGTACAAAATATGTACATCATCCTACTTTATATCTAGCAAGGAGATTAAAAGATGAAAAAGGGTAAATGTATTTTCTTATAAGTAATTCATGTTTGTAGCCATCAGACCTTCAGTAACTACATGTTTATCTTTAGACTTGAAGTTATCTGGGGCAGCTTTGAGTGAGATTTAAGAATTATTAATGATAAATAAAGGATTTGTTTGTTCTTCAGTTCATGTAAGTTTGCATTGAAAGCAGATCACTGAATACACCATTTTAGTTTTGTTGCCTTTTGTACACATTATCTCTCCTGAGCACTTCTTGCGTGTCAAACATGAACATATTTCAGCATCTCACCTGAAGAAGGCATATGTAACAATCAACTAATTACCTGAGTAAATGGTTAGGATTTGTTTCTATGATCAATACTGTGAGATTTCTCTGTTCCCTGCATGCTCTCTCTAAGCACCTACTATCAGGAATCCTAAGATTAATATAACTTTGGTCCAGTGTGGAACAGCTGTTATGATACATAGGTATTTATAAACTCACATATACAAGAAAGTTAATTTAATACAAGATATAAAAGACTGTTAATTTAATAACAGTCTATGGGTTATCTTAGGCAAACATAGTCTTTTTGTCTGTTAAATATAAGCCAAAATGTGACTGTAAGCTCAAAATTCCCAAAAGGGTATAGGCAGCTTCTTGAGGAGTAAGTGTAAACATTTAGATTTTTCACAGGCCAAATTTAAAATTCAAAAATGAACCTTTAAAAACCCAAGCCAGAAAGACAAAAACACAACAGCCAAATTGCCTCAGAATTTCAGCCATTTCCTGCACCTGTTATGGACTAGTACATCCCATTGGAATTCCAATAAGATTCCCCTCCTATTCATCAAAATCATTCCTGGGAGTGATTCCACTTCCTCAGAACCTCTAGTAAACCCAGGCAAAGCTCTATCACAAACTTGTCTTCCAGGCATGACTTCATATTTTCTTGACAACATATTGGCTAAGTTGAACTAGGGCTCCTTGAGTTTGAGAACCAGTGCTGCCAAGCTATCCTGAAATACACATTCCTTTCATCAGAAATGTTTTAAACTCTTCAAATGCATTTTTCAGCTGGATTTGGTCCAAATCTTCTCCATGTCCTTTGTGTCTCGGGATGTTCTGGTCTCTGTAGTGACAAAAACTGGCACTAACTTCCAAATTGAGCAATGTCTATATAGGTCCTCTGAGGGTTTCAATTCACTCTGACCCTTCTCATTCAGGGCCTTTCTGCCTGTCACTCCTTTGCCCTACAAAGGAGTTTCCAGTCTGCCCTCCACTGTTGCTGTTTTTCTCTTTCTCTGCATGCACATCCCTCCCCTGCTATTTTCCCAACACAGTGAGCTACATATCTTTCACTAAGGGATCATTTGACAGTTGTAACTAGGAGATTGTTCTCCTGTGTTTCTGTATATGCATAACAATTATACAGATCTCAATAGAATATTAAGGCTTCAACCGGAGTTCATTAATTATCCCAGCCACAGATTTAAATTATGCAGGACTTCATACCTTACTGATCATTTGGATTTTAAAATGCTTTACAAAAAACCCAAAGCTTTTTCCTATCTTACAGTTAGAGAAGCTAAGGAGGAGAGTGACTTGACTGCAATGTTCATTAGGATCAGAATTATACTGATAATATAATAATAAGTGATGCAAAAATATGTATAATAGTAACCAAAAGTAAAATAAAATGAAGTTCTTTATCAAAAGAATACAGAGAAAATAAAAATAGCTGATTAGGGTATTTTCCAAAGTATATCAGTTACTTTTAAGCATAAAATAATTTTAAAAAAGACTAGAGGCATCTTCTTTACATTTTTTCAAAACCCCTTCTAAAGAAAACCCCAAAGTCCTAAAGCTACATTTAAATTTTTTTTTATCTCAATAAAAGCATAGATGCACTAGGGAATGTGATACCATTAAGCATATATAAATTTCTACAACTGACGGTGTAGAAATTTCTGAGGTGTGTGTTTATTTATATGATAAGATAGCAGAAGTGTTTGGTAATGTAATGCAAACATCGCACTCTAGTATGGCTCCATAAGGTAGTGTAAACAAGTCCATCACTTTTAATACTTAGGGACCACTTAAATACTTTCATTCTTATAATAATTAGTCCCTTCTAGATCACAGGAATATGACTTGAAGACCAACTTACACATTTTTCAGCTCAATGCAACTCTGAGGATTTCTGTCTTCAGCCTTTTATTCTAAAATTCTTCCAACACTGAAGAATAAGCATTTTTCAGATTTCTCTCACTTCTTCATCCCCATTCACTGCTGACAAATTGATCCAATGAACTTGCTTAGCTGCTCAATCCTTTCATGCCTTGTAAAACAGGCTGGCAGGTAACTGACTTCTTTAACAGAAATGGAATCAGATCCAGATGTACCTAATGCTCAGCTCTATTCCATCTGAAACACTGGGACTAATGACCGAAAAAGAACTGTTTCTAATAAAGTCTAAAAAAGATTTGGGTTGTTTAGAGTAAGGAAAGCTGTTGCAAACATTTATTTTACTGAGAAATAGACCCTTGGTGATTCAAGATTTGGGTGCAATTCTGTCATTTTTGTGAGTGGCTGAACTCCTGCTGAAGTTTCAGGACCAAGAAATAATATAGAAAGAGGCAAAGGGGGAGAGAAAAGTCCCTTTAAGTTTAGCTGCCTTGACAGAGGAAGTAAGAAATTGTAGCAGAATAGCGAGTTGTTAATTAAATAGTTGACTTTTCCTTGAGGCAAGGGGGCAGGATAGAAAACAGGTAGTGTCTATTTCACCATACTATTAATCATAGACCAGACACGTTAGAACCAATTCAGTCTTGAGTAGGTAACACTGCAAGTGCTGCGGAATGCTCTGAGCTTAACTGAGCTTAATCATGAGCATAGTATAGCTCCATCAAGGCAGTAATTACAAAAGGGTTACTAAGCTTTCCTTCTTAATTCATTATCATTCCAGTGTTGTATTACTACACCATACCTGACTCACTATGATGTAGCTTCCATTATTTTATCCATTTCTGAAGTGTGTGAAGTGTGGTCTGTCACCTGAACTCTTACTCATTCAAAGAAAATACGCTGCTTGCATTTACTCATCTTTCTCAATCTGTGTGTCATGTCAAAGAAATGTATACGTTCCTTAATATATTAGGACTATACTTTCCAATAAATTAGACATTTCAGGAAATTATTTAGGCACGTTGAATGCATTTAGTTTTTGAATTTCTTTTTCATCAAACATATATCACATCATGTAGCCAGCTTTAAGCACCCTGATGAGATCTTTGGGCAACTTTGTGTACCTATACAAAAACATTCACTGGATTTCTAAAGGTATCAATTTCACATTACCAATGAAAACCCAAAAAATATACTGCTTTTTTTTTTTTATTTGAGCGAATGATGGACAGTTATGAGTAGATAAATGAAATTTTAAGATGCTTTCAGCTGTCCACAAGATATTTTAAAAATACATCTGCAGAAGGGATTAAAAAATAAGCAATATATGAGTCAAGAAAATCACAGAGTGTCACAGAATTGCAGAATTTTTCAAGTTGGAAGGACCCACAATGGTAGTTTTATCCCCAGTAACTCTAATTTGGATACACATTACAGTAAACAATACTTTTTTGTATAACCAAATACGGGAGACAACCACGTTGGGGCCAACTGTAAGAATCTCTGTCTGGACGGGCTGTTTGGGTCCAATCTGGCCAGCTATGGACCCCAGCCCACACGATCTTACATGGACGAAAGGCAAAAGACCAGAAGCGCTCTTCTCCATGCAGGGACAAATGCCCTCTGTTTATTGACTTGTGGGGAGACATTTCAGACTCAGGTGACACCCAGATAGAAAAGAGAGTGTTGCTTCATGGCAGGAGACATTTATCCCTGGAGATTGGGGGGCAGAGGAAGAGGACCACAGCCAACGGGATACCAGTGAGGAGGGGTAACCCAGGAAGAGACTGCCAATGCTGATACTTAGGAGGGGGGAAAAAGGAGAAGACCATGTGGTCATGGGATACAAATCATGTGAACAAACACCCAGTGCAAACAACTAACTAACTAGTTAGTGCAATACAACACAAATACTATTTGCAACTTAAAGAAAGTTTATCCGCTAACTCATTTCTTAATTTCTTTTTTACAAATCACTAAAATAATGACAACAAAATTGTCAGTAAAAACAAGAGAAAGAAAAGCAATTTGACTTTCAGAGCAAGTAATACCAGTCTTAGGAAGGTAGTTTGATTGATAAGCTAATATTTATTTTTAATACAACAAATAGTAAACATTTTCAATGTAGAAATGGCAGTTTATTGCTTTGCATCTCAAATGTGTGCCACTATTAAATATACCAATTGCAATCAAAATAGCCCAGCCAAATTCTGGAAGTCTAAAAAGTCTTCAGCCAGATTATACTATCCCTGAAATTTTCTACCAGCTATACACTACTAGCTGTTAACTCAGCTCTGAAGTATAATCCCATCTGCTTTTCTGACAGACTGATAGATTAAACTAAGCATACCTGAAATGTGTCTTTTGTTAGCAGAAGATCCAAGACATGTTTTTTGTGAAAAGCCACTCAGTGCATTTAAATAATATTTATTTTTTTTAAATCATAAATTAGAGCGTATAACTACCTAACAATCCTGTTCTACCTTGAGAAGCACTAAAATACATGCTGGAGGTAGAGATTCCCTGTACAGAAGAGGAGCTGATGGTGCAAGTACATATGATGAAAAAATGTAATAAAAAGTGGGATTCACTTTACCTATGTCAATGGACCTAATCAAAGGTAGACATTTGTGCTAGCCAAATCACAATGTAATATGATAATGGAATTTTGCAGTATAATAAGGAAGATCTTTTTTTTGTTTGTTCAGGGATTCTTATTTTAAAAGACTGCATCATTCTATAGCAAGAGGGTTAGTCTATCGTTTTATCATCTGATACATAAATGCTTTGACAGATGATATAAAATTCTACAGTCTATTGTCCCAGGATTGTGCCTAAAATAATATATTGTACAAAGACAAGCACTGAATACCCTTTTTGCTGGCTGAAGTCACAGACAGATATTAACACAGACATAGCCTAGCAAGAGTATAGAGAAAACAATCAAAAAATCTTTGAAAAAAATTTAGAATTTAGAATACTGCAATGAATGAAGTTCCTCCTCTTCCCTAGTTTTGTTCCAGCACAGTATAATAAATTATTTATCAGAATTTAAGGCATTATGTATGTGTTTCAATTTGTTCTCAGCACTCAGAGGAATGTAATTTGAATGGAGCTCCTAAGTGTGTACTACTTCATTCACTATGTGTATGAACTTAAAATCTTGAAGATGGCATATTTCTCTTTGAAAACTTTGAAAAATAAATAACTAAAGGGTTTCTTTTCTTCCTAAGTAAAGCAAGTACAAGTACACAAAGACTTTGAGTAAGAATAATTTTAAAGAAAAATAAAGTGTACTTTGTTAATTGGTTGTTAATGTGAAATATAAATTATTTACAAAAACCATGTGCTGAAAGAAACTGACTGGGGAAAGCCTGAAAATATTCATGTCTGTCCTCTCTCCTAGCCAGACTCTTAGGGTTCTATGTGTTAGGTGAAAGTTTTTTGCACAAGAGGCATTAGTACCCAGTATTTGAGTATTGTGAACCTCACCAAATTGAACAGAAACCTCAAATTTAATGCAAAAGGGATAAACTATCAAATCAATCTCTTTAGAAGATGAAAAAAATGAATCCAGGCTATATTTCTAGTGAAAGAAGTGCAATACCCATAGGGAAGTACATTTTGACTGTTCTGGCTAGTATCTTGTACAAAATAACCAAGCAATTCTAGCCAGGCCTTAAAAACACTTATTGAAGATTCTTAAAGGCTTAGGTGGTATAGATTTAGAAAGCTGAGCAACTGTTGCAACTAAGCAACAGTTGATATATCAAGATTTTCTAAAACTTTCCTTGAAACTATTATCTATAAAATAAGATTGTAACTTATTTATAGAAATCCAGGAAGCTGATTATTTTGTACAATATGGCAAAACAATGCTTTCAGTAATAATACTTCTTGTGATGAAGCAGTTAATAAAATTAGATCATCATCATTTAGTCATTAAAACATATTATCTAGGAATTCATAGATAAATATACTAGAATCTGCCCTAGAATACACTTCTTAGTGCAGACAGATCTTCACACTAAGCACCTACTTAGGAACATTGATTATATAAACTATTCCAGAAATGCTTCAACATCAAATGGAAGAGAAGTGAAAAGAATAGAGGAAGATTTTACTTCATTAAGATTTTACTGTACACATACACATTATTTAAAACACAAATAATTCTATAGCAAGGAAGACTTAGCAGGATTCTACATTTGAAGAACTGTTTGGTGAAGAAAAGTCATTGCTGTATTTAGGTGAGACTGACATTCCCTGAAGATCTTTGGCTCAGTGTACTATATGGGCACTTTCTGCATAAGCATAGACATTAAGCTGGGAAAAACACAAAATGCATATTAGCATACTTTTAAAGGCATATGTGGGCTTTGTTTTGCTTTATTATTGACTTGATTTTTAAAGTGTTGAGCCAAATCCGACTTCTACAAAAAGCATTTCACAGGTATCCAGATACATATTGGCATGTCTAATACACACATTCCTTTTGATAAAATGTAATCAAAGATCCCAAAGATCAAATCAAATAAAATTGGTTGTTCATATGCTGTATATTCAGTAATAACTTTTGGAAATCAAACAGTGCACATATGTATTTTAGAACCACATCTGTATCAAGAATTCTTCAGTCTTCCAAGAAATATGTATTAATTTTCAAGGATTTCCTTTAGTTTACTTCAGTAGTTCTCTGCTGTCTCAAAATGTTAAAAAATCTCAGCTTGATCAATGAGATCAAATAAGGTTTATCTGTATAAAACTCACTGTTTAAGTAGCTTATAGTCTAATTAAAGAAAAAGAAGAGCATTCACAAATATTTTATCTAAAATTACTTAGGCTTATTGAATAACTGCAGCAAACAAACAAGACTGCACTGTGAAACAGGCCACACTCCAAATCAAGAAAAAGTCTTAGTGAAAGTCATATTACATTACTTTTTTCACATTCATCAAAAGATTGAGATCAGAAAAAATATTTTTATTATCATAGAATCTTCAGGGTTGGAAGAGACCTTTAAGCTCATCAAGTCCAAAGGTCAGTCTAGCACTGTAACAAATAAACCACTAAATCATAAAATGCAAGTCTTAAGAACTTAAAAAATATGCCATTAAAAATAAATGCTGAAAAATTAATTCCAAAAGCATTCATTTTGTCAGGAATCAGTGTCTCAACAAAACCCAGTCAACTTTTACTGATATGTGATGGGAAAAACACAACAGTGAAAGTAGCTTGCTAAATTTTTCTGGCTTAAAGAGAGTGAGGAAAATTTACAGTTTCATCAAAAAACTCCATAGCAGTAGCAAAAAAAAAGAAAAAAAAATATACTGGATTTCCAGATAGTTCTAAATCTCAGTCCCTTGTCGGGTTTCCAGCCCCAGATTGGGGTGACCCCGAAAGATGGAAAAGTCTCTCTTCCAACCCGTGCCTTCAAAGAAAGACTCAGTAGTCTTCTGTTGTCTGTTCTCTAGGTAGTTTATTGTTGTTTATCTAAAAGATTCTTCTCCCTGAGCTGCTGTGGCCCGCTGGCACATTGACCTCCCAGGGGGCTGGTGCCATCTTTTACATCATATATTACATATTACATGTTGATACTTTTTCCCCAATGCCTACTATCTATATTGAATGGTGACTTTCTACACTAAACCAATCTGTGCATGCCAACATCACCAAAGACATGGAGGTTAAGAAGGAGAAAGAAAGAGGACAGGGTACACCCAAATCCCTCCATCTTAGAACCCCTGACCCCCATGTACAAAACTTGGACCCCTGCATAGAAGGCTTAAAACCCCCCTGTACAGCACTCAAAAATCCTTCCTTTCACTTTGTGACTACTTCTACTACAATACCTAACTTGTGTGTGTGGCTTGTAATTCTTCATACAGAGTTAGTAGTTTGCTCCACGGGCTAAGATCAAAACCCCACCTGTGTCTTTGGCTGCATGCCAGGGTCTCAGAGCCCCCTGCCAGCGGCTCTGGCCATCCAGGACAACCAGAGGGATGCCCTGGGTTCCCACAGTCCCTATTTACAGAAACAAGATGATCTAGGTCTGCAATATGTAAGACTACCTGTTTCTCCAAAATTAAAATCAAGTGTCCTCAGAAATTATGATCCCCTAGACAAATTGTGTGTCAGATTAATGAGTGAAACTTTCTAACTCTGCTTCCTAGCAGAACTTCTATTTTCTGTGTTGGATAATTGCAAAAATCTATGGAACTGAAAGAACGAACCAACCCAGTGTGTCCTATATGTCTTTCAAGTGGTGTTTGAGTTACATATTAAAAAACTTCATATGTAAAACATTAGTGACAAGTTCAAAACTGATATTTTAAGAATGAATTTTCTGAGCACAACTGCATTTAAAGTAGAAGGAGTTAGTAAGTTTTGTTCTTGGGTTGTTTCATGTACTCATTTGTACCACAGGCAGCAGTAATTGCTATTGGGCCATACTGTCCATAGTTATTCATGTTGGTGAGGTTTACACAGGCTCCCCAAAATGATACATACACAATGTAAAACTTTAGTTTGTGGTTTAGCAGAGTGAGAGAGAGTGCATTGTGAGCCCAATGCAAGGTGATGAATTTCATCCTGGATGGTAAACATATTCTACAGAAAGTATCTGCATTTTATGTCACTGAACTAGTGACAGAGTTTTTGCTAACTGCTTGGAAATAGAACTGGCATTGTGAGGCAAAGTGGGTATGTTGGTAAAATATTAAAAAAAAAAATTAAATGTGGGTATATTGGCAAAAATATCTAATTAATTAAAAAATTACTAATATTGATACATGCATTAGCAATTGTTTGGCCTGAGGTGTCTAAATATCTCTCTTTATCAGATATTCTTAGAAAAATCTGTTCCAAAACAGACTTCTAAGAAAGTCAGTTAAAATCAGTGCTATATTTTATGCATATAAAGACTTCTGTTCACTATATTAATATTCTATTCTATACCAGAAAAAACCAAGGAGTATAAAATTTAAATTCAGAATAGCATTAATTTCAGATGGAAGCAAGACCTTGACACACAGTAAGGTTCAATCACAAATTTCAGATCCTATTACCCCCCTTTCAGTATTTGTGTGTTTGACTTTTTTGCATTAGAATTCAGTTGGAATTATCTGATAATCATGATGCTGTTAAAGCAGCTACCACTGCTGTTACTGGCAAAATTACATCTTTTTTTATAATTATTAAAACATCAAAAATTATTGTGATTTAGATATTTTAACACCTATGTTTCATACAGGTAGGTCTTTTCTATGTAAGGCTGTAAAATTCTTCGAGCCACACACATGCTTTTTGTGTTTCTGGAAGTTGTTCAGATACATTTGTAAACAAAAGAGCAATATTTTGTGTTTTGCTTCAAGTATTGCATTGTAATAGCATGATGAATACTCTAATGATTTTGTGCATTCTGTTATTTAAAAATGACTTCTTCCATACTGTCCTGAGGTGACTTTATGATGCTGGTATCCCAATAGTCTGTCTTTTTGCTCAGAAATGGGTCTTGTAGCTTTAAGCTAGGCCCAGAAAGAGAGAGAGAGAAAGGGGGCAGGGGGGGACGGTGGAATATTTTTGTGTTGTATTCAACACATGGAGATAAGAGTTCAGCTTTCTCTGAGCTCGCAGCAGTGCTCTCCAAGTTCACCTCTGCAGAAAAAAAGAGAGAAAGTGTGAGTTTTCCTTGCTGCCACGCTGCGTCCAAAACCTCTCAAACTCCCAGGTCCTGGGAGGAGACCTGTGCTAGGCTGAGAGCCAGCACGCAGCTCAACCGGCAAGGGGGGCACTACCCAGTGCAGCTTCCGGTGAAACACCGTAGGCTCCCAGGCAGCGCCTCGGCAGGAGTTTCGGAGATGCAGGGAGGGAAGCAAGGTGAGAAAAGAATGGTCCAAAGTCGGGGGTGCAGTCCAGAGAAATTTATTCCTCCAGGGAGGCCAGCCGAACAAGGGACCCACGTTAAAGGGGGACAGTAACTTATATAGGGGGTGGAAACTAAAGGTGGATACATTACATGAACCAATGGTAGAGAACTTGAGGGGTGGTACATGTATAACTGATATCCCGGCTAGCGAATAGACATTCTAATGGGGAGGGGGTTTGGCCCCTGATCCAATCACCCAGTGGAGAAGAGAGAACATTCTGGAAGGAGGGCGGGGCTACTGGGTGATGGACAGGGATTCTGGGAGGGGTTAGCAGAACAAATTGGTGGAAAACAATAGCAACAGGGGTGGAGGAATATGACTGACAATCTAAAGGGGAGGGGGATGGGGAGCCAATCAGTGGGGAAGGCGAGAAAACCCAGGCTGAACCATAACCCAAATGGGGGGAAACCGGGAGATACCAACTTAATTAGAACAAATTAAATAACACACCACAACACTCTGCTTTTCTTGCTGGCTTTCCTCGTTAGCTACAGCAAGAAAGGTTTTTTTCCAGGACATTTTTTTTTTTTTCTGGAACTGTTCAGCTTCTCTCGGGTCCAGAACACCCGGAGAGTTGCCCAGGCGCTCCCACACTGAGCTGCTATGCAGCCTGGACACCGGCTCCGAGTGCCACAGGGACTCCAAGAGACTGAGCGAGCCAACCGCACCCAGTGAAAGCACTCTCCCTGGACTACTGAAGAACTTTCCGAATTTGCCGTCTCTTCAGAACAACGAGAGATTTTATCATTTAATATTATTCATTTTCCCATGTTTGTCAGTACTTTGCTTGTTAAATAAACAGTTTTTTCCACTTTTCTTGAAGGAGATTATCTCGAACTAATTGAAGGAGGGGCTGGTGAATTCTGCCCTTTAGAGGAAACAAATTTGTCCCAAACCAAGACACATACTTACAATAAAATAAACTCCACATATTTCACATATATTCATTCAAAAAACAAGAAGAAACACATTGGTCTGAAACTGAAGCACAAAATAAAGAAAAGAACAACCTTTCAGGTCAAGTAAACCACTCAGAAATTACTTTTTCTTCTCTTTTCATCACATTTTTGTACTAAACTTCATGAGGCTTGGCTCTTTCGCTGAAATTTTATTATTTGTTTATCTGTTGGTGGGGGCTTTTTTCTTTACTTGACACAATGTTATTTATTAAATGTTCAGTAGCTGGAAATGCAACTAATGGGGAGGTTTGAATCCAAGTCCGGACTTGACAGGCACCAAGTCAGCATAAATATGGAATAGTGATTCCATGCGCTTTTAAAAGAATAAAAATATGTGTGACATGATGTCTCTGTGAAAATGGATACAAAATTTTTATGTAACTAAGAATAACTACCATTGAAGAATTGGAATGTTTATAATAATGACCATTGAAGAATTAGAATATTTATAATCTTGGGAGCAGAAGTGGGAGAAAATTATAAATTCATAGGGTTAAGAAGCTTCCACTGGGCAGTTTTCTTTTGTTGTTGTTGTTGTTGTTGTTGGAAAACATTGTAATTTTTATCATTGTTTAATTGCAGTCTCTGTTTCAAATTAGTTGAATCACAATAAATTTTAAGAATTAGACATTAGGATCACAGCAGAGAAGGTGATAAAATTTTGACTTAAGCAGCTTCTTTATTATAAAGTCAAACCTATCAACACAAAATTGTGTGATGAGAGGCAAGATAAAGCTGCAGTAGTAAGTTCCTCCTGAATTTTTTCTCTTTTGTTTTTTTTAAATAAAATTTTCAGACTGCCGTGTCTCAATCAACCTTTCATCTAATGTCCTGAGAAGGTATATTGCTCCTACAGTTTACACACTGGTGTATGTGCTTCCATACTTTTCCCATTTCTTTTAATATGCTTTTTACTTTCACTGGTTTAAAGAATTCATTCCTGTGTTAATGTTTAGACTGTAAACTGCCACACCAAGACCATCAAGATATAAACAGGCAAACTGTATTGTCCACATTATTCATAAGCTGAAGACCATTGGTGAGAGTGTTGAGGTATTATTCAAAGCCACAGTAAGGTGTTTACACAGATATATTATCCCTTGCATAGTGGAGTTAGAACATATTTCGATTTTAAGTCAACTGTCTAGTCTTCCAGTGGATGAAAGAAAGATGGTCAATGGCAGGGGAAAATATAATCTAAATTCAGACTGTCTGAATACCTTTACTATCTGGAAAACATGGTGTTTGTAGTAGGTGCAAATTACTCATCTTTACAATAAAATGTTAGATGAAGGGGTTAATTAATTTTTATTAATTTCACCCTTCACTAACCTCTACATTTTTCCATTGTAATTCCTAGCTGTTCACTGAGCACTGAAATATTTTAACAGTGAATGAAGAGCCGGAATTTTGACAAACAAAACTATTGCAAATATTTTCTTTCTTTTTTATGTTTGCATATGTTTTACTTGAATTATTTGCAGTAGTGGATGCACGAACCCAAAATGCTTGTGTATGTACCTATTCACAATTTTTGCTGTTCACTCAACACATTTGCAAGTTACATAATTATTTTGTCTATGAAAAAAATCTGTTTGCAAGGGGAGACAAGAGATCCTAGGTATACAGAAATGTCAAAGAAGTGTCTGACATGGCCTGAAGTTGTGTCAGGGGACATTTAGGTTGGGTATGAGAAAAATATTCTTACCCAGAGGAGAGTTGAGCACTGGAACACAATCCCCAGGGAGTGAGAGAACCAAGCCTGACAGAATTGAGGAAGTATTTGTTCTTGGACACATAGTGTGACTCCTGGGAATTGTGTTGTGCAGGGCCAGAAGTTACCCCTGATGATCCCTGTGGATCCCTTCCAACTCAGTATGTTTTGTGATTCTGTGAAATTTTAATTTTTTTTAATAAAAGATACAATGTTTTTCATTTTCCAGTCACAGGAGACTAACCCAACTGCCATGACTTTTCAAATAGCATGGAGAAAATCTTGAAAACTATGTCAGATCTTGAAAACTCCTTCAGGACCATGTGATGTATGTTCAGTATGTTCCAGTCCCTCAGGTGGTCTCAATCCTAATCAAGTCCTGGGATGATGGGAAGGACTGCATTCCTTAAATTTCTATCTTGAGGTTTGGGAATTTGAAAAATGTGGGAAGGGAGATTATTACTGAATGCTGTGGTACAATGTGTTTTTACCAGTTCTTTGGACTTATTTACCCAAGGTAAATAAGGTACCAAGTGGGTACCTTTTTCTTTAATCATCCTTTTCTGCCCAACATGCCTGTAAAATTCTTTCTTGATAGTATTCACATCCCCAAATTCAGCTCCAATGGAATTCCAGCTGCACCTTATCTTTCCTGATCTTGTATTTCCACATCTAGGCAGCATCCCTTTATTCTCCTTAAAACACACATCTCTGATTCCATTTCCTGTGCATTTCCTTTTTTACATTTCCATTTGATCAAGGTGCACTTACTTAGCCATGCTCGTCTGCTGCCTTCCTTACACATAGTAATCAAGAGTTCTTGAGTTCTAAAACAGCTCTGTTCACCTTCTTTCTTCTTGAGGACAGTTTTCCTTAATTCCTGAAATAACTGAAAGTTTGTTTTTCTACAAGTTTGCTCTTCCATTGAATATTATTTTTTATTAGTAAACATGTTGATATTTCTCTCTGCTCCATTTGAAGTTCTCTTTGAACAGTTTGAGAATAAAAAAAAATGGTTTTTAAACAGCTTATGCCTATTTTGCTTTCTTGAAAGTATATTTATCAACAGCATCTAGTAATGTTCCCCTGCCATAATAGAATAATACTTTAACTTCTGTTTTTAATATGCATTGCAGTTAGTAAGCATTTCTCAATAAATGTTGCAGTCCAGAAATTTTAACTATTAATCTCACATAAATGAATAGGATATCTATTAATCTGAAATTAATTATGTGATAGAAGCAGCTAATTTTCACTGCTGAATTTACAAAATAGATGAAAGTTTCCATAAAAAGTTTCCTTTCTCTCAAACCCATAGGGAAGAAACTATGATCCCTATAGTTGACCATTAATTTTGATGGATGTCCTGCATTTACTTTTTCCTTCATAATTTAAGTATAGGTTGAAAGAAATGCAATGACCTTTTGCTCAGACTTTCGTCATGGGAGTGGTTTTCTCTATAACCTAGCTATTCCCTCTTTCTCTGTTTACCCAGTTTCAAAGCTGCTTAGTAAGATTGTAGGCTGGTTGTAGTTTATCCACTACCGAAAGTTTAATTTGTATTTCTCTGACATTCCATTTCTTGCTTCTTGGAACCATTTTTAACACTATCTAAATTGCAAGCTTTTTCACTGTTTTCAGAAAGATTTTCCTTAGCCTCACTCTAATTCAGCACAAGGTCACTAGTAATTGTTACCAAAATTTCCATATAGGTGGTTGCTTTATTGTACAGTAGTTCTTCTGCACGGTTGCCTAATCACTGGAGAATATATTTAAGGGACAGTAAAGTGAAACACTGCAATGTGACTCCCAGACCTGCCCAAAACCAGAAAAGTAAAGATATTCCTTGTCTCTGATTACAAAATGAAGCTTTAAAAGTGAGCAAAAAGTATTAGAGTGACCTTTCTCTTCCCTGGCTCGTTACTAATTAGATATGAGCAAAAGTTTATGTAAGTCATATTGAAAATGCTTGCAAATCTCTAGTCACCAGAAATACAAAACATTCTGAAACTCGATGTAGCAGTTAAAAATTCTTTGTACAAAGAAAACCACCTGTGTTTTTCCAAGTTAAAGTCATCCATAACTAAGCGATATCAAGAAAGGTTGAGAAAATACTGCAAGTAACATAGCAGTGCCATGATATTTCTGTAGTATGTGATTACTGTATTATTTCCTAGTTACGCCGCCTTTTAAAATAATGTGAAGTCAGAGCAAAATAGTTCTTTTTTTTTCTAAAGCAAAGAAATTAACAAACATAAAGTAACAAATATTACCAACAAGGTCATTGAGTTCAAGTATTTATTCTTGTTGTAATAAAAACAGACATAAGAAATCTCGCTAGAAGTAAAGTCAGCTATTTGTCCTGTGTAACTCATGAGCACAATTCATGAGAAGTTCTACAAATGGAGCAGCACACAAAACAGAAAAGAGAATTAGCAAACTCTTTAAAATTACCCAAATAATATACAGGTAAATAAAATACAGCAAGACTTTTTCTATACCACTGTCCAACTTTTCTGCCTTCAAGCATAAGGAAAGGCAGTTCATTGCCACTGGTTGTAGATAAACAGCTTCAATTGTATTGAAAAAAGAAGCTGTCAGATACACCTACATAACTTGTCTGCTAATTGCAGTTAGAAATGTTCTTTCAAGTGCTGATTTATTTTTGACTTTGATTTACTGGCTTGGAGACATTAAACCAGTGAGAAATTGAACCCTTTTTCATTTCTGCATAAAATGGTGGGTTGCCTTACAGGCCACATAAGTCTTTCAAAACACAATAATTTTTCCACATCAAAGTAAGTGGCAGACTAAAAGTCATGAGTATGAGGCAGTACAATGTTTTTGCAGAGATTTTTTCCAGGGAGTGAATTTTCATGATTCCTGACTTCTGAAAAACAAGCATTCATTCTATGTTGCATCATGACACAGAAAAAACCCAAACGCATTTCCAAAGACAAAAAGTAGAAAACATCCTATTGTTGACAATAGTTTCGGTTTGGGTTTTTTAAATTATCATGTGAAAATACTGCTATCAGTAAACATCATCTGATCTTGTTTTGCTTGGCTTCACATATTGCTATTAACACATGAAATGGATGTTTTAGCATTGCAATGCAATTATTTTTTTAAGGCTATGCAACAGACAGATTGAAACTTTTTGTTTGCTTGTTCAATGTTCAAAGTTTAGTGGGTACAAAACAAAATAAATAAATTGCAATAAAGATAGAAAGAAAAACTTGTTTCCCTAACCTATCTCTCTTTCTTATTACGGAAACAATCTGGACTCAGTAAGTTGCCATCATTTCAAAAGTGGTAAAAATTCAGAGCCCAATGAGATGTGATGCCCATCCTTTAAACCGCTACAGAACAAGAGATATTAAAAAGCATGTTGTAGCATATTTGAAGCACACATTTTATCTAATTGTTTTTTATATTATCAAGTGTTGAGGTTAGGATAGAGATCCACAAAAATACCTAAAATGGTCTCCATTTACCAAGTGAGTATCCTTAAGGCAAACAGCCCTGACAGTAACATACTGAAACATGGATCCTTTCTCCCCTTGCGAAGTAGAGGAGTTAAGAAAAAAAAAAAAAAAGCTCAAGCAGATCAGTACTTTGGCATGCGTAATAAGGTGTAGGGACCATACTTTATAATAAAGCCAGAAACTGAATTTGTAATTACTAGCAGATTTTAAGAAGAAGAACATAAGACCCCTTTTTTACCTTATGTTGGAATGAGCTGGATAGAGAAAAGGAGCCCGGAGCATTTTTACCCATGATTCTAATTTATAGCTCAAAGCTCCTGCAAAGGCAAAAGTTAAGCCCAGTTAGCTATGTTACCCATACATGGAATGAAGCTGATGTACTGTAAAACTTCTCTGCTAGTTCTTGCTCCTGTGTTTTGCAACCTCCTGTGAAAGATGGCCCTACTGGAGCAGCATCATTTTTATGTTCTGTACTTAGGCCTTCTTCCAGTATCTGCAACAAAGAGTCTCTTTTATTGCTGCCCTGGAGAGGAGAAAAATCTCTGGAGAAAACAAGCTTTACATCCTGTGGGATATGAGTTTGTATTTGTTGAATTTATTAAGGCTTATGTTCACCAGAAGGCCCTGTTGGAGAGGCACAGATGCAGACTAGATGGCTGGAAGTCAGTTATAGGGTGAGAGGCAGTTATGAAGAGGAGCACATGGACAGCACATGAACCAGAAGCTGGTTGGGTGATAGAACGCGTGGACAGCAGCATTGCAGCTGAGCAGCCAATGGGTGCCCTTCTGCTAAGTTTTGGTTATGTCTGGTGGAAGCTAAAGATACAAAAGGAGGGTGCTGTCTACAAGAAGGAGATCTCCTTTGGACACATAGGGGAACAACTCATTTTTTCCCCATTGCTACAACATCCATTTGTTCTTCTCTGCTGTTCTTATACTTCTCAAATCACTCTAAGCCCACTTTGAACAAAGGCCTTAAACTTCTTCTAACTTCTGAAATTATAGACTTGGAAAAGCAAGATAGCCAAATAATGAACAAACAAACCTTCACAATCTGCAAAAGGTTTCCTTTGAAACCAAGAGATTTAGAATAGTCAACAGTAAGCAATGCTGATACAGTACTTCTAAATTTATAGTGGCCCAAATGCAGGAATCATCTTCAAAGGAAAACCTAGATGAAGGCAATAGACAAATCTATACAGCAACATAAAACTCCCCCCTAAAATTTCAGAGAAGTTATTTTCTTTCTAATAAATTTTTCTATTGTCTAGTGTCACAACTTTTATTTTGATGTTGTAGTTATTAAAAATTGAAGGACAGAAGCATTCTATCAGGATATCTTGAAATCATTCAAGGATATCATTCTATCAGGATATTCTAACAGGATATCTTGAAATTATAAGGAATGCTTCTAACTGAAAGTAAGCAGCATTTGAATAAGAGAAGCATTTCTCATAACCCAAGGATGTATTAAGAGATGACCTTTGATGAAATGTTTTTTTCCTTTATTCTCAGAATGGCTTTCATAATGATGCTAAATTTCAATATTAGATGGTTTTTGATAAAAGGATGATTTTCCCTTCAGTAACACATTAGCACGCATCTGCCACTTAATTCTGATCATTTACAGATTATTACCTTTTTACCTTCATGGGAGAACAGCATAACCATCATACTTTCCTCTGTCTTTCACCTTCTCTGAGAAACTTGGTGCCCTGTTAAGGCATTTAATAAATGCCTTAGGGTACCTGTAAGTTTTACAAAGAGTAAAGAAGTGTCTTTAAGCTGATATCAGAAAAAAAATTGACACCTGTCCTTGCCAGCCTTCTGCTGACTTCAGTTTCCTGAATTGTGGGGAGAGATCTGAGTTACAGGCTGCGGGATGTGTCTGCTGAATGCCATGAGAGCACAAACAAGCTTGTCTCTGCCTGACCTTGTGGGGAGGAGGTGCCACACAGCAGAGCCTTCTGGAGAGAAGCCTGCTGGAAGCTGACAGACACCTGAACAGTGTGTGATCACCCCTGTTTACAGACATTAAGAAAGTGTGTTACTGACATGGCAATGTGTGATAGGTTGCTTAGTGAAAAATAGTATATAAGGAAATACTGTGTCTTGAAGAAGTGTATAAAACCAGCTTGCTCCTTTGAATAATGTCTCAGATTCCTTGCCAGTCTGAGTCCATGCCTCCATTATTTACACTGAATCAACTGAAATTCCATTGGCCTTATTTACACTTTTCTCAGAGAGATTAACTGCTATGAGGTTGGCACTTGATGAAAAAGTTCTTAATACAGGATGAGTACATACTGTTTAAAATGTTCTATTTGTCTGTTAATAGAGCTCACTAGCATTAGCAGGCAGTGTTTCTGTACCAGCTTCCTCTTGTACCTGAGTTGAAAAAAAAAAATCTGTTGCATTTGGCTGCTTCAAGTAATAGATCTACAGCCCTGTGGTGGGCTGCAAACCCTCTAAACATGCCTTCTTGGTATTTTGCAGGGCCAGACATTCCTGCACCCAATCAGTAGTCACTTATTGAAAGTATAGCAGAGAAACTCAGCCAGCAGCTCCAGACAGCAATTAAGCAGATAAAAATAGAATGCTCCAACAGCAGATGACAAGTTCTTGCCTGGCTGGCAGGCATACAAAAGACTTTATAGAACATAAATATCTGCAAATCCATAGCAAGTTTCATCGGCTAATCTCCAGACTTAGTAGGGAAGAAACCCAGGTTTCTATTCTACACACTGAAAACATAACAGAAGATTTTTACTATAATCTGCCTGAACATTGAACATTTTCTGTTTCTCTACTAATAAAAATTTTGATATCTAAAAGTTTCAGAAGTGTGACTTATAACAAAAAAGAAAAACCCAATATTTTTTAAAAAGGAAGCAAAAGCACAAAGGTTTGGTAGACAAATTTGTCTTGTTAACATGGAAAATCTGAGTAAAATTCTTGGGAACTATTGTCATTTAATGTCTTAAATACTGGACATCTTCATTTGCTTTCATGGAAGGTGTGAAAATCAGTAATTTTTCATTGAATTTTTTTTTTTTTTTTTTGCCAGAAGGTTTTGTTTTTAGGCTCAAAACTCAGACACTTAACATCGATGCTAAGTCTGTTTACTTTGCTTTGGCGAAAGCAATATCTGGCATCCTTAAGATTATTTGCTATGTGAATCATAGCTAGTGTGCACAAACAAATAATTTTTTTTTAAAAATATAGCATTCATTGAAATTTCCAGTCTCACAGATAGAATATAGGATTTAGAAAGCTTACCAACTAAAAAGCATTGGATGAGAGACAGTCCACACTGCACAAGACATATAGACAATGCAGTAATTCTGGTTCAGAGAAGTTCAATATGCCCAAGAGTCTAATTGACCAGTTCCACATTTCTTGAGTTCAGTTCTTGAAGTTGTAACACTTAAAGGAAAATTATATTTTCATTTCAGTCAGAGTGTTATATCTTTAAACTAACATGATATCAACATTAATAAACTTATTCTAGGGTAAAAAGCTGTATTTACCATTAAATAGATATAAACCACTTCTTTCAAATCAGGTACTTGCCTAATAGTAATAACAGATTGGAAGTTAAGTGTGGACATGATTTTTTTTCCTCTTCTAGTTCCACATTATTTGATTTTACTCTTCTACATACTGATGAACTGTTGTTTTAAAATCTGAATACTAGTGATAGTTGAAATGGACCCTTGATTTTATGCCAAGGGAGTGTTTTCATAACACTCAATTTGTAATTAATTTTTCCAGCCTTTGAGAAACAGCCTCGGACACTGGTGGAGTATTTAATTTGTACATATAAATGACTGCAAGCCCCTCCTTCATTCTTTTAATAGCAACTTACCCTCTAGTAGTCATGGAGAAACTCGGGAGGACTAGAAATTGTAGTCCTATCAAATCCATAGTTTGATAGTATCCAAAGATACTATCAAAACCTCCAAAGTGGTCTTAAATAATGTAAGACAAATTTTCTCAGACATTTTCAAGGTTTAATAGTTGTCCCTGTATCATTTTATGTGGCATTAGCTTGTTGGGGTAACAGGTGCTGGAGTAAGAGACCAGTGCCAGCAGTAGCAGCACCAGCAGCATCTCTCTGGACAGTGCACCTGAGACAGAACTGGATGAGTGAGCTTCTACTTCTGGTACCACATAAGAACTGAACTCTTCATGCTCCTTTACCATGGCTTTGGAGAGAACAATAAAAGATGTCAAGAGGACACATTTATTGTAGAACTGTGATTAAGTCTATAAACTGTAACCAAAAAATGCTTTAGTAGAGTAGACATTTCTTTTACTGATGTAGAGTGGAGTAGAGATTTATATACTGATGCTTCCAAATAAAACCTTAGATTCACTCGCATCTTTGTTGGTGTGTCTCATCCCTTCATGTACCACATTAGCTCACTATCAGTCAGCTCAGAGTGAGGTTAGGCAAACCTTATTGTATCAGCTATGCTCTGACTAATGTAATGAAATTGAATAAATATCAGACCTTTACATTTAAATAAAAATGTACAATATTAAAAAAATAAATCAGAGAAGAAATGGTTCAGTGTGGAGTGGTTCTGTAAGAAATTTAGACTTTCTTTAAATCACAGCCTCTGACCTGGAAAATCATCAAACCCACAGTCCATTAAAAGCTGAGAGCATACACATCTCTCATTGCTTTGCTCCTGTTCTTTGATTCAAAATCTGTTGTTAGCCATTGATGAAGGGAGAAAACTGAGCTAGAGGACCCTCATCCTACCATGACTTTCTTTAATCTGATATCTTACTTGATAAGAAATGTTGCAACATATGATTTGAAGTTACAAGTTTTAGATGTATTTCAGTTTGGGTGAATAGAGAGTAGAAGTGTCTGTGGTTTTTTGTTCATTGTTTTAGTCAGCCTGCCTTTATTATCATTTCACAGTAGAGTTTAAGGCTGCAAGTTTCTACATTACTAAGAAGTGTTTTAGACAAAGAGCTTACTGAATTTGTAGTGAAAGTCACCAGATGAGCCTGAGTCATAATCATGTAAACCCACAGTACTGGCAAAAGTAGGTACAAATGTTGTGACAGTATCAGATTTTGATTTATTGACTGATGACACAGATGATCATAATGCTGATTTTGGTAAAGAAATGTTTACCTTGAGTGATTGCACAGAAAATATGCATTGTATTGAAAAACACTGGCTTACCAAGTGAGGATAGACCTGCAGAGGTTAATGACCTTCTTGAGATATTCTGATCTTTTGATCTTAGGAAGATCATTAGAAGCTTCAGCAGAGACAGTAAGGGATTAAGGCTGTGCATTGTTTTAGAATTTTTAGGGAAAAAAATTTGGTAGTCTCTTGAATTTTGGGCAAAGTTGGGTATCTGTTAGGGGTTTTGTGGGTTGGGGTATTTTTAGTTCCTTGTAATAGCTAGGATCAGACAGTTACCTCTCAGCCACATACAGTAGTTCCCACTGTACAAGATTACTTACAGTAGTTGATTAGATATCAGACAGTGGAGAGCTTTTTTACAAGAGAAAACAGTTCAGTGATTCTTCTCATAGTTCTAACAATTCTTCTCCTAAAAATTATTAGATGTGCTGTAAGTTGTCTAGTCTGACATTTTTTACTCTTTGTTGATGTTGCCTTGGGGGACAGGATCATTAGGAACAATTTGTTGGATAGAACCAATCAAAAAATTCTTCAAACTTTACATATTTATACATGAAAATACAGTGCATAGTTCCTTTGGGCAGAAGCTTGACATTTGGGGAAGAAAAATAGTACACCCTGGGCCAGCTGTAGTTTAGATACTCATCCTAGTGAAACGCTGAGCTTAGAATAAACCGCATGCAAAAAACATGCTTGCATTATTCACTCAGTGATGAAACTGCATATATGAAATCATGTCACCACCACCAGAATTATCTCAATTTATTATGAAGAGGAACACATTTTTCAACATAGTATTTTCATCTCTGTTTCAGTTCTAATGCTTGAAGGGAAAAAGAATTCCATATATGCTAAGAATTATGGGCACAATAAAAACATGCTAAAAGACCTGAAGAAAGCTGATTTAAATAAAGATATTGCATCCAACCTACAAAACTTACTCTGTCTCAAATTTACACCTCTATTTTGGATGCAGCAACAGCATTATTGCTGCTGTAAGTCATGAAGCCACAGATTTGATTCCTGTATACATAGTGAAAAAAGGACTGTTCAAACTAGTTAATTTTACTGACTGGTGAAGAGTGGATTGCAAGGCTGCTAGGTTTGAATTTGCTTGGCCTTTTCAACAGCCCATCTCCCTGATCATTTTAGTTAATTTCTGCTCTCTGGTGACTTCATTGCCTTCATGAATGTGATGAGGTGGAAAAATAATACGCAGCCCTGTCCTTTTCTGTCTTTTAATGGAATGAGTAAAAGAAGTGTGTGCTTGTGGCAACTGGACTACAGACTAATTCTTCCTTTTCTCATTTCATAGAATCATAGAATGATAGAACATTTTGGGTTGAAAAGGACCTTAATGATCATGTACTTCTAACTCCCCTGCCGCACTAGACCAGCTTGCTGAAACCCCATCCAACCTGGCCTTGAATGCTTCCTGGAATGGGGCATCCACAGTTTCTCTGGGCAACCTGTTCCAGTACTTTGCTACCCTCAAAGTAAAGAATTCCTCACTTACATCTAATTAAATCTACCCTCTTTCAGATTAAAGACTTTCCCTCTTGTCCTATCCCTCACTACGTGTCCTTGCAAACAGTTCCTCTCCAGTTTTCTTGCAGGCTTTCTTTAGGTACTGGAAGGCTATTTTAAGTTCTCCCCAAAGCTTTCTCCTCTCCAGGATAAACAAGCCCAACTCTCCTAGCCTTTCCTCATAGTGGAGGTATTTCAGCCCTCTGATTATCTTCATAGCCTCCTCTGGACTCATTTCAAAATATTTACAAGTTTCTCACATTGGGGGGCCCTGCAACAGGACACAGTATTCCAGATGGGGCCTCTCAAGAGCAGAGTAGAGGGTAAGAATCACCTCCTTTGACTTGCTGGTGGCACTTCTTTTGATGTAATCCAGGATATGGTTGGCTTTCTGGCCTCGAGACATATATTGTCAAGACATGCTGAGCTTCTCATCCACCAACACTCCTGAGTCCTTCTCCCCAGGGCTCCTCTCTATCCATTCTCTATCCAGCTTGTACTTGTGATTGAGATTTCCCTTACCCAGGCACAGGACCTTTGATTTGGCCTTGTTGAAATCCATGAGGTTCACACAGACCAACCTCTCAAGCCTGCCCATCTCTCATCCAGATCCCTCTCGGTGGCATCCCTTTCCTCCAGTGTGTTGACTGCACCACACAGTTTGGTGTCATCGATAAACTTACTGAGTGTACACTCAGTCCCACTGTCCATGTCACTGACAAAGACGACAGTCCCCATACTGACCACTGAGGAATGCTATTTGTCACTGGTCTCCACTTGGACAGCCAGCCATTGAGCACACCTCTTTGAGTGTGACCATCCAGCCAATTACTTACCCACCAAGTGATCCATCCATAAAATCCATGTCTCTTCAGTTTAGAGACAAGGATGTTGTGAGGGTCAATGTGAAACCCTTGCACAAGTCCAGGTAGATCTGTCAATCGCTCTTTCCTCCACCACAGCTGTAAACACACCAGTAGGCCACCATATTTATTAGGTGCTATTTACCTTTAGTCAAGCCATGTTGGCTGTTGTAAATCACCTCCTTATTTTCCATGTGCCTTAGCACAGTTTCCAGGAAGATCTCCTCCATGATTTTTGCCAGGAACTGCGTTGAGACTGACTGGTCTGTAGTTCCCTGGGTCTCCCTAATCTTTCTTTTTAAAAATGGGGGTTATGTTTCCTTTTTTTCAGTCAGTGGGAACTTTAATGCAATGCTACAACTTCTCAAATGTGATGGATAGTGGCTTAGCTACATTCTTGAACAGTTCCCTGAGGATCCATGGATGAACCTCATGAGGTTCAGTGGATTTGTGCACCTACAGGTTCCCTAGATGTTTTTGAAACTGATCTTCTCCTAGACTGGAAGGTTCTTCCTTCTCCCATTTTCTCTCATTTCCTTCTGCAGCGTTACTGGAGCACTTGCTGTTAAGACTGATGCAAAAAAGACATTGAGTACCTCAGTCATCTCCATGTCCTCGATAACCAGGTCTCATAACGTTTATGAGAGGTCCCAGATTTTCCTTAGCCTTTTTTTATTGCAAACAAACCTATAGAGGCTTTTTTCATTACCCTGGATGTCCATGGAGAGATGTACTTCAGCCTTTAATGTCTAATAGTTAAACATTATGCCCACATAAAGCCCTTATACACTATTTCCTAATGTTCTAATCCCATTCACAAAGAACTGCATAAAATAAAAAGGAATATTTCCCTTTTTTGTATAATATTGTAACAATATTTTGCTACAAACACAGTAGAAGCTTTCAAAATCTTACTGATTCTAGGACCATAACCTTTTCAGACAGATTTAAGATATGTAGAGGAGAAAGACTGATAGAGCTGAGAGTCAGCTAAGAGAACTACATAAAAAAGAAATTATGCTGAACAGAAGTAAATTTATGTTAATGGCTAACTCTTTTCTTTCAAAGCAATTCATAGGCCAGAACAGAAAATAAGTGTTTTCCTAACTTTCTTGTTTACTCAGAAGAGTCAAACCATTTTCATTGCCACTTAAAGTGATTTTTTTTTTCCTTGTTACACTCTGAGCTTGTATTCTGGTCTTTGATTGGTATAGATACCCTGGGTTACAATATGGAGTGTAATTAAAGTATGTATTCTACCACCATCTATTTTACCTTCTGATGAACTGTTAAAATGGGTGGAGCCATATTTCTTTATCTTCACCACGACTCAACAGTAATAACTTCCCCCAGGGAAGCAGCCATGTCTTGGGGTGATTTTATGATGATACTCTATTTCTTGACCGTCTGCTCTGTGCCAAGAAATGATGTAGCTTTAAACATGGGTCCAGGGAGTGGGGGGGAGAGCCTTGGTGCTCTTGCATGGGCTTTTTTCAAAACCTCACTCTCAGGTGTCTGTGGTGCTGCTGGGACTGCGTTACTTTGTTGTTTAGCTGGCTTGTTTTTTTGTTAGCTTATGCAAGAAGGCTTTTTTTCCTTTCCCTGGCACGGGAGACTGCCACAGCAAACCTTCTGAGTGTTTTTTTTTGTTTTTTTGGTTTTTGTTTTTTGTTTTTTATTTTTTTCCTGAACAGTTTGGTTTTGGTCTGAGATCAGAGAGAACAGTCAATGGGAGATGAATCATCCAGGGTCCAGCAGGGAGCCAAGGGACTTCTCCATCCCAGCCCCAGACCTCAGAAAGGCTGAAACAACAAGAAAAAGGACATCAAAGTCCACCAGCTTCATCTGCTGTGAAGAGGAGTCCAACATGATTCACCAGGTTCCCATCTGGTTTTGCCTGAGCTGCTGAGTGCATCTTTTGGGGTCTTTTTCTTCCCTGAGACAGAAGCCACCATCATTTTGTTTCTCCCTGTCAAATGGCTGACTGTTATTCTTTTCTTTCCCTGGCACTTTGTGGGTTTTATTATTCTGGTGTGGGGATGTGTGTGGGGTGGGGGTAAGGTTCTAACAATTCAACATCATCAGCATTAGTTTGTTTTCAGCTTTTTTCTGTGCTGTGCAAGAATTCTGTTTATCAATAAACCGTTGGTTTTTTTCACTTTCATTCACTAATGTTCATTTCTTATTGGTGAGAAGGGATTGCTGAAACCCTTTACTTTCAAGGAAACACTCATTCTAGAGTGATTTTCTCCTAAACTTGTCTCTAAACTGAGACAAGCAGCACCACCCACTCTGAGGACATCATCTCTGCTAATGGGCCATCAAGGATTCCCAAGAATGACTCAGAAATACATCATCCCGTTGTGAAAGTCCCTGCCCTGGGGGAGGTACCACACATTCTTGCCAGTTTATAATCTGGGATTTGGGACACCATAACCACCACTGGACACCCAGAGGACAAGAGCTTTTGACCACCACCACCACTGGACCTCCAGAGAAGGACAAGACCTTTCCACAGGACCACCATTTTTGACAAGACCACATCCATTACTCCAACCTGACTCAACCACCATTTAATCGGACTGCCACCACCACCCTGACCAACACGGTGTCAGGTTGTACCCCAGCATTGTTGGTTTAAGACAGTGTTTCTGTACTATTGACTTTATTGTAATTTATTTATTTTTCTATTAAACTGCTTCTCTGTCTTGAAATCTCTCACAAGGTATTTGTGTGGAGTTCATTTCTCCCACTGGTTTACCTTCAAACCAGCACAGTAGGGAAGAACTGACAAAGATTTCCACCTTTGCAGAAACTTGAGATATGATTGCCTGACACAGAGACATACCCAATTTTACTTTAGTTTCACTATTTTGGGTAGCATAGACAATGAAGCCGTGGATATGAGAGGCTCAGGATAACAGCAAAAGCCTTGTTGTAGAGCCAAAATGCTTTCAGTTCTGACTAAGTTACATTCAAATCCTTGGCAAAACATCTTCTCTGCCTATGTTGCTAGACTTGCCCAGATTAATGCTTCTAAGGATGTATTTACCTATAGCAGCCATAGTTAAATGAAAGTCTGGTTTTCAGCTGGGGGGGGAGAGGGTGGTACCCTGTGGGAACCTGCCAGAACCAATGAACTAGCTGCTTTTGAAGGGCCAATCAGCTGGCTAAGTCTGGAGATTGACACCCGGTTGGACCACTTAAAGGAGTTAAGCATGCTCCTGTAGGAAAGCACATTTGAAAACAAAGGAAGACCAGGGAAACACAGTTTTGACTTCTGGCTTTTGAACAGGCTGGGCTGGGCCGATGCAACCCCTGCAGCTGAGTCAGTGCGTTGCCCAGTCGAGATTTTCTGCCCCCAGAGGGGTGGTGAGCAGGCTGCCAAGACCTTCACTGGGGAGCCCACCAGGGCCCATCCCAGTGGGTGGCTGGGGCTCCTTCTCGCAGAGCCCGGGGACCAGCACTGGGAAATGGCCTTGTGGCTGGTGAGAGGGGCCAGGGCCAGGAACAGCCGTGCAGCTCCTGCTGTCCTGAAGCAGGAGCAGGCACATGGCTGGGGCCATGCAGCCACAGCTATCTCTGCATGACTCAATAGACTTTGTTTACTCAGCTGTGCTGCAAACTGAAGGACAAAAAGCAGCAACAGATGTTTTTCTTTCTTTCTTGGTGCCCCACATGAAGGAAAAACATGGGGTGGTGCCGGCAGCCAGTGCAACTTGCACAGTGGCAGCCAAGACCACATGATCAGCAGCAAAATGACACAGCAATTCCTCAATTGCAGAGCCTGGACAAGATCAATCTTTCAACGATACAGGACTCTACAAAAATTGTTTCAATTGATAAAGCTTGAGAGTAAATGAACCTATGAACATCAATTCTCTCTTGAATCGGTGAAAAGAAAGGGTGAAGACACATAGAGGCAACAACATGGAACTCTGAGGTCAGTGAAGAGTCACATTTTAGATGGGAGGGGATTGAGGAGATGCCTTAATCTTGGGCTGAAATCCTCTTGTAAGGCTATAGAGAAGATATAATTGATACATCAGACTCTTTTCCCCTGTAACTCATAGGAAGGCATTAGGGGGATGTAGTGTTCTAACACAACTGTAAGCCAAGGCAACAGTATTGAAGCAAGTAGATGTTACTGTAATCCAATGAGGAGCTTGAACAGAGAAGGATGAGAAATTTTGCCGCAGCGATAGTAATAGAAAACCTCTGCTCCCAGAGATGGATGAAGAGAACTTTTATTTTACACTAGAATAGCTCATCCTTAAAATAGCATCCTAATAAGTTGACATGGCCCATAAAAGCAGCCATGCAGCAGTGAGATAGCTGCAAGGCATGGGAGGGGCTTTTTCACACTGCGAGCAGATTTTTCTTTCCCGGGCTTCACTGTGACATTGAAGCCACAAGAGAACTGTTTGTTGCGGAAAACTCTTTGTAGCATAACAAGACAGACTCCTCTCCCTAAGTAGACTGAAGAAAGACTATTCTAGACATGATAGACTGACTGAAAGTCCCAAGTTTTGTCTTCTTATGTTATCAGTGGGAAGGTAAAGAAGGTGTGGAAGGAGGAAAAGTGTTCTGAAGGTTTTATTCTGATTTTTCTTACTATTTTTCTCCTAATTCTGTTAATAAATTTTTTTTATACCCTCTAAAGTTTGTGCCTGTTTTGCCCTCCTTCTCCTAATGCTTATCTCACAGCAGGAAAATGAGTGAATATATTCTAATAAGTGCAGCGGGACTTAGCCAGCACTAGACATGCTACAAACACTCCATTGCCTTGAATGATGCTGATTTCCAAATTAATCTATGTATCTGAAATATAAATAAATAAGGCATCTTGGTTTTCCCCTTCTCCTGTAATAATATGCTTTTACAAAAACTGAAGAAAAAGCTAAAAGAAACAAGTTTTTGTTTGCTCCCCAAGAGGTTCACAACTGCCAAGAAAGACTTATCCATTAACCAGACTTGCAGAATCATAGAATGGTTTGGGTTGGATGGGTTCTTTAGATGATCTGATCCAAACTCTCAACATGGACATGGAAATCCTTCAATAGATCAGTTTCCTCAAAGCACTGTCCAATCTGATCTTGAATATTTCCAGTAATGGAGTGGGGTTTCACAGGAACAAAGTACAGGTGAAGAATCACCTCCCTTGATCTATGGGCTGCACTTTTTTTCTGGATGCAATTTTCTTTTTGGGCTGCAAGTATATATTGCTGCCTCTTGTCAAATTTTTCATCCACCACTCCCCCCAAGTCGTCTTCTGCAAGAGTACTATGAATTCATTGATCACCCTGTCTGTGTTGATGTTGGGAATTGTCCCAAGCTACAAGACTGTGCTTGGACTTGTTGAAGTTCATTAGGTTCACATGTCCCCATTCCTCAAGTTTTAAAGGTCACTCTTGGTGGCATCCCTTCTCACTAGCACATCAACCATATCACTCAGTGTGATGTGGCCCAAAACTTGCTGAGTGTGCATTCAATCATTGCTTATGTCTTTGATGAAGATATTAAGTAGTACTAATCCAATGACAAGCTCTTGATTAATGATTTCTACTTGGACACTGAGTCATTGAATGTAACTCTTTGGATGGAATCATTGACCCAATTTCTTATCTTTTTAATGACTATCAAACCTATATTTCTCCAATTTAGAGGTAGGAATAAAGAAATTCTATCTTCCTCTCCTAATACATTTGTTACACAACAGAAAGTTAGTAGGAATAAATTCCTTGAATTCATTGCCTTCATTCTTCAAACCACTGAAAATTTCAGTAATTTCCATGAGAATGTATTTGAATATCTATACAAATTAGAACCCATGTGGATAAACTGATTTGTGCAATACAATTCATAAATCATAAATCAGTTCTATATGGCAGTCTATAACTAAAATGAATTATTTTTTTTAACTACAGAGAAATGAAAAAACACAAATCTTCTTTTGCCATCCTGTGGTTCATAAGGATATTTTGCAGTAAAATATGGCATAGTACTAATTCAGATGCAAAATCAGGCTAAATCACATTACTTTAAGAAAGGAGACTTGGTCAATCCAGGAAGTCAGGGTTATGACTATCTGAATGTATCACCACATTGTCAAGGACTGAGTGACACCTGTAAGCTAACCAAGAAATCCCTTATAAATTTACTCACAGAATGCGTAACCTGCCTAGATAAAGGAAAGAAAAGAGTCAGTCTTTCATCAGTCACTGATATCTCCTTTCCTTTATAAGCTAGTTGAGTGTCCCTATTTCATTTTACCCCACTTTTCAAGGAAAGGAAGAAAGAGGAGAGCTTAAGGAAAAGACCAAGGCAGAAGATTAAATCATTGCTTCCTACCATATTCTTGTTGTAAGTGCCTCACTGCTGCACCCAGCAAAATGGAGTTTAGTGTTCTGGTATGACCGGCTATTGCTTTGTTCCCCTCTATATTTCCTCAAGCTGCTGCCGTCACATCTTCTATATCCCATTTCTCTGGACATACAGATTTCTCTTTTGTGGAACACTAACACCTGCTAACTTAACGTTCTCACATTTCTCTTCAATTTGATATTCTCCTAGGTGAACAACCATCACCATGTTTTATCTCTGTGTTTGTGAGATACTTGAATCAGTCCTGTCCAACACTTAAAATATTTTGGCATCAATACCATTTATTACTAAGGTAGGTGAATGCCTTAAACAAAGATATGCCATTAAACTACACTGAAACAAATATAACCACTAACAAAATAACTTTTCACACAGAGTTTAAATTGCTTTAAGGACAATTTTGTGCAGGTGAGTTTCTTTGCAAAGAGGTCAGAAACAAAAATATATATTCCCTGGGATTTTTCTTCCTTGAAGTAAAAATAGGACAATGGGGAGAATCACCATAACCCTTCCTAAGCTTGGCTTCTTGTACGCATTCTTCCCAAGGACTTTGATAATCACACTCTAATTATTCAGGGAGGAAGTTACCCACTCCTTCTGATTGGTTTGCAGGACCAAACACACAGTTTATAGCTCTTTTCCATCAGATTAATATCTGATAATTGAAGTAGATAATTACATTTTGAAGATAGCCTAATGCAAAAAGATCATGTTTTTATGAGAGGGAAAAAGCATTAATTTGCTTCTGCTGAGAAGAGAGGTATGAATATGCTTTTAAACTAGGCCTTTTCATTATGAATATTCTTCCCTTCATTGCTTCCAGCTTCTATCAGTTTCCTCACAGTTGTCCATGCTTTCATGCTCTATGAAAATAATGGTCCATACAAAACCAGATAAATAATAAAACTAATGAAAGGGGTATACATTACATTGTGATAATAACATTTGTGAAATGCTTTTTGTGTATACAAACTCCAAAATAAACCCACACTGTCAAAATGTGCATTTAGGAAATGTTGGAAGTTTCAAAGTAGAACATGGAGACTTCAAACAAGTCAGTCTGAGTACAAAAACCAGATTTTAATATCTCACGTACCACATGCTCTGTCCAGATCTGTCAGCACTTCTAGGAAGGTAGCATTCCAGACCAAGATGGCTTGAGGATTCTCTTTTTGCAGAGTGCTTCCTGATTCACATGAAGAATGTGAATTGAGAGCCACAATAGAAATATCTTCCATTAGACTATGGGTAAATTGTAACTTTTCATACTAGCTGGAAATACAAGCACTCCCGTCCCTTAAGCATCTTTTTGGCCCTTCACTGGACTCTCCCCAATATGTCCACGTCTCTCTTGTACTGGTGAGCCCTGAACAGGACAAAATTCTCCAGGCTGTGGCCTCACCAGTGCTGAGTAGAGGGGAACACCTCCCTCAAACAGCTGGCAACACCTGGTCTAACAGAGCACAGGACACATTAACCTTCTTTGCGTTAGTATTTTTTTTTTGCCAAGCTGCTTTCTAGCTGAGCAGCCCCAAGCATATAGTGGTGCACGGGGTTGTTCCTCCCCAGGATGAAGGGCTTTGCTCTTCCCTATGTTGAAGTTCTGGCATTTCTTATATTTATCACTGTGGTAGACCTAGATCCTTATTTTTTTCATATATCTTTTTCTATTTCAGAATTGTTTTATTCTGTGAAAACTGAGTAAAAGCTGAACAAAAGTCTGAAATTTTTGAGCTTGCTAGGCAGTAGACTAGCCTCCTTCACAGAAACTTGGATGGTTTCTCTGTGTAATGTAGGATACTTGACTCAGGATACATAGTTTTCTCTTTAAATGGGATTTTGTCATGCTTACCCTCACTGGGTATTTTGTCCCTAAAACTGGCATGTATAGAGCTGTCAGGTTATTGACCCATTGTTGGATTTATGAATGGCCAATAAACTTCTTTGATAAATTGATGTTTGGGGAATTTTCCCCATTTCTATTTTTTAACATGCAAGAGATCTTCTTCTATTGATAAAAATCATGTTTTCTGTGGAGGATTTTGTGAACAGCTGGCTAGTTGAGAAAGGTCACGGCAGCATAATACCGTTGGTTAAACAAGAAGGAGACAAGCATGGGAACTAACAATTAGTGTAAGACAGGGATGCTGTGTCCTTGGTACAATAGCAGGATAAGGAGGATGATGATCTTAGGTTAGAAATATGAAGAAACACAGAAAAGCTGTAACAGTATACCCATAAGAATGTAAAACTAGGTGCAGCTGGCTGATAAGCAACTAACCAATAATGAGCTCGCTTTTTGCAATATGCATTAGTCTCATTAACACCAGTATAAATATGTGTGGCTATCAATAAAGTTTGGGATTTGCTGATCACTTATGTTAAGTGCCACTTTTCTCCTGCCAACCTCAAAAGTTTTCCACTTTTACTGAAAGACTTAAAGACAATAACAATGGAAAATAATGCTTTTCTCTATTTATTAATATATTTATATAAAATAAAGTCATGACCCTAATTTTAAATAACCTTGCAATGGAGGTTGAGGTTAAAAGTGTGAAATTAACTTCACAAGTTAGTAGCAGTGTGCTTGCGCCAGGTTTCCAGCTGGAGCAAATGATAACTATTGACTAGTATTGGATTAAAGAAAGATGTGAATTTTTATCTTAGAGCATTTAGTATGGGGGTTTTTTTACCATTTTCCTCTAATATGAGTGTTTTTCAAGTGGATTTAATTGTTAACAATGGTAGCTGTTAAAAGGTTGGTTCTTGTAGACTCATGTATCTTGTAGACATTATTTAAAATAGCACTTACCATCCTTGCAATAACATTTAATAGCACTCAGGCTTTCTTATTATTCTAAAAATTCTGAATAGATACAGAGGGTGTCAAAGCACTCTTTTTCTGTAGTCAGTATTCCTGCAGAAAAAAAAATTTACAGGCCTTCCAAACTCTTCTTTAGATGAGATGTCATAAGCTGGCCAGCTACAATCTGTTATTTGCCGCAAAAAACAAAAGCATACAGAGAGTGAGGATGTTCTTGGGATTCCCCTGAGATGATTTTTTTCTTTCTTTGCAAGCTGGGATGCTTTTTTACATTGCATAAAACTATGATTCAGGCTAGCTTTCCATAACTTTTCCAAAAAACTGTAATTCATGTATTTGGGCAATAATTGCTGTTTAAATTCAGTCCTTGCAGATCCTTCAGTGATGTGCATCCTATTCCTTCACTTTCAGACAAATGCTCCTGATCAATAGCTCCTGAAATCAACAGCAAAAATTTCAGTGGTCTGTGAAAACTCTTTTTGTTTCTTTTTAGCTGAATACTTGAAACAAATGTGCTGCTTACTTCCTTCCTCTAGAACAATTTCTTTCTCTTTCCAGGGACATAAAGAGGGGATATATTAATAATATTTTTTTATTATAAAAAATAAAATTCAAGCTGTTAATTTTTTTTCCAAAATTTAAGTTTAGCTGGGATCCTATAAATCCTATAAATCCTGTAAATTTCCCATCATTCTTAAGGGAAAGATGTTCTTGTTTTCAACTTCTTAGTGTAATATCAAACAAGCTGTCTGCTTTTCACAGATTTTTGTTTGATCTCTTTCTGGTTCATCTTCCTTCCCAGCAGGGACAGCATTTCCTCTTATTTTCTTTTCATGAGAACTGTTTTGAGGCTTGCCTTGCAGCATGCAAACAGAACATAAATAAACAGGTATATAGCACAGTCATATAAAAAAGTGACACAACTAACCCTATGGGCAGCCAATGGAAGGGAGTATTCCTGTGCACACTATCTGCACTTTGTTTAGTTCTTGTAATTACTAGATGTACTGCTTGAGCAAAAAAACTTAAATACTAACGTATGCCTCAAACTCTTAACCTCAAAACTAAAGCACTGTACTGGGAAGAAAGCTACCAAATTCATGAGTAAAAGAAATGTATCGGTTTGGCTTCTAAGAAATCACTAGAATATTTGGCACTAGAATCATTTTTGCTGGAAATAATCTCATGAGATCAGGTAGTTCATCCTTATGCTCACAGCAGGTTTAATTAAATCAGAATGTTCAAGTATCATGTCCAGACTTGAACTTGGCTAGGTCTGGAAATCCCATGTGCTCTCTAGGCAATCTGTAACAGTATTGAACCAGTCTCTTTTGTTTCCTCATATCTGGTAAGAATTTCCTATGTTCCAACTTGTGTCCATTACTTCTTGTCCAAACGGAACATGCTGAATATATTTACAAAAATTTTTTTTCTGATTTGATTTTAAGATTATTGCTGTGGCTACTGCTCGCTTACCATAGTGGGATTGATATGGCACCTACAGCCACAAATTTTAAAATTAATTAAGATTTCTTGATTGACTTTCAACTTCCTACAGTTGGAAAACAAGGTAATAAAAACATAAAACAAATAACAAAACAAATAAACATTCCCATTATGTTCTAATGCAATTGCATGTGGGTGACAACTGCTGCCAAAGGCAGTCTTAAAATTTCTCTCCTTCTCACTAAAAAAATCACATTAGAATCTTATTTAATAAATTGCAGAAAATGTTCCAAAGGAATGGTCCTGATGAGACACAATTTATGCAGAATACAACATGGTTATATTAAAAAAATCTTTATAACTCTGACATTGGAAAATTCTCTATGCTATCACACAATGTAGTGAAAGATATTGGAGTCAATTTTCTCCTTAAATCAAACACAGTGTCATTGTGAAATCAAAAGTGCTGTGTTTCTTCTACACAAACCTGAACACCTGTTTGCAATAGGTTAGCAAGAATAAAATTGCATTTTCCTTTTCCTGTTCCTGTTAGTCAGCTGAAAAAAATCTCAGAAATGGACTATATCCAAAGCAGGGAAACAAATGGCCATCTTAATGAAGGGCATTTGACAAGTAGAAAGCTTTGACAATATGGTAATAAGCTAGTTTTATTTTTTAAAATCAGATTTTTTAAAGCGGAATAACTTCCAGGCCCACATTTCCACCTATTTGAACTATATTACTCATTCAAAACACTGTACAAAATACAAAACCTCTTATCTCTTAATTTTATGGATAAAGGATATTAAAAATAAAGTGGAAAAATAAAGACAGCATGTCTGAATTTAGCTTTAAAAAGTTCATATACTCACATCAATACTCTGTTAAAAAAAACCAAACTCACTACCAAAGTTCAATAAAACACATATGACAGATCTAACTGTGGAGATTTCCAGTGTTGAGTCTAAGTACCTTCACCATGATAATATTAGAAAATGGAAGTAAAATTAATATTCAGAGTGATTAGTCAAGGTAAAATCTAGTATCTTAGAAAACCCACCATGCAGGTGTGTTTCACAGCTAGAAGGAGGCTGCAGTCTGAGATGTGATCCTGGAATTAATGCAGTAAAGAAACACTTCCATGGGAGCCATAAAGGGTTGTTAGAAAATTTGTTCCTTTTTATATATGAAAATAACTATTGACAATGGTTTGTATGTGAAAAATTCATGGGAAAGAAATTTTTTAAAACATGATTTGGTGAAAGACAAGATATTTAACATCAGTATAAATTCATCTATGGAACTACGCAACACAAAGTAGAATATAAGCAGCATATGAAAGACGTGAAAAGAACAGCCCATTGTGTGAATAGTATAACGGTAAGTATTCCCAGAAGCAGCCACACAGACGTGTTTATATACTTGCAGCTGTAATCTTTCTCTGCTTCATCTATGTAGTTTCTTGTTTATTTTTCTAAGCTTTTGTAATCCTGATCTCCTTTCAAGTTTTCCCACTTATTCTTGATATGTTTGCCAACAGTTATTCATGGTTTATAAAAACAAAAATAGGAAAGTGGTAATGCATATGCAAAAAACTTCTAATATTAACTCTTTTATATATTAACTGAATCTTTATTGTGATTCTGAAAATACACAAACTGTCAGAGGGCTGAAATTGATAAAACATCCTATCCCACAAGAACTTTAGTCTGTGATTAATTTCCTGCTGTAATAAGGTTTTCATTAAATTATTTTATGGTTCCTACAAAAACAACACAGTAGATAGGGCATCAGGGTGTCTCATTAATTGCCTAGGGAAGACACAGCAATCTAAGTTGTTTAGCTTACAAATGAAATAGCATTTTCTCCAGAAGATGATATGCATACTCACGCATTGAGTTTAATGGCAAATGACAAAGTGAGAGGTTGGATTTGCTTGGGTTTTAACTTATACAATATCATCAAGAAGACAAATACTGTCATAAAACTTGTGGACCACAGACTTCTACTTCATATAATAGGGCTATACGAGACCTGCTGACAAGGCAAAGGAAAATTTGAGCTGTTTTCATATGATACCATAGAATCAAAGAATACTATGGGTTAGAAAGAATCTTTAGAGTCCAAGGCCGTGAAATAGCAAGGATACCTACCACTATACCAGGTTGCCCCATCCAGTCTGACTTCAAATATCCAGGGATGGAACATCTACCACCTCTCTGGGGCAGATGTTCAAGTTTTCATCACTCTCATAAAAAAATTTTCTTGCTCTTATTTACTTTGAAACCACCCTCTTTTAGTTTAAAACCATAACCATTTTCTTATCACAATATTACCCTTGTCCTATTCCTACTAAAAACTCTTTCCTGATCTCTTTTATGACCTGCTTTATGTATTCATGCAGTAAGTTTGTTAAACAGGTTTATCAGGACAGGGAAAGTTGAGACTTCTCTTTCTAAAATGTCCTAACATGAAATCTTCCCTTTTGACTTCACTGGTCCATCCCTCCGTTTTTTGTTTCATTTTGTTGGTTTTTGGTTGTTTGGTTTTTTTTTTAAGGGAGAGAGAAAGAATGAGTGAATTACCAAAGACAGATACTGAGATCTATTCAGAGAGACATCAATAATTACTTTTTTCTTGATTCATAATTAAATTGCCCTATGAACTGTTCTAAATTACTTTACTTCTGTGGAAGCTCATTGGCTTCTTTAACAGAATATGCCAGCACTTGAAAAATATTGCTTGCAGAACTTGTTTTTTCATATTTCTGTGACAATCAAAATTATGCTTAAAGATGTAAGAACATCAATTCACACCGATAAGAAACACTCAGAATGTCCCAGTGTGCTATTTCACGCCCTAAACAAACAGGAAAGTACAGAGTGCACACAGAATCTTACTATGAACTTAAAATTACTTACAGATTTACAGAAACACCATCATAGTGATAATGAACAGAAACATAAAGATTTTTTTTTAAACACTTCTCTGTCCAATGTTTCATATGTAAAAACCAGAAGGATGATAGATACAGGCCACAGAACTTTGCTGATAATTTTGTAGCAATACAGCAGAATAAAGATCATTGGTTAAGAAAATAAGAATAAAAAAAGAAGATATCCAGATTTATAAAACAAGTAGGAAGAAATTTCAGAATCTTCACCTTGTAGCAATATACCATATGTATAGCACACTTTGGATTAGTACTGAGTAATTGATAACTTTTACTCGTTTATGTGTAAACAGTTGGATAAGCAACATTTTACTATTAAAAACCCCAAACAAAATTAAGCCCAGCAAACCAACAGGGCTTTTAAAAGCAACTACTGATTTTGGGCACAATTATTTAAGCACTACTACCTAATTTTCAGAGAGTGGGTATCTTCTGCAGGAAAAAGGAGAAAAAGGGAGGAAAAGATAAGCAATCTTAATACATCTATGTGAATTCCCAAATGTTAAAGTGCCTTAATTAGCTGTCATTTTCTATGCTAAGGAGAGTTTCCTGGAATTTTCATTTTTCTGAAAGTTTGCTGAAGCAAACTTCATCAAGTTTAGTCTTGGATGGTACATTACACAGAACTAGAAGTTCTCAGGAGAGAAACGTTCAGATTCTGTGGGTCCATACTAATACAAATCTTTTTTGAGACTGCACTTTAAATGGTAATGAACAAAAATTAACTATTAACTAATTTATTAGTATAGCTTTCCACCTACAAAATTAGGGACTTTGCTCTACACAGGGAAAATATCAATCTCTTACCAATAGGATGACCTTAGACTAGGAATAAAGTGGTCATGAGACGTGAACTTAAGGACCACTTTGATCATGTTATGCTAAGTTTTACGCTGCTGTATTGCAATCCAAAGGGAAAGGAATATTATTTATTCCTGCTATCAGTGTAACTACCAACACTCTCAATTAACAAAGCTTAGAGAATCTGGAAAACATAAAAAGTAGTGTCTGTACATACATAAATACTACTTTCATTTACCAAGCTGTGCTCTACAAAGCAGAATATACTCTGTTTTCCTGAAATTTTTAGTCTCACTCAGATCGGTATGCAACAGCTGATGTCAGAGAAAAGGTTTGTTTGAAAGTCAGTAGAAAGGATTTTCATCTCAATACACTTAATTTTAACAGCTAAGCATGTTGAAATAATATCTTTGAAACACAGCAATTCTACAGATGACATCACACTATTAATTGCTAGTGATTAATTGTAATGGTGATTTTCTGTCTAGTGATACAATTGTACCTTAGATGGTATCAAGCTGGGAATGCTGGAAGGGTTTCTTTTGTTAATGATAATTTTAAAAAATAAATAAATAAAACAACTTATATCAGCCAATGATTGCAGATGAAAGCCATTTTCAGAATCATACATATGATCAAGATAGATATTTTAGTCCATGACTATCGTGAAATCTTTGGATGTGGAGTAACTGTGATTGAGTCTCATAGCAGCAAAAGTTCCACAAGAAAAATTATGGCTACAAAAGGGAAACCAGCTTAGACATCTACAAGAAGCCACCGTTTTTCTTATTAATCTAATTCTGTATCCTCAAAAAAGTTTCAAAGAGTTATAGGCCCAAATACCTACTGAATAGAAACTGAGTAACTAACTGCCATATGCTGTGGATCCTTAAAAAAAAAAAAAAAAAAAAAAAAAAAAAAAAAAAAAAATTGGAAATATCATTACTTTAGCCCCTTCCTCCCCTTGTGCTCAAGACTAACTCAGGAATAAGTCTTCAGAATCCAAGACACTTGAATATGCATATGCCTCCTCTTCTCACTTCCTCCATCCCTCCTCATCCCTAAAGGGACTGATGCATTAAGTTTTAGCTTTCATATTTTCCAGAATCTGTACTGCATTAGTATATAACTTAACTTCATGTCAAGTGTTAGGAAGTTCTCTTCACAGTTTAGTTAGGCAAAACAACACCCCAAGAACTAAGGACACTATTGCAGCTCCAGGCCCAAAAACTAAAAACAACAGCGAATTGAGGAGAGCAATCTGGGATGATTGGACTTCATAATCTGAAGCTGTAACTGAACAATTAACCCCAATATGTAAACTTATAAGAGTGTGAAAACATGTGACCCATCGTCCATCTTGGGTGTAGCCATGGCTGGGCTCTTGTGCTGCCCAAGGTATGTCCTTTGAAAGCCTTTTTAATAAATACCTACATTATTCCTTTAACACTGTCTAGCCTCTGTTCTAGGCAGCCTCTCAAGGCATCAGGACCACAAGTGAAGTTGGCCTAGATTGAAGAAGGCCAAGCAAAGATAGCCCTGAATAGTATTTGTCCTCCAAAAGCAGTCAGTACTATTATTATATTTAGTACCACAGATTGATAAAAGTAACTCAGGGAATTCTTGGTCATGCACTCACTTCCTTCGGACTCCAGAAGGAAGAATTAAAACTCAGTGCCATATTGCTGCATTTTCATGTTGGTTGCGCATTGCTAAACTTTTTAAGTGGTCTATCCTGGTTCAGGGCAAATTTGGGAGAGAGCTGCTAAAGGGGCTCCTCTAGGAAAACAGATTCAATTGGCCCCTCCCCCCAACCAGTTCAGGAGAAAATACCTCCTTGGAGAAAAGTGGAAAAAAACCTGTTTATTAAACAATAAAACCTAAACAATATTAAAGAGTAGAACCTCTTGCTGCTCTAAAAGAGATGACAAACTCCGAAAAGTCCCCTCCTGGGGTTGCAGCTCGGCTCACTCAGTCTCTTATCAGTCCCTCTGGTGCTGGAAATGCCTGGCCCAGGCCCGGCCCAGTGGCCACAGTTGTGAGCTGCCGGTGCTCTGCTGGGTGTTCGGTCCAGAGCAGGTTTAAACAGGTCCAAAGAAAAGGGAAAAAAACCACAGTCCAGGGAACTCCTCTGCATCAGCTAGCTAAAACTAACTAAAACAAAGGAGAGCTCTGTCCCACTGTCCATCCACAGACAACACAGTCCAGGAGCAGGAATGTGGAGGAGTGAGAGCAGTGTCTGAAAACAAACTGTGCGCTTCTTCTCTCCCCCCTCCACTCTCTGGAACAAGTCTTAAAGGTGCAAAACTTATGTTTATTCAGCATAAACAGAACAAGACGATTGGGGATAAAGCATCATATCATATAGTCAACCGAGGACATGATTCAAATAAACATTTCTTCCTGATTGTCTCACTAAAATCCCAACAGTGTGTATCTGGGACGCCTCATGTTTTCAATAACCTGTCATAAATGAAAAACAGAGATAATTTGTGTGAAATTTAATGCAGTTCATCTCTGCCTAACCTTCTTCAGGTGAAGTGTGAAACTTGGTTGCTGTGACAAGAAAATACTCTTCCAATCAAATCGATGTTTATCTGTCCAGTGCTAGAAAGTGAAGGCACACATTTAGAGGCAGAATTCTAAACCTAGTGAGAACTGTGGAAAAAAAGCCTTACAGAAGTATAAAGTCTAAACAATACCATTTTAGATAATACTTATTATTAATTACACTGAAAATATTCCATGTAGTTTTTTTTTAACTGAAAAAACTACATGGAATATTTAATACACTATTTAATGTATTTAATTAATACAAATAATGCATATTTTCTATGCATTATTTGTATTAATTAATACACATTAATGCATATTTTATACATTATTTAATACATGTAATGCATCTTTTCTGTTTCAGAAGAGTCAGTTGTGCTGTAATTATTCTCATAGCTGTTTTATTAATTTATAGAAAAATGCATGGAGTAAGTAGCTGTTCCCTAAATAAAAAATAAAAAAAAAAATTATTGTTTTGTTTTCACCATTAAGACCTCTAAGTGGCTTTGATGCCTATGAACTTTCAGTTGTGTTTTTTCTGCAAGGTAAAAACCATATTTTAAGGATGGTTTTCAAAATCACCATTAGAAAACATACACAAAACCCCACATCCTATAAATCATTATTATTTCTGTTCTATGAAGTCTGGAAGAATGAAAATCCATTGATCTTGATGCATTACACAGCAGTTTATATCCTGGAGGGGAAAAAAAAATACAGTGATCTTTTAGATACGTGGAATGGTGGTAGATATTCTCATGCTGAATTTTCAGGAACCTGTTTTTTTAAAAAAATGTGATGCCATTCTCTTTGGCTCCCTGCCATTCCTCCCTTGAACAGAAAAAAAGTTTCAATGTTTGTGATATTAACCATATTGAAAAAAACAACTGGTGGAAAAGAATGTGCAATACCAAGCCAAAACAAAATTCAAAAAGGAGCAAATGTGGAAGGGCTGATAAAAATATTTCTTCAGACAATTTTCAAAAGAACTTGAGGAAATAATTTGAATTAAGGAGTAGATTTCCATTTTTCGTGACAGTTTTTTAATCTTTAAATATAATTTTCCTTTTTACAACTTCACAAACTAAGCAATATTTTGGTGCAAAGTATTTAGCTAAAATGCTGATGAAAATCCTGGCTTTTTCCACTCATTCAAAAGAGAGATAATTCCACTCATTCAAAAGAGAGGTGGGGATTATCAAAAACAAAGGAAAAAAATTGGTAAGGAAAAGGTACTCTATGATCTACAGTACTCCATCATCTTAGCAAAGTGTTAGCAGTCTAGTGTGAAGTCTAAGTGGTTTATACATTTTTTTGATCTCTGATCTTATAAACTTATTCAGAAACTAAGACTTCTTTAATTTTACTTCCAAGATTTGCTTTATATATTGACAAATATCAAAGCATACATTCTTCTAATGTATGCTAAGACACATTTTGAGGAGTAACTGGTGATATTTTTGTGGATATAAATTCTAGAGCTCATCAGTACTTTTCAGTTTTGTTTCCTTTTAGTGGAGGAGGCAAAGTATTACAGCAGTGTCTAAAAACAAGAATGTTCATTCATTAAGTGAATAACTGAAACGAAGATATTTCAGTTAGACATGAGAGCAGTGTAAAATAAGATGCCAGAATACTGTTCTTTTTATTTGTGGTTGTTACACTCTATCACTCTGCTGTGTTCTATGTACTGTACTTCAAGAAAAGTTAATTTGGCATAAGATAGAGAAAAAATCCACTTCTAATACAGAATCATATTGCTATCTTGTCCTCAAATATTACAACCTTGTTCACTGTAGACCAAAATCTAGTTGAAATAGAAACACATCAATGACTGAAATCAGCCTATATAAACACGGATTTTAGATGTCTTTAATAAAAGTCGTTTGATATACAACACTATGTGAGTGACATTTCCACATTCCTTTTGCTTAGATGCATAAGTTGTGATAGAATTGATAATACTAGGAAGACATTTGCTAAATATGTGGCAATGACATACAAGAATCATGATGGGACAATCTGAAGCAATATCTTATGAGCCCTGAAGCAGTCCTTTTTTCTTGCAAAGAATCATAGGTTTCCAGCTAATGCACATTAGACATTTTCTGCATTCATTCAAGCATATTGTAATATGCCAGCTGAAATTGAATTTGATCATGGTTGTTTTAGGAAAGAGGGAGAAATAAATTACTACCATATCTCCTCAGTCTTAACATTCTGATTACCCAACTGAAAAGCAAGCATGTTTGGCTTACATTAGGGAAAAAAAAATTCTATCTATTGGAGAAAATTCATTGTTCTGCTGAGCTAAATCTGCAATAAATCTTTATACTATTTGTTGATGTTCTGCATGGAGACCACACTTAAAAGGAAGCTAATCTGCAAAGGAAACCATTGTAACCACATTAAAGTGAAAGACTTTTTTGTTGTTGTACTTTATTATTTTTCCATAGCAGACCACAACAGAAAACATGACTGGAAAGAACCACAAAACTAAAGAAAGATACAGCTACCATTCTCACAGTCTTGGTTCTGCATCCAGTGCAAAAGAAGAGAGAGCCTGCTCAGCTTCTTGTAAAATATATGTATTTTTATTGCAAAAGAAAACAAAAAATTATGTTGCAAATGAAAGCTGCTAAGGCATTCTCCCAGCAGACCTGTTCTTATCATTTGAACAAGTATATGTCAAGACCAATCCTCTCTGGGAAGTAGTGGGCTTTCTCTTGATAAATGTTTTTTAGATCCAAGAAGAGGTTTCATGTTGAAAACTAAGGGAGATGGGCAGAAGGCACAAAATACACTAAATGCATGCTTGCTCTCGTACTAATGTGTTACAGTGTAGCAACCAAACTTGAATACAGCAGTTTTACATCCCTGAGATATAGCTTGCTCACTGTCCTAAAGTGAAAACTCACCCTTCTGCATGCTGAATAAACAGCTGTCACAAGTGAAACAACTAAAAATATATGGTAAAGATTTATTGAAATGCAATCAATATCCCTGATTTTTACTGAATATGGAAGGAGAAAAAAAGTTTCAAGTCTCTGCTCCCAGTCAAAGTGTTTGCAATTTTTCCTTAGTAAATACAAGTGCATATTTTATAGACTAGACAGATTGTTATCAGCAAGGGATTAAAATATTATGAGAAAAAGACAAGTTTTCACAGAAAACTAACAGAAAACTTTTCCTAAATAAAAACACACTCAGATTGATTACTTAGAATTATCAAAGAAAAAGTTCTGAGAGAGAAGATAAACAGGAACTGACTTAATCCTGATATCAAAGGCTTTAAAAAATAATTGCAAACAGAGTTGCTCATCTGTCTTTGTTTTCTTAGAAGAGAAGAATGGGGACAGTCAATCAAACTACAAAGAAAAATATATATAAATAAAGTTGCTACTTCCCTACAAAAAGAATAATTCACTTATGAATGACAAATGTTGTAAAAGAAATTGTTTGCTTTTGTTTTCAACAGCATTGTGACTTTACTAGTTAGAAAATATACTTAATGAATTAATTTAGCCTGAAACACAATGTCAACAATTAATTTTAGTGAGCAAGGTGGGAATTTTCTCTTCCACCTCATCAGCAAAAAACTGGGCTGGCATTTGAGAGTGTTAGCTATGACAATTCCCCAATGTTTTTCTTATTGATGGGTCAACACCTGTGCTAAGAAATACTCTACATTTCTCCATCTCAATATTAGCATATTACTACTGTGCATTTTGCCTTCCACCTACTGAGAGAGCAGCAAATTTCTTTTACCATGTCTCACAATACCTGCCTCCACTATTGCCTCAGAGGAAGCACAGAATAAAGCAGAGGTAATGCCACCATCTAGCAAAGGCCACTAAACTTTTAGAACTACAGAATCCTAGAATAGTTTTGGTTGGAGAGGACTTGAAGGATCATCTGGTTACAATCTCACTGCTGTGGGCATAGGCCAGGCTATCCAACATGGCCTTGAACATTGCTAGGGATTGGGCATCCACAGCTTCTCTGGACAACATGCTATAGTGCCTCGCTCCTCTGTTCGTTACCAGAAAGCTATTGTAGTCATTGAGAAAGCAGGGACAAAAAGAAGCATCACACAGAAAATAGGAGAAGAAAACAAATTAACATGACTTTCAAAAGCCTATCACAGCCTGGCTGGACAGTGCAGTGGATAGACCATGCAGCTAATAATCCTGAAGGGAGAAGCATCAAAACTTCAGGACCACATAAGTGAACACTATATAACTGTAGTTATCTGCTCTAGAATCACTTATATTAATTAACAGCTTAATAATGTAATTTTCTTTTCCAATACTGTGTAAACAAATTCTCAACTACCATTATCTAAGAATAATTACAAAGCCCCAGATTCTGGCAATTCAGTGGTTGAAGGTTGTAAATAGTGTGGTTAATTAGGTATATGAAAATTATCCTATTGAGTTCATTGGTAAATGAGCGCAATTCTTCTTCTGTTTCAGGGCTCATCAGACAATGATGAAACACAATTAAATATTCTGATGCCAATGTTAGTGATTGGATATTTTTTTACAACATGGCCTGTTCCTTCCTATTTTTTCCTTTTTTTTTTTTCTTTTTTATTCCTCCTTGCCTTGAAGAAGAATGCCACCACTTCAACTAGAAGCTGATTGTAGCGTTTTGCCTGGGGGGTTTCGAGCTGATCTGATAAGCTCTCAACCCCTCAACACTACACCCCAGAATAGCTCAGCTTTCATTAGGAGGCATAAAAGGAGCAGGAGGCTGATGTGACAGCGTCAGGAACAAAAAGGTTTAATAAAGGCAAAATAACAAACACAAACCGATCCAGGTGCCACAGACTTGTGCTCCTAGTAAGAGACACCTCACAAAAGCAATTTGGCTTCTTTGTTCTGTCCTTTTCTACTAAATGGCCCAGGCGGGACCTTTTGGCTTATGGCCAATTAGCTGTCCCCCAAACTTGAGGTGAAGTCCCCAAGGTCCTATCAGTGACTTTTCTACCTGATCACTGGGAGAAACTTCTGGGCTCTTTCCTTTTTGGGGCACAGAGGAAGGTTCTGTCACTCTGTCCATAGGGGGCACATTCCTACACCTCACCTCTTGTTTTCATTTAAAAGAAAGAGGAGGAAGGAATGTGAATTGAAAATTCTCATTCTTGTCAGTAATTTGTAGTTATGCCAATAACTTTTTTAATTTGGTCCTAATCTTCTATTTCAACTTTGGTGAAGTGTTTTTCCCAGGTAAGCTTCAAATTTCTGGCTGTGTATGATTTGTACATAGAGGTAGGTTAACATCTTTTTTAACACAGTAACAACAATTACAGAACTTTTTCAGTGCAAAACTCTCTTGTAAACAATTTTAACATGTGCAAACTTAAAAAACAGTCTTTGCTTCCAGCAGTCTCTCAGGTGTCTGTGCATTCTGCTTCTGGTGTTGTCTGCTGCTCTCGGATCAGCTGCACCTGCGGCTTGACATTTTTTGCAGGGATCCACCGAAGACCTGTGTTTGTAGAAACACATGCAAACCCCTGTCCCCAAGTCACAAGAGGATAGGGTCCTGAAATCTGTCCTGTCTCTGGATCCTTGATGAAGACTGGTGGCCTTTCCTTGAGCTTTGCTTGGCTGGTGTTGCTGAAATGTTTGAATATTGGCGGTACCTGCTCCATAAAAGAATTATTTAAAAAGTTAAAAACATATATAGCTTTATTCAGCCTCTCTATTGTAGAAAGCCCTTCTGTCCCTCTTTTTTGTCTTTCAAGAATCATTTTTAGTGACCTGTGTGCTCTTTCTACAATAGATTGACCTGTGGAAGAATGTGGAATACCTGTGGTATGCTTGATACCCCAAGTTCTAAAAAATTCCTGCAGTTTGTTAGAAATGTAGGCTGGTCCATTGTCCGTTTTGACTTCCTGGGGAACACCTACGGATGCAAATGCTTGTAAGAAATGTTTGATCACCTCTCTACTTTTTTCTCCTTGGTGTGCAGAAGCAAAAATTGCTCCTGAGAATGTGTCTATTGATACATGTATGTGTTTGAATCGTCCAAATGACTGATATTGAGTTATGTCCATTTGCCACATCTGCAGGCTATTTAAGCCTCAAGGATTTACTCCTGTTGCATTTGCTGGTATGGCCAATTTCTGGCAATCTGGACATGACTGAACAATTGCTTTGGCCTGATTCTGAGAGTTAAACATTCTTACTAAAGCAGGTGCATTTTGATGGTAAAAGGCATGGCTCATTCTGGCTTGTTCAATGCCATTAGGGAGCGTGTGCTGGATTGACATGGCTAGCAGATCAGCCATGGCATTGCCTTCTGCTAGGAAACCTGGAAGAGAAGAATGTGAGCGAATATGCATTACAAAATATGGTTCCTGTCGAATTGAAAGAAGTAGGATTAGTTTTTTTGAGCAGACTGTATAGCTGGTCATTTGAAACTTCCTTCAGCAGAGATCCTTCTGCTCTCTCCACTACACCTGCAACATAAATGGAATCTGTTACTAAATTAAATGGAAATGTGAATTTTGAGAATACACATACAACTTGTGAGTGTGAGCCTCTGACTGACAGTCCTTAGAGATTGCTTTTGGCATACAGCATATTATCTTTTCCTTTGTGTTACAGATTTCATACTGCGTGCTGTTTTAGTACAGTACTTTTCTTACCCTTGCAGCAGTCTTGTGGGGCTGTTATGCTGATGTCTCTGCCTCTTAATGCTGGGCAAACTCCCGAGTGCAGACTATTTGTACAGCACATGTCTAGGCTCAGGCCCATCAGAACTACGCACAGGTGTATCCCTCTGCTTTTTCCCTCGCCCACTGGGTTGCTGCCAGCGGTGGGATAAATGATCTTCACGACAGCAAGAATAACCTTTCAGGATTTCATATCTGGACCGAGCTGTGTATTGCCTCCCAAAAGGCAACCCACCTTAATGATTTGACTGCATCAGCCTCGCAGGGTATTTTCTTTAACCTTTGGCATTCCATAGCTAAGATTTACACTTTTGAATCCAATTTTCTTCCTATCCCTTTTGAAACAAGTGATACCAATCCAGGAAATCCAATTATGATTATTATTATTATTAGGCCAAATTCAGTAGCAAGCTCTAAGATACAGCTAGTCAGATACTACTCATCCTTCATACATTTACTTGCCTAATTTCCAGGCAAACCGTTTTTTACACTCCTTGACCGTATTTTCCCACAGATCCTCTGGTATTTCCCATGTAACAGGAACTAATAATTCCCATCCACAAAACAAGGTTATTATTTCTGCTGCTTCAAGCTCTACCTGGATACGGGACCTACTTGTTCCCCGACACTTCCTGCAATGAGAGTGTCTGTTAAGTGAACTACAATACAAATTTTTCCCACAACTAAAACATTGATATTTCACCCAAGTAGCATGTCTGGTATTTGGATGGATCAAGCATGGTATACTATGAGGCACTGATCTAGGTTGTAACTCTCTCTCCTCCTTGTATAAATCACAGGCTAAGGCCAAAATACCGGAATTTTCTGTTTGAAATAGTCCAGATCCCCCTGTTTATGCTGGCAGTGTTCCTTGCCAAGGTGGGTATTGAAGTCATCTTAAAGTCTGTCCAAGCGGTACCTGAAACCACTGATATAAGCTTGGTCTCACTTCCCAGTTAGGTGTGATCCTGTGTGTGTTCCTTGGATCATTTGGATTTTCCTGGTTCATTATTACCCCTTTTACCGTTTGAGAGTCAATTTTGTAATACTCAGTTCAGATGCTCTTGTCCACTTCTCAGGTTCTTTCACAGTCCTCTTTGGTTCTGTTGGTGAGGATCCACTGTTGTTCCTTGGTCTGGATCACAGTTATGTTCCTAAGTATTGCCTGGGAAAGACCTTAAAAGACTGTCTTAAGATGTGTTTTGAGGGATTGTTATTTCTATCAAAAGTTCTGATCATTTACCACACTTTTCTTTTGCCTCATAGGTAACATGTTCAAAATATATCTTAAACCTTACTTCATAAGGTGACAGCTTCCAAGCTTGAATCACATGCTGTACTCTCTTAACCCCAAACCTCATGATAATTTTTGTACTCATGGATAACATTCACAACCAGTTACTTATGCAATTTATACCTTATCTTATTTAAATTTTTCTCTCTTTTTTTTTTTGTAACTGAAATCTAATTAGTATTGTATAAACTCTTTTTCCTTAATAATTTTGCATGTTACAATCTGAATATATCACTGTTTTTCTCAAATATGCATTTAAACCTTAACATTTACATATGATGTAGCTTTCCTTTTATACACCGAATGTGGTGTTTTAAATTTCTTTCCTTTGTTTAAGAATAATCATTGATTTTTCCAATATACCTCTGGCTTACTTTAAAGCACCATAACTGTAAGAAATACAGCACAAACTTAATAATTAGAGACAAATAGACACTGGTTCAACACATATCAATTGTAGGGCACAACACATTTTGGACATTAAACATACCCCTTTGACTGTTTGTTATCTCTATTATGCCTTTTATCTAACATTTTTGACAATGACCTTAAAGGTCTCCTTTTGTTTTTGGTATTTTTATTTTTAATTCCAATTACTTAATTCTTTTTGTAAACCACCAGAATTCAGGCTATTCCTCCTTAACACCTCATAGGTATTTTAAATGTCTCCAAAACTTTTAAAGCTTCTAAGGTTCCGTAAACCTGCCAAGATTTCAAAAAAAACTTCAGAAAAACTTCCAAAAACTTCTAGGAATAAGCCTCTTTTAAATTTCAACCCTGTATTAATCCCTTTTCTAAACTTCACCAAAGGTTGTATGCTATTTCCATATGTGTGCACCCAACTAATAACACATACTTCACCTTCTACAAACCATCATCATATACTTTTAAAACACTCTCCATAACCTCTATCCAACCTTACACCATTCAGATATTTCCTCTGAGGCTCTTCCATGGTTTCTCCCATGCAATCTAGACGCTTGGCATATCTCTTTGAATTCTGCAAACTTTATCTGCTTCCACTGCAGTCTGGGAACAGCCTCTGCAGTGTATTTTACTGGAAACACTTTCAATTTTGTAGCAATATCCCAGTCCCCTTCCAGGATTACATCCTTTCCAATCACCTGCCAGGCATCTGTGCCTTCTGATGTATTGAACTCTTCCTCCGATATTTGGCAACTACATTGCTTTTCACAGGAATACTCTGCCTTCTGTTCCGGCAGCATCTCCGGCAGGGGTGCCACCATCTTGGATGGGGTCACTTCCAGGGCATCACATTCGGTTCCCCTTCTCGGCACGGAGGGGGCGTGCCATCCCGGGGAGTGGGCGGGGAGCAGGGGCAGGGAGAGCGGCCAGGCACCGCCCACAAAAGGGGCGTGTCCTTCTGATGGGCAGGAGCTCAGTGACGAAGCACTCAGGGAATGCTGAGAACCCGAGGAGAACGGCAGGCCACGCCCACGAAGGGCAGAGCTGTCCTGATCATGGCGGCGGCCATGGGCTCCACGTGGTATGTTCTCGGGGGGGGGCTGGAATCGGCTTGGCTTTTATGGATTTTACAGCTGAAATTTACCGATTTTGTGCGTCGGAGGCAATTTTTGAGAGGGAATCGCGAGTGTTTCTCCGCGGTTGGGTATGTTGGAGAGGTATTTCTCAGAGAAACCTGGCCAGGGTTTTTCTGATAGTTACTCTCTGGGAGTGGTAGAGGGGGTGGGGGGTGCTTGGCCAGGCAACCTCCCTTCTCCTCCTCTTGGGTCTCTGGTTGTCGAGTCGGGTAGGGAAAGTTTCTCCTTTTCCTCGGAAGTTCTGTGTCTCCGCCCCTCCTGCTGCCTGCTCTGCTGCTCCTGGCTGCTGTGTCTGCTCTCCCGCCCCTGGGCGTCTCTCGCCTCTTTCTCAGATTGATCTGTGACAAGTTGTAACACCATCCTGCATATTGGACGCAGGTTTAAGCTGGACATCTTATTCTTTTGCATATTATATAATTTCAATCCCACTCTGTCACAGAATACTGGAGTGAGCCATTGAGACTCATCTACGTCTGGAGACTGCTGGAAAACCCATCTAATTAGCTTTTTAAGCTGCTTCTTTTCAAACTTCACATCTTGAATTTCTAGCTTATAGTTCAAATAAAAATAAATTTCCTGCTCAACCAATGACAACTGTGTTTTCATATTTCACTCACCAAGGTGTTTCTCAGTTGTCCCCTTGGTATATATCCCGGAGCCGGATCGTAACACTCTGTCCGCTTGGCAGACGGGCAGTCCTATCAGGCGTTGTCGATGAACTCGGTCCCGTGTCCAGTTCCAGCCTCTTTCACCAGCGTGAGGCTTTGGTATGAGTCTCCCTCAGAACTCACACCCCTTTTCCTGGGTTTTCTTTTCGCAACAAAAACCAGGTGCAGGCCTGCTTCTCCAAAAATGCAAATACCAAGGAAAATTGCCTAATTTTGACTGAGGGCAATCAAAATATTCCCAGACTGTTCTTCTCAATATGAGGAGAAGCCTGTCCAGGCGCCACGTGTAGAGTTTTGCCTGGGGGGTTTCGAGCTGATCTGATAAGCTCTCAACCCCTCAACACTACACCCCAGAATAGCTCAGCTTTCATTAGGAGGCATAAAAGGAGCAGGAGGCTGATGTGACAGCGTCAGGAACAAAAAGGTTTAATAAAGGCAAAATAACAAACACAAACCGATCCAGGTGCCACAGACTTGTGCTCCTAGTAAGAGACACCTCACAAAAGCAATTTGGCTTCTTTGTTCTGTCCTTTTCTACTAAATGGCCCAGGCGGGACCTTTTGGCTTATGGCCAATTAGCTGTCCCCCAAACTTGAGGTGAAGTCCCCAAGGTCCTATCAGTGACTTTTCTACCTGATCACTGGGAGAAACTTCTGGGCTCTTTCCTTTTTGGGGCACAGAGGAAGGTTCTGTCACTCTGTCCATGGGGGGCACATTCCTACAGCTGATGTTCACAAACTGGTAGAAGAGGCTCACAAAGACCACATATAGGATGATAACTGACACTAATATAACAACTAAGATAACACACTGATTTTGAAGGCCAGGATTTATAAGTGCAAATAATAAATAGCCAGTTACAAATAAATGGCCACTGAATGGACGCAACTTAGACAGCTGACTATAAGCATTTATTAAGGGGACAAAAAAATGTATCCAACACGTGCAAAACATCCTGTATCAAGTGAAAACATTAAGCAATTACAAGAAAAAAATTTCAGTTGCTACAAGAATAAGAATATAGAAAGAAGAGATGACTGCTCCATTATGTCCTCCTCAGCTAAGGATGGTTTGTCCTAGCAGTGTTTCCACTAATTTGCAGCAGGATCTCCCTTACCTTGGACAAAGAGAAAAAGCAGGATTTTTTCATTTTCCCAATCAACACATTTTGCTAGTGATGACTTAGAAATCATATGTAATACTTAATTTTCTACCACAAAACTGTTTAGGCAAATCAAAACTTTAAAGAGCACTGATAATGCAACATAACTAGAGTAAACACAGATAAAACAGGAAGAAGTATAGGGAGAAATGTCCCCTACATGGAGCATTATACTATCGGAGCTTAGTTTTTTTATTCATATTTGTTTAGTTCCCTGCTTCTCAAAGTCTTCCACAAAAGCATAATGTTTCTTCAGAAACCAGTAAACACATGCTTTAATGCAAACAGAATTTCTGTCCAGCCACAGACATTGCAAAATCCCCAAAATGTGCAGACTGTTCCTATTTTAATGTTTAGAAGCAAAATTCCTATTCTAAGTCAGAAATCTTTGCTGATGCAAACTGAAAATTTGCTTAAGTTCAAATGTTGATGGGCCAGTTTACACAAACTGGTTGTTATATTTTAATCTTCTGAATCAAGAAAAAATTTCTACTACCACACTAGCTACCTTATTGGTAGCTTAGACTAAGAGAAAATAGGGGATTTTACCATATTCAGTTTTTAGATATTCATTAGGTATTTTCAACAGTAGAAATAAACAGCTCAATTCCTTTACTATTCAAGGACCTATGTGATCTAAAATAAACAGATCACAGTTGACACTTATTTTTAACCTCAAAGTGAATTATTCTTTAGTTTTAAATTATTTACATATTTTTTTGTGGTGTAAGCAACAAATTTGTCAGAAGGATTTCACTAGAAGGATTCTAGTGACATGATTCTCATTGAGTGCCTTAAAGAGCTAGTTTTAGCTTTCTTTTAGATTTTTTTTTCACCTGCTTTTCTCCACCCTTTGGCCAGGAATGAAAGCCATATTCGGCTTGCTGTTTGTTTCAAGTCCAAATAGTAAGTCATATATGACTTTCAGAAGTGAGGTAATCTCAGAGGAGAAGGACCTCAAAGGTCCTTCCTGTATAAGTATTTTAAAATCCTGGGTCTGTTGGAGTGAATTGTGGCGCATACAAAACTATAGGAGTAGATCAAAACTTCTCATGCCAGAGCTGCCAACAGTGCAGTTAACACCCAGTCATCTATCACATGAATGCTACAGGTTATGCTACCTGAATATCCAGGTTTCAACCTATAAATTTAAGTGCATCATGCAGATCTCTCAAGAGCACCGAGATCTTCATGGTGAGAATGCCATTGCCATGGTCCCTGGGCTTGGAAAAGCCCATGATGATACGTAAAACATGCTCCACAAGCCCTTACAGAGTGCACCCAGCTACCAACAGATGAAAGACAAAGGATCTTCATGGGATGCTGCAGATTCTTGGTAGTGATTAACATTTTTACTTGATGTGGTTCTTCACTCTTTCCTACTTTTCTATGTGTTCCTTGCTCTCTATTAGTGAAAAAAAAAAGTGAATTATCATTTTGATAACCAACATTTGACCTTGTTGGTGTCTTCCTCTTGCTCTGGCTATATGCAACCCCCCCATCCCCTTCCATGTTCACTGGGACAAAAGCCAGGGGAACTTTTCTGCACACAGTACAGGAGGAGAAGAGCCAAGTTGATTAGTAGCCACAGCTGCAAGTGTTAGCAAAGAAACTTTTCTTAAAATCACAATTAATGGAGTTGTTACACTTTTAAAATATTTAGTGAAACACTAAATGTTGCCATTTCCCCATTACACAAAGTTAGTGGACACAACCAACTAACTATGCTAAATTTACCCTTCATATTGTAATTTTGTTCTTTACAAAATCTAAATTCAAAATAATTAGCAAGTAAAACAAAGATTAGAGCTTTTGCCATCCAGTGAGGTTTTCTTTTCTCTAATCATGAATATGACAATTAGTAATCTGCATACACAAACACATACACACACAAAACCTAACAATTCCTCAGAGTAGCAAGGATTAGCAGTAGAAGTTCAACAAGGAGTGTTTTGGGTTATTATACTGAGAGCTGACCAACATCATAGTCAGCAGTACTAGCTGAGTACTACATGGAAGAGGGCTTTCTATCCCTTCTATCCTATCCTTGAGCCATACTTTCAGCATGGCCTCAATTTCTTTTATGGAGTCAGGTCAAAATTCAGAATTTGGCAAAAAAAAAATAAATTCTTTTCTTATATCCCTTCAGGATAAAGAAACCTCCAAACCAAACGATGAACAACATTACAAGACTATTACTAGGTTCTTTGTCAGTGCTCACTAAAATACAATAATGTGAGACTACAGAAATCTTCCCTCTGCAAAAATACTTCTGAAAGTTTACCTTCAATGTCTCATCTTTTTTTGTCTAATTCAACTTTTAACATTAAAATTCATTGAATGCTAGTTCAGGTCATGGTTCTTATTAAAAAATAAAAATACACATTTTTGATAATAACTCTTAAAAATTAAGTCTATCCAACATTCAGTGGGATAGACACTATTTTCACACTTACTGATAAATGAGAATAGATAAAAATATTTAGAGACTTTTAATAAGAGTAATGAAACGTGGAACATGAGAAGAAGCATGCAATCACTAGTTGCAGGAGTCAAAAGTGCCTCGGGCAGAGTTCTCAAACTCATAAAATTTCCTCAGGTGACTTTAATACTTTTGTATTTGTGCTCCCTGCAACTGCTGACATTATGTGATGTTATTAGATGTGGTGTTTTAAACATTTTTGTTTTGGGGAACACAGATTATCTGTTTTATGAGAAAAGAAGCAGAAAAGGGCCTCAAAGTAGAGAAATAAGCAAAGAATAATAGGAAATTACTGTCTCTGAATCAAAAATCTTAAGAGATTTGAAAATAGAAACACAGAAGAACTCCTTTCAGTTTCTTCTGTTTGTTAGACATTTAATCCATAATTTTTTGCAGTGTAAAAAAAGGGATTTTTTAATTGAAGCATGTGGGTGTTCTAAAAATGTGATAAATATTGTGTATGCAAGATACAGCAGAAAAATTGTTCCTGACAACAGCATCTGAATTACTTTGAATAGAAAAATGTATTTTTCAGGCATAAAAAAAGCCTGACACTAATTTTTGCAAAAACAATGTGAAACATAGAATTACTAGCTTTTAACAGGCAAACATTAGGAGTTCATCTGACATAATTCCTGAGAGACATTACTGAGGAATTTGCACCTTGGTATTGAAGCTAATTGTGCTGGCTTTGGCTAGGGTAGAGTTACTTTTCTTCACAGCAGCTAGCACGGGGCTATGTTTTGGATTTGTACTGAAGGGTTGTAATATAGAGATGCTTTTGCTATTGCTGAGCAGGGCTTACATAGAACCAATGCCTTTTTTGCTTTCAATACTGCCACACTGGCAAGGAGGCTGGGGTTGCATGGGGTGTTAGGAGGAAACTCATGGAGGACAGGTGACCCAAATTGACTAAAGGGATATTCCAGACCACATGACATCACACTCAGTATGTAAACTGAGGAGAAGAAAGAAGGAAGAAGGGGACATTTGAAGTGATGGCATTTGTCATCCTAAGTCACCGTTACATGTGATGGGACCCTGCTCTTCTGGAGATGACTGAACACCTGCCTGCCCCTAGGGAGCAATGACTTAATTCCTTGCTTTTCTTTACTTTGCATGGCTTTTGCTTTACCTGGTAACCTGTCTTTATCTTAAATCCCGAGTCTTCCAGCTTTTATTCTTCCCATTCTCTCCCTGCTGGTTGCGAAATGAGTGGGTGGCTGCATGGGCTTGGCTGTTGGCTGAGGTTAAACCATGACACTAATGAAGAAAGATCGACATCTACCCTGTGCATGAAAATAACAGAGTCAGCTTACTCAGTGGGCTGACAGGAAGTGAGCTTTCCACAAAGGAAATTTAACAGGAGATTATGGAATGCAAACAGTGTAGCAGGTAGAAAAAGGAGACAGCGTCTGATAAAAGAAAATTCAAGATGTCTGTGCAAACACAGACATAAAGCCAGCTGTTACCATTCTTTTCAAATCAGTAATTTTCCAGCTTTTTTATGTTCTTGACATTTTTGATATTTCCAGAAAGAAAACCACAAAGCAGTACACATTTCCTGGTAAAATATTTATTACTGCTGACAGACTTCCCATTCCTTGTTTTTAATTTTCCTGTTCTACCACATTCCAATACACAAACAGATTTTGTATCATACCTCACAAAAACCCTTTCCAGTCATTAACATGGAAAATGCACCTGTTTACACCTTCAATAGGAGAAAATAGATTTTTAAATTAAAGTTTCATTATGCTGCCTGGAAGGTTAGCATAAATCACGGAGTGACAGTGAGAAGGAAAAGACACGGTATGGCTAGGAGTAGAAGAAAATATGGTAGTACATTTTAACAAGAAGCTATGCATCTTGGGCACCTATGATATGAATAATTAATATTTTTGTTTCACCAGATAGTGTAATAAACATATTTTTATCACAGAAATTTATGTTTGCACACTTTATAATAAAGGAATTAATGCATTAGGGAGGCATGCTCAACACATGAAATTACTTCTGTGCTCTCAATTACTTTGTCACTGAGTTTTTAATTTTATTTAAGGACAATCAAAACAATGAGGAAGGAGAAAACATTAAATAATAAATAAGTTATGCCTTATGAAGTATATTCTGAGACTTAATAATATCTATTTTTATTTTAAAAGTCAGCATTAAGAGGTTGTTATTTGTGTGTCTTCTTTGCTTGCTGTTTTGTTTTTGCAAGCTGTGTTTCCCTACTAGGCTGCATGAAAAAAACCTAAACATCTGTATGACGTTACATCCGCTGAGCAAGAGACCTGTACAAAACACCAAACAAACCCCAGTAAGACAAAACAGCAAAATTATTAAAAGATGAGGCATAGAAAGGGAATAATTTTTAGGTGAAGAACAACATTGTTTTCTTATAAGCACTGTTTTCACTTGGGTCATTCCACAGTGTCTCTAAAGATTGCTAAATGTCAGCAAAGAGAAACTGCTTGTGATACAACTAAATTGTTCTCAATGACTTCAAAGAAAGATTTAAGACAATTCTTCCTTCCTTGCTTGTTCCTTTCACATCCGCTAAAGTACATTCCCAAGTTAAATTAATTTAACTGATTGATCTTTCTTCAGCTTTAACACTAAGCAAAGATGTCAGGGCTCATTCCTGTACAGGCCACCAAATGTTGGTGTTGGTGCTTGGCAGCAATCTGACTGTCACCGTCATTTTATCATCTTACTATAAAACTTTCCTACCTTCTCTCCATGAGTTCCTACAGGCAGCTTCTCGCAACACTGCCCTCCCCATCAGTTCATGCCAATCCCCTTATCTCCACCCCAATTGTCCTTATTTGTGATAATTCATTACTGTAACCCCTCCCCAGACCCCTATCCATCACTCAGCGTCCCCTCCCGTTGTTCCAGAATCTTCTGCTGTTCCCGTCGAGTGATTGGATTAGGAGCTGGTGTCCCGCCCCCAGTTCAAATGCATTTGTCACCCCAACTGTCATTCCTCTGTAGCCCCCTACCCCCCTGTTTCCCGATTGGACCTGGGTCCAGTTCCACCCCTGTTCTCCGCCCCCTTTATAACCCCGTGTAGCTGACTGCCCGGGGTCCCCGGTCGGCTGGTTCCCCTGGTGTCCAATAAAACCGGATTTCTACCCCCGGACGGAGACCCTCTTTTCTTCACTTTGCCGCAGCTGCCTCTAATTATTCCAGCTAGGCGCTCTCTGGACACCGCAGTGCCTCCGGAGAGTGCCCCCCGGTGCTGGCTGTGTCGGAGCCAGCCGCCGTCGATCACTCCTTTTATCTTCCTTCCACACAGGCAACTGACTCCTACCTGTCCCTTGCATTAACCAACTTACCCTTACTACTCCTCACAGCACAACCAACAAATGCCAACTCTCCTCTCAATCACCTAAACCACTCTTTTATAACACCCATCCTTACTGGGCATAGCTGTGGCCTATTAATGGCAGGGCTGCTCTTTGGTAATTAGTACAGCTGCAACTTCTCAGGAGTGAGATTGTCTTCAGCACTATCTCTATTCTTCTACAATCCATCCTCCCGCACAAATATTTATTCTTATTTTATACTGTAGGATTTGTTGAGCTCAGTGAATATACTGTCTTCATGATTAAAAATATAGTCAGCTAACACAGATTAATGGATGCATCTATAGTCAACAGACTAGCAAGACCTTTGAACTTATGCGTTGCTTAGTGAAGAACATGTGATTGGTTGTGCCTACACAAGAAATTCTAATTTGAGGATGGTTCAGGTTTCAAGTGAAAGTCACTGAAGTGTTTCCTAGACTACTCATATTGTTACTCTTTTCTTTCTCCTTCAAACCTGTGTTTATTACCCTAAAAACATTATGAAATTTCATGTCTGGTATCTCTGAGAACATAATTTCATCTAAAAGTCTTTATTCTTTGAAACATTATTAACTTTTTCAGTACTCCTACATTTTGACCAAGGTCTTATTATAAACACTCATCTATGGAAAAAAAAAAACAAACTTATTTCCTTATTTCACCAGAAAAAATAGGCATAGCACAACCACAGAAATATTTAGGAAATACTTGAAACAACTATCAAAAGAAGAAACATACCAAAGACCTATCGGTATCTTACTGAATATGTCACAATTAACCCAGGTCACTCTCTCTTCTATAGTGCAAATTACTACCCTGTCTAGGCAACAAAACTCCCTATCTACCCAGCAATGGCTAAGGATTACAAAAGTCACCGGAGTCTGATTAAGGGTGTGACTACATGATTGTGACACCAAAAAAAAAAAAAAAAGAAAAAAAAGAAAAACCAAGCAACAACAACAACAAAAACCCCAAACCACAAAAGCAAAACAAAACTTTGAACTCACTCTGGAGGAACTGCCAGGAGAGAGAATTTAGTATATGGCATAGCTCCAAGGGAGAAGAAGAAAAAGCTCTAATTCAATGGATAGGAGCAGCATAGATTACACAAGAAGGATAATATTTGATTTAACAATTTCTCAATGCTTAAGAAAAAAAGAAAAAATTAGATAGGTACCAAGTCTTTTCAAGCTGCAAGTCTTTTATTGTACTACTTAGAGGCAGGAGCTAGCTGAGAACTAATGACTCAACACAAACTCAAGAAACACCATGTTAAGATAGATTTTTCTTTGAAGGAACCATGAGAAATTGGGGTCTTTCAGCTGGTTGGTTGGATGGTTGGGGTTTTGGTTATAGGTTTAGCCACACTATTTAATGCATTAGTTGTCTCCTATTGATATTGCTATTGATTAAATTCTGTAGTAGTTCTTGGAAAAATAGAGTGAAAAGGCTATCTATGAAGAGCAAATTTCCTACAGCTGTACAGCACGTTTTGCCTAAAATTGATTGTATTTTCCCAAAACTATTTGTAGGATGCTTGATGAAAGTATTTCCTCAAGTGTTACTAGTAACAGGTAGATCTGGGTACAGGATGATGTGAAAAGGTTAGTTCAAAGAGTAGAACTCATTGTGTGCTAAGAAACTGTCTAAATTCTCAACATAAAGTAAAATTTTATGAATGTGACCTTTCATCAAATATTCATGAACTGCAAGAAAAAAAATTATGAATATCAATTAAAAAAAAAAAGTTAGACCAAGGATCTTGGCCCATAAATATTTATAGAAGAGTGAAGTTGAAACTTCCTTCTTTTTAAAAGCAAGTACAGAAATTACATACTTCTTTATTCACTATGCAAGTTTTCCCTCAAAGCTGGAGTATTCAAACTCTGAATTCTGGTCATGTCCAACTAGACAAGTCAGAATGTGCTGAATACTGCAGAGTAAAGGTCAAGAGCACAGTAAGGAGGATGGAGTGTCATTTTCTATATGATACCTGAACAATTCCCCATATAACATCAGACAATTCAGAATATGTGTATTAATGTGCATTCTTCTGCCACTGTCACTTCCTTTTTGTCACAAAAATAAAAGTTCTTATTGAAGAATAGTGTCAGAAAGGAAGCATTGTTTTCTATACTGGTTTTGTGGGGTTTTTTTTCCTTCAGTTGCATTATCAGAACAATACCATGAACATTTTTTTTAACATTCTGCAAACTATTGATCGATACTTTCTTTAAGTTCTCTTTCTTTTAAGTACTTTTATTTTAACAGTACTAAAACAATGTAATCAATTACGCAATTTGGCAACAACTGAGCAATTTCAAGATAAAAATATGTACAACCTTTTAATTCTATCAATATGTGATTACTATGTTTGAGACATTATGAATCTTCTCTTGCTCATCAGTCATCCTTATTCAGTTAGGCGTCAAAATTCATAGATTTTTAATGTATTATATATTCACTGTTTTCTTTAGCATATAAGACACCTGAAGATTAAAATCCAACTTTAAGTACTATAAATTATGAACTTTTTAAAAGCACCACTGAATGTAGTGTATTAAAAAACAATTTTAAAATCATGTGATATATTTTATATTTTAACGTCTGGGGGAAGAAGGCGGAAAAATTAATTAGAGTCAATTGTCCAGACCAGTTACTAGGCTTAATTGTGGCCAAGGTACATAACCCAGGATCTTACGTAATATGTAGACAAGAACAGGGCACTCCTAGAATAATAGTCATTATAGCTAGCATCCTGAGTACTCAATATAAAATTCAGAAATACAATGTACATCTTAAGTCCTAATGCTCTCTCTCAGATTCAAGGTAAAGCCACTTTTTATCTCCATGGAGGCAGTTAAAGCTATGAAGTAGCCATGTACATCCAGTCTTACAAAGGAATGACAGGGCTGTAATATCTGAGGATATCCAATTCACTCCCCTCGCTCACTAATGCTCTCACTTACTCACACTCACATGCTCTCAGTATCTGTCTTCCCCAAATACCACAAAACACAAACTGTGTACGTAACCTTAGAAACATGGACCAGAATCTATTTCCCTATATATAAAAGGTTGTCTTGGGTTACCAAAGTATGTGTTCTGTCACCACCTATATCACTTTCTGATGAGCTCTTAACGGTTGGTCATTTGCAGAAGCTGCACAAAGCACACTCAGTCTAAAGGCCCCCCCCCCGTGTCTGCTAATGGGCCATCAAGGACTCCCAAGTGTGACTCATGGAATTACATCATTGTATTGTGAAATGCCCCGCCCAGGGGAAGTAACAAACTTTCTTACCTGCATATTATCTGGGATTTGGTGATGCTGTTTGTTTTTTGCCCTTTTTCTGTTATATGTTCTCTGTATTCTTTGCACATATATTTGTAACTCTTGTTATGAATGAAGTCAAAATTCATAAAGAAATGAAATAATATGGTAAATATAATATAGTTATAGATGTGAGAAATAATAAAACCAGTTAGAAATAGTTACAAAACTTAAGGAGTTATTTTTATCACAGGACATTTGCCCAGGTAAATCTCCAAGAAGCAGGGGTTGGGAAACTTGTTGTCATACACATACCACAGGGCACGACCACATTTACATGTGAAGGGAAAAGGCAGCACAGAGTTTCGGAAGTCTCAGCTAAGTAAAGAATTACGCCATCAGCAGCACACCTGGCTGCTGACAACGGGGAGGGGGGGGGGGGGGTGGGTGGGTAACACGTCCGATGAGAATCTATAATCCATTCAGGCCTGTAGTCTGTTTCTGGGAAGTCCCTTAACATGCAGGGGATTTCCAGTAAGGGACTATTTGACTTGCATATCTCCCCGGACATGGGGTTTTTGTATTGCAAACGCGGCTTTTCAAGTTCTGTCTAGCACGAGACCAAGGAAGTGATGAATTATTCCTGAGACATCTAGAGCTGGACCATCTTTCATCTGATAGCATTATGCTGGACCTGAGAAGCTTTTAGGACTCGCTTGATTAAGAAAAGGACAAAGGACATCCTGGCCTGCGGCAAGAAAAAGAGTATAAAAACTGAACTCGAACTCACAATGGTGTGCTGCTCCACTCTGAGGCAACAAGGGCCCAGAGCTGTGTAGCGTGTCACCCAGAGCCTAGTCCTGGGCTAGACTCTGTCCGATTCATGGCTGACCCAGATTTTGTCATTTGATTGTGAAATAAATTTTATACTTTGTTATTTTATCATAATTCGGCTCTTGCAAATTATTGATTTGATTTGATTGGCAATTACATACATAACACTCTGTAGCCTATTTTATTAGTGGCTAGTTTCCTAGTACTTTTCCATGGCCTAGTACATTTTCCTAGGCAGAAAAACAAAACAAATTCCAGGGCTCCAAGCCCTGGGAGGTTGGAGGGCACCTATGCTGTCTTGGTTCCTCCTGGAAACCAAGGTTGAGAAACACTGTTTGAGATACATTTCATAGACAGAGCGCAGCTAGTGCCAACAGGGGGACTCCAGAGAAGGGGCTTGCCGGGAGGGTGGCGGGGGGGGAATTGCATCACCACTTGTCCTCATAATTGGGGTTTTTTATTAATTACACTAATTTCCTAAAACCTATAAAAATAACTGAGTAAGCAATGATGCTTGAATGCTTGTAAGCATGAGATAAACACAATGCTGGTCAGTCATGCTGATTAAAACAAACATTTCTAGCACAGCTTCACCTGCCTGAGGAGCTATGAGGCAAACAACCTGCGAACATCAAAATAAATTAAGGTGGACTTTGAATAAAGTTTTCGAATTACTTTTTAACAGCAGTATATTGTGACGTCATCCCTCACTATAGATCAAAGAATACATGTGGGGAAGAAACCTTGCAAAGTCACACATACGAGAAAAGGATGAGAATCCTCCCACGTTAAATAAAGGGTGAGCTTCTAATGGAACCTTTCCTTCAGAAAACAAATTGCAGAGGAATTGCCCCCTACTTTCACAAACATAATCATTTGTTCATATGGGGGGAGGATAAAGGAAGAAAAGAATACATCATATGAATTTTGTTTCCACAGAAAAAACAAACTAAAAGTTGAGGCCCTAATGGAAATTAGATGCCTCCAGAGTTAGGTGGTACTATATTAGGAGCAGGCCTATGACATCAAATTTAACTCCAGATACATTTTCAAGTACAAAGACCACTTCCACAGAATTTCAGCAGTGAAAAATGGTGTTGTGGTTAATAAATTGATGCTACAAAACTATCTGATTCCTAACAGATCTGAAAATGCCTTAATTAATTAATAGACCCAAAAATACATTGTGAAAATGACTATAAACAGAAGGACAACATAAATCACCATAGGAAAGTAGAGATGTCAAGAAGCTTCCATTTAAACACTGTGAGCACTATAACCCCCCACTTGCAGCCAAAATATCATTATAGGAAAGAATAGATAAAATTAGAGAAGAATTAAAGAATAGACAAAATAGATACTGGATTTTGTCTGAATTACTGTTTAAAATTATTTTGTTTTTTTCTAAAAGCCCTGAAATAAAATTACGTACTCTTTTTGTTCAAAGCAATTCTGCAACATTGCAAGTCCATTTATACAGATGCATTGTCATAGAATATCCACTAAACTTAGATGATCATAAATCCTGAGATTATCTTGCTAGTTGTACCAATAGACATTTTCCTAACCCTAATGTTTGGTTATCTTTTTCATGTGGATCCATGCATGTGCCTAGCTTTTATTACCTAGGATTTAAAAAGTGAAGTTTCTACATAAAAGGATTAATTACAGTAGCAAAATTACCACACATACAATTTACATACATATAATTTTGCAAATATCCAGATACCAAAACCAAACCAAATTGTGATTGACCAATCATTATCAGCATCCCCCCAGACAAAATCACAACTGTTGCCTAAACAAAGGCATTCTTAATATATTAAGTATGTCATCAGCATCACATACATCATCTAAACAAAGAATGTTACCTTACTACATTTCTAGATTAATACCCTATCTACTCATATAGATGAATTAATAAAAGAAATCTTATTCCCTTAAAAATAAACCCTTTAATTGATTTCCTCCTTCAATTGAGGTTCTTTCATAGTTTTGTGGCCATGATATAGCATAGCTTTCATTTACTAGGAAGTTGTTACTGAATGTGTCAATATGCTCTGGCAAAAAACTATATTCCAACACAGTTCCGTCATAGACTTCCTACTTGATGCCAACATTTCTTAAAATAATATCTATTCCCTATCTTGCAATCCAAAATAATCCAAGTATTTGGAAGCTGCTAGTGGGCAGCAAAATGTAATAGTTAATCAACTAAGCAAAATGGCTGGAATATTCTTTTAATAATTTTCTTTTTGATGCAAATTGCTTTTCACCAGATCTAAGGAAAAAAAGAAATTGAATGTGATACAGACTCAATTGGACTTTGATAAAAAAATATGGAAATTTGACCTAGTTTATTCTACACTGAGGTTTAGGTACTCTCCAGCTTAGGTTGCATGTTGTATTGTATTATTATACTGTGATTCCTTTTATAGCTCTCTAGTCCAGTAAAATTTATTAGAAAATAAATATAGACTTGACTTGTAAGCTGCAATCCTGAATACAAATTGCATCCTTCAGCCTCCAATTGTAATTTGTTTTCTTCATATTCTCTTTTTTTCACTTTTTGCATTGCACAAGTAGAACCATCTTTCACTGCAGAAATTCCCAAAACAAACAGTAGTTTACAAAAAAAATCCATGTAAGTACATAGCACTGCTTAGTTTGACCTCCCTGATGATAATGAAAAGCAAAACTGCTTGATTCTATACACAGGCATAGGTATGCCACTTCTATCCATCTGGTAAAACACTTGAAAAAAATTTCATTTCTACAGTAAACAGGCTCTGGGGAAAGTAGTTCATCAGATAGCTACTTGTGGGAAACAAACAAGACTCCTAGGACAGCAGAATTTTCAGTAGTTTCTTTACAGTATCTCAAGGCGGGATAAAAAAACCCAAACAAAACATTCCTTACTGCACACACAACAAGAAAGTTTGGTAAAGTTGTCCCACAAGTTTCACAATCATTCAATGAAATTTCACAGTTTAATACCAGTAAACTTTCTGTTCTTCCTTCAAATTACTATTAAATATTGCCCCATGAATACACTGTTTCGAGCTGAACAGACTGCCATTTCCCACTCAACACTGAAAGATATATCCGTGTTACTTGAACACAGTGAAAAAAATCCACACAGTTTCTCATACCAAACCATAATCCTAGGCCTGATGTAAAACCACTTTGGACCATTCAATAAAGCCAAAAGCAATTCTGCCAAGTCAAATTTATAAAGCAGAAAACCAGCTTTTTGCTTGTGAAAGTAGAAAAGTATTTAGAAATAATTTTCTAAAGTTTGACATTTATTTAAACTGCTCCTGACTCAGCACTCTTGTGTATCAGTATCTTCTTCCTGTCTGACAGAGAAATGCCTTAATTATAATACTTCATTCTTAATTCCTATGTTCAGATTGGGACCCTCACTACAAGAAAGACAGTGACAATGACAGTGAGTTCAGAGAAGGGCACAGGAGCACAGGCCTGATGACGAATAGCCAAAAGAGCTGGGATTGTTTAGCCTGGAGAAGAGGTGGTTCAGGGGAGATGTTACTGCTCTCTACAACTACCTGAAAGGAGGTGGTAGTGCAGTAAGGGTTGGTCTCTTCTCACATTTAACAAACAAGACAAGTGGGAACAACCTCAAGTTGCATCAGGGGAGGTTTAGATTGGATATTAGAAAAAATTTCTTCACTAAAGGGCTAACAAGCATTAGAACAGACTGCCCAGGGAACTGTTTAAGTCACCATCCCTGGAGGTATTTAAAAGCTGCATAATGTGGCAGTTGTGGACATGGTTTAGTGACTTGGCAGTGTTAGGGTAACGGTTGGACTGAATGATCTTAAAAGTCTTTTCCGATCTAAATGATTCTTTGATTATATGATTCTATAAAACAGAGTAGTGAGCTTCAGTTTAGGCAGGTCAAGACTCTGTGGCAGTGTCTAGCAGTTAAGATAAATAAATGAATGGTACCTATCTTTTCCAGGAAAAAATGAAGCATGGAGAAGTCTGTATGGTGGAGTACATGTTGTCTATTTCACCCACAAATATTACATAAACTGCTTTATGTGAATGTCAAGTTCAATTTTGGAGTAAAAAGGGATAATGCTCTTTAAAGGACCATAAACTCATCCATGGCATTTTTTGTTTCCTGATGTCAATTTCCCAAGGAACTGAAAAGGTTAAAAAAGACCAAAGCAAACACCACTACCTATTTTTGTGAGACAACAGATCAGTCAGCTGTACAGATCAGAGTGCAGCTTAAGCAATTAGTTCATGGGCAGACAGCTTGCTCTTGAAGTTAGATTTATGGGACAAGTTGGTTTTACTGAATTGTCAGAAGTGGTTTTCAGTTTGAGATTGCTCAGACAACAGCAGGACATAATTTGCTGTTTCATTGGCACAGATTTATAGGCCTTGCCAACAGAATTCAAAGTGATTTGTTTTGAGAAAAAGATAGCCACTCTTTCAAAATATCACAAGAATCACAGCATAAAGCTTTTACAGATAGGTGTTCAGTATGGTTTTATTTGCAATTCTCATAATTCAGTTAAGTCTTCCAGTATGAGTTTTAACATTGCAAGTAAAATATTTCCTTTAAAAAGTGGATCTCAAATAAAATTACTTTATTTTCTGTAAGTCTTTTTATATTCTTTACTTGAAACAAGTTATACTAAAAAAAACCCCATAACATTATAAAAGAAATCAAACATCTACCATACAGTCTCAAAAATCTTATAAAAAGGAACAAGGAACCTATTTCCACATCTTTGTTTCTAAAAATAAATTTTGATTCACCTTTGTTTTTATTTCCACAATTCTTAAAGGATGCTTCCATTACCATTACTTACAATATAGCATTTCCTTGAATAGTAACTACTAAAAGGAAAAACTGGTATGTATTTCAGGTATTTAAATACAGAATCAACTGCCCATCTGGTTTCTAGAGCACTGAGACTTGTGTTTATGTCCAATAGCAGAAAGGCAGTGAGTAGAAACTATAGCACTCTATTTTGCTACATGGCCAACACATGTGTCATCTTGAGAAGAGTAGCGAAATGAGACTCCAGCACAGCAGCCTTTCTTGAAGAACACAGAAAGAGAAGAAGGAAGACCTGGTCGCAGAAGACAGACACTCCATATGGTTTTATTTCTATCACATTACGTTTTCAGACAAGGTCATTTTCTTGCGCAGTGGTGATTTTTAGAAGTGCACAGCCTCAGAAGATTAAATAATAATTTCTGTAACTAGAAGTTATTTTTTCTGTCTTCACAGTCAAAGACATAATGGCATCATGCATCTGGCTATATTTTCTGGATTTTATTTGCAAATACGGTGCCATTGTTTAGTTGAGGTGTTAGGGCATGGTTTGGACTTGATGATCTTTAAGGTCTCTTCCATCCTAGTCATTCTGTGAATTCTGTGAATATTCTAGAACAAAACCATATAGGGGTAAAAGGGGTAGGGACAGCCAACGGGCCAATGGGGAATACAGAACTGGGGTAAATTAGCATAGTGCAGAGCACCATGGGGAAAGCCTTCTGTCTCACCCTAACCTATGGGGGATGCCTGGAGCCTATGGCCCATTAATCCACTCTGTCCAGCTCCCTCAGCAGAGCTCTCCTACCCCCCAATAGATTGACACTCTCCTCCAACGTGGTATCATCTGCAAATTTTCTAATTGGTGGACTCAATCCTCTCATCCAGATCATCAATAAAGGTATTAAACAGGACTTCCCAGCTTGTAAACAGCAGGCCCAGCAGATCCTCACCGCTGGTGGGCTCACTCACCAGCTGTGACTAGAAGCTCTCCTCCATACACCCTAAGAATGTCCTAGACTCCCTCTTCCCCACTGTGTTGAGTTCCCAGCAGGTATCTGGCAGGTTAAAGTCTCCCATGAGAATAAAGGCTGGCAATCTTGGAACATCCTGCAGCTGCTTATAGAAAAATTCATCCACTTTTTCATCCTGCTTGGGTGGTCTATAACAGTCCCACCAGCATGCTGGCCTTGTTGGACTTCCCTTTGATTCTTACCTATAGGCATTCAGCCCTATTGTCATTAACCTCAAGTTCTATAGTGTCTATAGAGACTCCATAATAAACAGAGCCACCCCTCCTATGTCTCATGTCTCTTCTGAAGAGCATGTAGCCATCCATTGCAGCACTACAGTCATGAGAGTCATCCTGCAATGTTTCTGTGATAGCAACTGCATCAAGTTCTCCTTCTGTACAATGGCTTTTAGTCTCATTTGTTACCCATGCTTCATGCCTTAGTGCACTTCCACTTCAGCTGGGCTGATGTCACTGCTGAGTCTGGTTTGTCACCCTTAGGCTCATCTCTGGAGAGCTGGGCTTCATCCACTTCACCCTTCTAGCTAGTTTAAAGCCCTCACAATCAGCCCTGCCAACTCATGGGCAAGAATCCTTTTGCCCTTGTTAGATAGGTGAAGCCCATCTGACCCTAGAAGAGAGTTTTCTCTGAGAGTTTACTGAAAGTATTTGAAGAGCTTGCATTTTTAGTTTTCATATTGATACAAAAAGTTCATCTACAGCATAGATTGTGAAGATAAAATCCATAGACAAGAATCTGACTTGAGATGCAGAAATATAAATCATTAGGCCTTGACAGCTTCTTCTCTGCCCATCTTAATTTTCAGGTAGGTAAATTAAAACAAAGTGAATTTATTCCCAATAACTTAATCAAAGACACTCTTTTCTAAATGTTTTTTTCAGAAGCCCTCAAAAACACCTATGGTATGAATCAAATTTCAGACCAAATACATATCATTACAGACTTGAAAAAAGTCATTTTATTCCATGGATGATAATTATTTTTCTTAATGTAGTGAGGAAAAAGAAGTCCCACATAATCCAAAATAGTCATAAGCATTGTTTATACTGTCCTGCCGTACTTCTGGTTTCATTGTATAAAGTGAACCCTGCACTGAATATTAAAGAAGCTATTTTAAGTTGCAAATGGTGAAAAGAATGTTGCTTGTGTATAGTTATAAGAGAATAGAGTTTAAAAGATTTTTCATCACCAAAGGAGGGGCCTCTTTATGTACTTACATCTTGCAAAATTTTCCTCTCTCAATTAACTGTTTCTTCTCCTATAAATTTCCTGTTACAACCAAACACAGCTGCCAAATTGCATTCTCTGATTTTGACATGATGCCCAGCAGAGGCAGAGAAAATTCAAAAAATTACTCATCTGCCAACTTGAAAATTAGAAAAGCTCTGACATTTCCCCACTCTGATGTTTTGATAGCAAGATTGAGAAATACGAAGTGGTCAAATCTGATGAACTTAAACATTAGGATTTTTTTTTTGTTTTACTAACAAATTAAAAAGGCAAAACTTTCCAAGGTGGACTTTACATGTAAGCACAAAAAAGCATACATGAAAATATACTGAACAACATATTGTTTTAAGCAACCTGTAGTTGCTTAAGAAACCTTTCTGAAAGAGACAATACCATCTATTCATTTTATTCTGGTTTCTGGCAAGTGCATTAGACCTGGACAGATGATGTAAGGCTAGGTGACAAAAGGCAATAACAGTTGGGGGTACCCAATTAATACCATCCAGGAGTCGTCAGCCCATCAAAGACCCAGCTGCACAAGGCTGGCTGAAATGGTTGTCTCTAGGTGTTCTCCTTCTCCTAGTTCTTCAAAAAGAGTATTGATATCAGGTTAAAACAGCAAAACAAATAACAATTGAGTTTTTCTTCATTCAACAGGCAGTAGACTTTTGGGATGTTTTGCCACTGAATACTTTGATTTTGAGAGTTTTCATGGGTTCTTCAAAAAGAGTATTGATATATCTGGGTTAAAATCAGGTTAAACCAGCAAAACAAATAACAATTGAGTTTTTCTTCATTCAACAGGCAGTAGACTTTTGGGATGTTTTGCCACTGAATACTTTGATTTTGAGAGTTTTCATGGGTCGCAGAAGAGATCAGACAAGTACTTACAGAGAAATTAAAGTGAGAGCTACCAAACCAAAACAGGAGTGAAAATACTCAGTGGCTGGAAGAGTACTTGGGGGGGACATTTGCTTTATACTTGTCAGGTGGTCACTGTTGCTTGACATAGATGAGTGACCCATAGCAGACACAATTTATTAGCAGCTGAAACATGACTGAAAGGCTCAATTTCCATTCAGCAAAACTAAGTCTATGTCAAAATGTTTTATACTATGAAGTCTGAAGAAGACAGGAAAGATGAACTAGTATACTCTTCAATGAGAAAATTGGCCAGGAAATCTGAAATTGGTGAACCAAAATTCTAAAAAGATAAATTTAGTTGCTATGAGTTACAAACAGGGATGTGCTCACATCAGATGGTTCATCTCAGAGTTAGAGAAAGCGCACTTCATTTCTACAGATTTATCCAGCTGAAACTCTTCTATCCTCCTACTCTGGGTGAAAAATACCCCCAAAACAAGTTCTTCATGTAAAATTTTGTTATGTTTGCCCAGTTCTCCAATCTCAATTAAAAAAAAAAAAAACTAAACAGAATTAAATCTTGCAGCAATTTTAATGAAGTAGTTTAGAATAGATAAAATTGAATACACTCAAAATGCTGGCAGTACAATTGGGTTAAAATGAGGTATAATCTGGTTCTTATAATAGCACATAAGCAAAAATTACCATGGGATACGGGGTGTGAGGGCTTTGAGACCCCTGCCACCTCACATACAAGGTAATTAAATTACAATTCCCCTTTTTATGCTATGTGCCATCACCATCTCCTCCCATTTTCGATTCGTCACAATCCTATCTCCACCCTCATCATCATCTTCATCACGCATGCGCCACCATCTCTTTTAGGTGGTCACACCACTCTTTGGGGGTCGTCTGAGGAAGGCTTCTCCTCTTCCTCAGGTGTCCTTTATTTCACGTTTGGATTACACATGCGCACCAAGCTGGTATAATATGAGCCAAAATTAACATTATATAAGCCAATGCCATGTTCTAACATTAAAGCAATAAATCTCATAAAATTAACATGTTCCTGACTTCCACCCAAGTTTTCCCTCTTTTCCAGATAAATTTAGTAATACTTATCTGTTACTCCTTCCTGTCTTGAACATCTGCAAGAGAAAGAGGGGGGACAGATCCCTCCCCTAGCATTTCACTTTTTAACCATTTTATTATCTCCAAATATTAATTACTGTATCAATATTGATCACTGTTTCAATTTTGTCAGCACAAATCACACCTATTTATCACAATTTTAAGTACTGTAGATATGTAATTCATACAAAGTAAAAGACATATTGTTGTATGGAGATAGAACATGACCAGAAAAGAAAAAAATGTACATTTGCTCTTAAACTGATGTTTCAGTATGAGGGAACATTAATAAATTTCAACCAAAGTGGTTGAAGCATAGCTTCCCATACACACTAATGTATTTTTCCATTTTATGCAACATAGTTCTGAAGTGTTTTACACATGACTGTGTAACACTTCATGCTATACAGACACAAATAAGTGTATGTTTAATCACTGTGTGCATTTAGTCAAGTCTGATTTGTCTCATGATAGTGAGTGCAAAGTCCTAAAAAGGGAGAGCTGATCCTGGATGAGATATTCCTGTCTGCAAATGAGAATTCTTTCCCTCACCCACTGGCCTACTCCTCCCACACCAAAAAAGCCTTAATCAGAGTTGATATGTTCCCCAAACATCTAGGGTTTTTTTGAATCTTCATGAAAATAATTTCTAATTAACAAATTATCAATCCTATATTTGTACCTACATCTAGAAGGGTGTATGTACACAACATATCTCAATTTCTACTGGTGAAAGTGTGAGATGAAAGCCATGAGATACTGTTATGAAATGCTAAAAGTATTCATGCATTTCAAGTAACAGAAGATGAAACTTGGTGTTTAGAATATAACCCCAGAATTGCATTTAACCTGTTATATTGTTTCACATTATATTCAAATATAGCTAACAACTGAAAATAGTGAGACTGATTATTTAGTCAATAAGTAGCTGCACTTCAACAACAGTTAGTTGCAGTTTTCTCTTCTCTTGTTCCCTCAAGAAAAAGAATCACTACTCAAGAAAAAGGATCACAGAACCTGTCAACCCTATGCACTTGCTCTCCAAACTAATTTGATTCTTGATAATGTTTGTTTGACTGATCTCTATCCTAGAATTACCCCCCATGACTGTGAGATATTTCGCAATCACATTTCACACTGCATGCATGATGAAGGTGATTCATAATTTGTTAGTCCCGCAGTGTGCTCATATTCATAGTCATTCCCTCTACCTACCTTTTCCAGTCTCATCAGGGCAACATATTCAGGATACATTTCCTGTAACTTTTCATTAAGAAGGAAGAGCTCTTCCTTTCTGTACAAGTATAAGTATAAAGGATTTTTTAGCTCTTAAAACAAAGAGTGGAAATTAGTCATCATGCAAATAGACTCTAACTGTGTTGTTTTTCAAGTCCTAGGTTACTAGAATAACTGATTCCTCTCAATTCCCAGAAATGTGGTAATAATTAGGCTGGAAGGAGGGAAAAAATGAACAGGTAGTGAAAAAAAAAGTCAAAACAAAGACTGAAGAGCTATGACTAACAAAACCAAGCAAAAAGAGGAACAATAGACACTTTTTCTATTAGAACCTAATGAAACTGGCAGTATTGGTAAAACAAAGATGTAATTGTTATTCCTACACTTCCAAAATGTGACGACAAACTGAAACAACAGTTCTTTTGGTCCAAAGTGCCATTAGCATCTGAACAAAAAATAACTTATCTTGAAAAAAATGCAAGGCATGGAGATTATACCAATAGATTATGCCAAAACTCAAAATGATACGATGAAACATGTGACACCAAAAAAATTATCATAACTACACAGAAAGCGTGTTGAATTATATGATCTTTTAATGTTTACAACAAATAATGGTATTATCATTGCAGATATACTATAGTGTAAACACAGCACACAGCCACACAATCAAGAGATGCACAGATTTGGAGTGCATGGTGTGTGAAGGGATTGAGGTCTAAGTACTAATTACAAGCTGCAGGCACAGATATGCAAAGCATAGCCAAGTATTTATTCTACTAAGTATTTTTTGTGATTATAGGAAGCATTCAATTTATACTGTTTGGATTCTGTGATCTATAGCTCTTAAAGTTGAGTTGACTACTTCTCATAAAATTAAATTGTGTGGGACTGTATACTCACCATTCCTGCTTTATGAAAATATCATAAAATAAACAGCTAGAAAAGTCAAGGGATTTCCAAGGACTTCATGATCTGTGAACAATAAATCTCAGTTCATACAGGGAAGAAGATATACCCAGTCCTGAATATATATTTACAAGAATATATATTTACAGATTAATGGAGGGTCAAACTTTTAATTTTGTATTTAACAGCATCTTTTAGATGAGGTGCTTCTCACACTACTACTTACATTTACTTGCTGGATTATGATCAGGGAAATTCTCTTTTGTCAAAGCGTGGTTTGGCAGTTTCACTTTTGAAGAAAAAAAGAACATAGTGGTAGTGTAAAATGCTCTTTGTTTAAGAAATGCTCAGCAGATGAAAGTGACACAAAGTAGAGGCCAGAGAGGACTTGATAGTACAAACTCAGTAGTTTCTACTTCTCTTTGTTCCTGCTTTTTTCTTCCTGGCTATCTTTCAAAAATCCAGACTTGAAGATTAAAACATTCCAACATTGCAAAACCAACACAGAAGAAAATTCATTGGCATATCCAGATTAAGCTGTAAAGCATACACAGAGTGCCAAGCTGAAAAGCACATGCTCTGGTTATCTGCTTTTTAGATATCCTAGCTTTGATTTTCTAATGGCACAAATATGACAAGGCAGCAGTTAAGGCATTTACCCTCATTGCTCTTCTGTGATCAAATCACTCTCAAGGCCTATCATGGAAATATCTGCAACCACTCTAGTGTTTCACTGAATTTTAAAGGTTAAAATCCTTTGAATATAGTAACATCAAAAACAACAAGAACAAATAAGCATATGCCACTCATTAAAGGGAGACATTGTTCTCACCAGACTCTTCTCAATGCATCAGTGATTTTTCCTCAAAGAAAACATGTGAAGCACCAGCTACAGTGAACAAAGTCAGAGTTTTGAACTGGACAGGTACCAATCTACAGAAATGAAAACATTTCCCTTTTATTTCATTCAACATCAGAATGGGACCAAGGGTAAGTGAGAGAAGTCCCAGAAGGCCGAAGAGGAAAGACCAAGAGTTCTTCCCTACAACTCCAAAAATATAACTTAAAAGCCCTGTTCTGCCTGGAAAATGGGTTTCTCAGTCCTAGGGTGACAGAAAACATACAATGATTGGCTACAACATTTTCTATTTTCTCTTCACTTTTAAAAAAATGTATCAAAATAAAAATCCAGTAATTGCTTCCCTGAAAAACTTGAGTATTCTCAAGAACTGGTATTCTCCTTACTTAAAAAAAAAAAATTAGAGAGCCTGTTGAACATATTGTTGATGTTCCCTACAGAAATCATATCCAGCTCCATGCTGTGTCAAGTTAGTATAGTTATTGTTCCCTGTAGCTTTTCTTCATGAAGAATGAGGACTTAAAAAATTCAACACAATAAAAGGCTCTCTAATGTAAAAGAAGCACTTATTTTTGCAGGTCATTGATGCAGATAGAGTAAGAAATGATACCTAAATTTATCTGCATGTTTCATTTTGAAGAACTATTAAAACTACATCTAACCCCTATGAGCATTCGTGCCTAATAGTACAGGCCTAGTGTCTGCTTGCGGGTGAAATTTTACAAAGCTTAGAATAAAAAGGTTAATCTCTTGATACTGATTCTGAAACATTATACCCTTTCACATATTCAGTTTACGGTGCATTTGGTCATTTCATTTAGTAGCATTGTCAAATACGGTATTATCCAGTTTGATTTGAAATAGAAAACTAAATCTGTTGTCTAAAAAAGGCAGTTAGAGGAAATAAACATTTTAAGAAATGGCTGCAACATTCTATTTAAGCAACTAATGCTTCTGCACGGGAGACATTGAAGGCTGAAACCTTGTAACAGACAGAATTCTTTGGAAGTCCATTGTGCTATATCAATAAGATGTCCCATTTCGAAAATGCTATGAAGGCTCTGCTAAGAGGCCTACAGAAATATATTCTTTAGTAGGAGCATGTAATACTAACCTCTCACATGGCACTACTTTATAGGCATACGTCTAACAACACTTAATGAATATTTAGCTTGTTAAATCAAATTTGATTTTTTTTTTTTTTGGTCATGTTGTCTTGGTTTGAGACAATTTAAAGAAGAACACTCTAGAATGAGTTGTCTCCCTCTATACATTCAACCAATCCCTTTCCACCAATGAGGACTGAATATGAGTAGATAGAAGTGAAAAAATAAGTTTACTAACGAAAAGACAGGCAAGAGAAAAAAACAAGTAAATTACTGCTAGATACCAAACTATTAAAAACTCACACTCCCAGCCCCACAGGAACAAAGAGAGACCTGAAATGTCAGAAATACCCTCCCCAAGACAGCACTGGGCAGGGACAGCCTCAGGCCTGTAAGACAAAGGGATGAGATAGTGTCAGATCCCTCTTGGGAAGGCAGGAGCTTCACAGAGCAGTTCCAGCAGCAGATTACGTTCCAACAGCTTGTCTGGAGTCAACCTCCTCCCCACAGACACAAACAGCAGGGCAGGCAGGGCCAGGCAGAGCAGCTGAGCTGGAGCCACTTGGTATTTTCTCTTCTTGGCTGAGCACTGTGGATAGTGACCCAGACTGGGGCCAGGGATGCTCTGCTGCTGTTGTCATGTTGCCTCAACTGTGGACAGGCACCTGTAGAATTCATCCCAAGGCAGCCTGTGAAGCAAAAGCCACATGGCAAAGACCCAGAAGCTGCCTGGGATCACCAATTTAATAAATGCCTTTGTAGTGTCTTAAACATACAATAGTAACTTTTGGGTACAGGTAGATAAGGAATACAATAGCATTATGAATCACCTCAGTACACATGTATTGAATTAGGAAATAAAAATACAACAAATGATAAGAAATAACTATGGCTCTAAGTGATTATTTCAGAATCATATTTTCCTTCTGTTTTTCAGATTCCAATTACTTATTACATCTCCTCATATATTTTTGCTTAAGCTGATAACCTAACTGTTGAATTTGAACCTAAACACTATAATTTAAGTAAGGCAAATTTTTGTTATTTATGTTGAGAGAGGAACTAATGAAACAGAAATATCTTCCCTAGAAAGGTGAGAAACGGTAACAAATGGTCAAAAACCAGAAAGTGTTAGAATCAACATCTGTTACTTTTAGTACAAAGATTTCCTTCCTATATTTACACCAAAATGTTCATCCAAAAGGGGTTTTTTCCCCAATTATGAAAATCTGTAAAGTAATTTCCCTTTACTGAGAGGATATTTTCCCCTTCAAACAGTAAATCCAGTATCATAAAATGCTTTGATTTTCTGTATATCTCTTTCTTCTTAAATTTATTACTAATACTCTTAGCAAAGACTTTAAAAGAAAATTAACTGATGAATGAAATAGGAAACAAGCAAGCAAGGGGAACTTTTTCCAAGGCTAAGTCATAAAAAGAATGTGTATGGCTAGTGGGAGTAAGGTCAGGTGATGTGCTCATGTTTCTATGAAGTAGCAAGTTTCTGACCATTTCCACTTAAATTATAGGGACTTCATTCTGCTCCTCTTCCTTCTCTTCCAATTCAGGGTGTTAAGTACCCTGAGAACCTTACCAGTAAAGACTGAGGAAATGAAGGCATCAAGTATCTTAGCCTTTTCCTCATCCTTTGTCCCTACTGCATGCAATAAAGGATGGAGATTCTCTTTACCCTTCTTTTGTTGCTGATGGTGGTTTTGGTTGATTTGGGGTTTTGTATGGTAGCAGCAAAATTAAGTTCTAGTTGGACTTTGGTCCTTCAAATTTTCTCACTGCAGAACATCGTGACATTCCTGTAGTCCTCCTAAGTTATCTACCTCTTCTTCCAAAGTCATAAACTCTCTTTTTTTTTTTTTGTCCTGAGTTCCAGCCAAAGCTCTCTGTTCATCCAGACTAGTATTCTTACCCCACCTCATCTTTTGGCACATGGACATTGGCTTCTTCTGTGTCTTTTAGATTTACTACTGAAAACACGTCCCTGCCCTACTGGAGTCCTCTGCCCTTCAGGACTGCCTCCCAAGGGAATCTCTCAACCATAGTCCTAAAAAGGCCAAAATCTGTCATCTGAAAGTCTAAGCCATTCAGCTGATCCCCCTCCTTACTTTTCTGACAATTGAAAACACTATTATTTCATGATGTGCCCAAGAAAGTCTCCAACAATCACAACAATAACAAGTCCTTCTCAGTTCATAAATGGGAAGTCCAGCAGGCATGTCCCCTGGTTGGCTTGCTCACCAGCTGTGTCAGGAAGTTCTATTCCACACACTCCAAGAACCTTCTAGACTTTACTCTCTGCTGTATTTAATTTCCTTGAGACATATGGTAAGTTTAGGTCCCCCACAGGAGCAAAGGCCAGTAACCATGAAACTTCTCCGAGGTGCTTGTAAAATAATTTATCTGCCACTTAATCCTGCCCAAATGGTCTACAATAAAGAACAATCAACTTCCTCCTCAGGTTACCTTAGCTTTGTTGTGAGTTAGTTGACTTTAGAGTGCTTGGTAAATCCCTTACATGCATATATGAATGCATATATAAATTATTTTTCTGAAAACAAGCATTTTATTGACTTATAAATAATACAAAGTCATTCAACACCTCATCCCTCTAAAAAAACTAAATATTGATACAAATCCACACAGATAAGTAGTCCATCATAAGGAACTGTAAAAGTTAAGGCTCGCATACATTCTGTTATGGATTTTGCTGTAAATGGAAAGAAACCCAAAAAATATCTGTTTTCAAATAGAAACTTCTAACATCAAAGTGAAATATTATCAAGTGAAATATGAGAACAATTTCTCTATGATACAAAGTTTAATTGGATAATTTGAAAGAAAGGAACTTGAGATCTATCAAACAGAAGGCAAGTATTAGTAATTAGAAACATGACAAGCTGATTACTTCCTGTGGGACAAAAGTAATTTTGTTGTTGGAGGAACTAGTGGGATTAGTATGGGGCAGATTTGTATGATCTTCTTATCAAGAAAATACTGTGTATCAGCATCTAGTAAAAAGACATCCCTTCAACTCATTTTGCTATGCCACAAAACCTAGAAGAATACCGTAGGTTTGAATGTGTATTTTCCCATTCTGGTCTAAACTCTGTACTATATTCATTACATCCAGTTATCAACTGCATAATCAAGAGAGATAAAAGTTGAGGCAGTAGAGATTATTAGAATTTTGTAAAATGCATGGGGAAAGCTACATATCCTCAGATAACAGTAAAAAAGGTGAAGACACCTAGAATGACTGTATCCATTTACCACACTCACTTTACTTGTCAGCAATAGACTTCTATTCCTGTAGTTGAGAAGAAAAACAATACAGATGCCACTCACAAGCTGACCTCTTCTAGGCATGATCCACAACAACCAATATTAACATTGCTGAGCTCTTCTTCTGACTTACAGTCTATGTGTGGTGTACTTTACAGAGTCATGCAATTTTCTTCTCTGAGTGCTATTAAGAAATTTTAATGCTCTTACAGAAATCCAAGTTCCAGAAGATTATAACTGACTAGATGATATTGGCAATGTCACCATAGCAGCACTGCAGGACTTTGACTTCACTTTCAAGAGCATAGCAGACCCTTTCACAGTGTGACTTCTAGTGCTTCACAATGCACATTCATACCAATACTGATCAGGATAATTATCTAAATGTGGAGTTAATGCACATGGTTTCACTTTATATCAACCTTTCCTGTGCTTGCTGTGTGGCTTTTGGCAAGATCATAAAAGATATGTCTCAACCACTTGTCAGCACAATGTTTATGAGCTAAGAATAATTACCTAGGAAGCAAGCTTGTCTCTAAAGTAAAACCTTAATTGATTATTAATTTTTGAAGCATTGTGTTTGAAGTGGAATTAGTAAGAGACAGTCCTATAAGTTTCCCAGTGATTAGGAAGCATGTCTGGAAATACTCAAGGGATGTGTGTAACCAGCCATACATAGGAATAATTAAAATAAATTTGCCTTGCTTCACTAGTGACTAAATTTTCCAACATCTTACTAAAATAATGATGGTTTCTTTTTTATTCTTAATTTAAGATCATTATACATTTACTATAAAATGCCCCAAAGCTAACACCAAAAGCAATAGTCCGCTGGACTTGCTGCCCCATTAGCACAACAAAAATCTAACTTTTCCTATATGTTCCTTACTTCATGGTCCTGAAGTCACTGAGCAAGATGTGCTTGGGACTGAGTACATGAATATCTGCTTAGAGCATAGACCATTTTCAGTATTTGAAGAGAAAAGACATATTTATTTATCATGGAGGAGATTATAGTAAGGTATCTACTACTTGTATATATTTGCAGTGAAGTACAGCAAACCCACTGTCATGCACTTCCCATCTGTTACTACCCGGCTACTTTATTTGAGAAAGCATTTTTTGGTTAGTGGAGGATCTTTACCTTAAAAAGACTGAATAAAATTTTGTGATAACATATGAAGATCCCTATCCTGCTTCCCAGAACAACTGGGGGGTTTGCCCTATATTCTCTTGTGTTTTGCCCACTTTAAGGCTAAACACTTGTGAAAAACCTTTCAAATTACACAGCACTAGTCAGCAGAAAAATTATTTCCTGACAGCATTAATTCTGATATGGCTGTCATACAGCACCAACAAGTTTTAGAGTTGGATGAATCTCAAAATCCCTTTTATGAAACTTGCACTAAAAAGATAAGTCCATACTTTGTTTATATCTGGATAGAAGATGTTTTCCAACTCTAATTAAATTATCATTATCATTATTATTATTCATTTCTTAGAGAGGGAAAAGAAGTTCACAAAATCTTTGCCTATTCTTGGATCACTATTACTTCTTCCTATGTTTCTTTGGCACAAAAATATTTTCGATGCTCAAAGAAACCTTATAGTATTTTCAAACAATATTCTCTGTTCTGTGATTCTATGTGAACCACTGTTTGACAGCCAAAAATTCCTTTTATTCACAGAACATTCCCTTCCAACTAGCACATCACAAAATCTGGTTTACATTACTGGTTTCCAGTCCAGCCTCAGTATAAATTAATCACCTCTCTCTACTGTTCCTTCCTTTGCCTCACTTTTTGCCGTTTTCTTCAAGTTGGGATCCAGCCAAAATGTCATAATGCTCCACTCTTGGTCATTCATTAGAAATTATTTTCTTACCTGAAAACAGCAATAGCTAGTTCTACCACAGATTAATGATTAGGTGAGGGCTCAAGTGTACCATACCTTTACTTTAAGAACAGATATATCAGCTTAAAAAATCAAATACGTGAAAATTTATATGTTCCCTTTTCTAATATACCCATGCCTATCAATATGGCTCTAAATCTGATCTATTCATTATCTTGTAAAATTATGCTGAAACACTTTTTCATGAAGATAAATAGTAATATTCTATACATTTCTGTGTGGCATAAATATCTAAATATCATAAATATCTGTCATGTGTATGTATTTTTTGTAAGAAAGGAGAATGCTAATATGGTATTCAATATACAACAAATGTTTCCATGTTTTTGTTACATGTAATTCTAATTGATGAAAGTACAACAGTTCCACTAGGTAGAAAGTTCTTGTATTGTGCTATTGGGTTTTGGTGGCTTTTAAAATTAAGATTATTTACATTTTATTTAAATAGAATGAATAGGTTTATCTTGTTCTCTTTTTTTTTTTTTTTTTTTTTGTGGTCTGTTTTTTGTTTTCTTCATAAATAACTCTTCTTCACATCTACTGTAGTTTCTAGGACTGTGTGTTTTAGCTGGAATAGACAAACCAATTTAAATACATAAAAATTAAGGTATATTGCATGAGGGAAAAAAACCACTAAGCACTAGTTCAAACAAGTTCTGCACTTCATGAACAAACTTTTCTATCCACTTTCTTCTGCTATTTGTCTTTATAATTTGGAACATATGCAACTAGTTTTGAGACGATTGAAACTATATTTGTGATCATATTATCCACTACCTTTCAGGCATAAAAGAAAGACAAAGCTTTTATTTTTACATCTCAAACTAATCTTGTGTGATAAAATAAAATATCTTTTAAATTAATTAAAATTGTATTTGCTGGCATAGTGTTTTGGAATCACATGATGATGGATGTACTTAATCTCTTGTTTGCTTGCTATGACTTAATATGAAGCCTTCAATCTGCCTGTCACTACATAATCTGATTCATTACCTCATTATTGCAAATAAATAATTTGCACCATGTTACTAAATTATATCGAAATGAAATATAGAATTCATTAAATACTTTAGGAAAGATGAAACTAATCATGATACATGGATTTACATCATTATGTAAAAATGTTACTCTGCTCATAATTGAAAGGTTACTTTGTATTAAGAAAATATTTTATTCTCTTAACTTTTCCTCTCCCATCAACCTTACTGATGGGACCTAAAAAATAAGTTGTTTATTTAAATACTTAATATCATTTAAAATCAATTCAAAGAAAGAATTTCACAATTTCCTAAATATTGGAGTTATAACACATTGTTACTTGGATCAGAAACTTCATCTTTTATATGGTGATATTTTCTGGCAAGATACACAGAGAAATGATGAATCGAGAGTGCCACTCACTTTCTTGCCAAATGCCTCATCATGGCCAGATAGGAAGTAAATTCCTCCAAACATCAAGTGCTGCTTTTTTTTGCTTCTTTTGTCTATTTACTTCCTATTCCTATCGACTTGCAATTCCTTTTCTTGCTAACAGAATTAATGAGGCAAAAATGAAAATATCTAATAGGTACTGAACAAAACTCTTGCTCCAAGTTTGTATTCTGGTACCTGAAATGAAGAAGAAGAAGAAGAAAATGATGATGATGATGATGAAGATGAAGAATATGAAGATGATGAAGATGAAAATGATAAAGATGATGAAGATGATGATGTTGAAGAAGAAGATGATAAAGAAGATGAAGAAGATGATGAAGATGATGAAGAAGATGATGACGATGAAGAAGATGAAGATGATGATAGAAGAAGATGATAAAGGAATAACAATATTCATTTTAGCAAAAGCCATTCAAAATAAAGTGGTTTGAAAAGTTGACAGTTTCTTGAGATTTGTTTCTGGTCACACTGTTCATACAATATGTATAGCAAACAAGGACATAAACCATAAATTTAAGCAGAAAGATATTCGAATTTTTTAATACCAACCCCAGCATTGCAATGTCCATATGCTTTCCCTGTTTGAAAATCTGGATAACACTTCCATAACTTAAGGGGATCATAGGTATAGAAACTTCAAGGAGTGAACGGTGCTTCTGAGTTCTGAGTTCTGAGAAAACATGGTCCAGCAAGTATCTAAATTTTATCTCTTTCTGATTGCAATTATTTTCTTATTGCCCTTTTATGTTTTAATAGGGCAGTCCAAGTGCATTCCAATTTTAATGTTCTAGATTTTAGATTATGAATTATTTTATTCTGTTATTTTTTTAAAATAAGTACTTGTGTAATAAAGAAACCTCTAATATGGCAAGGTACTATGTGTAAGTAACCAGTAACTGTACACAAGTGCAAGATTTTTCCTATCATTGTAAGGCAAACACCCACAGTAAAGAAATTAGCTTTGTGCTAATTTTAGCTTGATAAAGGAGAAGAAAATCCCCAGTTAATTCATTCAAATACAATAGTGCTATATGGGGCTTAGTTATAATGAAGCAGTAACTAATAGTTATTGCAACACTGTAGAAAAGATATTTAATTCTAGATAGATGTGAAAGAAAGCATTCTGCTGAATATAATCAATATATTCAATAGGTACAATATACTTTTACAGGAGCTTAGTGCAGGGATTCCCTAAACAGGTGTGTGATATTTGATTGTTTAGATCTTAAAAAGTTCTATGGTTGTGAAATCAAGGGCAGTAACTGAATTCTTTTTCTTTATGGTTATTCTGAAATAACTATATTTTAAATTTAATCAACGTCACAACAAAAAAAAAAGATGTTACAGCATAAATCCTACATTAAGATCAGTCTATGGAATTGCAGTGTTTCACTTTGAAGTCTGTGGTCTTCTCAAAATTCAATACAGAAATATAGTAGCAGTCCAAGGCTAGAGAGGTGATTTTGGAATATCAAAAAGTATGATTACATATAGAATATTTTCCCATTTCCACCAGCTATTAAAAAATAAAAGAAACAAAGAAACAAGAAAGAAAGAGAATAGGAACCCATGAACTGACTCTTACAGAAAATATGGCAGTCTTAGGCCAGTAAAGTTTTTTAGCATACATACAGCGGTAAAAACCAACTGAAAACACAGAAATATAGCTTTATTAAAAGGGTTAATAAATTCTTAATAAATAGATTGACACCTATAACAGGTATTGAGCTCATTCATATTTGTTTCCTTACAAGTAATAATCTAGTAATATTGACATGCTCTGAAAAGGCTTGTCTTGGCAAGAAAACATTAGTTGTTTCATAATAAATATTTTACACATAGTGTTTATTCTTATAAACATGACTGAGTCAAGCTTAATCCCACCTCTAATAATATTATTCACATGTGATCAACTTGCTGTGACTAACAGCTTTACATCTTCGTTAGTTTGAAATCCGTAAGTGTGACTTTTACTAAAGCCTGATTCCCTTGTAGGTATCAAATGGTGAAGTGAATTTCAAGAAGCTCTTTGGGGTTGTCAGCCCCTTCCTTTCTTTCCCCTTGGCTCTTCCCTCTTCCTTTCCTTATGCAAACACACATACTTTGTCATTGTGAAAGGATTCCAATGGAACACAAAAGATACAGGATACACAATTCCTCAGTAGAGATGTTGTTCAGGAAAATGTAGCAATTAATGACTATCCAGTCAAAGATAAATACAAAACTTTCTATTTCAAATTTCCCAGATGTCAATTCTGCCAAGTACTGTTTTCCACATAACTCAAGGTAGATGAAAATCCAATTTCTGTCCTTGAAAATAGTGTGTCTGATGTTTTTCTGAACTACCTTGTTTTCCAGATACTAAGAGAAAGGAAAAATCTTTTCACTGGCCTTAAACAGAAACATAGTTTAGTTTGCTTTTCTGCCATAAATCACAGAAAAATTAAAAGTTTAAACAATTTTGCCAACAACTCACCTGTCCTTAATCTGTCCATCTCTTTGTCCACAAAGCAAATCAAATATTCAGGATAAAGTTTTTTAATTTCAAAACTGTCTTTTTATTATTTTAGTTCCTATTATTATCAATACAGATACGAAAGGAATTTTGTATGAAGGAAAAACCATCCTTTTTCCGAAGTATTTCAGAATCCAAAAATGAGAGGCCTGCTGCTTAGATCTAGATAGTTACAGTTTGATACACTGTTCATTTTAGTACAAACTCCCAAAGATTCCAACAGTACCTAATTGGAACAGTATCTTCTGTCAGTACCTGTCCTCAGCCTTTGTCAAAAACATGCAATTTTTTGACAAGGCAAAGAGGCAGCATACTTTTCTGTCTGATTGCCAGTTGACACACATGAGCCAACCAGCCAACCATGCTTCTTGGAATCATAAATCCTGATGAAAATCACTCATTTCAATTTCATATGCTTTTCAGTAAGGGAACTTGGAGAGTGTCTCTCCCTTAACAGGTGGTGTGCCTATGAAGTCATTCTCCTCTTCAACTGATAGAAGTGGTGTGGCTAGCCAGTGGTGTGGAGGATTTTGTGAACAGCTGGCTAGCTGAGAAAGGTCACGGCGGCATAATACCGTTGGTTAAACAAGAAGGAGATAAGCATGGGAACTAGCAATTAGTGTAAGGCAGGGATGTTGTGCCCTTGGTACAATAGCAGGATAAGGAGGGTGATCTTAGGTTAGAAATATGGAGAAACACAGAAAAGCTGTAACAGTATACCCACAAGAATGTAAAACTAGGTGCAGCTGGCTGATAAGCAACTAACCAATAATGAGCTCGCTTTTTGCAATATGTATTAGTCTCATTAACACCAATATAAATATGTGTGGCTATCAATAAAGTTTGGGATTTGCTGATCATTTGTATTAAGTGCCGCTTTTCTCCCGCCGACTCCAACAAATTGGTGACCCAGGAGAGATAGCTGTAACGTGATACCACAGTGGATCGGTGTCGAAGTTCGGGTCCTGCCACAGCAAGGACGGCGAATAAGCACTGCTGGAAAAGCAAAAGGTGCCGCGCCCTAGGTGACCTCAACAGAGAGCCTGGCCAATACGTGCTGCCGAGGCCTTGTGGGGCTGCAACAGTGCTGACGATTTAAAATGGAAATGGAAAGGCAAGCAGCATATGATTTATTTACTTGCTTTTTTAAAAAAGCGTCAGGTTAAGGGCATAGATTTGCAGAAAGAGCTTCCTGGGTTGTTAGCTTACGGGTATGCACTAGGAGTTTTTCAAAATCCTCATACAGTGCATGAATTAACGGAGTGGCGTAAGTTTGGGGACAAGCTGTGGGAGGCAGCTATAGATGAGGATAAAACTGCAAAAAAGTTGGGAAAGCTATGGCGAGTCATGCACAATGAGTTATTACAACATCAGGCAGAACAGAAAGCTGCACAGCAATCTAGTGTAGCATATGATAAGAATAAGAGTTACGGGGACTTGTCAGATTGTCCGTTACCCCCTGCCACATCTACAGTCATTTTGCCACCAACATCGGCTCCTTCTTCAAGTAGCAGCCCTCCCCCCACATGCGCTCTAGCAGCACCCCCCACGGGCGCTCTAACAGCATCGTCCGCACCGCCTGTACCATGCCCAGACCCTCCCCCTCCTCCTTCTCCTTGTAATGAGCCAATCCCTGGGGCAGAAAGTGACCTAGCGGGGGCCATTGCACGAGAGCGAAAGGAGGTGTGGGCGGGGGTAGCAAAAGAGATCTTGGATACGGGGGACAGTGAGGCTATAGCAGCAGGTATGGATGTTGCTTGTCCGGTGGTATTTACACCTCTGGCAGGGGGCGGGTATCAAGCAACAATTACGGCGCTGGATTGGAAGCTACTTTCACAATTACGGTCCACAGTTAGTCAGTTTGGGGTGACCAGTGAGCCTGCAAAGCAAATGTTTGACTATATCTGGGGGACTCAGGTGTTACTGCCGGCTGATTGCAGAGAAATAGCGAAGCTTATCTTCACTCAGCATCAACAGCTCTTGTTTAATGCACACTGGCAAGCAGTCTGCCAGGAATGCGTAGCAACAGCACGGCACCCAGGTGACCCGCTACACGGAATAACCCTAGAGGATCTAATGGGTTTAGGGCCTTTTCTTCGTACAGAAGCACAAGTGTTAATTGGTCCCGATAAATGTTGAGAGGCTATGCGCCTGGTACGACTGGCCATAGACAAGATAAAAGAATCAGGTGGGGTTCCCTCTTATATGGGAATAAAGCAAGGAAGGGATGAATCATCTGGATCTTTTATAGATAAGGCAGCCACTGCTATCGAACGGGCAGGAGTCCCTGACTTCATGAAAGGTGCTTTGTTGAAACAATGTGCACTCCAGAATTGCAACCAGGCTACGAGGAACGTATTAAAGACCCTAGGAGCTAATTGGTCTATAGAAGAAGCATTAGAATGATTGGCAAATATGCCCGTAGGAAATCAGGCGATGTTAATAGAAGATATTAAGGAGTTAGGAGTAGGATTACAGAAACAAGCAGCAGCCTCACAGAGTCAGGTGTTAGCTGCTCTTGCACCCCTACAAGCAGTGGCAACAAATGCTCCGCGGGCTCCATCTACTGGCTGATTTAAGTGTTACTGGTGTGGAGGTACAGGTCACACGCCAACGGGCTTGTCAGGCAGCTAGCGTCTGGTGTCAAGGTTGTCTTTCGGACTCCCACAACACCGCAGCTTGCCTGCGCCGCTCGGGAAACGTGAAGGTCAGCACGCCTAACAGCTGCCGCGTCCAGACACAAGTAGCCACTGTCAACACCTCAGCCCAGCTCCACTACAACCAGCCACCGCCGGGAGCCTCGGGCTGGACATGGCAGCCTCAGTAGCAGTAACATTGATGACCACCCAACCGGAAAAGCTGCCAACTGGAATAAAGGGACCAATCATTATTGATGGACAACCTATGGGAGCTTTGTTGCTGGGACGATCATCGGCCACCATGATGGGATTATTTGTTATAACTGGGGTAAGAGACGCCAATTATACCGGGGAAATTTGTGTCATGGTGCATACTCCTTTTCCACCGATACGAATCGAGAAAGGACAAAGGATAGCCCAATCGGTTCCATTGGAACAGATGACTAAAACATTGCCCCCTCATCAATCACAATTGAGGGGAGAATGAGGCTTTGGTTCCACTGGAGGACTTACTTTATTAACAATGAATTTGAATGATCAGCCAAAGCGCACTGTAATAATATATCAGGGTGGGACACAAACCTTGGAAGGTTTATTAGATACTGGTGTGGACTACAGCATTATTAGTCCAGATTGCTGGCCCCATAACTGGCCATTACAACCAACCACAGTGACAGTTACCGGGGTTGGGGGTTTAACGCTTGCAAGAAAGTCACCTATGTTATCTGTAACTATTGATGGAAAGACTTTACGGAGTGTTTTCTCAGTTGTACCTTTGCCCCCTACTGTGCAGTGCCTTATTGGTCGGGACATTTTGGCTCAAATGGGAGTAGTGCTGACAAATGCACCCTTTGGACTAGTGGTCATTGCGTGGACTTTCCCAATCCCGCTGACCTGGACCATGGATGTTCCAGTGTGGGTTAAGCAATGGCCATTAAAAAGGGAAAGTCTGGAACAAGCACATATACTAGTACAAGAACAATATAAGCAAGGTCATTTACAGGTCAACAAATTCAAAAAATACATGATGCTCTGAAACTACATGGGTTGGTTGTAGCTCCTGAAAAAATTCAGTTATCTGCACCCTGGAAATATCTAGGATGGACATTTACCGGTCAGGTTGTTACCCCCCCCAGAAATTGCAATTAAATATTAAAATACATACATTTCATGATGCACAAAGGTTACTTGGTGATCTGCAATGGCTGCGCCCTATTGTGGGCATCCCAAATGAGTTATTAGATGAACTTCGAACTTTACTAAAAGGAACTGATCCGGCACAGCCTGTCCATATAACCTCTGAGCAGGTTAAGGCACTTCAACAGATAATGGACTGTGTGACACAGGGCAGTGTCCGGAGATGAGATCTTAACCTCCCTATACAGCTGACAGTCTGGTGTGGAACTAAATATTTACTGGGTGCACTTACTCAGCAAGACAGAAAAATGGGGGAGGCATGGGCCTTGGAATGGATATCTCCTCCACTTCAACAGCATAAGACCCTCCTTCAAAAAATTGAAATTTTGACTGACTTGCTCAAGAGGGGTCGTGAACAGGCGTTACAGATTACGGGAAAGGAGCCTGATCAGATATGGATACCAATGAAGAAAGATACATTGACCTGGTACCTGATAAACAGTATGGGGATCCTAAGACAGGGCAATGGCAAGGTCCTGCTAAGGTATTATATTGGGGCCACAGATATCTCTGTGTTTCTACCCCTACAGGATCCTTGTGGGTACCTGCCAAATGGATCCGAGCAGCTGTGTTAGATGGAGCCGGACCTCAGTCAACTGAGCAAGGAAGACCGCTGGCGAGGGGAGACGAAGCTGTTGATCACCCTTCAACCAATACTTCTTAAGCTGAAAGGACAGTGTAGCTTTGCCGTTGACTGAGCAATTGACCAGTGCAAATCTCTAGATAATATACTAAGCCTGCTTCTGGTGCTTTCTACTTTTTTTAGAGGGCCTGAGGATTTAGCTTGTATTAAGTGTCATAATAGACAGTGTGCTGCATGGATATTGCTTTTTTGCGAGGGTTGTCAGCAAACTAAGTGGGTGCATCAGTCCCAATTACCTGAGCTGTGGTGCAGAAGCTGTGCATTTTATTGGCAGCGGAATTCCTGGCAGACAGAACTCCAGGCCTTTACAGGGTTACCTGGCCGCCAAGGGTTACAGTTGTACGAATCCTCGGAACAAAAAATTCTTGCATGGTTCGGTGGGAAACCCAACACTCAGTCAAATGCACTTCAGGGCAATCTCAATCGCTTATCTTACAGTCTAAGTGTGGGTGGGGTATTCCCCTTTCACAGTTAGATGTAATAGGTCTGATTCTGGGGAATCAAGATCCCAACCAAGCGTGGGACGATTGCCTAAGAGGCCTAAAAAGATTAAATCTGGGCAGATCAGGGAAGAAAAAGGGAAAAGGAAAGAAGAGATATTCTTAATAGTTTGTGATAAACACGTTAATTTCCCAAATGTCTGGGTGGTTCAAAGCAGCACCCGGGAAGATCAGGGCGATGTGGCAGACTTATACTGCTGCTTTACTAATCTTTGCCCTCTTAATGGACAGCCCAGACATTGCCGGAGGAGTGGGAACCCATCAAGCATGGGCCCCACCTCAGCCAAAGACTGATATTTGGGTCACCATGGCAAATTTGACTAACCAGGAGGCTATTTGCCTGTCATTATCTTCTCCCGGTAATCCATTTACAACCTGTTTGGTTGGGGTACCAGCGGATCCCTGGCCATGCCCGTCAAGAATAGCCACCTGCAGGACCAGTGACGCTAGGTTCAGTATAGATAACTGGGACCAGTGGATTTCTCATTTTCCCACAGCACCACAGGAACCCCAAGAATTGGAGCTGTTAGGCTCAGTGATGGCAGATGCATGCCTTAAATTTAGCCATAAAAGTCAGCTGCCAGCCAAGAACCATTCTACTATTGTAACTTCCAGCATGGCTGTCTACCGTAATGCAACAGCCTGGTGCAATTATACCACAAATAAGGCGTCAATTTCATCAAATGACCCTATTCAATTACCAGCAGGTTACTTTTTAATATGCAGGGACCGTGCTTGGCCCGGTGTCCCATCGGTGCTGAGCGGGGGGCCCTGTACAATTGGACGGTTGTCTCTACTCACACCCAATACGTCCATGATCTTAAATATGAGCCGCCACCATCACCGGAATAAAAGAATGGCTCATGCATTTACTGCTGATTGTAAAGACGATGTAAAATTTTGGTCTCCAGGGTCCATAGTGGCAGCATCCTTTTTGACTCCAGGAGTATCGGCAGCAGGTGCCCATGCCATTTTAAATAAGTTTGAATGTTGGCTTGCTAAACAAACCAATGCCACCTCTTTGTCACTTTCTAGCCTTTTGCTTGATGTTGATTCTATTCGCCATGCAACGCTTCAAAATAGGGCTGCAATTGACTTCCTTTTACTTGCACAAGGCCGTGGCTGTGAAGCATTCGAGGGTATGTGTTGCATGAACCTCTCTGATCATTCGCAGTCCATCCACTCCCAGCTCTCTGAATTGCGAAGACTAACTGGAAACTTACAGGTAGAATCAGGCTTCGGTATTGATGGATGGCTCAAATCTTTAGGCCTGGGATCGTGGTTACGCTCTATTGTTAAGGTTAGCATTATCGTAGGCATTATAGCTTTGTTAGTAGTGTTAATTTTGCCTTGTTTTTGCATATGCTTACAGAACATGATATCTGCTGCATTTAATCAGAGCATGATTGTTCAACAGAAAAACGGGGGAAGAGGGGAGGATTTTGTGAACAGCCGGCTAGCTGAGAAAGGTCACGGCGGCATAATACCGTTGGTTAAACAAGAAGGAGATAAGCATGGGAACTAGCAATTAGTGTAAGGCAGGGATGTTGTGCCCTTGGTACAATAGCAGGATAAGGAGGGTGATCTTAGGTTAGAAATATGGAGAAACACAGAAAAGCTGTAACAGTATACCCACAAGAATGTAAAACTAGGTGCAGCTGGCTGATAAGCAACTAACCAATAATGAGCTCGCTTTTTGCAATATGTATTAGTCTCATTAACACCAATATAAATATGTGTGGCTATCAATAAAGTTTGGGATTTGCTGATCATTTATATTAAGTGCCGCTTTTCTCCCACCGACTCCAACACAGTGGTTTCAATAGTTACTGAGGGAATGAAAGATAGATACCAAAGAAAAATATCCTGTATCTTTTTTTCTGCCATGTGTTGGAACAAGCAAATGGGCAGAAACAACATTGCAAGTGTGGGAAATGACAAAAATATCACATCAAACTGCCATTCCTTTATGTTTTAATGTACAATGAAGTACAAAAATCTAATGTATTAGAACTCTAACAACAGTACATAAGGTTATGCCCCAGTCAATGTCTTTAAATACAGGATACAGCTGTCTGTCTGAAAGGTTTTATGTCTACCAATATTTGGCTCTAAATATGAGCTGCAAGTGCATATCCCCCAAGAACAGGTAAGAACTAATGCAGACAACACACTGTAACATTAAAAAGCACTTCATTTTTTTTCTGTACAAGCTGACTTTTGAGTTTGGGCTTAAAATACTCCCCTTTGACTTGGAAATAAAATAATATTGACATTTTATACATGAATGTGTACTTTGAAAGAATGAGTGTGGTGTCAATTTGGGAAATCCTTACGATTTTGCACATATGAACTGAGTACTTTTGAACTCCTTTTGTGATTCCTATTCCAGTAGAATCACAGGATACAAAGCTATTACATGAAGGGGGTTTATGGGACTTTCTGGGTGTCAGGCCAATTCTGACTCGTCACTGAATGCATCAGCAGATGTTTACATCATCAAAGCTTAATCAGAGGAAATAAGGAATTAGGATTTATCCATATCATCATAGGTCAGTTGAGATGCACAGTCATAAATAAATAAATGGATTTGTGAATGGGTATGTGATTTCTAAAGTGCTGTAATAATTTTAAAAGCTTTTGGTGTAAAATATGGACTTTCCTAAAGAATATTATTGAATAATGTACAATTTACATTCCCTGAATGAAATTGGAAGGAAGAAAATGAAGTCAGAAATGCTGGGCCACATCTATCAAATATCTTTTTTTTTAAATTATAATGTTCCACTTGAGGGTAAAACCTCTCTTTTAGCCAAGTCCTCAATTTTTTAGTCATGTAGGGGAATGCATTCATCATTTCCTTCAAATGTAGCTTTTGTCGCACTGCTTCTGATTTTAGAATGCATCCCACTAGCTGACAAAGACTGACACAATGAATTTTTATCCTTTCAAATAAAACAAAGTTAGAACAAGGAAAAAGAAATTGTAAAAGAAGGAGAAAATAATTTAGAACTCTATTTTTTATAACCTATTAAGAGACAGCATATTAGAAAAGAGATTGTATATATAGTTTCACAAGTGGAATGTTTGCCAAATGTCAACTAATTGTAGGAAAGGGAGTTAGAAAAATTTATATTGAAAATTTAATTCTAAAGACAGAACACTTGAGCCAAAGATTGATAACTAATTGTTGGAATGCAAGCCTCTCTGTTTTTCTCAGAAAGATGAATGCAGAGGTTGAATTAAAGCCTTTAGAGAAATTAAGATATATTAAGCCACATAGATATAAAGTAGAAATATAAGTTTAAGTGGAAGTGTAAGTTATAGTTTTAAATAAGTAGAAATACATTTTAAGTACCTTAAGAAACTGTGTTGGCTAGTAAAGGCCCTAAGGCCTAGTTTAAAGTTCAGTAACTTAGCTGTGGACATAACAAAAACATAGCAAAACTTTGCTTCCATCTCTAAAACAAATAGAACTATAGGCATACATAGATATAACCATTCACATAAATAAATAAACTTGTATATGTAAATTTTAAGTAAGAAAACAGATAGTATATTTGCCTAAATAAATAGTATTATATGCATAGTTTTTTAGGTAAGAACTGACACTACTTTCATACATTTAAAATTAAGTTTAGATTAGTTTAGAAATAATGTTTTATAATTGTGGTTTTAGCTATTTAGATGTTTTATAAATAAAATACCCTGTAATGAGGTGTAAGAGAAATCAACCACAGCAACAAGAAGATTGAAGAACAACAAGATAAAGAAAATAAGAAAGAAGAAGAGAAAGCTGTTGTTCCTACTGCTACTGTTCAGAACATGGGACTACGCCAAGGAACAACTGCTGCTGCTGCTGCTGTTCCTACACGGAGCCCTGGGACTCTATGCCAGAGGTTCCTGCTGCTGCTGCCTGGAACATCAGACTCTATACCTGAGAACAACTGTTATTGCTGCTGCCGCTGCTCCTGCACAGAACCTGGGATTCTATGCCACAGAGCAGCTGTTGCAGCTGCAGCTTTTGTTTGAGATTCTATGACAAAAAGTTTTTAACACAGACTTTATTATGTTAACATGGACTTTAATACCTTGAACTCTTTACCTTCGAGACTGATGTATTCATACAATAAACAACTTTACTACCACTAACAACTGCTCTTGCCTCTTTGAGGACCCCAGACCCAACACAAGCTAGACAACTAATTGAAAGGAGGCTTAATATAAAGGCCAAATAATTTAGCCTTCAAAAGGAAAACTTACAGGGTCAGATTACAAAGCTAATAAATGAAAGGTGTCTGGAATGAAAAATAAGAACTGGTGTTGAAAACAGCATAGAATTTTGAGAACTGAATAAACTGAAGGTTATAAAAAAGACTAGTATTGGAGACAAAAATGTGAACATAAACTGGACTCCTCAGTGCTGGAAAAAAACGCTACATATTGTTAGAGTTCTCGCACTTATAGAAAGATGTACGAAACCATCATCCTGCACAAGAGAAAACAAATTCTGTTTTGAATAGACAAAATGCATCTAAGGAACAGAAGAAACTTGAGCCCTGACATGACAGCTAAAGTTATGGCTAACATACACACAGTGGAAAATTAAATGCCATAACCTTCCCAAATCTGGAAGCAGTTATCTAAACTAAATTTTGTGAGTGTTGAATAGAGCTGTGGTTTCTCACATATGTTTATATAACTATGTGTTCACACACTCCTGAAAATTTTAGGGGTTTTCTCTCAAAGGTGTTGTATAACCTTAATACAGTGTTAATTATCACTACTCAAATCCTCTCTGACTGAAACACTCTCATGATTTTAGCTTATTTCTCTATGTTGATTCCATGCTATCTTTACAATTTGCCATTCAGAAACTGGTTCTGCTATTCCTTATGACTTTCTCTTATCATTTTTTAAGCTTACAAACACAGAGTATCACCATCAGAAAAATAGTAAGAGTAGTTATTTTCATACATAAGGTCTAAAAACATGTATTACTTCATGTAATCACTTGAAAAAAAACCAAACCTCTGAAGTAATTCAGTCAATTACGCAAACCAAACAGATCAATGTGAGTCAATAAGGAAAATTATACCCAAAAAGAACAACAGTATGGAGTTGTTTAGTGAACAGTAGGTTTATTTGCCAGGAAAAAAAAATTATTCAGAGTATGGAAATAGCAGGACTCTGAAAACTGAGAGGACCACAAAGGTAATAGTGATTGGGCCTCCAAGTCAGGTGTTTGTAGGTTTTAGAGTAGTCATAATTTTGAATCCAAATAAAAGGCAGAAAATGAAAAATAGTTTTGCAAGAATTCCACTCCAACTTGAAAATTTAATATAGATTGTTCACCAAGCCCCTTGTAGCCTTTGATAGCTAAATTTCTGTTTAATAAATCTTAAAAACCAGCTTTAAGATCCTTTATCAGGCATCCATAAAATAATTAGGAGTTAAAAAACAAACATTTCTCAAATAAGTTTACGAACCTTATAGTAAAATTCTAAATTCAGATTCAGGTTTTCAATGACCTAGTAAGGTTCACAGTGAGGGTGCTTCTGACGTGAAACTCTGCTGGGTACAAAGATTACTTCTATAAACACAGTAGAGACAACCACAAACATGAAACAATGTCCAAATACACACTGTTGTACATTATGATTAGAATGCTACAGAAATATTGGTACTCTTTATGCTCCATACAACTTAGATGCAACAACCAGTATTCAATCTTTTAAATTTACCATTTAAATTCATGTTTAGGCTCTTGCAAGTTAAAAAAAATTTACAGCATAACGTGAGCTGATATGTACATACTTGAGGGCAGATTTCCAAATATATTTAGGCTTCAATGGGATACCCAGTGATATTTAAATAAGCACATCAGGTATCAAGTTTTATGATAACTATAACCATCATCATGGTTAAATCTACCTTTGTGGGTTTGGGGTCTTTTTGTGGGCTTGGGGTATTTTTGAGGTAGCTTAAAAGCAGTACAAGAGAAAAAGAGATACTTCTTACCTTGTCTGAAATAAATAGGGCAGGAGATCTTTCTCCTTTTTTATGCCTTTATTAAAAAGAAATCAGCTTGGGTGGGGAGAACTGATGGGTCACGCACACACTGCCGCTGCTCCCAGGAGTGGCATGGAGGAGGAGGCTGATTGCAGCTTTGTCCACTGGTATGCATTCCAGTCCTCACAGGAGCATCACGAAATCCCCATTCTACAGTCTGACATTCGAGGTCCTCTTTCTAGCTGACATCCTTTAGGTTAGGGTGAGGGGTAAAAAGGATCTTAACAGACACTGGATTCAGTTGCTCACTTTTAGACATCACTTAGATCTCTTAATTCCATGTTGGCTCATTGTTTTAGGGGTTTTTTTCTGGATTTGGTATGGTGTTTACACCTTTGCATGCTGGTTCCTCATATTTGCATGTCAGCTCCGATCTCACCTTTTCAGTCCCAGGTGCCATCTCCCAGGAAACAGCGGCAGGGGGGGAAGGGGATACTCGATGGGAGAGGGATTTGTAACCATCAACAACAGGTAATTAAAGAAAAACTATTAACAACAGGTGATTACAACATGAAATTATTAACAACAGTTGGAGTTAAAACTCCAACTTAGCAGCAATTGGTTTGACCTGTTAATTTTTTTTTTTTTAAATGGACAACTTTTCTACTCATAACATTGTCCACTGTTCATTAGCACTTATCACACATTACTGAGCAGCAGAAAAATAGCTTTCAGTAAAGTATTTGGATTATTAAAAGTGCTGCAATTAAAGGAAGAAAGAAGGGATCTCTAAAGATTTATAGAAACAGGCCTTTTTCAGAAAATACTGTTTATTTATTATTCTAATAATTAATATTTCCATAGGTGAAAACATGTGTTACTGCATCAAAAATAAATTTATTTCACTCAGCATACTAGAATGGAAGAGTATGCTCAATGCACTTGATGCAAGTCAAAATCTGCACTTAAGAAGACTACTTAGGAAGAGGAAGACAAAACATCATTCTAAACTATAAACCCCCTTGGTTCCATTCTGTTGTTATTAGAATTGCTTCTCAATTTATCATCCCATGTCATCAAATGAACAGATCAATTCGTTTTTCATCTTGACTATAGCCTATAAAGCTATAAACAACAAGATGGACTGACCTCTCAAACCTTTATAATAATTTTGCAAATCTTTATTGATATAATTTTTAAAAGCCCTCTTGTAGGTGAGTTAAGAGATGACTATTTTACAATAGAACAGGCTATTCCTAAATAATATAAAATCAGCATAAATATTTATTTTACATTTTAATATTGATACCATGATGATACTGATACATCAGTGGGTGATGATGCTTTCTAAAGGCACTTTGACAGGCAGGAGGAAAGAACAGGAATTTCAAGTTCAACTCGTGGAAGTGCCAAGTCCTTCAACCTGGGAAGAAGCAACTAAAAGCTTCTGGGTGGAAAAGGACCTGAGGATGCTGGTGAGCATAGAATCACAGAATCATTAAGGAAATCATTGAGTCGGACCATTAATCTAGCATCATCTTGTTCAGCACTAAATCACATCTCCAGGTGCCACATCCACATAAAACAGAACACAAATCAGCAATGTGTCTTTAGAGCAAAGAAGGCTAATTGGCAGCTTGCTCTGCTTTAGGCAGAGTATTGACAGCAATTTGAGGGAAGTTGTTCTTCTGTTTACACTGCTGATGCCAACTCTGAAGTACTGTATTCAGTTCAAGACAGACATGGATGTACTGGCGATAGTCAAGTAAAGGGCCATGAAGATGACTAAGGGACTGGAGTGTCTTTCCTATGAGGAAAGGCTGAGAGAACTTGAACTGCTCAGTTTAAAGTAGAGGACACACAGAGGGGTCTTATCAAGATCACTGAAGGAAGGATACAAAAAGGACAGTCAGACTCTTTTACATGGTGCCCATTGACAGGACCAACAGAAATACAGGAGTTTCCCGCTGAGTAAAAGGAAATATTTTTATACTGAGAGGGTGACTGAACAATGGCACTGGAAAACTTCAAAAGCCATCTGGATATGGCTCAAATTTCTCTAAAATTATTCCAGAAAATGGAGCATTATCTATATGTTAAGTCGATATTATGCCTTCAGTGTAGTGGAATTCATGAAGAGTTTGAAGAGAGCATTACTTTTGCTACATTAATGAACTTAAGAACTTCTATTTCTTAAGTAAATATAAACTTAATCCAGCAAACAGATTACCTTAGTCATTACAATGACAGTGGTTTCACTGGTTTCAGACATATAATTCAAAAAGAAAAAAAAATTCCTGAGTACAGACTAAATATTTTTTTCCTTCTCAAATTTTCTAAGATCTCCCTGTTAGTTTTTTTTCTTATATCTGCTTATGGACCTGATTGTAGGATACCAAATGAATTATTTCAAAGCAGTTTAGCATCACTATCTTTTCCATTTATGATGGCTACTGATTGAAGTGGCATGCTGGAAAGCACAAATATTATTAATATTTTAGTTTGCTTGAATTGTGTTTTGTTAAGAACTAAAGTATCTCAATATATGATTTATACTACTTTCAGTTATTTTGACACAAACCTTCAGATATAGATAGTTCATATGACAATATTATTATACATTTATTTTCAAAATTCCCAAAAATGGTCAAATAAAAACAAAGCAGTGTGACACCAATGGGCTATAGTCAGGTCTTAGGTATGTCCTCCCCCTCTGCCATACATACATCCTTCTCCCTTTTTTCTGTCTCTAATAGGCTGTGAAACCATGTCTCTGGAGGGCTGTTCAGGTCCACTCCAGCTAGCTATTGACCCTAGCCCATACGGTCTTACATGGATAAACGCAAAAGATGAGAAGCGTTCTTCTCCACGTGGTAATGTTCTCTCTTTATTCCAGGAGACACATCAGATGAACAAACACATGGGAGAAAGAGGGCGTTCCTCTGTGCCAGGAGACTTTTATACCCGGGGAATGGGGTCGGAGGAAGAGGAGCACAGCCAATGGGATGTCAGTGAGGAGTGGCAAGGAGAGGGGTAACCCAGGGGAGAGACCACCGGGGGGTACTGGGGTGGGTGAGGGAAAGACATGGTGGGGAGAAGAACAAACCATGTGATATAACACCAACTATTCAGTGCAATATAAGGACTATGCAGTGCAAATTTCCAATCATCCACTGCAAAACAACAGCTAAATAAACTATTTAGTGTAATACATCACCAGGCAGTGTGGTTTGTCTTAATATAAGAACACCAGGTGGATATTACAGGAAAAACTGGCTGAGTCCTCCATAATTAATACAGTCCACAGAAGAGGGAGCAGAGGTATTTCTGATTGACTTTGGTGTACACGGGCCTATAAAAGGACATAAAATATTGCTGGAGACTAGGCCAACTGGGCAACTGCAATCCTGGGGCTGCAAGCAGTTTACAAGGGATTCCTGCAGAGTACATCCCATCTCAAGATGAGGAATACTCACTTTTGGATAAATGTGCAAAAAGTGCTAAGATTCAAGCAAACATAGAGACAAAATCCTGCAATAGTTTCATAAGTCCTTTGCCGCTTTTGTGGTAAATAGGTGTGATTTGTGCTGACAAAATCGAAACAGTAATCAATATTGATACAGTAATTAATATTTGGAAATAATAAAACAGTTAAAAGGTAAATGCCAAGAAAGGAAAGGGGAGGAGGACCCCCCCCCCCCCACCTTTTCCTGCAGATGTTCAGAACAGGAAGAAGCAAGAGATAACTATTACTAAATTTATCTGGAAGAGAGGAGAATTTGGTTGGACACCAGGAAAATGTTACTTATATGAGATTTATTGTTTTAACATTGGAACACAATATTGGTTTATATTATATTAGCTTTGGCTTACACTATACCAGCTTGGTGCGCATGTGTAATCCAAAAGGTGAAATAAAGGATACGAGGAAGAAGAGAGACCTTCCTCCAAGATGACCCCCAAAGAGTGGTGCGACCCCCAAAAAGAATGGTGGAGCATGCATCGTTAAGGTGACGATGAGGGCGGTGATACAGGTGTGACAAATCCAAACTGGGAGGAGATGGTGATGACATACAGCATAAAAAGGGGAATTCTGGCTTGACAAGCTTGTACGTGAGATGGTGGGGGTCCAAAAGCCCTGTACTCCGTAACCCACACGTACCCCATGCGGCTATTTTTTTGTTTTGTTTTGTTTGCTTATGTGCTGTTATCAGAACCAAATTATTCCTTATTTTAACCAAATCATATTGTCAATATTTTGAGTGTATTCAATTTTATATATATTAAGCTACTTAATTAAAACTGCTGCTACATTTAATTTTGTTTGGTTTTTATTGATTGGATAATTGGGCAAATATAACACTTTGAAATTGGGAATTCTGCATCACCAAATGTACACAAAGACTGTAAACCTGTAGGTTTCTAGCTGAACCTGTCTATATTATAACCCTTCAGTCATAAACTTGAGCAAATCTGAAACTAGATGGATCTAGCTGCACCTGGACTTCTCTGAGAAGTTTTAAAAAGCAAGGGGTCTCATTAAGGGTTGTGATTCAACAGGAGGGACCACAACCTCGTGGTCATAATCCATCATAATAGCTCATAGAGTTTTTATATATTGCATTGGCAACATTTAGATACTGTATTAAACCTAAATCTAATCATAATTACACACATAATCACTGTGTTCTCCTTCTCACACCTCGCAAACCTTCTTTCAACTACTCTGCTGTGAGAATCACAGCAAGGTAACACCAGAATGACAAGGATGTGTTAGTGTCATCAAAGTGAACAGTCCCAGCACGGCAACAAACACCAGAACAACAATGTGTCCCTTTTTGCATGTAATGGGGTTGAAGAATCAAATAATCAACTCTGATTATTTGCTCCTGCCCACCAGGGACATACCTAGCCCCCTACTGAGGGACAGCACAGTCACAGGTTGTTTGTATCAAAAAGGATATGGCTCAATCAGAAAAATTATTCAGGCAAGTTAAGCAAAATGAAAGTAAAAATTTAGGCATCCATAAAACTTGATAACACTTTGTCCTAGGTTGACTATATGATGCTTTTATCTCCAATCGTCTTGTTCTGTTTATGCTGAATAATAAGTTTTGCACCTTTAAGACTTGTTCCAGAGAGTGGAGGGGGGAGAGAAGAAGCGCAGCTTGTTTTCAGACACTGCTCTCACTCCTCCACATTCCTGCTCCTGGACTGTGTTGTCTGCGGATGGACAGACAGTGGGACAGAGCTCTCCTTTGTTTTAGTTAGTTTTAGCTAGCTGAGGCAGAGGAGTTCCCTGGACTGTGGTTTTTTTCCCTTTTCTTTGGACCTGTTTAAACCTGCTCTGGACCGAACACCCAGCAGAGCACCGGCAGCTCACAACTGTGGCCACTGGGCCGGGCCTGGGCCAGGCATTTCTAGCACCAGAGGGACTGATAAGAGACTGAGTGAGCTGAGCTGCAACCCCAGGAGGGGACTTTTCGGAGTTTGTCATCTCTTTTGGAGCAGCAAGAGGTTCTACTCTTTAATATTGTTTAGGTTTTATTGTTTAATAAACAGGTTTTTTTCCACTTTTCTCCAAGGAGGTATTTTCTCCCAGACAGGTTTGTGGGGAGGAGCCAATTGAATCTGTTTTCCTAGAGGAGCCCCTTTGGCGGTTCTCTCCCAAATTTGCCCTGAACCAGGACACGCTTTCTTAAGGTGTGAGATCTTAGTCATTAATCTTCCTTTATCACTAATCTAAATTATGCTGAAATCTGAAAATACATTACATAATACACTGAGAATACCATTTATTTTTGACACAATTAAGACCATAATACTAAAAAATACTTTCCCATTCTTTTAGCCCAATCTTATTATTTTTTAATTATTGCCCTGTAGAATTCCCTTCATAATCTTACTGAGTTACATTTCAAAAGCAATCACTCCAATTAGGAGTTAACTGAATTGTCTTACAAGGAGATTAGAATTTCCTTGTATTTTTAAAATTCAATGTATTTTTAAAATTAGTAATCAGTTTGCTTATTTCTTCTTCTGCTAAGAGTATCCTTTAGTTTAAATATGTCTCTTTTAGTATATGCCCCAATAATTTTTTTTTCTAATCCTCACAAACTGGGAGAAATCTTTTTTTTTTTTCCTTAGTTCTTGTCATGAACTATCATAGTGTGACCTGGGGGGCAAGGGGAATGTGCTACCACAACTCCTTCTGAAACCAAGACTACAGCAGATACACTTACTGCTATTTTCTAATAAAACAGCTTTATCATATCGTATCTTAACTCATTCTGACAGACAGCTAATTTACTTAGGATGTGTATATTTTTAAATGCCAAGATCATTAACAAAATTGTGAAGCAAGAATATTTGCAAATCTTTTTCTTTAGTTTCACCATTTATAATCTCATGCCAGACAAGTCAGCATCTGACACTCAATTCCGTTATCCTCTGCCAGCATAGGATCTTTGTCAATCTTTCATTATTCCTCATCCTCCCTGATAGTTTCATGTGCAGTACTGAATGCCAGGTGCATCACAAAAATGCTAGAGCAGTTTAATTATTTTTCCCCCAGATTTTCGTCTATAGATGATGAGACATTTTGAACGAAACAAGTCTGTTAACCACATATGTAGTGATTTGCAATAATTAAACTTGTCCTGAATTTTGTTTTCTTTTGTTTTCCATGCTTCCTTCATAATTGTTCTAAAATTTTCATCCTATTGAGATTAGAGATTGTGATATGGTTTCCAAGCAATTCCTTCTCTTTTTCCATCTTAATACAAGTACTGGATTTGTAATTGGCCAAGCATTTGAAGTCATCTGCAACTGCTGCCTTTCATTCAGTCCCAACATTATTCATGACTGAATATTTTTGCAAGTTGAAGTTTTTTTTTCATATAGCAATTATCAAACATTCCTATGACACTGCTAACTAGAAAGAATAGGCTAAAGTTTCATTTTAGTATGATTAATATTTGTTAGAGTTCAAGATACTGAAGTACTAAAGGTACTTTGCTATTTGGAAAAACATGTGTTACTTAAAAGGAGAAAATTTTAATATTTCCCTGAAGCTACTGAAAACTTGTTATGAGTACCTATGTGTGCGCAGTCTTTGAATATGAAAAGTGAGCGACTGCTACTCCAAGTCTAAATCAATTACCTTTGCTGAGACATTTTCAAAAATATGAAGTTACAGAAGGAAGTTTCACATCAAAGATTTCTTCACAACTAGTTTGCTGATGGATGACTTGCCTCACAAGAATTAATCTGCTCAGAAAACTCACAACCATTTGTTCACTGAGACAATCTCCTACTGAAAAAAAAAAAAAAACATACAAGCTCTCCTCTTACCTGAAGATACACTACATGTTATTATGATACATGTTAAATGAAAGAAGTTCCTGAGTCTAGTAATTGCCATAGCAGGAAGAGGAAGTGTTTTGGTTTTTTTTCTTTCTATAAGTCTCATGCCCTGTAACTCTCTAACATATGTAGCCTATGTGCTAATTACAACCATAAAGAGTCACCAAGTATTATGAAATTCAAATGTTATTTAAAATGTAAAAAAAGTAGTATATATACCCTGATCTACCAGAAAATAAAGTGGGAAGCTGCCACTGGCTGTGTGCAGAACTCACTAACAAGTCTATGCTCACAGCTGTCAACTTGATTCAAAGTAGTTCATTCTGATTGCCATTATTTTAATTTACAAGGTTTCTACTGAACATAGTTGAGGCTCCCATTACTGCAGAATATGAGCACAAAGGGCACGCTGTTGAAATCCATACAGAATTTTCCCTGGGTAAGGGGAAATAGAAAGACTAAAAAAAACCCTAACCTCAACCTTTAAATTGAAAATATTCTTGCTGCTTAAAAATACTATGAAATCAACCAAGAAGATTAAGTTATAAAACTTCATTATTTTCTAACATGAGGGTTCAGACTTGCTAAAAGGTCGTAGATTATATTTAGTGAAAATCTTCTGACACCAGCAGTATTTTTATAATTGAGATTTGATGGAGCAGATGCATTCATGAATCTTAACATGATGAGGTTAGAAGCACTTAATCCCACTGACTATGTCACTGATGAAGATATTAAATAGTAATTGTCCAACTACAGACCCATGAGAGACATCACTTGCTACTAGTTTCTACTTGAACATTGAGACATTGATTCATCTTTGGACACAATCAGCTGCCACCATAGGAGAGACAAGTGATGTTAAGATGGGCTATTCTTCTCTAACTTTTAGATTTCAAACTTCGGAATTAAGAACTAGAGGCAGCATAGATCACATTCCAAAGGGAGCTGAAGTTTTAAGAAAAATCCCTGTGGCCTTTTTCACTTGAAAACTGAACTTCAGAACTGATTATGTGTATAACTCACAAAACAGTAGGTGACAGAGTCATTTGCATTAATTTCATTACTGTTTTGCCTTGTACTACTTTTACAGATAGCTACCTTTTCCACGATGTTCTAACAGCAAGTATTTAAAAGACCAACAGTAGAGATAAGAAATGGGGGGGTTATTTTATACTTCATGACATAAACTTTTTGAAATTAGGAAACTGAAAAATTGCCATATACCAATTAGAATTCCTGAGAATTCTCTATGATCCAACAATGATCAGAAAAAAAGGCATGTTTAATGTTAGTCACTAGTAAAAGAGCAGCCTCTCTAATTCTTATCTACTGAGAATATGAATTCTTTCTTTTATCTCTAAGTAATTCAGGAAAAGCAGAATATAAAGAATAGTCACTAAAAGCAAAAGATGCTTCATAATAAGAAACATATCTATCTGCTACTGAAAATAAGGCAAGTGGAAATTCATTTGAGGCATTGATCGCTATCAGACTATTTTGACCTACTTTTTATCTCTGCAGATAAAATAACTATTGAGTCAGAGTAGGCTTCTGTAATAATAATTCTAAGAGTTATGCAATATTCCAAGCAACAATTTTAAATTACTTGAGCTGATCAGGGATCTGCAGAAATAATTACTAAGTTGCCCCAAAGGGATATTAGCTGTCTCCTAAAGACACAAAAAAAATATTACTGTGAAAAAAAAATTCTTTAAGGAAGAAAGATATGTAAATTAATAACTTCTATATTTAAATCAAATATCTAGAGATTGAGATTGTCTATATGTGGAACTGTTACCTCTTACACTGACATGAAAATATGGGCATTTTCTGAATGTTTTTCAAAGGGGTTAAGTGCAGTTTGTATTCTATACATGAATATTTGCCTTTAATCTACATAAGATTAAGATAAATATCATCATAGAAGGGTTTTGGCTGTAAAACACGGAATCATTTGAACCCTTCAGGGAAATCCCCAGGGCCTTGCCTTGGAAGTATATACCATAGAGCTTCTACCTAGGCTGAAAGAGAAGACTTTTCCCATGGAGCCTTGCAACACCATGAACCATCCCAGTTCCTTTCTCCATATGTCCCAAATTCTGGTAGTTTCTCCTTTTCCTGTTCCATCATTGGTCATAGTATCCCTGGTGGCTGGCCCTGTCTTCCCTGTAGGCCAATGGCCTTTGCCCTGCCCTTTGTGCCACTCTGGTGCCCTCAGACCATTGGCCACTGACCCCATACTTAACCTTGTGCAGACCACATTGCCACGTATTTTGTCCCTGCTTTCCCTTCAGCGTGCTGGAATAAAACTTTGCTGGAATTTATCATACAAAAGACCCTTCTGCCTCTCTTTGCGGAGCTAGCCATGGTAAGTGTGGTGTGTGAACTTGACTGCTTTGCCTGAATGCTTACCCAAAGCAGCTTTTCCACAGCAGATGCTTATTGGGGAATAGGTAGCAGCATCCACCATCTAAACTGTGGGGTATAGTACAGTAAAGGACCTTAAAGATCATCGAATTCCAATCACCCAGGGCCTCATCCAAGCTGGCACTGATCACTTCCAGGGATGGGGCATCCAGAATTTATTTGGGCAATTTGTGCCAGTAGTTCACCACCTTCAGATATTTCATATCATACTTAAAAACATAGTGAATGAGCAACTATGTAATAAAGTCCATGTATATCATGGGAAATGAGCTGACTGGATGATGTAAAATACTATTTTGTCTGCATTACAAGGAGTCGCATCTGCATTGTCATAATTTTCACTCACTCAACTAACACTGTTCAGACTCACATCTCAGAAAATGAGCAGCCTTGCTTGGTCCTACTGACATAAAAATTTCTATAAGCTTCTTTGTGAAGTTCAAAATAGTGGGAATAGCACTCTCTATGATGTTTTAGCAATTTTCCTGTAATATCAAAAAATTGCTAAGACATAGAAAAAAATTTCAGTCTTGTTGAAAATACATAGCTGCAATTGTTCAGTAAATGTCTCCTACTTCATTGGTCATAAATGTGCCATTTCCTGTAGAGACAAATGTCATGTGTAAATGCACTACAAAATGTAATTTTCATCAATTTACTCATATAGCATTATTAATGTCAAAGGTTATTAACAAAATAATAAGTGAGATGACTCAGAATTACATGCAGAAACTTCTAGTTTTGTATTTTTCTCGTGACATTGAAGCTATTTGAATCAACCCCAATATTCTTCACAAAATAAATTCAACAATTCTATATTTAGAAACTTAACATTTCAGAGAAAACTTGTAAGTAAGATGTAATTCATTTTATGCTTCTCTGACCCTTGCTTAAGGCATTTTGATATATCCATATCTATAAACATGTGTTTCTAGATACAGATATAGATATATCCATATCTACACACAGAGGTAGATAGATAGATAGATAGATAGATAGATAGATAGATAGATAGATAGATAGATAGATATAGATAGCTTTTCAGTAGAAAAAGGAGAAGGCAAAATATACAAAACCATCAGCTAAATTACTCTATTAAGCCCTTTATTTTCTTCCATTGCATTTATCTTTTCTTCTCTCCAGGAATAGTTTTTTAATGTATCTCTAGTTTATGCTTTTATGGGTATTACAGTTATATTATATAAAACTTCTTCAAGTACATAGGTTAAAGAATCGCAGTAAGATATCTCTACTCCATATTTTTGGTCAATTTTTAAATCACAATTTGATCTAGACTGGATTTCAGCAGAACAAAAATAGCTGTACTGGATGTCAGTCTCGTTTGAGAGTGATGAATATGTAACTTACAAAAAAAAATTATTTTATACATTGAACTGACATTTCTAACCCATGCTGGCACCTAACACTCAAGTATGTGTTTTGTAGAAAATAAGGCAGCAAGGAAATATTCACAAATGAACATGCACAGAGATACAGGTTTTATTCCTTAACCGTTGTAATTATATGTGCCTACATTTAATGCAGTTTGTCTGTGGCTGTCATTCTGGTTAGACTAAATTCTTGCAGTAGCCAATTATTGTGCTCTCTGATGATATAGGAGGCAAGTGGGTTCTTCAGTACTTTGCTGCCATCATGTGCCTGGATAAATGAATAAAATTAGGGAAAATTTTGATGTTAACAAAAGATGATGTTAATAACTTACCAATGAGCCAAAAATCTGTAAGATTTTTTTAGAAGTGTGACATTTTGCCATTGTTGTTTTCTAAAAATATCCACAACAAATATCATAGAATCATAGAAGACTGGAAAATATCATTAAGACCAATATTTGACTTAATATACCACCATGCCCACTAAACCATATTGCCAAGTGCCACATCATGGCTCACATCTTCTGTCTTTCAGGTTCTCTAAGACACCAGTGTTTAAAACTGTGCCTGATAACATTTATCACCCCTTCAACTAGCAAAAGCCTCTGACTTGGAAGCCCAGAAGAAAAAGTTCAACCTAACTACAGAAGTAACTGCTGTGATCAAAACTGCTGTGATCAAAAGCTGTTCTCACAAATACCAGGTTTTAGAGTAATCCTGATGAACTTCAGGTCAAGTAAAAATTTATAATACAAAATAAAGTAGGGACTGAGTTTTACTTAGTCTTACTAATACTAACCATGGTCTACTACACAATATAATTGAAGTGAACAAACCCCACCTACATTTCTATGCCTTGAACAACTCTGGCCAGAGAGTTTCCTCTGGGAGAGGAAATTAACTACTTGTCCTTAAAAAAAATCTTTAAAAGAAATTACTTATCTTTGAAATAAACTACTTATATTTAAAAGAAAAAATCTAAAAGTTTTTTAACTATGTTTTAAGAGAAATTAATTTAGGGTCACAGTGTCTGGTGGCAAATTAGTCCATACAAAGTTGGAGGGAGATGCCCAAAACCTGGAGGATAGTTCAGATACTTTGATATCTACAGAAGGAAAATTATCTGGAGAAGGTATGAGAAAACTAGCCTGTATAGACAGAGTTTGGCTGTCAGTTGCAGTTAAAATTATTATGTCATTTTCTTAGTATTTGGTATTGTAGTAGCAATCGTTTCCCATAATTTTTATCTAGCTTGTGGTACATGACATAGTGTTCTCATTTAACAATCTACAAGGTCACTAGCAAGGGATGATTGCATTTATCCCTCTGCATCTTTTTCAGAAAATGAGAGATTTCATATGCCAAACTCTGGAAAGAATTACAAGCATAGAATATCCTGAGAAGCAGTGGATTCACAAGGATCACTGAAGTCCAACTCCTGACATTGCACAGGACAGCTTCAAGAATCACTCTGTGTGCCTGATAGCATTGTCCAAACACTACTTGAGGTCTGTCAGGCTTGGTGCTGTGACCACTTCCCTGAGGAGTCTGTTCCAGCATCCAACCACTAAAGAATCATTCTGTGATATGCAACCTAAACCTTCCCTGACACAACTTCAGGCCATTCCTTCAAGTCCTGTCACTGGTCACCAAAGAGAAGAGATCAGTGCCTGCCCCTCTGCTTTTCCTCATGAGGAAGTTGTAGACTGCATTGAGGTCTCCCCTCAGCCAAGTGACCTCAGCTGCTCCTCCTATGATTTCCCATAGGAGGGAAAGGCTCTTCACCATCTTCACTGCCCTCCTTTGGACACTTTCCAATAGCTTAATATCTGTCCTGTATTGTGGTGCTCAAATCTGCACACAGGACTCAAGGTGAGGCTGCCTCAGTGCTGAGCAGAGTGGGACAATCCCCTACCTTGCCCAGTTGGCAATGCTCTGCCTGATGCACCACAGGACACAGTTGGCCATCCTGGCTGTCAGGCCATTGCTGACTCATATTAACCTTGCCATCTACCAGGACCCCTTTCCACGATGCTGCTTTCCATCCTCTCGTTCCCCAGTCTATACTTTTCTGAGTTCCTCAGAAAAGCAAAAGTGATCATTCTGTTAAGAGAATGTTTTCTGTCATTAAACACCTAAACGATGAAGTAGACACAAAAAAAGAGTCACAGGAAGTCAAAAACTGTGATCCAATAAAGATACCATGTAATTTGATCACAGGATTGCTGTGATAATTTTAATAATTCACAGATAATTTTAAAAAAGTGGTAATAGTCAATTTAAAGGGCTACCAAAACACTCAGTTACAAGGAAAACAGCAAGTCATATGAGAGAGAGTGACTTAGGCTAAAAGATATATTATTTATTTACGTCATTTCCTATGAAATATATTTGAGTTATTTCAGATTTCAAACAGAGACAGCCATGAAAATGATTCAGAGATTGGAAACACAAACTACAATAAGAATATGCAGATTTCAACTCACTCAAAATCAGGCAGAAGGCAGAAGAAACATTTGTTTTTGTGCGTACGCATTTAAAGGCAAATCATTTTGTAGAACAGATCCTTTAAATTAGGTAAACTTGACATTAAAAATGTGTGCTTAGCAGGAAGCATAATGACAATGCAAGAAATTTCAACTTTGAGAAAGTGATTCTGATCAAGGAGGTTGATGAAATGTTGAAATTACTATGTCAGTAAGGTGGGGGATATATCACCTAACACAGATAATTTCTGGTGAAAATTATTGCTTTTCTAAACTATCATGTGACTGTGCTACTAAAAAGACCTCTATTCTGAATGTGCTATGGTGTTAATCCCAAGTGAATGAGTCAATGGATTAAGACCACTCCCTTCATCTGTGCATATTAACAACTTGTGCCATGTAATAAGAACTGCATGCCTTCTGGTTTAAATTTATCTCTTTGGTAATATTTCATCTTCTCAAAGAATATTTTGGCTTCTCAACTATATTTCTGTTTTTCTGAGCATAACATCATGATAATAAAGTGAACTCACAACTATTGTCTGAAAGAGTTCAGAAAACCCTGTCATGCTTCATGCATTCAGAGGAACTGAAGTTAGAAAGGAAGTCTCCTAGTGCTTAGAGTTAAAATTACACATGCAAAGTTAAAATGCGCAAACTGATGATTCTTTGTTGCTTTATTTTTCAATTATTTTCAATGAGCTCTGTAGCTATTTCTCTTGACCCCTTGCATGACAGGCCACATATATGCTTTCTGGATTTATCAGAACTAGCAATTTCATGGCCATTCAAAGCAATCCCAATCTTTTACTGCTGCACCAACTTAAAAAAAATATAGATAGATGGATAGATAGATAGATAGATAGATAGATAGATAGATAGATAGACAGACAGACCAATGGGGAAAAAAGAACAGAAATTTCAGTACCTATCTTAATTACTGAAGCATAGACTCATGGATTCATTTAGGTTGAAAAAGACGTTTGCAATCACCAGGTCCAACTGTTAATCTAACACTGCCAAGTCCGCCAATAAACCATATGCATCTACATTTCTTTTAAATACTTCAGTCATGTCCCTGGACAGCTCGTTCCAAAGCCTGATAACCCTTTCCAAGAAGAATTTTTTCCTAATATCCAATCTATACTTCCCCTGATGCAACTTGAGGCCAATTCCTCTTGTCCTTCCTGCTTGATATCTGGGAAAAGTGGACTCATTGCACCTTCCAGGCAGTTGTACAGAGGGATAAGGTCTCTCCTGAAACTCCTTTTCTCCAGGCTAAACAACCCCAGCTCCCTCAGTCACTCCTCATAACACTTGTGCTCCAGACACTTTCCCAGTCTGTGGCTCTTCTGTGGACACACTCCAGCGTCCCTCTTGTACTGAGGGGCCCAGAACTGGACACTGGACTTGAGGTGTGGCCTCTCCAGTGCCACGAAGTACTGGGGAATGATCACTGCCCTGGTCCTCCTGGCCACAGTATTGCTAATAATACAGGCCAGGATGCCACTGACCCATTGGCCACTTGAACACAAGTTGGCTCACATTCAGCTGCTGCCAACCAGCACCCCCAGACTGTAGTGCTGCATGAGATTGTTGTGACCCAAGTGCAGCATCTGGTACTTTGCCTTACTGACCCTCGTTCAATTGGCCTTGGCTGATTGACCCACCCTGTCCAGATTCCTCTGTAGAGCCTTCCTATCCTCCAGCACATCAACACTCCTGCCCAGCTTGGCACTGTCTTGGCAAACTGACTGTGGGGCACTCAAACAATACTCTTGACCAGTTTGGTGATAAAGATATTAAACAGGACTGGTCCCAATACTGAGCTCTGGGGAACACCATTTGTGACTGGTTGGGCATTGTTGTCAAGAAAATTATCGCAACAGTATTAACAATCATGTGGTATTGAAAAAAAAATAAGTAAAAATAGCACCACTTGTTTAACAAAGCCGGTTTTGATGAAGTGTTTCCATGGTGCTGACGTAAAGATTGTATATAGTTATGAGACTGAACTAAAAATGTTCCAGCTGTCTGGAATTGTGTCATAGTCAATGTATACAAATACAACTGTAATGTTCCACTTATACCTTCCATTATTATTAATAATAGATCTGCTGTGTGAACTAGAAATAGATTGAATATTTTCAGTCCCATCAGCATTTTCAATACCATATTTTCTTTTCAAATTAACATATAAATACAACAGTTTTGCTTAATAAAATTCCCATACTAATTTGCAACTATTGTGTTTATAGCAACTTTTCATAACCCATGACTATAACTCTTATGTTTACAATGAATAACAACACATATATTTATAAGGAATAATATCAAATATTGTCCCTATATCACCTTTGCTTTTTTTGGATAGACATAGCTTTAGACAATAAAACTAACATTTATGATACCAAATTCCCACTGATAAATCACATTATACTGGTACTAACTATTCTGAAAAGACAAAAGAACTATTATTTTTGCTATTCCAATCCTTAGTTTTCATCCTGAAAAAAAGTCACAGCTTTTCTTTCAAAAATGTATCATACAAAATTTTCAATTATAAACTGTTCTGAATTTAATGTCTTAATATTTAATTCTTTCCCATAATCATCTCAGAATATTATCTGAAAGAAAAATTTGAGGAATCTACTTATAACCACCTTTACTGAGCTCTAACAGAGGGGGAAAAATAGCAATTTAAACTTAGATGCTGATTCATTGATCTGAAGGCCAGAACAATGATTTTGATTTGTACTTCTTCCAAGACATTATTATCATATCAAAAAAGTTATTGCCATAACTTATACCTTCCATTTCAGTTGGACTTTATCTTTTTAGAAGCACATCAAGTTTGTGTTTTTCTAACTGGTAATAAAAAACTCCACCGCTTCCTCAGTCAAGTTATTTCAACTGATAATTACTTCACTGAGCAAAGCGGCACACTGTTTTGGATCTCAATTGGTCAATATATTCATTATATCTCTTTCACCAACCCCAGAAGTTTTTATTTAATTTAGATGGTTTTAGTCTGTGATAAGAGCAGCTCTTATAATTCTCTTTTTCTTTTGGCTTATCTTTTTTGACCATAAGTACTTGTTGTAAATTTTCAATCCTTTTCAATTTGCCATCAGTCACCCAGATTTTTAATTGGCCAATTAAAACAAATACCAGTATAGCAAATTTTAATAAAGCTTATCTGTTGATTAAAACTAGATCAAATATTATGTCAGAAATCAGTAGTAACTATGAAAATAAAGTTTCAGTTGCACAGTTTAAGAAAAATAGAAACATAGAAATAGTCTTATTTAATCTTCTCAAGGGTCTTCACAATCTTTACCATCATCCCAAGCTTATTCCTTCTGCATTGCACCTAGTCCAACTGCTACGATAGCTGCTGTTATAAAGCAATATGCAGTACCACCATTTGCGCAGCTAGCCCTGAAAAAAAAGAAGCAAAATTTTACTCAAGTGAACAGAAGCTATTATTCAGACTAGGCATGCTATACTCAGTAATTTGTAGCCTTACGACAGATCTAGCAAAACAGGTTGCATGCTGGATAAAGTGATCAGCGACTCCAAAGAACAGAAGCACAAAAAAATTTCATGTTAACAAAGGGAAATTCCAGTTCAACCTAGGAGAGACAGAGATTAAAAAGTGAAAAACAGTAAGTTAATAATATTTATTGGATAGTAAAACAATTTTGGTTTTAAAATCATGAATAAAACAATTTTTGCTTTTAAAAACAAAAAAAAAATTGTTTTGAAATGATAAAGTATCTTGGTTTTTTATTTGACAGGATGTGATATCCCACCTTCAGGGGGACTCCCTTCACCTTAAACGTGGGTTGTCACACAGGATATGGCTTCATCTGCCTTATCTAATTGTTCAAACAAATAGACCAGTATTCATAAAATAAACAGAAAACAAAGCTGTGAAAGACAAAATCTATTATTGTGCTAGAGTTTAAAAAGTAATATAAACATTCCTCTTCAGGGAAACATTGTCCAGTGATGAAGCTATCAGCCAGGCACAAAAAGTATATCTGTCGGCATGAAATAGAAGTGTGTGATCTGGACAATGTGATCTGCATGGGATACCTTTCAGTGGCTTAATTTGGTCTAGATAAGAAATAGCAGGTTGCACACTTTAAATTTTATATCTGGGAATCTCAGTGAAACCATTTTTAAGTATTGGCAATTGAGAATACACATTATGACAAGACAAAAGTTTGGCTGCACTCCAAGCTTTTCATTTGGGCTAGCAACTGTGCTAAAAACACACTATTTGATTCTAGAAGAACACTAGATTCTAAAACACTTAAGAAGCCCAGAGCAAAAATTACAAATACAACTCCCCTGCTGCTCTTCTTACACATGTATAAGCACATTGTTTTGTGACTGCTCTCTCCTCCTGAGTTCTGTCTCAGATGACCTTCATAAGAGTTAAGAGATGTAGTTATGATATTTTTTGAAAATCCCTTTGCTAGGATTTTCTTCTCCTGAGAAGCTGAAGGGCCTCAGCTTCAAGTGTAAACAGTTTGTTATCTGCTACTGTGGAATGCAGCAGGTGCTTTCTTGATTGGTCAATGTGGGATGTTTCTACTTGGTGGCCAATCAAGGGGGCAGCAGCTCTTGGACTCTCTGGGAGTCACAGAACTTTATTATTCATTTCTTTCTATTCCTGTCTCACCTTCTGATGCATCTTTCTCTCTGTTCTTTGTAGTATAGTTATAGTGTGGTCTTTTTTATATAATATATATCATAATATAATAAACCAGCCTTCTGAAATGGAGTCAAGATTTCTCCTTCCCTTCACCAAGTCCTGGCTGCCCTGAAGACCACCGCATCAAAGAGAGATTGTTATTTCAGAGATTGTCAGCTAGAAACATACAAGTCCAGGTCTCTGGCTCACATAAACATCCATGTCTTCCTTCTAACAAGGAACAGTTCCCATATGTTTGAAAATGTTAGCTCAGTGTAAATAGGTAAAAATGAGAAAGTCTTATCAAATAACTAGCAAAACAAAGAATGTAACTGCCTCTTTTTGCTACACAAAGGCCACTGAAGACCAGACTGAGTTATTATCCTAACCTACTTCTTGTGAAATCCCTTCCAAACTGCCTCTGAATAGACAAGAAATACATTCATGCTATCTAAGTACAGACCTAATTTGCTGTGTCCCTTTTTGGATCTACTATATCTTGCAGATATAGTAGCCAATGAAAGGGAAAAAACAAAAGCAACAACAAAACCTGACAGGCAAAACAAGAGGGGAAAAAAAGAAAGGGAAAAACCCCACCAAAACCTTTTTTTTTTAGCATTGAAAAACTGCATTTCTGAGAACACAGTTCTAGCTTGTTTTATAGTCCTCAATCTTTTGACACTGTAAGTAAGGCCTTTTATTGAAATGTACCAAGAAAGCAATATGTTAAGTATCACCTGTTTGGTACCATTTATTTTTGTGGCCTGAAATATGCCCTACAACATTTTAATTTTTTTAATTCAAATAAATTATTTCAGATTAAAGTACAGAAAAAATTGATTCAAACCACAATTACAGCACTCTTCCCAGTACTACATGATTTGTGATGCTTTGGCATTTGATGAGGCTTCTCTTATATCAAACAATTAAGGGCTTTCAATTTATCCATGAAGAAACATCTCAGAGATCCAATTTTTCTTTGATTATCCCATAAATTAAAATATGTGGACTTCCTGAATATTGCTGGCTTTCAATTTATCCTTCAGCATTTAGTTAAAATACCACATAGAACCAAAAAGCCTACACCAACTTTGTTAATTCAATCAATTCAATCTTCATGTGTTTATGGAAACAATTAAAAACAAAAAATTAATTGCATATGATATGCCCTTGGATTTTAAGTTAAACTAAACTTTCTGCTGTCATTTTCTGATAGGGTAGAGCTACTTTAATGCTGTTCCACTTAGTTATAATGGAAAACAGACCATTAAAAATAGATCAATTTGACAATTGCATGAGTTTTACATAAAAATAAAGCTCCCTTTATCTTTGCAGATGTCTGTGAAAGTAAAGTCTACTTGAAATCCTGCAGAACATATGATTGAGTTTTTATTTGAACCATATAGCTGAGCCTTGAATATAGGAAGATAAACTTTATCTGCTCAGCTACATTCTTTGCAGTCAAAGCCATACCCTACCATCTAAATTCCTACCTACTTAAAATTACTTCAATATTGTTTTGCAGATTGACTTGACATCTTCAGGCAGCAAAGTACAAAAACCTATCCTTGAGATGTAAAACAAGGAAAGAAGAAACAGAATATGAAAAACCTTTTATAGAATGATATTAGTATTTTAGAAATGATGAAGCAGCAGTTTGTTCTTTGATCAGATACTCATTCTGCAGATGAGCCATTTACACATTAAATATTTTCTAAAGAAGGGGAGGGTTGTTTATTTGATTTTCATTTGGCTTGGGATTAGGTTTGGTTGTGGTTCTGGTTTTGATTTTGGGTAGGTTTTTTTGGTTTTTGGGTTTTTTAGGTAAGGTTTGGGGTTTTTTTTGAAGTAGAGGGTTGTAGTGTTTTGGAAAAGTTGACTGTAAAGCATTTAGTAGCTTGAAGTACAATTGTGCCTAGAAAATTTTATTCTGGAGACAGAAACTTGAGGAAAATATATATTCATATTTTCATTTTTCTCCAGGCAAGTAAATCCGCTCACTTTGAAGATATATTTCTATGAATAAACATCAAATAATTAAGCTCTGACTTCTTCAATATACAAATATGCTTACAGAGCAAAATCAAATCCTAAAAATCTGGAATGCATACGTATACTTTACTGGCACTGATAAAGTTATATATTCTTTCTGTATCACAAAACCCACAATTTTTTCTTATATCTTGCAACATTATGTAATATATTCCCCAATGGGAAACTGCCCCTAAATTAATTTTCACATTATCTGAAGAAATTCTCAATGATTGTTCCTAATTCAAAAATTCCAAAGCACTGGCAGATTATTATTTTTTAAAGAATTTTGAAGGTCAGGAATATGTAAACAAACTTAAAACATTTAATTAACTTAAAACATTTCTTATCCCTGCCATTCGTACAATTAATTAATGCATTATACTATGCATTGATGTAGTATGTAATGTAAATATACTGTATTTGCATTAATATAATGTAATGTAAAGCAAAATATACTTTGGCTAGGTCACTATCCTCAAACTCATTTAAGTTTTTCTGAAATCTTGTGATGCTCACAATTTCTGGCAGTACTGCATGTGGAAAGATGCAACCATGGGATACATATCAGATTTAACTAACATATGTTAAATATTATATAAAGTGCACACATAACAATATAACAAAGTGTAAGAATGATAGTAAAGATGTCTTGTTAGATACAACTTACTTGATGTGAGTTACAACACTCACTTTTAACATTTCAAAGGTTTATTAAACCTTAACAAAATACAACAAAAAACTGAATAAGGAAAAATTACAGCACTGGGAACATGGAACTAAACCCCCATGTGCTCCTCCACAAAATTATTGCTCCACCTTTTATACCTTTAGTGTTGCATCAGGAATGTCCAGCTCCTTCTAAAGTCTGTCAATTAACTCTTCACTGTCCATTGGTGGAGGCTGCTTTCTTGCAACTTGATTGCAGGTCAGGTGTTGTCATGCCACACCTCCTGGTAACAAACCTGCCCTCCTCCCTAATGCCCCATGCAAGGGGCACGGGCACACACCCTCCCTCCACATGTCCCGACTACCAAGGCCGTCCCTTGGGAACCACACAGGGAGAAAGGGGTCTATGGAGAGAACAAAACACATCCAAACAACATATCAGAGTAACACAACTATATATTGATAAAACTTCTCTTAAAATACACATAGTATTCATCTCTTAATTGTGAGAGCCAACCATCACATTATCCATCTATAACAGCTGAATTATTATCACACACCACACAGCTCTTACTGTACATATTGTGAGATGTCTGAGACAATTACATAAAAACAACCATGGGATAACCTACATCTACAGTCTTAAAAAATGTTCATGTACCTTTATTTCTCTCAAACTTTTCACAGAAGGAAATCAAAACCCAAGCTAGTTTCACATCAATTTACTAACACTGATTCTTGAGCTCATCTATGTTTCACAAATAAAAATCAGAGCTTCCTGCAATGTAGTCAATAAAAGTCAGTGTGAGGAGACAGTTTGATTTGTCTCAACACTGGTTGACAGAGGCCTGTGAGGGAGAGGCTGCACACATGCCACTTGCAGGAGGCAGCTAGAAGATGGACTAAAGCCTTGTTTCTGGGGAGACTTTGCCTGACAACCATTTCATGTCTCACATGGGACAGGCAGTCAGCAGGGGAACACCAAAGGCACTGTACCCTCCAGAGAGGCTTCTCCAGTCAGATGGTGAAAGGTCTCCACCAATGGACTCCAGTGAAATGTTGGATTGGACCACTGGTCTCCTGTCAGCAGGCAGACCTTGGAAGGAGCCAGGGGACATAAAAATTAACTGCATCACAAGTTCTTGGGGCATTTTGAGACTTGGTTTTTAGGGGCTTTGTAACATGGGCTTTTTGGTGTCTTGTCTTTTGAGCTTTTTAGTCTGGGGGCCTTTTGGGTCTTGTGTTTTTGTTCCAGCCTGCTGAGGGGCTTCTTTGCCCTGGCCCTAGCCTGCCTTTTGTCCTTTTTGCCCTGGCTCCAGCCTTTTGGCTTTCCTGCCCCAGCTGGCACTTGCTCACTCTAAGATACTCGCCTTTCTTCCATCTGGGCACTTGGCAGGACACCGGCTGACCTCCAAGCCTTGTGTGTAGCCTGTGTCCTGCCTAACCCTTTGCATCTCCCAGCCACCACCTGTCCTGCCTCCCTGCATCCCTGACTGCCCCCCTGCCGCTTCATCCCTGCGTCCCTGCCTGAGCCACCTACCTCCAACCCTGCCTGCCTCCAATCCACTCATCTCCGCGATCCTCGCCACAACTCTGTTCTGGACCTCCTGCCCGAGCACCTCCTCCTTCACTGCTTGCGTGGTCACCCATCCCTACAGCAGCTGTGCCTGTGGAGCTGCACTCCTCTGAGAGCTGCGCTGACTCCCCCTCAGGCAGAGTGCATGCACCCTGCATTGCGTGGACATCAACAACACACTCTCTCTCTCTCACCCCATTCCTTTTCCATTTTCCTTCCTCCTTTTTTGTCTTTTCTAGCCCCCTTTAGTGGGGCAAATCTTTTTTTTTTTTTTTTTTGCTTGTTTGTTTTTCATTATCAATAAACAGTTAAACAGTTCTCAGATACAAGGTTGTCTTAGTTGACTTAATTCCATTCTAGACCATCTATTTTAAAAGAACTCCTCACAACTCCCCACAGTGGAATATGATAGTCAGATCTAAGAAATCACATCTGTAAAATAATCTCTTCCATATTTTCAAATACATACTTTGTTCTTCCTTTTATTTCAACTAGTAAGACATTTACTTTTCCTAGACTTAAAATCTGGGACCATCCAACTTGTACAAATTTTTTTTCCTTCATGTTCTTTGATGATCTTTTCAGGGTATAAAGTGAATACTATGACTAAAGTTCCTTTTTTAAAAGAGATCATATAATTAACCAAGTGAGTTAGAGGACTGAAAGAGCTTTTTCAAAGCTCTTACTGTACCTATGGTAGAATGGCTGAGACAATTACATAAAACCAACCATGGGCTAACCCACATCTTCATGCTTTTTGCATGTGATGGGTACACTCCATAAGCAATGCCATATTCTATGTAGTTTAAGCTATCAAAATACTGATTTCATCTAAGTTTGGCTCAAAACTGAGCGGTGGTATTACTATTAACACCTTTTTACTAAGCACTACTGTCAATGCAGAACTTCAGTAATTTTGCATATTTCTGTACAAATCATAGGACATGCAAGGGCAGACCCAAAGCAGTAACTGGTTTCAACAGTTACCTGAAGTCTAAAGATGAAATATGGACTCACCTTTTATAAACAACTTTCAGGTATGACAAAGACTTATAGATTTTTAGAGTTTTGATTTACTTTTCATTCATTTTCCACAATTATGAAAAATATATATTTTCCCTTAAGAGATTTTGCTCAGTCTGTGACAAGACCTTTCACAGAGAGAAATCATAGACAAAATAGTTGCAGAACAAATACTAGTGATTCCAAAAGAGGATTTGTTGGATTACACATGGTATGTAATGTATTTACCTAATTAAACAATAAGAAATTATATTTGTCGATTTGTAGATCTAAGATTCCCTTTTTTAAATTCCTTGCAAGCTGTACTAACAACTGGGACCATTCAATAGTAATATAAATTTCTACAAATTTATGTTCATTCCTTTCTCCTCTCTGACCTTTATTTTGTTTTTTATCCTTTTCTATGTCTCAGTCAGGCTAACAAGTCTACAGATAGAGGACTAACATAAATGTTTTTGAAAAAGAAATCTTTCCCCCCATACTCTTGCAAGGCAAAATTGAGTAGAGCCATACCTTACAAAACCTGTAGCAGGCACTGTTTTGTGATTTGGGGACACATTTAAAAGTTCATCTTATTTTTGGCAAACTTAATGGAAAACACTAGTAAATGTCAATATGGTAAGATTTTTAAAAATCACTCATATTTCGCAGTGTCCTTTTGTTACAGTAGTTATTCAAATGGCACTAAAATGACACTTTAATAGTAAATTTCCATAAGAATTCAGAGTCTACCCCCTAGGTAGTTTATATTATTATTGTAGAAAACTTTGCCCCATAATCCAATTACTAGGTGGGTTGAATTAATTTGTTTCCAAATTAGTTTTTTTCTGAATTTAATTATCTTTCAGGCTTTAACATTTTTCTGGTACAGAATTACTTCCTTATTATAGATACATGTAAAAAACCCACCATGATATTACAATATTTTATACTACCTTTTTACCTTTTCCAGAGTCTGTTCTGGTGCTCTGCAAATATATAAAAGAAAATAGTTATTTCTTAATACCTCTGGACCCATGAAGATTCTGCAGTTCCCCAAGCAGCATTATTCTGACCTTTTTCACATTAAAAAGAGCACAAAAGGAAGTAGATTTCCCAATACTTTCATAATGTAGCCAATCATTTCTTTCTGAGAAAACAGGGGTACATGGAAGGCAAATCACGAGTTCCTAGAGTCACCTAGACTACTAAGATATATTCAGATTTCTCACTATGGTATGTGAGGCAAAAAATAACACACATTCAGAAGCAGTCATTTTCAGAAATCCTTAAAATAAAAGTGCATGTATTAAAAAAATAAAATGAAAATTTTCAACACAAATATGTAAGTTTGGGAAACAGCCAGCAAATTTTGAAACAGCTCACTCTTAGAATACTGTTTGATTGTCTTAATTCTCTTGTGCTTCCTGCATCATTATCACTAAATATAACTAGCCAGTCAAGACACAACTAGCCAAATTTTGCTATTCAAACTATGAGTAAATACTATTTTAGCAATAACCAGGACACCCAAATTTACAATGCTAAAGCTGGTAGTATGAGAAAGCCACATAACTTGACTATCAGCTCATGAGAAAAAGAGTTGGAGTTAAACAGCTAAAAAGTAATTTAGGAATACAGTCTTGTGACTGTGGAGTTTGTCAGTCACAAAAGCACTGGGAATACTTGACTACAAGGTAGCAACATACGTGTATTTTCGGCACCTGAAAAAAAAACCATATTACTAAGCAATAACAGAGTCTCCATTCCTGTAGAGTCACATAGTAACTTAGCCAGTGTTTTCAGGACTGTCTTATAAATGACACTTCTTGCTTATAACTACTGGCCCCTGTGGGTCTCAGTTTTACAGCTCATGGCAGCAGTGAAAATCAATCAGCAAAAATACTGGCAGGCATCTAAAGCCACGAAAACAACACATGAATTTTAAACTGGAGCTGTAGTCCACTGTTTTGCTCGGAAATCATTCCTGGTGGTCTGCAGTCAACAGAGGGTCTTTATCTGTTTAAAAGGTAAAAAAAAATTATATCTAAATAGGGGATTTCCTGTGAATAACCAGTTTTTATTTTCTGACCAGAAAAAAGGGTGCCATACAAATTGTCAGATTCCTAATTGTGCAAGTTCTAAACATCCATTGAAATTTATTCTGATGGTGCATGTATTTCAGCAAAATTATGAGATATTCACAGTACCAAATTTGATACTTACAGAATCATTTTATCCAGAAGTTTTAATGGAATGTTGATTGTACAAATGATGCATGACAGTGTCTTTTCCAGTATTTACAGAGGCCCAAAAGGAACTTTTGAAGCCAGAATTGTGTGTTCAATCACACAATAGCAACTAGCAAATGGACTCAGGACAATATACATAAGAATGTACTTAAAACTGTACTCACATGCCCTGGTAAGTGTACTCACACAAGCGACAATCTTTGAGCTTGAAACATCAGAATGAAATGCCTAAAGGAATGCAGAGAATAGAAAGATATTGCAGTGAGCATTTAGGAGGAAAATACAATCTGAAAACTGAAAATTCTTAATGTGCAGTGTGACTTGTGTTGTGGTTTAGGAATGGTATTCTCTAATTTAGTTTTCCCACTAAAACCACACCACCACTCATTCTCCTCTCCCCTTCCAATTGGAGGCACAAAAGGTAAAGAGCATAGTTTGAGATTAAAAACAATTTACTGGAAACAGCAATGAGGTAAGAAAATTAACAATATTACGAACTAAAGGTATAAGATAAAGAAAGAATTTACATGGAAGGTCCACAACAGTAAAAAAGTATTAGATGGCTTCCCCTACCATGTTTTTCATGCCAGAAAGGAAGCCTTTCTCCCTGGAAGAGACAAAAGAATCCCTTTCCCCTACCCTCAGCAATGCTATGAAATGAAACAAAGTGATCTCAAGGTCCTGGCCATGCCCCCTCTTGGATAATGCAAAAAATTAGACCTGTCTTGTCTGGAACCAGGACAACTTGAAACAGTCATTCTACTAAGTGTACACACTTATTAGCCAGGAGACAAATTCTTTTCCTATAACTTTCAAAATTAAGGAACTCCAGATAGCATGAGTGGTGGCCTTTGCAGATATTCAGCTACCACTTCTTCAGTGAATGACCAGACCTGTACACTGCCACTCAGAAATAACTTCAGTACCTGCAATTACAAGACTTTGAAAACAGAAAAATCAAGGTAGGACAAGGCAGCCTTGAACTTTATTGACATGTAAAGTTTATCCAAAAAAAAAGCTCAAGGAAACAGATTCAGTGGTTTTATTACTGTTTAATACCAGTCATGTAAAATGAGTTTTACTGAGTTTCCTTTAACTAATACTACAAACACTTTGTATTTCAGAAATGGCACAGTGGCACAGACTGATAGAGAGCCCAAGAAAGGAGATGAATATGCAATTAAATATGATTATCAATAGATTATCAACTCCCTGAAATTATTTCTTCATTGCACAGTCCCTTTTAGTAGAATTAGTCCTAAATTGTTGTCATTGGAAAATCAGAATTAGCTCTACAAAATAAAAACAAAAATAAACAAAACCAATACAAAAGAAGAGGGGGATAAAATCATTCTCTTCTGTAGCCACAGCTCTCTTCACAGAGGGCAGCAGGCACAATTTCCCAAGGATTTTTCCTGAGAAAGCAGTGAAAAACCTCAGAGAAGAAAACAACTCTTATCCCTATTCATTGCTCCTGTTGTTTTGCACCTGTGGAATGTGTTATGGAGATTGTTTCCCCAAAGTTATTTGGCTATTGGATGCCGATAAAGATTGTTTTGTTTCCTTGGCCAGTTGGGTCAAAGCTGTGTCCTGGCTGTCTAGACAGTCATAGGTTTTTCTTTAGTATTCTTTAGTATTCTTTAGTATTCTTTTAGTATAGTATCTCTTCAGTATAGTTATAATATAGTATTAATGTAATATAGTATAGTTTTAATAAAGCAATTGTTCAGCATTCTGAATTATGGAGTCAGATGTAAATCTTCCTTGTGTCAGGGGCTCCCTGCATTCGAAACCCTTGAATTACAAGATTTAGAAAGATTAAGGTTTTAGAAAACAAAATCTACTTGTAAAGGCATGTGGTCTTTCTAAGTCCCTTGAAAGCAAAGCATACTTCTCCCTCATTCCACAAGCTGACTTGCTAGTATTCTTCCACAATTGGCATGAAAATCCTCTTTCATTTGTTAAATCTTTGAGGACCTTCTAGTTAACCTCTTCTTCATCAACATCATCTAAAAAATGCAGTTGCTTCCCACCCCTAATAAGTATATTTATATATTCAATTCAAAGAGAGTGAGAAGAGTGGCAAAAAGACTCTTCTTTGTCCTAAGTCACTGTTATAATTCATCACACTACCTAATTAATCCAAGTAAAGCTTTCCTCTTAACTCTCAATACTGAAAGATTTGGAAGATGGGAAGACAAAGGTTATGGTGACCTGTTAAATAAAGCTGAAGTTTCATTTTTGTCCCTAATTTCTCCTTTTCTCAGCCTTCCAATACATATATTATCTGAATGAGTTCGAAGAAGTCTATCAAAAGGAAAGCTTTCCTGCTCTGTTTAGAATCCTGGAAAACAGGAAAGCTATCCGTAGCACAACCTTTGATTTGTTGAATCTGCTGCTACCTCTGCTCCTCTGTTTTTCCCAAGCAATTCTGTTACTTTCCATAAATTACAAGTAATTTTGTTGAAAAATATTTTACACAGATAAGTTAGATTCTTATAGGTCTGTCATCTTTCCACCTATCCACAGGATCTGAGGGGCATCCATGGGCATATGTAGGAGAAGCAGTCAAAGAAATCACCTCAGTCAGCCATGCAAAGAGGCAGAGAAAAATACACATACAATTCTGTCACCCCCGTTCACAACCAAGTGCCATAGCAAAGCCACCTCTTTGGTAAGTTTAAGCTAAAGCCGTGTTTTCATATATGCATTGTGGAACTGTACAAAAAAGGTGCCTTCCCTAGCACTTGTCATCTCCTTGATCCCAGTCTGCACAATCTGAAGACACGTGATTGCATAATGAAAGAGATCAAAATTGAAATTTAACAGAGGAGTAGGACTGCTTCTTTTGCACTTTTATCCCAATTCATTTCTATGAAGTTCCTCTGGTTTCCAATAAGCCAAATATGACTACTGTGAACAGTTTGAGAATGTCTTGACTGACTTCTCAAAATGGTTTCTGATTCAAAATGTATGATGAGTTTGAACACCTGTATATAGTGTGCATAAAATATGGAGTTAAATGAAGAAATTCCAAGTTAGACTTTAAAGTTAAAATAACATCTATGAATTCTGACATTTCATTATAATATTTTGTAAGAAATAGTATGGCATCATTTTGTAACATTTTCCTAGAGTAGTTGTATCCTGGTTCTTGGACCCCTTTTCATGCCTTTCACACTATGACATTAAAATATGTGAACATACTGTACACTAATACTGTCCTTAAACAAGGTTGGATGACCTTCACAAATGAAATTAAATTGTTATCTTATTGCAAAGATGATCTCAACATTGGATGTGTTTCCTGCTGTTAGCTCAATTGGAATGTTCTTGGCTGAGAGTCAAGGTCATTCTAATCCTGGCAAAGCTAAAAAATTATATTTTGAAATTCCCATTGTCTTCTCTGTTCTTATAAACTAAGAATCCAATCTCTTCAATGCTGTGAATTATGCTAATTCTATTTAAGTTTCATTGACTGCAATACTACTTCCGTGCACTATAATTAGAGGCAGTTTTGCCAGGGCACTGTATCGGGACACGAGAGACCTGAGGGTATTCAGCATTCTGAATTATGGAGTCAGATGCAAATCTTCCTTGTGTCAGGGGCTCTCTGCATTCGAAACCCTTGAATTACAAGATTTAGAAAGATTAAGGTTTTAGAACCTTAATAGTAACACTTAAAAGTAACACTTCTCAAGGACAGCTTTTGACTCACAATAATGTGGTCTGAATGCATAACCTTTATTCTATTGGGGGCCTTTAAATGCTTCTGAAACATTGCCAAGGATATAAGAAAAAATGTTTTCCATAATTTAGTGGCATTTGCATGCTGTTATGGATCAGTAATAATATAAAAAATAACTAGTCCACACATGAGAAGATTGTAGCTCTGACATCACTGTCATTGTAAAGAAAGATCATGGGAGAAGCTATAGAAAAGTAGTCCTTTGTGTTATGAATACCATCCCTTTATACAACTAAGTGCAAATTACATGAAAATGCTGCAAAGTCCCTTGTTTTACCTCTGTTAATGTTCCTGGGAATTTATTTTAATAATAAATAGCTACTCATTGCATATATTTCATATTAATGTTAATAGAATAACAATATTTATATTTGATAATGGTAATATATTTGAAAGTGTTTGATGTTGATTTTGCTATAGCTACAATGATTTTTGATACAAAACCCTTCAGGTTACCCCATCTTTTAATGAGATTTTGAATGCCTAAGGCTGGAAAATAGCATAGAGCATTTGAGAGGAAGTGTCAAGTGCATATTGAACTATAGATGTTTTTCTTCAAAGCATGACATTCTCCAGAAGATATTCAGTGGTTTGTGGGGGGAAAAAAAAACCAACTTAAAAACCCACACAAATGCCCTAACAAACAAAAAATACTCTGAGATGTGAAAAATATTTGTTCTTATTTTGGGTGATAGCGAGACAATAGAATTTAGGTAGTTACATTGCTATTCATCAGAGCAAGAACCAAAATCAAGAACAGTGAAGCAAAAATGCCTAACACACCTCGTCCTGCAATTTCTCTAACCATATCCAGTATTAGTTCAGCAACTACTTTTTGTCAAACTAGCATGTCACCAAGGATTCAAACCTATTCCTAGAAGGTGCAACCTTGGCTTTCAGGTCAGAAAAGGCAATCTGATCAAATTGGCATTGTGCTGCTTCTACCTCAGCAGCACTACAGAAAGGAAAGCATCAATTTGGAAAGTAGCCTGATATAAAGTACACTTTGAGCTCTGATACAAACACACACTAACAACAGGGAAGCAAAAGCTTTTTTTCTCCACTGTGATAATTTATTTCACGATGCTACTATTTTAGAAGACAAGAAAGGTACTTAGGCATTGTTTTTCAATAACTAAATTGATTAGTAAAATCAAACATAATAAAGTACAAAATGTTGTAAAAGAGCAAAGAATGGTGTACATTATGAAGATTTTTGCTGGCTTTGCAACTTAAAATAGAAGTTCTCACCACCATGATTTAGTCCTGGAGCAATGAGCAAGCACAGCCCAAACTCAGACACTGAAAAAGGAAAGCACTGACCTCCTTAAGCCCTGTTTCCACTGTTTCCATTTCTTCCATCTTATTTCCAAAATAAGAACCCTGTCCAGCCAAGCTGGCCTTCTGCCTCAAGGAGTCTAATGAAGCTGACATAAATGCAGAGGTTAAATGTGATACGAAGTGAATTCAAATTACATTAATCCCTCCTGAGAAGTATTACTGAAATAAACTGGTTTCCATTTTAGAGGAAGACAATATCTCTATCAAATGCTAAACCATTTCCTTGTATTTTAGTATTTAAAATTCTACAATGGAAATAAAAGTAATTCAATTTATTTAGCAGTAGTTTTGTACTGCTCCCACTAAAACAGTCTGATTAACAGTCCAGATGGGAAGTCATTAGACATAATGAAAAGATTATTTTCTTACCTGAACTACCCAAGTATCTAATACAAAAAATAGATGTATAAAACATAATAAGTACCATAAGAACAACACAGTGATTATGGGAAGACTTATAACTCATGGCCAGCATACTTAAATGTAATGTTCATGCAGAGTACCATGTGAAATACAAACCAATCCTTTGAGTATAGGAAATTCTTTTTCTAGCTGGCAGCTACACAGACTACATACAACTAGAAAAGACTCTTCTGAGTTAGTAGACACTTCTGAGTTATATTTGCATATGGTATGCTACATTATTTCCAATAAATTAAAGCCAGAGTTCTTAAAGAAATGGTCAAGTAGGTGATATGATGATTTATTCAGATGTAGGCAAGCAAGACCTGGTTTAGATAAAAACAGCCTATAACACAACAGAAAATATGCAGAGCCATCTATGGGTCTTTTTCACTGAGATACAATTTTTTTAAAAAAAAATTAAAATCTATTGTGCAAAATAACCTCCTCTTCTGAAACAACAGACAGTTTGACACATTGTGTTCAATAATATGGAGGCCTACTTCTAAATAATTCAGCTCCTGGTGCCTTGTTTTCTCTTCTGAGACAGCTGAACTCTAAAAGGTCAAGGCACTGTTAGCAAAAAATTGTTATTGCTGCTTTGCACTTTAAACTGAACAGTTCATGTCTCCCAAGTGAAGACTCTCAGTTTTCCTTAGGCTCTCATGCCCCCATATGTAGAGCTCCAAAATACCAGTTCTTCACATTTTCTCACTCTTTAAAAGATTGGTTATTGTTAGGAAAAAGTGACATTCAAGTTACAGGATGTTGTTACCTACACATACAGCACAAATGTGAACAGTTATTCACCCAATTCCAAGTACATTCTTCAATGTAAATATTAAAAGAAATTATTTAGTTCCTCTTGTATCACTTCTAAAGTACATAAGTACTTGCAGAAGCAGAAATCAGGTCCAGCTAGGAAACTTATTCTTCATTCCTTTTTTCCTAGAGGAAAAGTATAAGTTCACCCTTGTATGTGTAAATTGGAGAATATATGTCTTTTACAGTTTTCTATTTAATATGGCTTTGCTGGAAGTTAATTTATAAAGATTACTTAGGATGTATTGAAGTCAGGTTTTGGAATTTTTGCATTTTTTGGAGCAATTTGCCTTTACTTTTTCCTTACAATAACTTATGTAATCTATTGTTTTTTATTAATTCCTTGATTTAATATTTTATTAACATCTCAGTTTATTACTGACTACTACAAGAGCTTTTAAACTGTGGTTGCTTTCTTTCTGTAGAAAATTTTCTTACATCCATTAGCAGAGCATCAAGTCATGTCCCATTGTTATAAGTCCACCAGACGTTAATTTTAAATTGTACTGCATTCATTCTCAAGCATTGATTCATAAACAAATTTTTTTTAAAAAAATTGCAGATCCCAAGAATAATTCTCAAGTCTGTAATTCAATAGCAGTCAAATTCAGCATGAAAATTTACTACGACATGAATACAGCTTTGACGCAACAACCTGCTTGCAACAATATAAAAAGTACGCAGGAGAGACCAAATCTGTGATCCCCACTGCAATAACACTTGAAATGTTTGTGCATGCTTCACCCATCTGGGTAATTTTAAAACTTGCAAATACATTATTTTACCTCTTATTTCTGTTTAGACAGTGACATTTACTTTAATACAGTAGACCACAACAAGATCCACCATATAAATCATCACAAAGACCTTCAATGAAGTCAAGCAAGCCACATTCTGTGTAGCGCTTCATTTAACAAGTACACATATATGTTAAAGAATATGGGATTTAAAAATGGGCTTATGCAGTAACCAACACTCAAACATACAAGAAATTTGAAAGGAGATATAAGATCTGTAAACAAAGACCATTTAGATGGAATATGGTTATGTAAAACCAGGGGTCAGTTAGAATGGAATTACACATACTTTCATAAGCAGTAAAACTACCTTTCTTCCAAGTTTGTAAGTGAAAGAAAAAAAATAATCCTATTTGTGATTTTAAACAAAATCTAAAGCATTTGAGAAATTTTCTAGTGGAAGACTGGCACAGAAAAACTTTCTCAGCCAGCTTCTGCTCATTTAGTCCAGCTGCATAAAATCAGAAAAGACATGCAAAGCTAAACTGGCCACTATACTACATTTAAAAAAAAAAAAGTAATTGAGGGTATAATGTGGGCCCAATCTTTTATGTGAATATCTAATTTTATCAAGCTTTCTTCATCAAAGAAAGTATCAAATATTTTCTTCTGTATTATTCTTCAGTAATACAGAATAGTATTATTGTATTCATATTAATAGTATTGTATTATTAAATACATGATAATAATATAAATAAATAAATAATGTAAATAATAAATAGGCGGCAACCACTTCCCTACAACTTTTCAATAAACTTTGTTAGAAAACCTCTATTATAAAGAATTTTTTTAAATAATGCAGAAGTTAAAAAGCTGAAGTTGTTAGAATTGCTTTTATAAGATCTCCTTAAAAAATTAAAATTTAAAAATCCAGAACAAAGTGCTAAAAAAGATGGGAAGGTGGGTTAGCTTAGGAAGGAGGGGCTAGATTTGTGTCAACATACTTAAACAGTGGACAATCCAAACTGGGCAATGGCCCTAGAGCAGGCAGCCACATCTGCACTAACGCAAGGAATCAATACATTTAATGTATGCCATTTCAAATGATCACCATATCAAATATATACCAGTTAACAGGTATAATGAAGAAAAACAATAAAGGCAGCACTCCACCTGTTTTTTAAGGAAAACTCACAGGAGGGAAGGGAGGTCAGTATTTTAACACAGTTTGTTAAGAGATGTGTTCTACATGAAATATCTTTCTGAAAATAAGGTCACTGTTCAGTATGCTGAAAAAGTAGGAAGATCAAGACATATCACCTAAAGGGTAAATTTTTGAAACCAGGTTGCTTTGTCCAAATACTCAGTATTGGAAATTACTTGGCAAAATGCCTGGTGTGTTTTAACTGCAAAGTTTCCTGTGAACAACTCAAATCCTAACTGTGCTGCCGAAATCCATGATGATATAAAAAATTACTATAAAAGCTCCTTGCATGACTGACAGAAAGTCTTTTTAGAATTACCAGGTAATCTTATGTAGATTCAAGTAATAAATAGATTTTTTAATAAAAAAACGTGAAATGCAACTTGTCAATGAAAAGCAATATCCAAGTTTTTCAAAGAGCAGCTCTGAGATGGCTTAAAGCACCTTATAAAATGTCAGTCTCACATTTGAGGATGACTACTTACTTTCCACTCTGTTGAAAGATCATACATAATTGTATGTTAAACAAGAGCAGTCAATTAATCCATAGTATGAAAAATAAACAAAATATAAGAAGCATTGGAACTAATATTAGAATGGAGTTTCCTTTCCATTCAGATAGAGCAATCAGAATATAGTAAAAAACAACACTACTCATTTTCTAACATCTCTATTTAATATTTAACTCCTACACAAAGTAACAAGCTGAGGATCTAATTTATATGCATATAGATCTGTTCTGGTTTGGGACTGCAGACTCAATAGTTTTGGGGTTTTAGAAAAATTATGCGCATATATTCTGTAAGAGCTCCTGAACACTAACTCAAATTAAAATGATATCACAGTGTAATGGGTTGACACTGAGACCAGGTGCCAGGCATCCATAAAAGCTGCTCACTCACTCCTCTGCTGCAGCTGGACAGAAGAGAGAAAATTTAACAAAGCATTCATGAGTTAAGGACCAGGAGAGATCACTCACTAATTAGATACCATCGAGGACAGAGTGGGCTCAACTTAGAGAAATAAGGTGAATTTATTGCCAGCAAAATCAGAGCACGATAATGAGAAGTAAAATAAGCCCTTAAAAACACCTTGTCCCCACACCCCTCCCTCCATCTCAGCACTGCTTCCTACCCCAGTGGCACAAGGAGACAGGGAATGGGGTTTATCACCTGTGTTCATCACCTGTGTCTTCTCCTGCTGCTCAGGGAGAGGAGTCCTTCCGCTGCTGCACTGTGGGGTCCCTCCCACGGGAGAGAGTTCTCCATTAACTTCTGTGATGTGAGTCTAACACAGGAACAGCAGCTATCTGTGAACTGCTGCAATGTGAGTCTAATCCCACAGGGAACAGTCCTCCCTGAACTGCTGCATTGTGGGTCCCTCTTTCACAGGGTCTGTTGCTTTAACGATAGGCTGCTCCAGCCTAGGAGCAGGGACCTCACTCCATGGGTCTCCCAAGGGGTCACAGCCTCCTCCCAGGCATCCACTTGCTCTGGCATGGGCTCCTCTATGGACTGTGGGTGGATCTCTGCTTCCCCGTGGACTTCCATGGATTGCAGTGGCACAGTTGCTTCTCCATAGTCTGCACCACAGGCAACAGGGGAATCTCAGCTCTGGCACCTGAAGCACCTCCTCCCCCACCTTCTTCACTAACCTTGGTGTCTGAAGAGTTGTTTAGCTCACATATTCTCACCCTGCTCATCTCTGGCTAGAATTAAAACTGTACCACAACCTTTGTTTTTATTTCTTCGTAAATATGTTATTACAGAGGCGTTTCCACCATTTCTAAGAGGCCCAGCCCTGGCCATGTCAATCTTCTGAACCATCATGGATTGGCTCTGCTGTACATGGTGGAAGCTTCTAGCAACTTCTCACAGAAGCCACCTCTGCAGCACCCCCCTTCCAAAAACTAGGCCACGCAAAACCAATACACACAGATATAAACTTAAAAATAATCTCTGTAATTTTGATAAGGGAAGAAAGGTGTTTGTATTGGATGTTCCCCACTAAGTGATTTTTTTAATGCATAACACCTATAATGTCAATGGCTTTTTGTAACAAATTAGGCTTAAAAATATTTTTTGTGCCTTTCTTAAAAATCCAAATTTTAAATGTATCCACTGGTCTCCAAATTTCAGTGGAAACTGCTCTAGCATTAATCTGTTGTTGTTGTTGTTGCTCTTGTCAAATTGGACAAGTGTTTTCAAATAACTGAATGGTAATTGAGAGCCCAATATGGCATTCTCATTATATAAAAAGCCTCATTAAAAAGAAGGGGAGTTTTACTTTCTGGTTTCATTCTGCAGCAATAGTCATTTATTTTAAGTCCCACCAGTTGCAAACATGGCTGTCTTGGGAATATTACCCATAAATCATTTGTAGTGCTATACCTTAAATCAAGGCAGAATGAAAAACAATAGAGCCGTGGCGGGGAAGAGGTGGAAAGGGGGAGAAAAGGTGGAAAGGGAGTGCAAAAGGGGAGAAGGAAGAAAGGGAAAAAAAATGAGAGGGAAGAGAGGGAAAGAGGGAGGGAAAGGGAAAAGAATAAGGAAAAGCAAAAAGAAAACAAAACAAACACACCAAAAAAAAAAAGTTGATGAATGCAAAAATTACCCAGCAAGCAAGGACACATTTTCCCTGCAATTTACTCACTCTGCCATAAAAAGAGTGTTAGATGGAGCCTGTGTTAAATAGAGCCTGATGAGGCTGAGGGTGTTTAATGTCTGTCTACTACCTTTCAAGTTTTCCATATGGATGAAAAAGGACAGTTAACTCAGTTCACATCATCCCACTTCCTGTTCTCACCTCAGGATAGCCACTCTTTCTTATTTATACTTGTGTCAAGTGTTATTCCATCCCAGGTACAAAACCCAGCATTTGGACTTTTTAAATTTAAGCCCATTAATCATTGCTCAATGCTCTAAGCTATCCAGATCCCTCTGTAAGGCATCTTGTCCCCCAAAAGAGTCAGCAGCCCATTCCAGTTTGGAATCATCATCAAATTTGGTAATAATGCATTCAATTCCTACATCCAGATCACAGAGAAATAAATTGAACAAAACTGGCCCTAGAATGGAGCCCCAAGGAACATCACTGGTGACCACTCATCAGCCAGATATAGCCCTTTCACTGCAAGATTTTGAGATCTGTCCTTCGGCCAGTTCTTCAACCAGCGCACCATGAACCCACTCATTCCATGATTGGACATCCTGAAGGATGCTGGGAAGGACAATATCAAAAGCCTTTCTAAAATCCAGAAAAAATACATCCACCACCTTCCCTTCATCCACTAGAGACATGACATCATTACAGGACAGCCAACAGGACTTTCCCTTTGTGAATCCATGTTGTCTATATCGGATAATCATTCTTTAAATGTCTTTCAATAGCAAGCAGCATGATTTTCTCTGAAATATTCCCATGTTCTAAGGTTGAACTAACACATCTGTAGTTTCCTGTGTCTTCCTTCAAAGTGTCATAAACTGGGATACACTGACCCAGTTCCTGTGAGTGAGGACCTCCCCAGATTCTGAAGACCTTTGCTAGATGATTGAGAAGGATTCTGCCATAACATCCACTAGCTCCTTTAGCAGTCTGGGATGAATTTTGTCAGGCACCATGGATATACAAACATTCAGCTGATACAGCTAGTCCCTTACAATTTCAGTGTCCACAAATGGAAAGTCACTGTTACCATGCTCAGGATCCTCCAGCTCAGGGGACTGGGAAGCCGAAGGTCTCCCAGTATTTTTAGACTGAAGGAAGAAAAGCATTGAATTCCTCTGCTTCTCCTTTATCCTTATTACTCAGGTAACCATCTTCAATAAGTATTGGCCCAGTATTTTTCCTAGATCTCCTCTTGCTGATAGCGTTCTTAAAAAACACTTTATTGCTCTCTGATGCTACACTGGCCATTTTCAAAAGTAATTGAACTTTGATCTTAGATGTCTTCTTCCTGCATGCAAAAGCCACGACTCTATAATCTTCTTGCAAAGCCTGACCTTGCTTCCAGAGATTGTACAATTTCTTTTTCTTCTGAGCTCTACAGGGAGTTTAGTTAAGCTGTTCTTCTGCATTGCTTTCTTGACTAAACACTGTGCTTTTAAAAGGTGGAAAAATTTTCATACAACATTGTGACTCGTTGTATGTGAATTATTACAGAACCCAGGCCACCAATAGGCTCCCTGGTTTCAAGGAGTTCCTATGATGCATGACGCAGATGTCAGAAGTAGGTTTCAAATCCTGTTTAGAAAGGCTGTCCTGCTTTTAAAAAGGTTCTCAGAAATTGCTAAGCCATGCACTAGAAGCGACACTCAAGACATTTCAAAAAAAAATGTTTGGACATGTTTTTAAGGTTGTCAGCCTTGGAAATACCTTGAAATCAGGAGAGCTAAGTCTTGCTTATATTAAAAGAAAAAACCTTAAAAGAAAGAGAACTGTGTCATGCCCCCAGAGGAAACATCTACTCCAACCCTTTAGAAGAAAAAGCAAGGTTTGGCACCACAAAGCACTCTGACCAGGACAAAAAGAAAAAAAAAATACATCAGGTCAAACAGCACAAAAGAGACAGAAAATCAGAGCAAGAGATCACTTCCTACCTCTAGAAAATAAACAGAAATCTATTTTTTTAAAGGATGGGTTTTTTTCATGGCTTCTCAGAAGAATGTACCAAATACAAGCTGGATTTGTTTGAAGCATCTCCAACACAGACCAGCACTGAGAAAACCCGATTTGTTGAGATGCCTCCACTTTCCACTATATTAATCTCTGTACTTCTGGGAATGGTGAAGAAGCTGGGAATGGTGAGTAATACATAAATAGGAACAATACTGTGCCAGACTGTAAAGACTGAAAGGTCCAGCTTCAGATTTGGTGAGGGCATGGGTCTCATTAATTACCTGCTGACCCTGGACGGATCAGACAGATGGATATTACGATGGGGGATCTAATGATAATCCAGAACAACTGCTATGCTATCATACTTTCATTGAGTTGCTTCTTAACTACAGCTGTGATATGTTGCCCACACAACTTATATCTGGGGCTGTTCTATAAAGACATAAAGACCCAGTCAGGCAGCAGAAAGAATCTTTCTGCTGCCTGACTGGGATGGTATGGGTAATAGTTTGGGTAATGAGGGTGATGTCTAAAGCAGCTACCTGGAACAGAGGCTAGACATAGTTGAAGGAATAAAATAAGTATTTTTTTAAAGGCCTTCAAAGGATACACCTTGGGCAGCATAAGAGCTCGGCCATGGCTACACCCGAGATGTACCCAAGATGGACAACTGGCCATGAGTTTTCACACTTTTATAAGTTTTGGTCCATTTACATACTGGGATCAACTGTCCAATTACAGCTTCAGGTCATGAAGTCCCATCCTCACAGTTTGCTCTCTCCAATTCGCTGTTGTTTATACATTTTTGGGCCTGAAGCTGCAATGATGTCCTTGATTCTCAGGCTGGAAAAGGATTGTTTAGTCTAATTAAGCTGTGAAGAAAACCTACTAATACTTTATAAAAACCATTAATACTTTATATAAAGTTCAGAGTTACATGTTAAAGCAGTACTGTTGGGGGTTGGGTTTTCTTTCCTTTTCTTTCCTTGTAAATGGATTTTTTTTTCCATTGAGTTGCTAAGAAGCACTGATGGCTGGGTGCTTGAGACTGCAGGGAGGGGGAAGTCCTCTGGTTTTTGGGAGTTTTTCTGGGAGGGACAGAGATACCCTGCAGATCTCTCGCTCTCACTCTCTCTGGGCTTTGGAGGAGGATGGTCAGACCCGTGGCCTGGGGAAAGGAATTTGCTGCCACCACCATAACCCAGCTGGGACCTGCTTTTCTTCTGCTGCTGGGCACCCACACCCCCTGTCCTGCCACGACGTCCTGCAGTTCCAGCTACTGCTACGGAGCTTCTGATACATCTCGACTACCACCAAAATGGTGGGATTTTTTGCTCATTCCTGCTGTTCTATCTTGGTGCTTCTAAGAGTCCTGCTGGGGCACTGGGACCAACTGCTACAGGGTTTGTGGAGTAAAGCCTCTCTTCCATCCCTTCTCATCTGGGACAAAGCCACCATGCCGGAACACCCTCTGCAGCCGCGTGGGGGTCACCGCACCTGCCCTGCCCAGCAGTAGCCTGCCAGCGCCCCTGCCGGCTGTGCCCAGAACTGCACCAAGGGGGAAAGTGCCGGCAGCCAAAAAGGCTGGGTTTTCTGGTTCTGTTGGTTGTTAATGCTGTAGTTGTTGTTGTTTGTTTGCTTTATTATGCACACTAGTAAAGTACTGTTATTCCTGTTCTCATATATCTTTTCCTGAGAGTCCCTTAATTTCAAAATTATAATAATTCAGAGGGAGGGGGTTCACATTCTCCATTCTAAGGGAGGCTCCCACCTTCCTTAGCAGACACCTGTCTTTCAAACCAAGACAGGTACAGAATCTGAAAAACAGGAAAGCTAAAACTTGAGGCATCAAGGGGTTTAGGCAATGCTTGGTTCTGACAGCCCACAATGGGAGAACTGAACTATTGGGACCCCTCTGGGGCCAGACATGCATAATAACCAGCAGCTTTTTCTTCCTTTCCCCTTTGCAGTGATACTAATTCTGCAGATTCTGTGACTATTGGGACTAGCTTCTTAACATTCTTTACGGTAAAATACTGCCTCTATTGTTTCGTGATCCCAGGCTTAAGTGGTACAGGATTAAGTGGTACACAGGTATGTGTCCTTTTCTCATTATTTCTGCTGCTATAAAAATCTCATCTTTAAACATGTTCTTGTAACCTTTCTCAAGTTGCTCTTTTGTCCTAGACTCCCTTTTCAAGAAGGGATACAAATTCTCTAATTTCAAATATGCTCTCGTGTATAGTTCTCCAAACTCTTGCACAATTTAAAGTGTTCGCAGGCACAAGTCCAGATCTGACAGTTCTGCAGAAGTTACACGTATAAAGCTTTATAAAGTCTGACCACATATCAGTGTGTGCTGTAAAATACCTCCATGTCTGGGTTTGGAGCATTCTGTTAAAATTATCCATGACAGAATTTTTATTTCATTATTAGGAAGAAAATGGTGAGCACTACACTGTTTTAAAAATTTGTTTAAAGTCTGGTTTAAAAATTCAGTTCCACAGTCAGTCTGTAATTTCTGAGGCATGTGCCCTTGCTAAATGGCTCCTGGTTTGCCTTTTGCAGCAATCCAAGCATGACTGGGCAAGATGCCTATTACTGTTAAAATGTACTAAACACAATTTTGTGTTTGGAACACTGTTGCACATCCAGCAAATCTGCCTGCCATTGTGTATCTACCTCTGCCACAATCACACTCTTTCTTTTAAAGTGCTTTTCTTCAGGTCCTGTATAAGCTGTTAAACATATTGAATCAAAAACGATGTTGCTACTTGTCATTTTGTCAGGATTTTCCCCACCTTTATTTCCTGTACTCTTGCCTTCTGCCAAAAATCATAAGTCAAGGCAAAATAAATTATCACATGTATGCTTACCTGAAACTGCTAATTTATTACACCTTGAAATGTTCACAAGAACTTCATAGGGTTGTATCTTTTCTGGAAATTTTGGTCTGAGTTTCCAGATTTGTATTTTGCATGGCTTAGTAAAGCCTGTAGTTACAATTCAGACCAACCTTCTGTCTGATAGCATGTGTGATTGGCCAAGAGCTGTCAGCTGTGTGGTTGTAATTCTCTTGTTGTTACTGTGTTATTGTTGTCAAAAAACCTTTGGAACTTTATTGGGAACACACTTTTAGTGTTTTGGTCAATACTATGAAATCATTAGATGATTATTTTTTCATAAATTTTCCTGTCAGTATAAGTTAATATTCAGATATATGAGATTAAGTGGTGTTGGTTGCTGATTTACCACCTGATAACCAGAACACAGACAAATTTTTCTGAAGATCAAGGTCTGATAGAGGCATTCCCACACTCTAGAATAGAAATAACACAGAATGAAAGACAACTTGTAAAATATGATACAATTTATGGGAAACAAACTTTTTTGAATTCATGCTTCCTCAACACCTCCTGATTATTTTTCCTAGGCACTCCCAAGCCACACACTCACATTTCAGCAGGACGACTACAGGATAACATAGGGAAAAAAGACCAGATTATATCTCTTTCCCTTAGCATAAATCACAAACACCTAGCCTCCATGTGAGTATATAAAGGGGTTTTTTGTGCATGTTTACATAAATGCATAAAATATAATTATCAGCTGGAGTTGGGTATTGAACAGAAGTCACCCTAGTTTATTCATTATGCAAAATGTGGTGAGCCTTTAAAAAGTAATAGGAAGAATAATCATTATATTTAGACACACAAATAAAATAAAATATGACAGAATGTTGTCTTCTCCAAAAGTAACAAGAAGTACTTTTTATACAGTTACATTCATCAAGGATAGAACCACTCTGTAATATGAACATTTTAGCTGTAAGTCTTTTACAATTGCCAAAGAAGAAAATTTGTACCAGAAAAATCTTCATTAAAGTAAGTTAAAGTATTTTTCCTTTTGTTGCATAAATAACCAGAAAAAAATGAGGGCTTTTACAACATTCCCTTAACAATTAAAACAACATTCTAACTCCTGCAATGCTTTATCTTCTCCATAAACACTACCAAAGACTACCTATACCTATTTCCTACTCCTAGACAAGAACAAGCCGCTGACAATGTCAGAAGAGTCACATCTGATGTTAGTTAGCTGACATTTTAAAAGAATAATGCACCACACAAAACCAGAGAAAACAATTCTAAATCAGTTACCAAACATTTCAATTACAATAGTGAAAACATCTACTTGTCTTAAAAATTTGACAGTTACTAAAGTATTTCAATGAGGCAGCATTGCTTCCAGCTGTATTTCTTCAACAATAAGCCTTACATACAGATGCTTGCCACTTTTCTTTTTGTTCATGTACCAAACACGTGCTTCATACCCATTATTTGACAGGTCATACTAAATTACAGTAAGTTGTGGAAATTCACCTGTATTTAAAAACAAACCCTGATAGTTTATGTTTACAGATAGAACTTACCAAGGTGCTACAGTCTTGGAAGGACTGGTGTGTGCAAAAAGAGGTTATTATTGATAAAACTTTGGTGCACAACTCATTCGTTTATTTATACGTACATTGCTCCATATAGGAGCTAAATAAATGCTACCTTAAAAAAAACCAAAAAAACCAAACAAACAAACAAACAAACCCCCCCAAACAAAAACCAACCAAACAAAAACCCCAAACCAAAACAAAAACAAAACCAAGCAGTTCTTGAGTAGGTGACTTTCCATAGGCTTGTCACAAACTAAAAGTCTTCCAATTATGTGCAAATCTTCTTCTCTTAAGTTTAGTGCCTAAATCCCTCTGGCAGCTTAAGGCCTAAATAATTCATCTCCATCTTTTCCATGGTTTCCAGAAAAATGAGCGACCTGAGAAAGGAAGAATCTTTACATACCCTTTCCAACTGCAATTAATATTTTCAAAATCTAAAGAAGTGGCTTGCAAGTTGAAAAGCTACTATATTAGAAGGTTAGTGTTGAATTATTTTGGCAACTGAGTAACTTTCACTGAAATCAGGGGCATCTCAATAATAATTTTACAAAGAGTCAGAGAAAGGAAGTATATACAATAATTTTGTCTTCAAATTAAAAAGCAAAATCCTAAAATCAGTGAGCACTTTGAATTTATCACCTTCTCTGTCGGAGTCTCCCCCTGGTCAGGGTGACTCTGAAAGGTGGAAAAGTTTCTGCTCCAACCCGTGCCTTCAAGGAAAGACTCAATAGCTTTCAGTCATCCAGTCTCAAGGTTGTTTACTGTGTGTTATCTTAAGATTTTCTTCTGGGCTGCTGTGGTCTGCTTAGCAGGTCAGCCAGAGGCACACTCTGCACACTCTTTCTTTCTCTCTCTCTCTCTGCCCGCCCCCGAGGCTGGTGCTATCTTTTATACTAAAAACTACGTGTACTATGTTTACAATTCCGTTCCAATAGCTATCACCTATGTTAGACAGTCAGCTTCTATTCTAAACCAATCTAAAAGTGCCAACATCACCCAAATCATGGAGGCTAGGAAGAAGAAGGAAGAAAGACAAGGCATGCCCTGATTCCTCCATCTTAGAGCCTCAGACCCCCATGTACAAAATCCAAACCCCTGTGTACAAGGCTTAAAACCCCCCTGTACAGCACTCAGAAATTTTTCCTTTCACTTTGTGATTATCTCTACTATAATACCTAAAGTTGTGTGTGGCTTGTAATTCTTCATACAGAGTTGGTAATTTGCTCCACGGGCTAAGATTAAAACCCCACGTGTCTTTGGCTGCATGCCAGGGTCTCAGAGCCCTCTGCCAGCGGCTCTGGCCATCCAGGGCACCCAGAGGGATGTCCTGGGTTCCAACACTTCTCTACCACAAAATATTTTAAAGTATTCTTCAGTCAGACTTAATTAGATCTGTAGCTGGTACACAGAATGGTCAAAGCAGCAAGCCAAAGGTGATAAAAGTAAAGAAAATTACATTGAGATAAGGATCACAAGAGCAAACTGTTCCTTAACAGGCTTATTATTATTAACTCCTTATTATAGAATATCTTATTATTAACTTAACTCCTTATTATAGAATATCTTTAAATAGACATTTATTTCAATTAATATTGCTTCAATAATTTATTTCAATTAATATAAGAAGAGAACTGATGCTAAGTAATTAAAACATAATTCTGTCATTGCTTTGCCCTCTAGCCTACAAAACTGCCAAGAAAGCAACTAACAACAATTACAACTAATAACATTTACTGCAACTATAAATTTAGAAAAGAGAATAGCAGATATGAAGGATGATGTCCTTTCTAAGCCAGTCTGTAAAAGGTTTCTATATGTGTCTAAAGGCAATGAGCTTCCTACAAAAAGAGGCATGTATACATTTTTGTAAGATATATAATTCTTCTTTTATTTGGAAGTAGATTTGCACTGTATGAAAGAGCAAAAAGGAAAATCTGCATTTAAAAAAGGGGAAAATTGTTCTCAAAACCATAAAAATTGGCTAGAAGATTTAGGATAAGTGTTACTATTGAAAACTAATTCTCACTTTAAAAAAATTACTGGATTTTAATTTGACCTCATGTCACACAAATTATCAATATAACTGCATGGAAATATTTTCCATTTATTTGCCACCAAAGCTGAAAAATTTCTGCTAAAATTATTGTGAGGAGAATGTATTTATAAAAATAATATTTTAATCAAAGATACTTTTCTTGCAGTTTTATGGTGATTGAAAATTAACAAAATTGTGAGCATATATATTATCCAACCTCTTGAGTCTCACACAAGATTAAATATTCTGGAGTCTATCCATTCTGAGGTACAAAATCAAAAAAATTCTTCCAGGTTAGTTTTTATAGGTTATTTCTTTTCATATATAATTTTATAAATATGTAAGTATCACTCTTCTAAATTCTTGGTTATGACCTAGTATGACCATGTTGAGTCCTCTTTTGAAGACTGGGCCTGCAGCTTAGTTCCAAAAAAGAAATAGGAGATTCCTTGCCTTTTGCAGTTGCAAAACTTGAGTGAATTTATTTGGCCCATATATTTGGGACAATGATGACTGGCAATACCAAGAAGAACTAGGTAGAAAAGTTGATCCACATGGTCTCAGCTAACCATCTCAACTTTTAAAATGTCATTTGAGGGGAGGCACTGAAAAGCTCTGAAGAGACACCACACTATCACTAAAGAAAACCAAAAAGACCTTATTTACTGCTGAAAGGCATATGGCAAAGATACCTAGCTTCAAACCAAAAACAAGACAAAATGAAATATGTTTTGTTGCTGATGCTTCCAGGCTGCTGTAGAAGATATAGCTTACCTTTGTCACCAAATGCAATGGTAGTGCATACTTTGAATTTTGCACTTAAACATGCCCCACCTATATCTAATTAATTCTTCTCAGGAAGATTCTTCCAATTGCTACTCCATAAATCCTGTTGGATGGAGCTCAAAACATATAGACTCATACTCTTGTTTCGTGAAATCTATACATCCCTTTCAGTGGTAGCTAACAGCTGGCCTGAAGGCCTCACAGTTATTTATAATCCCAATCTTATAAGTGAAATATAACTAATTATGTAAGTGCCTTGGTTATGTAACTTGACCGGCGTGGACGGTTGGCGTGCAGGGCTAGTCCATGGGGGACATAAGCAGCTATTGGCTGGTTGGCCAGGTGGCAACTGGTTCGGCCAATGGGAATTAAATGCACAGACCTTCAAATCCATGTAAGGAAAAGATCACTCAACAAAAGTTGGCTGTTCTGCACGAACCTTGGTGTGTTTTGTCACATTCCTATCTCCAACACCAGTGACACTTTTCTCCAGCATTCAGTTTTAAGGCAACAGCAAGGTTCCGCATGATTGTGGGGGGGCATGAAAAAATGCTACCATGTTGCATTAATGCAGGATTCCCAGGGATATCTCCCAAACTTGTTCTCAACACAGATTTTTATGTAAGTATTATTAAATGCATATTGCCATTTGGGACAAATGTTCAGTGTAACACAAATTTGACAAAAAATTTGATGGACAAGTCTTAAAACTCTTAATAGATGCTACAGAATGTAGCAGCATTTCCTTTTACCACAGAATATGTTTAATAATAGTACTATTTGTAAATATTGTCTGTGATGGTACATTTGATGAATACAAGTGAACTCCTTCTTTGACATGGAGGAAAACAGTAGTGGGCAAAGAATCATGAGTATAACTTTTCCTTTATACATTGAGTATAAAGGAAAATGTATACAATGAGTATACATTCCCTTTGCTACATGGTAATTCTTCTCCCCTGACTCCCCTCCTATTTTTTTTTCTGTATGTTTACTATCAAATTAACTGTCTTGAAAAGATGAAGAACTCTGAAAGGATTTTGTGAGTCTGGAAACATGAACCTAAAACTACAGCATGTGCCTTATGCTTACTAGTGAGAGTGATATCACATTTTTAACGGTAATTACTGCAGTATGAAGAATGTGTAGCATTAAGAGCCAAGCTTGTATGGTAGGACTGTTTGTCTTTGGAGTTTTTTCCCCCTATAATGTACATCTAATACATTCATAAATTCTTTTATTTATTATATTTATATTGCAGCATTCTGAAAGCTAAAATTTGATATCATTAAAATCAACTTTGCATTGACATTAGCAGATTCCTTTAAAGCAGATTTTTAGTAGCCTCCATAATTCAGAAGATGGAATGACTTTTATAAATTGTGGGAAAAATAAGAAAGTATTTTCCTGGGTGACCCAAAAAATGTGTATTTTATTCCATTTTTTTCTACATCAATCCACACAGTTCGTGTTACTGTCCCTTTAAAACCTGGGAACCAAAATAGAAATTGGAGTTTTGACCCCAAGTTTGCAGGGACCAGTGGATTTTCAGATTCTCTTTAAGAGACAGGGAACAGGCAAACAGAGCCCTCTTCCATTCTCACTGGGCTGCCAAGAGAGTTAGCTGGGGCAGGTTCTCTGAGCCAAGGCAGCACGAGGCAGAAGCCTTCTTTTGTTTCTCTCTGAGGTCTGTGGGAAGTTGCCTGGCACAGATCTCCAAGAGACAGCAAATTTCACAATCCAAAACTGTTTCAGAGAGAGTTTCACAATATGTAGCTTTACCACCAAGTTGGAGCTGTTGCGCCCAGGGCTATGGGTTTCAATACCCAGTGAGTCCATTTTCTTTCTCTGAAACACAGCAGCAGCTCAGGACTGCAGCACCAACATCAACTGGGTCCAGCCAGCCAAAAAGAAGCAGAGGAACTAACATCACAGGGGGAAGGTTCAGCTGAACAGGGCTTCTCCACCATCTTGTCTTTGCCCCATGGGCCACACAGTTGACTAAAGAGGTAGCCATATTGGGCAAGGGATTTGTCTGTGTTTGGGATTAGGTTTCTTAAAGGAATTGTCTTCACATTTGTTGTCATGGAAATGGCAAGCAGATGTTGATCTTAGCTGGGGGTGGAGCAGTCTTTTACTGGCTTGCAGGGGAGATGGTTGTGGTGATTGGTGCTGGACTTTTCCAGCCCAGGGGGTCTGTCGCTGCTGTAAAGTTTTCTCCTGACTGCCTATTGGTGAGGCCACTGCTTACAGTGAACTGCTAGTGGACTAGGACTCACTCTGCAGCACCCACCCTCATCAGGAGAGACCTGCACGATCTGCATGGGTATTTCCAAGGGAAAAGACTGGGCCTCCACCTCCTCTCTCTCTCTCTCTCTCTGGAAAGACCACCTCCCAGCTGCTGGTAGACTAGAATCTCACTAGAGCCACCATTACCAGCATGCTGCACCAGACACCTGAAAACACAGGGAAGCTGAACAGCCTCCAGCCCCTCTACCTTCTCTCTTTTACCAGGGCCACCATAAACCCCTTGGAAGGCTCAGGGCTTATATCAGAGCATCCCCTGAAGACACAGGGGAGTCACTACAGCCCCTCTGCCTCAACACAAGCCATCAGCACTCCCTGCCAGTTGTGATCATAACTACAACAAAGGGCAGGAGAAGGCTGTTATCAAGTTTTCTTCTTTTTTTGTGTTGTTGCTGTTGCTGTTGTTGTTTCTGTTGTTGTGTGTGTGTGTCTGAAAGCCCTGTAATTTCAGAGTTATAATAATTTGGAGGGAGGGGGTCATCTTCTCCATTCCAAGAAGGTTCCTGCCTTCCTTGGCAGACCCCTGTCTTTTAAAGGACAGTCCACTATATTGTTTTGGTCCCAGGGAGTCCAAGGGATTCAGCACATTAATATCTAGTGCTTGTTACTGTTATCTTAGTCATTGCTGTTTTGCTTTTTTAGTAAACAGTTGTTTTTTTACTTACATCTTCTTGCATTCATCTCTCCTTATGGCAAAAGGGTTAAATTGGTTAAAATTATTTAAACTAAAGGGGAGGGACGCTTGCTTCCCAGGCTCCACCATGTAAATTGTCTTAAATAAAGACAAGTATGCAATTAATTTTTCTTACTAATATTTCATTCCAAATATTTTCGGAATTTAGTGAATAAATTTTGAAATTTAATGTGAGAAATTTAAGTCATTTGAACTTCACAAACTGATTCCTTCCATTCAAAGGGAAGTTGACAACCTTAACAAATACAGGAATTATAAGGAAATCCTCAGTCTTTAGGTTCACATCCCTAACATTCAGTTCAGGTCATATGTAACACTGAACTGAGTCCCATTTTAAACACAGACAGGTTTAACAAGCCTTAGACTGCAGTGACAAAAAAAATTGTCCCTGCTGTATCTATTTGTTTAAATGTTTGAAAAGCTCAGCTTTTAGCTGAGAGAAATGTTTTTCTTTTAATATTTAAAGAGATTACACATTTCTAGAAAACCAAAAATTTATTTTTCTGTTGTGAAGCAAGGTTTCTATTCTCCCATTTATCTCTCTCTGCAACACACTCAACTTGACATGGTAGACACTATTCAAATAAGACTTGATCAGTTTGTTTTAAAATGACATCCAAAATGACATATCCTTACTGGAAATACCTCATGCAATACAATTAAGGATTTTCTGCCTTTTTCATGGTAGGTAACCATTGTGGTTTGACATTGGCAAAATGCCAGGCTCTCATGACAGCTGCTCACTCACCCTCCTCTGCTACAGCTGGACAGAGGAGAGAAAACTTTAACAAAGGGTTCATGAGTTAAGGACAGGGAAAAACACTCCAAGGGCAAAACAGGCTCAACTTAGAGATACAGAGTTTATTACTAACAAAGGAGGAGGAGGATTATCAGAGGAGGATAATAAGCAGTAAATTAAGCCCTTAAAAACACCGCTTCTTCCCCCAACCCTTCCCACCAACAGAGAGGGAGACAGCGGGGTGGAGGGTTTTGTCAGTTCATCATCCAAGGGTGAATTTCTTTCACTGCACAGGGACAGAGGTCATTCCCCTCTGAGCCTGTGGGGTTACTCCCACAGGAGACAGTTTTTTGCAAACCTCTCCAACATGGGTCCAATCTCACAAGCAGCAATCCTCCTAAAACTGCTGCAACCTGAATTCCTCACACAGGCAAACAGTCCTTCCAAAACTGCTATGGTGTGGGTCACTCTTCCACAGGGTGTAATCTCCAAGGATGGGCTGCTCCAGTTGGAAATAGGGGTTCCCTCTCTCCATCGGCTCTCCCACTGGATTATGGCCTCCTCCAGGCATCTAGCCACTCTGTTGCGGGCATCTCCCCCATAGACTGTGGATGTATCTCTGTGGACTCCCATGGGCTACAGGGGGATAGCCTGCCTCACCATGTCATCACCATGGCCCGCAGAGGAATCTCAGCTCTGGCGCCTCCTCTCCTGCCTTCTTCACTGACTTTGGCGTCTCCATGTTGTTTCCCTCACATGTTCTCACCTCCTCCTCTTCTCTGTCTGGAATTAAAACTGCGCCCCAACTTTGTTTGGATTTCTTCTTAAATGTTATGTTCTCACGGGCATTGCCAACATCTTTAATTGCCCCAGGCTTGGCCAGTGGCATGTCCATCTTCAGAACCATCAGGGATTGGCTCTGCTAGACATGGTAGAAGCTTCTAGCAACTTCTCACCAAAGCCACCTCTGTGGCCTCCCACTGCTACCAAAAACCAGGCCATGCAAAACCAACACAGTAACAACAGTAACACATACCATACAGTAAAGTCTTTCCATGTTAGATACTAATTTCAATTAATTATTTGAATTATTTTCACCCTATCATAAACTTTCCTGATATACTCTAAATATGTGACATTTTATGGAAATGTCTTCCAGCTTTATAAAAAAGTGCATTTCATCAGCATACTCCTATTTTTGTTCAAGATTATTAATAAAAACAAAAGCCCAGACTGTTACAAGTACTACTCACTGGAGAATTGTATGATTGATTTAATTGGGGATTTTTAAGTGTCATTAAACCACAACACAACAAAGATAATGCAAAATATACCACCAACTTTGCAGTCTGGAACAACACTGTAGAAAGCCTTCATTTAACACCATTTCAGTGGCTTTAGTAAATTTACAAAATTTATGAACTTGCACAAAATGTATGTAAATATATGCAGAAATAACTATATTAGTAACATGTGGTATCTGAAAATGCACTTTTTACCACTGCAGGATCCATTTTTATTATGGATGATTAAAAAAGGATTAAAAAAATAAATCTTCAAAATTAATCCCATCAATTGTGTTCCGTATTAGAACATGGTTTAAATTTATGCCACTGAAGACAGATACTTTTGAGGAGGTGATGGCAAATTCCTTTGTCCTTTCAGGCACAAAGTGTTTAAGAGCTTTGATCCATACCAAGTAAGAACAAGTAGGAAGAAACAAAAGCTACTTTCACAATATATTATATTAAAATAGTCAACACTAAGCCCTACTTAGCATTTTAAGACTATTATGCAAGCTTTCAGATTAGTTAACAAACCTTTTAAACTTAGTTTGGCCTGCCAAAGAGACACTGATATTTGATGCTGTTGAACATGGAAACCACCTTCTCACTAATTCACAAAGACAGCAGCCTTAGCTGGACATTTATATTTATTGACTGAGAAGCCTGGAGGGAAAATTGGAGAACTGCCTTTTATCTGTAATTGACAGTAGGAATGCTTCTAGGTGTTTCTAGTGTGAAAGGGCAGACATTAGTTTAAAGCATCCTTAGGATTAGGACACAGCAAACTACTCTGCACTGCATCACACCTCTTGCCTAAAATGGCAGCATCAGCTTAATGACTCTGCTTTGCCTTGTACAAGGCAAGATTAAAGATATTTTTAACAGAACAATCACAAAGCTAATTTAAACCCACTCTTTGATTTTCCACTAGACTAGCAGCATTCTCAGAGAGGCAAACTACAAAATTACAAAAACACATCCTATGGGGCACTTGCATACAACTCCCTTAGAACATTCAGCATCCGCCCACCATGCCTGCTGCTAAGGGGCTGGAGTACTGCACCTGTGCACTCACATCTTCAATGTGACATGGTTGTTTAACTCTTGTGCATACTCTTCAATGCACATGTATGGAGTGCACCTGCTCCTAAGAGGCAGGAATTTGATTGTACCCTCCTTGTGTTGCTTATAACTCCTCCCTTGACCCAAATCCTCACTCCACCACCCCTGCGATACCTGACAGAAACCCCACAACCCTACCTTTACCTGGTCTTTCATCTTTGTCCCACCCCTCCTTCCCGGGGGTAGTAAATGGATTCTCAAGCTTTATGAAACAAAGACCTGTCTCATTTGTTCCCATGCCTGGCACTGGCAGCTGCACCCTCCCTGGAGACGACGAACTCAGTTGTAACGTGATGCAACACACATGGTTTTTTAATTTCTCATTGAAAGTATTGGTCTCAATTGGTCATGAAATACACTATTACTACAGATATCATCAGCATTAGCAGTAAGTGTAAGTTATAAATCAGTTATAATAGCTGAAACTAGCATACCTGATTGTATGTATAGACAATGTTATAGACAGCTGGAAAGACTGTTTCAGCTGACCAACTCATGATAAACCAACAATGAAAATTATGTCATAGAATCATAGGATCATTGAGGTTTAAAAAGACTTACAAGATCATCAAGTCCAGCTGTTAACCTACCATCATGGTAAAAGCTCATGTAAATTTGACTCTGCTTGTGAAAAAACTAAATTGATATCTGAAAAATATTTCACAAGTATCAGAGAGGAAATACCCTGTGGTCCTGTAACATAAAGGCTAAATCTTTTTAAATGGCCTTCCGCTGGCAAGAACAAATAATTACTGCAAATAACTACAGATAAAATGCTCCAGCAACTCAGTTGTGTAACTCAGTAACTCTACTATAATTCAGTTCTCAAAAGAATTTATAACAGATAAGCCTAGAAATTCTGACAAAACATCCATTTAGTAGATGGTGTGCATAATAGATTAATTTACAGGCAATACCATATTCAGAGGAACCTGTTCATTAAAAAGTAAAATTATGTGGCTAATCAAATTTAAAAAGAGCTATTTATTTTATCTACTACACAATTAAAAACAATGTTCAAATGGCTCAAAAATAACAGTGTCCAAACATTTTTAATAAAAAGTAAAGAACTCAAATACAGTACTGAAAGAATTTTCTTAGATTGTAAATAAAGGAAAAAAATGCATTCTTCTAACTTTGATCGCTAAAATCAGAGAGGAAGTTCAGCTTTATTAATCAAAAATCAAACTCAGACTGGCATGCAATAACAATATTCAATGTGTTTGAGTTACACACATATGCAAGTCTGTTTACAGTGTTCCAAAAACAGGATTTGGAGAAGTTTTTGAGATTAGAAAATTCCTGTAAAGGAGATTTAAATTTTGAATCAGTTTTTGAATTAAACTGTACTGCATTCTTCTGTCATATTTGATTTTGGGCATTAGTGTTGCTGTTTAGTGGTATATCAAGTGGTATACCATATACATATATGGTAACATATAGTTTTTACTGATTTGTATAAGCCAAAAGAAATGGGAAAAGTATTCTGTAACCTTCCAGTGAAAGGCTGGCAGCTAAACTTCAGTGGGTTCATAAATTTGCATAAATGTTTAATTTTATTTTTTTCTCAGTCTCTTTATCTGGAAGCATGGCTGGTAATGTTTCCAAAGAGCTGATTTTCTCCTAGGCTTTCAAAATTTTTTTGGTTTCCCCAAGCCAAAAAAAGATTAAGAATATTGTTTCTGCCATTGTTTTTTTATTTCCATTTCCAGACCTGGTTCAAATCAGGAAGGAAGAGCTATAAAAAAAAATTAAATACAACAAACAAATATAATACAAATACTTTTTCAACTATTAAAAAGGCTCAGCATTATTTTTTATATGTTCACATTTATATGAAAGTACATGTTCATTCTGTGTCTTCAGTGCTAATTTTCTAATGTCCCTGAAAGATAAAGCACCATACATAAGATTTGTGTTTAAGATCTTTGTAAAGTGTTTTTCCACAGCATTGGGTGTTGACTGAACATTAAATGACGAAATGCTTTAAAAAGTCCTCCTGGTGTCTTTCTGCATTTTTTCACACTTGAAACAAATAAAAATAATATTTGATCCAAACTTACAGTTGCTTACAAAATTTACGTTGTTAATTGGACTCTGGTGATGGTTGTTTGGACTGATTGACCAATTAGGTCAAAGCTGTGTCGTGACTGTCTGGAGTCACAAGTTTTTCTTTAGTATAGTATAGTTTAGTATAGTAATAGTGTAGTATGTAACACAATATAGTATAACTTAATAAAGCATTTATTCAGCCTTCTGAATCATGGAGTCAAAGCTCATTACTCCCACATCGAGGACATCCTGCATCTATAATCATTGACCTATTAATTGATGGTATGAAGAAATGAAGGTCCTTGTGTTCTATGCTAGAGAAAGACACCTATTTCCTTACTGAACTCTTGGACTGAAGGAAATGTATTTCCTATTTGGTCTTAGTGAATTAAAACAAGAAGTGCTGGCAAGAACTAAGTTATGCCAAGAATTACAACTGTTTAAAAGGGTTTAAGAAGCTACAGATGCTTAAGTGTTTAGTTTTGCATAGATGGATATTAAACTTAAGAGCTAGATATAAACTGTGTTAAATCAGTGTTTTCTTCACTATCACAGGTGTAAGAAAGCTTTCCATATTTTTCTGTACAGTGTTGTCCCCCCAACACTTCAGAATGTGATTCTTTTATTTTGATTTATTTCCTAAAGGAAGACCTGAACAACAGAAGGCCAGACAAGATAATACACCAACAGTCCTTAAAAAAATACAGCAGCTTTACAGATAGAATTGTGAATGCTTGGACCTTTTTTTTTCTCTTTCTAAGTACTTACCTAGATTCACTCCTGTTTTCAGTTACTTTTAGTACTTCATGACATTTGTGCATATTCGGGGGCTTCTTCAGTTGTGTTTTTACAAAAGAAAGGATTGAATTCAACAAATCCAATACAAGTAAATGTCCAGGCACACAGCTTCAAATATGTAAACTGCCTAATAAACTTACTCAAATCACTTGGATTATTCACAAGCCTGTGGTGAATTACTTACATAAGGAAGGTCAGGAGCATTGCTTTTGTCCTGGTTCTGGCAAGGACAGGGTAATTTTTGCAGTAGGCATAAAGGGGGATAATTAGGACCTGAAGGTTATTATATAGGACTGCAGCAGTGAGGGTTGCTGCGACAAACCTCTTTGGTCCCCTGACCTCAGGGCGATGGTGGCGAAAATGAAATGGAGCAGAAACTATGGAGTTGCCCAAAAAAGAACTTAAATAAGGAGAAAAAACAACAAACGTGGGGAAGCCATATGTAGTATGGGGCGAGGTCCAAAGACCCAAGACAAAGGGGAAGCAACAATATATACACACTTGGGGGTGGAACATTCTGAAACTATAACCATATAGGGGAAACAAGTTACCAATAGGGAAGTAGGACTTGGACAACTGTCCTGGTTTTGCATAAAAGGCATTTATGGAAGTGATGCAAAGCTTTTAGCCACTAGAAAGTTGTACACACTTCTGTGAAAAAGCATGTTAAAGGTGAAAGACACCCAAGAGCTTCCTCTTTCTCTTCCTACCGACAGAGATAACAGGCCCCTGCCACAAAGCCAGGCCCCTTGCCCTGGCGCACCTGTCAGCCCCTCATCAGCTGCCAGGCAGGGGAGGGAAGGCCAGGCCAGGCCACAGCTACAATTTCTTACATCTTACTGCTAAGCTAGAGCCGAGCCACGAGCCAAGTCCACCAGTCTGCAAGAGCAGCCCTGAGCTGACTCAGCCACAGTTCTACCACCACAACCACTGGGAAGGAGAAGCCACACACTACACCACCAAGCCCCCCACCCCACAGGTGTGCTGCTACTAAGTCCTAACCTGGCCAATTAGATCCTAACCACCCCCCCAGCCATAGTTGCCACCATCTGTTAACACCCAATCCAACTGGGGTCACGTTGACCATATGCAGGCCCTGGGTGAAACGTTAACTCGTTCAATGCTTCACTCCTCCCTCAAGTAAAAAAAAGAACAAGATGCAAGCGTATAAAATAACATAAAAACATCAAAGTCAGTGAAGAAAAAGTCAATGTCCCAGATAAGAAAAATGAGGAGATGCCTTAATCTTAAAGCTAAAATCCTCTAATAAAGCTATAGAGAAAGACTCTCTTTCCCTATAACACATACGGAGAGATGAAAGTATTCAAATTTTAGATATCAAACAAAAGTCTCCATGCTAAAGTAAGCAGATGTTAAAGTAACTATGATCCTATGGGAAGTTTTAACAGAGAAGAAAAAAGAGTAATGAAAATCCTATACCCCCAAGAAGACAAGATCTCTGTTCCCAGAGATGAAGATGATTTTAAAAATAAATAATGAGAAATTTTCTCTTTAAACAGCTCATCTCTAAGCCAATATGCCATAAGTTAACATAGCCCATAAACACAACTATAAAAACAGGTTGTGACAAATAAAAAGAACTTCAGAATTACAAATTTCCCTGGGTGGCTGCTATTTATGACAGAACCACAAAAAAATTGTTTTTTTTCTTGTGGAGAAGTCTCCATAACATGGACAAGAGAGACTTCTCTCCCTAAGTGAACTGAAAAAAGACTTTTAGAAGTAGTAAACTGACTAAAATTTTAAATTTTGTTTCTTTATATTATCAATAAGAAAAAGAAGTTGTGAGGAAAATGTTCTGAAAGTTTTGTTCTGATTTTTATTACTCTTTCTTTTAGTTACTGTTAATAAATTTTTCTTTATACCCTTTTAAAATGTTAAACTTACTTTACCTTTCTTCTTATTCTACCTCGCAACAAAAAGTGAGCATACTTTGTGGTCACTTTGTGTTAATTATTATTAACCAACACTAAAACCCACCACACTCATTAGTACACCACCCAAGAAATTCCAAAATTAACAAAATCTCAAATTAACGAACCAAAATCACTACAACAACTTAACATAATAACACTAAAAGCTTATGGAGGAACTCTCTTAGGTTCACCCTAAGTTAAACAAGGGCTTGAAACTAATGCCTAGTTTAAAAGGGGTAAAATCAGGCTGACTTGACATCACATCTGAGCCAGTTCCCACTTGGGATTTCATGTCATTGCCAGGGGAAGGGATCTCTTCAGGTAGAGAAAGAGTGGTGCAGGGAGTGGTCAGATATTGTCTCTCCTGGGGCTTTCCCTGGTGAGCCATAAAGTTTCTTTACTTCTACCCTCTGTCATTAGTATTGTTGGTATTACTGTTTGTTTTGTTATCTCGTTATTGTTTCCAGTAAATTGTTCTTATCTCAACCAGCTATCTTTACTTTTTGTGTCTTCAATTCTCCTCTCCAGTCTGCCACAGGGGAATGGTGGATGGGGAGGTAGGCAGTAAAGCAAGTGGAAGTGTGGTTTGGAGTTACAGTGTAAACACTAAATTGGAGTGCACTATTCCTAAACAATGACAGCTTTATACACTGAAGTATTCTGCACTACTTTGTGACATGCTGCAAGTGGAGTCCTAAAATGTGGCCCATGTGCAAGGACAGTTTCATAACTTCACATAACACAGCATAATAACAACAAATAACTGGTAAAAACATCTTCATAATTAAAATCCTACTATGTACATCTACTGTTTTCTAAAATGTAATTTTGCAGCTAAAATATCAAATTAGAGACAATATGGGATTTAAGCATTTTTTTGTGTTCCTTTTAATTCTTCGACTAGAAGCAATAGAAGAATATAACTACTCAGTACACAATAGATGCAATATGAAATCTATTCTTTTTGCAGCTAGTAACAAGGGTAGCGATATGGATTATATATTCTGTATTAAGTTGCACGTATGATAACATGATAATGTTACTTTAGGAAATTTTGACATAATATGCTGAAACACATTTGCCCACTTAAATCATTGTATACATATGGGGTCATTTTAAAAACTTAGCAGGGAAGTTAAAACGGCTCAAGCCGCCCCCTTTCAAGAGTGGAGGGGAAAACCAAAGAAAATTTTAGAGAAATTATATGTTAGAGTCACAATTTATTAAAGAAAATAGCAATGAACACAACAATAAAAAGAAAACTGCAAAAAGAGAGAAGTGGTTTCACCAACAAAAGCAAGATATCACCTGGTTCCATCTAGGGCAAAACCAAGATGGCATAGGGGCCCCTGCACTTGACCATGTGGGCCAAGAGGACAAAGAGAAACAATGTGACAAACAAGTTCCCATGGTTCAACACCTTTCCTTGACCAGACAAACCAGAGGGAATAGGGTCAAAACAGCTACCTGAGATGCTATTTCATCCAAAGCAGGAATCACACTGACAGTAAACTGTGTCCGACAATAGAAATGTGAGTATAGACTCTTGCTCCCATTGTGGCACACCAGTGATGAATGGTGTGAGTGTAGGGTGTTATGTGTAGAAGAAGGTGTTCATTTCTTTTAAAAAGGTTGCATAGTTGCTGCTAAGTTGGAGTTTAAACTATTTGTTGTTAATAATTTCATGTTGTAATTACCTGCTGTTAATAGTTTTTTCTTTAATTACCTGTTGATGGTTAAAAATCCCTCTCCCATCGAGCATCCCCTCCCTGCCCTGCCACATCCTTGGAGATGACATCTGGGACTGAAAAGGTGAAATCGGCGCTGACATGCAAATGTGAAGGACCAGCATGCAAAGGTGTAAACACCATACCAAATCCAGCAACAAACCCCTAAAACAATGAGCCAACATGGAATTAAGAGATCTAAGTGATGTCTAAAGGTGAGCGACTGAATCCAGTGTCTGTTAAGATCCTTTTTACCCCTCACCCTAACAAAGGATGCCAGCTAGGAAGAGGACCCCGAATGTCAGACTGGATAAAAAGGATCTCTTGATACTCATGTGAGGAAAGGAGTCACCAGTGCTGCCTGCATACCAGTGGATAAAGCTGCAGTCAACCTCCTCCTCTGTGCCACTCCTGGGAACAGCAGTGGCGTGTGCGCAACCCATCAGTTCTCCCCACCCGAGCTGATTTCTTTTTAATAAAGGCATTAAATAAAGGAGAAAGATCTCCTGCCTTATTTATTTCACAGGGGCTCTCTCCCTCTCTCCTGCTGTCACTCTTTCTCTCTCTGGGGATGGTAGCACAGAAGCAACGGTGATAGCAGGATTCCAGTGTGGCTCTGTGGCAGCTCCTCACAATGTGGAGTCAGGAAAGGAGAGGGGGTGTGACTCTGGAGCAGCTCCAACCCTCATTCATGGCAGCAGGGTGTGGGTATTACATAATTGCTCCAAAATAGGACTAGATTACAAAATGGCCCTCAGGTGACACCAACCTGCTCTGCCATTTTCCTTCCCTCTGAACCAGCCACTAGTGCACCCTCAGTGGCCGTAGCAGCTTTATCTCAGTACTGATCAGCCATACATTCACAGGACCCTTGGTCCTGCATGTCCTCCTCTCTCCAGTCCGGGCTAAAGGAGAGCCACGATCCTTCCACTTCTGGTGCCTCTGCCTTCCCTGTTGAAACCTTCCCCCCTCCGAAACTGTGATGTGGGTGGTATTGAATATTCAACACTGAAGCTGCACTCCCTTGCTTTGTACCCATAAAAATACATAACACTGCAATTCTATAAGCTTTTCTGTGCATATGCACAGAAATAATACAACAATAAAAAGGAGTGGGTTCATAACCTATGCTAAAAACTATCATAAACTTTCTGAGAATCAAAGAGCTACAATCCTGGTCATCCAAATATGGGTGCTTGAAGAAGAACTGAAGAAGTTCTACCATATTTCTTGATTATCAGTAAAATAAATGGATATCTTCATAAAAGTGAGATATAAAGAAATGGACAATATAGCAAAGACCCATGAATAACAAAAACTGTTCTGTTTTTTCTACTTGTTCTAAACACATATGCACCTACATAGGATTTCCACAGTAGGAAAATGGTATCTCTGTTTTTTTCTTATTTTGGAAGATAGGTTTCTGGGGAAAAGTGATAGGATTTTCTAAAATAGCATTAATTTCCTTTTTTTTACACCGATCTAAGAACATTATTACATCACTTGTACAAAATTATTCATTAATCATTAATTCATCATTGTAGAAATAAGTGGGACTTCACTATCAGAATATCCTGGCATCACAGAAGACCAATAGCACACTGGGCTGTAGCCAGTAATGTAGCTGATAGATTGAGGGAAAGAAATTTTTTCCCTCTCCCTAAAACCCAAAAGACTCCATACAATTTTTGATCCCCTGTGTAAAGAAGGATGTTGATAAACTGGGCCAAATTCAGTGTAGGACTACAATAAGGGGTGAGGCTGGAGCACTTGCTATGTGAGGAAAGGCTGAGGGACCAAAGACTTTTCAATCTGCTATGACAAAGTGTGAGTTTTTCAAAAGACTGCTGGCTTCAAAGCAGAATCTTTATAATGTTGTACTTTAACCAACTAAAAAAGCCTCATTATAGAAGGCAGAACATCTGCAGCTCCCAGGTACCACTGAATAAATCCCCAAAGCCAACCTGAGCTCCTTCAGTGAGATGTGACCTTAAAAATAGTAATATACTGAGGTGAATTATTTTCATATGCTGAGATCACAAGCTGAAGTTCAGTGTGTTGTCTAGATTTATTCCCATACTCTTAAGTGTCAGTTTCTGTCTCCACCTTTCCCTAACCCTGGGCAGAAATAGGATGATGTTTTCTACAGGATTTGTGGCTACTCTTGCACATCATTCACACGTCCTCCTCTATTCACTGTTCCAAATTGTAATGTTCAAGTCTAGTTATTCTCACTGCAGTCTTGGGCAGTTTTCATATAAGTGGTCCTTCATCCCTAAAATTAGCATCTGTATTAACTGTACCAAAATAACTAAACGGTCCCTCCAGATGATGATTTAAGCATTTTAACATGCTGTTATAAAGATGGGCATTTTGCATTGTGATCAGTCTCAGCAGACTATTTTCAGAGGTAACAAATTGTAGTTTTCAGTATGCTCTTCAACTCATATTTTGAAATTTGTTTTGGGCTGAATGCTTTCCTTACAGCCTAGGTTTTTTTATCTGTCACAATTACTGCAATCTAAACCTAACACAAAAAGTGTATCAGGGAATTCTAACACACCTCTTTCTCAGAGAAGCACTTCAATTTCAGCGTTGTGAGCCCTGAAACAACTGGTATGCATAAAAGTTCCGTACTTCTCTCAATTACCAAGATCTTTTCCTAATACTATTAGCTTGAAGCCCATTTATCTGCAAAACCCTGCAATAACCAACACAATGAAGCGAGGGCCAGCAAGGGCAAAAAGGAGGGCAAAAGAACCAAAAAGCAGGCTGAGCCAGGGCAAAAAAAGGGACAACAAGCTTCTGATGCAGTTACTTTTATACCCCCTGGCTGCTCCCAAACTCTGCCGGCTGACAGGAGACCACTGGCCCTGTCCAACATTCCACTGGAGTCCATTGGTGGAGACCTTTCACCATCTGATTGGAGAAGCCTCTCTGGAGGGTACAGTGCCTTTGGTGTTCCCCTGCTGACTGCCTGTCCCATGTGAGACATGAAATGGTTGCCAACAAAGTCCCTCAATGCTTTCTACCATCTTCTCCTAGTTGACTCCGGCAAGTGGCACATGTGTAACCCCTCCCCCCATCTGACAAACAGTGTTGAGACAGAAATCTAAATTGGCTGCTCATAGTAATGATTTTTTATTTTTCCTTTTATGCCATAATTGCAGAAGATTACAGTCATACTCTGTTTCAAAATCTTGAAGCTGGGAAGGAACAATCCCAGGCACCAGCACACACTGGGACTAAATGAACACTGGAAAGCATCTTGACAGAGATAGAGTCCTGTTGATCTCAGGCTGACAGCATTATCATTCATTCTCAGGAATGAGAGCTACACTCAGTTAACAAGTGTTTTGGTTTGGGGTTTTTTTGGTTTTTTTTTTTTTTGTTTGTTTGTTTGTTTTTTTTGTGATAGCACTGGAAAGTATTCCGGTGGTGCAATTATCTTCCATAAAAAGATCAGATATCCAATCTACATAATGTGATTAAATGCACCTGAAATCCAATGTGGCAAAATCATGAGTGATCACTTGGTAAACCTTAGGTTTACACATAAGAATAAATCATTACCCAGAAGTATAAAAGCTTATTGTTAAAACAGTGACCTTCAAAACACTTTATAGTTTCAAAATATTTCAAAGTATTAGAGTCTAGACTCTAATACAAATCCTTACTCACACTTGGAAAATTATTTCCTCTGAATTATGCCAGGAGTCTCTAAAGAACCTTTTAAAGGACACCTTCTGGAAGTTGTATCTCAATGCAGAGGCTTATTTCAAGATTGATAAAACATCTGCAATTCTCTCTCCTAATTTTAATTGCATTATTTTCACAATGCTTTTCTTAGGTGCTGCCCAATACCTTGAAATGCACCACATCTCAGTAAATATAATAAATCTCAGTATATAACAAATATGTTCATTTTCCCTTGGGAGCCAACACGCTAATTAGCAGAGTAATATACTGGACTTGAATGACAAAACCAAATTTTGAAACACAACTTTCATCCAAAAATATTTTGCAAAATATTTTTGCAAACCAAGCTGCTCTTGAGATTGTATATTATGGTACTCTTGAATGCTTTACACTGGTTTCATTATTTTCTCTGCAATTATTCCAAGAAAAGATAGTCTCCTAGATTGTTTCTCATTCTATATTAAATTAGTGATATGTGGCACCACATTTTCTACTGTGTGAAATACTTTAGTTGGTTTGGACTTCCTTTGTGACTAGAAAAAAATTTCAAATAATGGTAATCACAAGGGCAAGTGTCATTTATTTACTTTCACGAGCATATTTCTTGTGTGTGCCAACAGACATGTCCTACAAATACTACAGCATAAAGACACTGCATCAATGCAATTTCTGTTTCACCAACATACAATAAGTTATATTTAAAAGCTGCAGCATTTGGTATTTTTAATTTGAAAATATATATTTAAGAATTCAAACAATAGAATTCAGTTGTGTTGACTACAAATAAAGGTTAGAATTTGCACATGAAGGATTTACCTCTGTGCACCACTGAATATACATTGGATAGCACACACTGCCTGTATTAACACTGCATTGTGGTGCACTGACAGAAAACATGCCAATGACTGGAAATTCAAGCAGCAGACAGGAAGCAGCATGCAGAAATATCACAGGCAAGCAAAGATTCTTTTAATCTATCTGCTCTTCACACTCCTTTTGACAAAAAAAGTAGGTTCTTTCCTAAAAGGTAAAAAATTAGAGGAATAGACTATATATATATGAAAATATATTCATTTTCTCCCAGGGCAGATTCAGAGTACAACATAATCCCTTTTTTATGTTAAATAACATTGCATGTCCAGTGCCAAAACACACTTTTAGAAGAAGAGGTAGACACTTAGTTCCCAAACCAAAATTATTTTACTTTTAGAAGACAAAAGGGAAGAAGACAATATCAATGAAATACCTTATTAAGAAGCAAGCTTCCTGAAACTGTAGGTTGCACTGTGTCAATTCAGCTATATTTTTTACACTGTAAAAATCCAATTCTTTCTATTCTTCTCCAGTCCTCAGCATGCAAATAATACACCCTCTCAATTTATGTATGGATATAGTGGAATGAGGAATTCTTTCTATGTTTGATATTATGCAGACATGCAAATGAATAGACCTTTTTGTCTTTGAGTACCACAGATAGGATTTTAAGCACCATGCAATGACCATACAAAATACTGTTCAGCACTGAGATGTTATGTTATGCTTCCTTTAGCTAATTTGTTTCTTCAAGCAGCCTAACAAGGTTCTGTTTGAGACAACTGCATGAATACCAAGGATGTTTCTTCAGATCAGATATTCAGACTGATATTTACAATGTGACATGTACTACCAACTTTACTTCAGTCATTATCCATTACCTATGATCCACTGAGAAAGTGAACTTCCAGCCTACCAAGTTTCATCTATCACCACATGCTATGACTACTCAGGCCAGGGATCTGATGGTGCAAGAACTGAAACATATAATAAATTATAAATTTTAGATAATTCTTGGAATATCTCCATGCAAATTCTCCTTGTTATAGATGAGTAATGAGATGGTTGGCTCTCATTAAGGGGTGAACATTATATGTATGTTAAGAGAAGTTTTGTAGATGCATAGTTATGGTGCTGTAATATGTCCTCCCCCCCCACATTGGCGCATTGGTATCACAGGATGGTCTTGGTAGTCAGGGCTTTTGGGGAGGGTTGGCTTGTTACTATAGTAATCAAGACCTCCAATCAAGATGTAAGAAAGTGATCTCCACCAGTGGACAGCAAGGAAGGAGTCGACTGACAAGACTCTAGGAGGGTCTACAGATACAAAAGGCAGGGGGTGGGGGAGCATCCATCTGGAAGATGAGCACATGGCTGGTAGTCATGGGTGCTCCCAGCACTGAAAACTTTTTCCTTATTCAATCCTTTGTTGTAATTTTTGTTAAGGTTTAATAAACGTTTGAAATTTTGAAAGTCAGCAGCCGTTTCTCACAAATGGGGAATTCTCCCGGATAAAAACTTCGTCTTTGTGGCTGTAGGAGATTTCAAAGGGGAAACATGCCCTACTGTAAGTTCAGCAGCTCCATTGAGTTCTCCTGCGACCATTGGTGATTGCAGGTCAGCACTGGAGACAACAGAGCACTAAATAACAAAAAAGAAGAGGGGGAAGAAGAAGCACATGAAACTTGTGAGCATTTGTGTGCATGTGAGAGTCTAGAGGGTGCTTGGAGTGTGTGTGAGAGTTACTGGATTTGGGGGGTGCTCAAGAACACTTTGCAGGGGCCAGGTTGAGAGCTACTGGATTTGAGGATGCTCGAGAACACCTAGGGGAGCCAGGTTGAGAGCTACCAAGTTTGGGGGTGTTTCATCATGTTGGTGTGGGCGGCAGAGTCTCGGAGGCCATGGCAGGAGGCCACATGGGTGGTAGTTGGTGGGATTGCGGGAGCAGCAGCGGTGCCAGGAGTGGTGCCGGCAGTGCATCGTGACTCGGGCTCAGTGAAGAGGGGACACAGGAGCCCACATGGTGGGGAGGTCTTTTGGCAATTTTCCTAGCACGCCACGGGGCGCCAAAGCAGCTGGACTGTGGAGACTTTTCCGCAGTATCTGCCAGCGTAAAAGCCATGGGACCACAGGAGCCCATGCTGGGGGGAACTTTCAGCAGTTGTCCTAACACACCGAAAAGCACTGGGCTGCAAGACCCCAACAGCAAAAGAGCTGAAGCGCCAACCCAGTCACATAAGAGTTCCTGGACTGCAGGCAGAGTTTTTTTATTTGTTCCACCCTGCCAGGGAGAAAGTAAGGTTTTTTCCTTCTTTCTCTTTTCCTCTCTCTCTCTCTTTTTTTCTATTTTCTTTTTCTCTTTCTAACCAATTGGGGAGGTAGGCTCTGTCGGGAGAGTCTATGGTTAGCCGATCGGAGGGCAGGCTCTGTTGGGAGAGCCTGTAGTCAGCCGATCTTGATTGGAGAGGCGGATTCTGTCGGGAGGGCCTGTGGTTGGAAAGGTGAGCTCTGCTGGGGGAAGGCCTGTGATCAGCTGGTCAGGATAGGACTATGGGCAAGTAGGGAATCCCCAAGGGGAGAAGTAGAAATTGAGGAGGTACCAATAGGCATACCCCCAGACAGTCGTTTGGGAAGGAAACTAGTCTGGTGGAAATATGACCCCAATACCAGAGATAAGGACAAGCTCAGAATGATTCAGTACTGCATGGTAGAATGGACCAGAAGGAAAAGTAGGAGCGATTATGTATACTGGCTGAGATATGTATCACATGAAGGATGCTTATGTCGAGCAATTATCTATGTAAGAGCCAAGAAACCATTCAACCCAAAAGAGAGTAACTATGCTGCCTGCTGGGAAGGAGAGATTTTACCCTCAAAGGTGAGCATTTTTAGAGTATCAAAAAATAAAGAATGGGACTCCATAGAACACTTACCCCCTCCACCTCCAGTAGCCCCAGCTGCACCTCCCTTGCCTCCTGACGGGCCTAGCCAAAACACTAGGAACAGAGTGACACAATGAGAGGAAAGCAGATCAGGGGATGGGAGCCAAGCAGCGGGATTATATCCTCTGAGAGAAGTACCACTGGGTGGGGTGCAGGGAGGAATTGGATTCATAACCATACCTCTCAATTTCTCTGACGTGAGAATGTTCAAGAGAGAATTAAAAGGGTTATTAGAGAATCCCATTGGGTTAGCAGAACAGTTAGACCCACTTTTAGGCCCCCATATTTATACATGGGAAGAAATGCAATCAATAATGGGCATGTTATTTACACCAGAGGAAGGACAGATGATCCAGGTGTCTAGGATGCAGATATGAGAAAGGGAACACATGCAAGGACTTCCTGGGGATCTAAAAATGCACACAGTGTGCCCTGATTGGGACCACAACAGCACCAGGGGAAGGCAAAACATGGAGGAGTACAGAACATTAATCAGAGGGAGTATTAAAGAAGTGGCCCCACAAGGCCAAAATGCTCGCAAAGCATTTGATGAACAACAAAAGAGAGAGGAAACCCCAACAGAGTGGCTAGAAAGATTGAGGAAAAATATGAGGCAATATTCAGGTAACAACCCTGAAACAGTAGCTTAGCTGGAAAGATCTTACTGAAAACATATTAAGTCACCCATGCATGGCTAGATATATGGAGAAAACTAGAGAAATTAGACAACTGGCAAGAAAGGGAACTGGAGGATCTCTTAAGAGGAGCACAGAAAGTACACATCAGAAGGGATGAAGAGAAAGCAAAGAAAAGGGCCAGAGTAATGCTAACTGCCATTAGAGAAAGACATATTTGTTTTTATTGTAAGGAAAATGGATACTTCAAGAGAAATTGTCTGTAAAGGGAAGGGGACCTGAAGGGTTTTAAGAACAAGCAAAGAGGGGAGGTAGTAGATTAAAGATGTCAAGGGCTCTACCTCCTGGACAAAATATCATCAGAAACCCTTAATAAAATATTGGTGGCAGGGGGTCTATGTACAAATCACAAACAGGACGGGACTGCTGAGGAACGTGCCTTGAGCTGTTTTATTTTCCAGCATCAGTCTCTTTACATGGTTATGACAATGGGAAGATGCCAGCAGCTCACATCCCAGGCAGCAGACAAAGAACTTCATGTTACAACTTACTTTATAAGTTTTTTGACCAATCACACAAAACAAAAGCATATTGACAGTAGTTCCATCCAATCACTGTAAGTACACGTACCTTTGGTTAAAACAATGCTTGCTTATTTCAAATACAATACCTGCTTGTAAGCCTTAAGATACAATCCACAGAGCTCCATTATTAAGCTTAGAACTTCCTAACATCTCTCTAGATATACTTTTCTGTAGCTTAGGGAGTTATTCTAGACAAGCGTTAATACACAGACTGTTGTTCTATTTGTCCTTACTTTTCTACTTCTTACATAATTTTTCTGCTGACCTATCTCATGGCTACTGCTTAGCCCTAATCACAGTTCTACTGTCTCTGAGGCCTGCCTTTTGCAGCTTTCCCAAAACCCTCTGATTTTATGGATTCCCACAAAAAATAAGTCCCCAAGAAGAATTTAAATTTTTGGTGAGCACAGGAATTAAGAACAAAAAAGTTGTGTTTATAGAATTGAAAGGGGACATGGGAAGAGTCAAAATACCATGCAGGTAGTGGGTGCAAAATGTGAAGGGTTTAATGCATTAATTTATAATATTAATCCTAGAGATTAAATGCTAATCAAATCATGGAAACCATGCTTCCAAACCCTCGGTGGGGAGGTCCCTTCCACGTACTGCTAACCACTGAATTGGTGGTGTGACTCTCAAGCAGAGACAGAAAGATAACCAGAGAAGCACCAAGAAGTCTGAAGAAGAAAAAAAGAGAGTCAAGCTCCCACTAGCCATCTTGAGCACTGTTTTAAGTAATATTTTGAATGAGGAGTTTGAACCATACCTGTTATTGATGTAATTGTTGTGCTTTAATAGAGAGATTGCCAGCATCTGTTGAGGCAAGGTACACAGAGAACCTTAAGAGGTGCTGGGGTTGTTTGCTTAGAAAGACAAGAAATAGAGGGCAAGACTGGGTTGGCCTCTATATTCTCTACCGAGAAGATGCCATAGCCCTTCTGTGTGCAGCAATCCCATGGGCATGGTAAGGTGGAGGTGAAAAGGCCATACTGGACCTCTATCACTCCTTAGCTGTCTTTTCCCTTCAATACCCAATACAGGTAAAATCAACAACAAGGACTAGAGGGCAAGACTTAGTTGGCCTCTCTACTTGCCACTAAGATACACCTGCTAAGGGGAGCAACACCGTAGGCACAGTAGATGGGGGTAAAATGATATACCAGACTTCTATGATTCCTTTTTGTCTGTCCAACCAATTCATCAATAAGTGGGCCTAAGGAGAACCTGAGATTTTTTTCTCTTCCCTCGATGTCCTCACCCACATCAACATGCTAGTATGACTCATTCAAAAAAAATTTTTTGAGAAGAATAAATTATCAAAATCAAAAATAAGAGTTCAAGCCAAATAACATATAAAAATAAAAAGGGGGATTTGCTATAGATGAGTAATGAGATGGTTGGCTCTCACAATTAAGGGGTGAACATTATATGTATGTTAAGAGAAGTTTTGTAGATGCATAGTTATGGTGCTGTAATATGTCCTCCCCCCCCCCCCCCCCCATTGGTGCATTGGTATCACAGGATGGTCTTGGTAGTCAGGGCATTTGGGGAGGGTTGGCTTGTTACTATAGTAATCAAGACCTCCAATCAAGATGTAAGAAAGTGATCTCCACCAGTGGACAGCAAGGAAGGAGTCGACTGACAAGACTCTAGGAGGGTCTACAGATACAAAAGGCAGGGGGTGGGGGAGCATCCATCTGGAAGATGAGCATGTGGCGGCCTAGTACTCATGGGCGCTCCCAGCACTGAAAACTTTTTCCTTATTCAGTCCTTTGTTGTAATTTTTGTTAAGGTTTAATAAACGTTTGAAGTTTTGAAAGTCAGCAGTCATTTCCCACATCCAGCTTACCTGTACTTCCTCACAAGAGCATCAGTTGCACTTCCAAAGCAGCATCTTGGGGATGGTTTTTGTTCTCATCCCATTTTTGGGGTCTTTCATGTGTTTTGGTTTGTTTTGTGCCTGGGGTGGTTGCTGTCCCTGTCCCACCCCCATCCACCCTGGCTCTGGGGCAGTCGCAGTGAATGGAAGCTGAGGAAATGGAAGCTGAGCTGGGGTTCCTGTGGGGAGTTACGGGCAGGCCGATAGGCAGTCGGCTCTCTTCTGGTGGGTGCTTCAATGGGACACACATGGCCAGTATCTCTAACCAGGGATCCTGCTGTTTCTGTGGGTTTTACCTGCTTCTCTTTGTTTTTGTTTTGCTTTGGCACTGTGACCGAGCTTGCCGGCTGGGCTTCTTTTGCTGCTCTGCTGTCAGGAAGCCCTGAGCCAGTGCATGCCCCACCAGGACCTGGGACCACCCTCATTTCCCGCTGGAGGGCTGCCCCTACCCTCCACACAGCCAGGATCCCAAGAATGAGCCAGAACATCCCAAAGAGCCTTTTACTGCATTCAGGAGCTGGACTGCTACTGTCCAACCCCCACCTTACCTCTGCCATTGTTCCATGTTTGTGCTACACTGTAGCTTTTCACCCTCTGCTTCCCAGGAGGCCCCGCCCTTCCAGCTTGCTCCTTCCAAGAGTCCTGCTGGGGCACTGGAATTGGTTGCATCTGGGGGGTTTGTAAAGCAGGCCCTTTTTCTGTCCCTTCCTGTCTCAGTCAAGCCGCCATTATCATGTGATCCCTGAATTTGCACTGGAGTGGCCCCTGCAGCCGCAGAGGAATCATCGCACCCACCCTGCCCACCAGGAGTCACCTGTGGCTGTGGCCATAACTACACCAAAGGGGAAATTGCCTGCAGCAGAGAGAAGGCTGTTACTGCATTTCTGGTACAGTATTTCCACTAAATGGACAAAGCCTCGTAAATCTTGAGAATTTATAATGCCCTTTCCAACACAAGTTTTGAGTTTCAAAATAAACTTTGGGTAAGTATGTTAAAACTTATCCAGACTCAATTATTGAAGCATATTCGTTGTTAGTTGTCTCATCAAGCCCTCACTTAAAGGATCAATAAGAGCACAGGATACAGAAACAACTGCATCTTAAATAGCAGGCGCTTGTTCCTACCATTGTGAAGTTTTAATGCAAAGGCTCTGGATATCTGTCCTGGGATGATTCATTAATGTTATTGTATTCCATATCTCTCTGCATGCAGAAATTGTTGCTGTATTTTTAAGACCCTGCAGCAGCAGGGGCTTGTTATCTGCAGGCATTTTTAAAATCTCTGCTGTTCCTGGCATAGTATTTGTTTGACTGGCTGCTTAATCTTTGTTCAGGCAGTCTTTTCTTCTGTTTTTTTTAGGTTTTTGTTCTTTGGGGGTTTTTGTTCATTGCTTCTCTTTTCAGTTTTTAAGGGGTCTTTTTCCCCTTTTCCTTGACCCTGAAAGCCTTAATGGTGTTTGAGCTGCCTTAAGGGCAAATTCCACAGTTGCCTGTCCAAAGCCATGGGTATTGTACTGGCAATAGTGGAGTAAAGCAGCCTTACTCTGGCCCAGTCTCTGTCAGCAGTGCTCAGCTGAGAAGAGACAAGAAGTGTCTCCGGCTCAGCTGTTCCTCCTGGCCCTGCCTACCCTGCTGTGCTTTCCTGTAGAGAGGGGGTTGACTCCAGATGATCCTTCAAGCATTCAGCTGCTGCTGGAACTGCTCTATGAGGCTCCAGCATTCCCACAAAGGATCTGACACCATCTTGTCCCTTTATCCAACCAACCCAAGGCCATCCCACCAGGCCTCATATTGGGAGGAGGTATTTCTGGCATTTCAGGTCCCTGTTCCAGTGTGGGTGTGGAATTTAGCAGTTTGGTATCTAGCAATTATTTATCTTTTTTACCCCCTGACTGTTGGTGTTCTGTTTATTAATAAACCATTATTCTTTCCACTTTCATTTATTAGTATTCACTCTTTGTTGGCAAAAATGGATTGTTGGAACCCTTAAAGGGAAACAACCTCATTCCAGAACATTCTTCTTAAATTGTCTCAAACCAAGACAATATCACAAGGCAAGTTTCTTGACTGTATTGAAATTATTCCCTTGGGATTTGGTATTTCTGTATCTGAGATGAACTGCAAAAAATGTAGTTATAATTTTTAGATATACTAATCTCTTACATAAGAAAGAAAATACATGTTAATATGGACCTAATCTTGGATGATGAGAATGTGCAGGAAAACACAGAATACATACTTATAGTTTTTAACTCCTCTGATATCTGGGTTTTTTTTCATTTCACTTACCAGAAAACCAAGTAGGTAGATAACAAGAAAGTCTCTTCTAAATGATGCAACCACACAAAAATAAGGCAGAGGAAAATGGTTTCATAGAGTCTGCATTTTTCCTGTAGAGGCTAATTATGTTAAGTCTATTCACCGCTAAAAAACAGCTTCTCCAAAGGCAAAGTGAAAGGTCATTTCTAACTTGAGACAGATGGAAAGCTCTATTGGGTTGCCGTTGAGAGTTTTTTCAGGACAATCGACATATGCAACATTTGCACAATTCAGCCTTCATAGAAACTGAGTAAGGCCACAATGCCCTTGAAGGACACGAAAGAAGAACACTCTCAGAAGCAGACAGTTCAGGATGCAAAGGCAGACAAGAAAAACCGCAGCGAGATGCATGGAGAAGAAAGACTAACTAAAATTACCTGAAATATTAAAAGGCGGGCATAAAAGGATTTAACCAATCATGTATTAGCTTGAGGGGTGAACAATAGAAAAAAGTATAAATAAGTATAAATATGGCTTGCTTTTTGCAATAGATTGGCTTCACTTGATCATATTGATCATGGTGGGATGTCCCGTTACTGACCCTCTGCAGGTTGCCAAGCTTAAGCCACAATGATGAGCTCACAAGTTCACTGAAAACTCATAAAAAGTTTCGTTTTTAAAATTCAGACTCATATATGACCCAAATATATGGAGATCGAGTTCTGAAGTTACACAACTGACCAGAGATCTTTTGTGAATGTGCCATTTCATCTCAAAATTTATAAGGCTTTTTGCATATTTCTTTTCTATCCTGTCATGGGCTGCTTTAGATATAGAAAAGTATCTTGTTCTCCATTTCTTGTGTTCTACTCTTAAGAGTCATTCAAGAAGTAAAAATAAAAAATATAAAGGAATGTGTATATGTATCATTTGTCAAACTGAGTTTTAAAGTTTCAGAGTTCCGATCATGTTTGGGGTGAGAGCAAGGATGAGAGTTTGTGTGCAATGCAAGCAATCTACCCAGCACTATCTTAGCACTTACATAATTTGTTTTCTAGTTTACTTAACTGTTTTCTTTAAAGCAGTTCACACACAGACTTTCATGGGGAATGTCTGACACCTGTAGATAATTTCAGGCCCATTAGGAATCTTAAATTATTATCAGACAAGTGAAACTACACTGTCAGCAACTCTATAATTTTCCTGCATATTATTTACTGTTTGTTTTCTGTCTAGTGCTGAGTAACTTACCAGAAACAATCAAAATAGGAAACTGTTGCAGAAATTTAATGGTACCCCTTGAAGAAAATTACACACACATTTGTGCTGAAATATACAATTTTAATGAACATTGCATTCAGCAGAGTCCTACTGCAATACGCAGTTCTACACGGAGTCTCCAAAGATGCATCACAACTATATTTCCTATACACATTTGCACCAGCACCAATCCAGAGTGCATGGGACAAGTCAGCCCAGCCCTGGACTTACGCCCCACCCCAGTTCTTTTGCTGTTTGCTTGGACCCTGGATGTTCAGATTCCAGGATGATCTATGAGACAATTCATGGAGGACAACCTCACTCTCTTGCAAGGAGTCTGTAATGTCTCTGGCACTCCTGCTTTCAGCCACTTTAACTCCTTGCAACCAGACCTCCTTGTCCTCCCTCTGTGCAAAATCATTCTTCTGTCACAAATTACCACAGCTGAGCAGTTACAAATAGAATTTCTTTGTAAGAAATAAATGCTAACTGAAGTATTATCCTGAATATAATGTGCACTTCTAGGCTGAAATCCATCTCTCTTTCTCTCTCTCTCCTCATTCGTTCCCTATTTCCTCAGTTTCCATCATCCCCCAGTGCCTCTAACCTAATGGGAATTTGCATTGATTTGCAAGTGTTTTACTTCCACCAATTTTCCATAAACAAGAGGTGGAAAAGTAAGTGAGCAAGCCTCACTTTTGGCTGCATGCTTTCCACAAAAGGGGTTACGCTAATGTGCTTCATATGTTTTTTCTGCAGGAGGGTGTTCAAGTGCTGATAATAACACAGCTAAAAATTTCACACATCTCTGAATCTCACTGCCATGGATCAAGTGCTACAATGTTCAATTCATGCCTAGACAGGTGCTAGGCACCAGCCTAGACAGGTGCTGAGTGGCGGCAGGTTTTTAGGCCACAGAAATGTTTTCCTTGGCAGTTAGCCCCACATTCCTATTTCCATCCAGCATGCTTTCATTTGGGACAGAACAATAATACATTACACCAAGAGGCCAGCCAGTTAGCCATGAAAGGCTGGCATTTACTAGAAAAACAAAACAGCTTCATCACATAATCCTACTCCTAGATCCAGAACAGAGGGGCAGGTGTTAGAAATCTTCTAGCTGCATTTTGTTGTCTAGATTTTTCTGACTAGAGAGCTGACTCGTTTGGCTCATTTGCAACAGGTATCTGGTACAGAGGATAATCAGTTCTATTTCCTTCCATCAGCACATGAACTCTGAAACATCAAGTCTGCCAAAGCAAGATGTCAAAGCAACTGTTGCGAGCCTGCCAAATACTAGCCAGATGCTGGAAAGGGCCTAACTAGTATGGTTTCCCACTTTCTGTTGTGAAGGCAGTGTGCACATTCAAAATAGGTTATTAACAATTATCCAGTTATTGGATTCACCAAAATTAAAGTTGTCCTTTGGCTAAGTCCATGTACATTAATCTTACATGTGCCTAGAGTCGTGCTTTGAAAAAATATATCCTACAGTCCACAGCTGGAACAGACTGTTTAATCACTGTCAGAGTCATGATAAAGGAATCACAGAATGGGTAAGGTAGTAAGGAATCACAGTGGGTCACCTAGCCGAACTTCCCTGCTCTGGTAGGGTCCCCTTGAGCATGACACTAAGGATTGTGTCCAGATGGTTTTTGAATATCCTCAGGGAAGTAGACTGCACAACCTTTCTGGGCAACCTGTTCCAGTGCTTGGTCACCCTCACAGTAAAGAAGTTCTTCCTCATGTTCAGATAAAACTTCCTGTGCATCAGCTTCTGCCCATTGTCTCTCATCCTTCTCAGCACCACTGAGAACTTTCTGGCTCCATCCTCTTGACACCTTCTGTTCAAATATTTCAGATACTTATAGATACTGATAAGGTTCCCTCTCAGTCGTCTATCCTCCAGTCTAAACAGGCCCAGCTCCTTCAGCCTTTCCTCATAAGTGAGATGTTCCAGTGCCCTCATATTCTTCACTGACTTCCTCTGGACTTGCTCCAGGATCTCATTGTCTGTCTTGTACTGAAGAGCCCAGAACTGGACACAGCACTCCAGATGTGGGCTCACCAGGGCTGAGGAGAAGGGCAGGAGCACCTCCTTTGACCTGCTGTCAATGCTCTTCCCAATGCACCCCAGGATACCACTGGCCTTCTTGGCCACAAGGGTACAGTGCTGGCTCTTGTCAACCAGAACCCACAGGTCCTTCTCTGCAGAGCTGCTTTCCAGTAGGTCAGCCTGCAACCTGTATTGGTGCATGGGGTTATTCTTTCCCAGATGTAGGATACCACACTGGCCTTCGCTGCATTTCAGAATTCCACTATGCCCATCTCTCCATGCTGTTGAGGTCCTTCTTAATGGCTGCCCAGTGCTCTGGGTATTGGCCAGTCTTTCAAGTTTTGTCATCAGCACACTTGCTGAGGAGGCTCTCTACCTCTTCAATCAAGCCTTTGATGAATAAATTATACACTGGAGCCAGTAGTGAACCCCTGAGGAGCACTACTAGCTACAGGCTTCCAACTAGACCTTGTGCCACTGATCACAACCCTCTGAGATCTGCAGTTCAGTCAGTTCTCAATACTGTGCACTGTATGTTCACCTAGCACCCACTTACCTTGAGGAGATCTTGAGAGACACTGTCAATAGCCATGCTGAAATCCAGGTAGACAACAAACACTGCTCTCCCTCATCTATCCAGCCACTTGATTCATTGTAGTAAGCAATCACACTGGTTAGGCATTACTTCCCTTTGGTGAATCCATCCTGACTAATCGGTTTCTTGTCTTCCACACGCAGGGACTGAGGTGAAGCTGACTAGACTGTAGTTTCCTGGGTCCTCTTTCCTGCCATTTTTGAACATTGGAGTGACACTTGCTGTCTTCAAGTCATCAGGTACCTCTCCAGACTATCTATTACTATCTGTTACTATTACTAAGCTGATTGAGACTGGCCTAGCAATGATGTCCAAAAGTTCACTCAACACTGGTGGGTGTATCCCATCAAGGCCCATGGACTTATGGATGTCAAGTTTGAGTAAATGGTTTCTAACCCAACTGACCTCAACTAAGGGAAAGTTTACCTTTCTCTAGACCTTCTCCCCAGCCTTTTGGGTCAGGGTTTCCTAGGGGCTGGCCCTGGTAGTGAAGACTGAATGAAAGAAATGGTTCAGTATCTCAGCCTCACAACAGACATCCTTGCCAGTCTGCCAGTAAATCCTAATCCATAAATTCTTAAATTGCTCATCATCCTCCCAGAGGATAATCATCCTCCCCAAGAGTAATATCAAAATTTCCATTTCCTTGTCCTGCGTTTAGTGGTATTGAGACTGAACCTGGAACAGAGACTAGACAGAGCTAAGAGAATAAAGTAGGCATTTATTAAAAGGCCTTAAAAGGACACACCTTGGGCAGTACAAGAGCCTAGCCAGGGCTATACCCAAGATGGACCCAAAATGGTCACAAAATGGACCACCAGTCATGAGGCTTCACACTTTTATCAAAACTTATAAAATCTATTTGCATATTGGGGTTAATTGTTCAATTACAGATTTGGGTTATGAAGTCACATCCACATCCTTCTTGTTTGCTTCCCTCAGTTCTTCATTGTTTATACTTTTGGACCTGAAGCTCATAACAGTTGTCCTTGGTCTCAAGCTAGAAAAGGATTGTTTTGTCTAACTACACTGTGAAAAGAGCTTACTGACATTCAATATGAAGCTCAGAGCTACACACCCAGGGAGAAAAGAATCTGAGAAATATGGAAGTTAAAACCTAAAGCATCTGCTTCCTTTTCTGCTTGTGAGGAATTTTGCATTAAATTCACATTAACATGCAAATATGTAGGAATGTGCCCCTTAGGGACAGAGTGACAGAACTATCCTCTGTCCCCCAAAAAGGAAAGAGCCCAGAATTTTTTCTCATTTTCTTAAGTGAAAAGCCATCTCATAGGACCTTGGGGACTTCACCTCAAGCCTAAGGATAGCTAACTGGACAGGAGCCAAAAAGTCCGGTCTGGCCCATTTAGTAGGAAAAGAAAAGAACAAAGAAGCTAATCGCTTTTGTGAGGTGTTTTTACCCGGAGCACAGACCTGTGCACCTGGCTCAGTTTTTCTGTTCGTTATTTTGCCTTTTATTAAACCTCTTTTGTTTCCAACACTGCAGCAGAAGCCATCCTGCTCATTTATGCCTCCAAGTGAAGCTGAGCTATCTTGGATATATTATGTTTGGGTGTTGAGAGCTTATTAGACCCGGGCTCCAAACCCCCGAATATAATACAAATACTATGTCCCTCCTGCACACCTTTTTATACCTCTAGATAAAACCCTGGGGACAGAATTGGAAACAAATACAATCCTGAAGTCTCATTCTCAGTGTGAAGACTATGCAGCAGAGTGACCACCAAAGGTTCCTGAATGTAACCTTCATGACAAAGGCATTGGCCCAGTTTAAGGAAAAGACTTCTCTACTTTCATGTAAGAAAGCAATTCAATTACTTGTTTTAGCTGCAAAAATAGTATGCCTCACCTACTCCCCCTCAAAAATACATATTCATGAGAGAATTACAGAAGACTTGGACAAGACAGACATCATGTCTGAAATAAAAACACAGTTTCCATTCTGTGCTGTTGCCACAGCTGACAGAATGCATTAGGAAATTCATTAGGCCTGACTACTTTAATTGTATGCCAGGGCGCAAAAAACAGCATTAAGTTTTAATAACACTTTTAAAAAAGAACACTTCCAAATTTTGGAATACTCATTCACAACAACTTTCTAGTGACAGAAAAGCAATTAAATTTAGAGTTTATGAGGATTCTCAATCATGAACAGCAGCATTTTAATTAACAACTTAAATTAAAATCAAAATGCTAAAGAACAAACTGCACTATAACCTGTTATCTGTAATCTACAGGAAGAAAAGAGAGTAAAAGTGTGGAGAGGAAATGCAAAAAGTCTTTTGTGTTTAGCATGTTTAGAGAGGCACTGAGGAATGAAATTAAGACTTGAATTAAGTCTTGAAAATCTATACAACTGAAGAATGTGAACTGGTACTATTCTGTCTCTTAGACTTGTCAAAAGGGACCAAAAAGCACAATGCTACCTCTCACTGGGCAAGCAATATTGATTTTACACTATCTAGTAAATTACAGTAGTGACCCAAAATTTCCTCTGTCACCTTCTATCCCACCAGAGTAGTGATATTTGCTAAAACCTTTCAAAGCCTGCATGTTTCATTCTTTTTTTTTCAAACTAGTGTCAGCATGGCTCCAGTTTGTTACTGCAAAGTGCTTCCTCTTGACATGGCTTTCATATAGACTTAATCTATTGAATTCTTTGCTTCACTTATGCAAAACATAGTTTACAACAGGATAAAACAGTACCTTCTAAGTATTGCAAAAACAATTGTCTCACAAGCAAGCATAGCATAACTGGCTGGCAATTAAAATGACAGGCTGAATACACTCCACTCACAGGAGTCTTTTCCAACCCAGGCATCAATGTAAATGCCAGCTCCCCTTTCTTCTGTCCTCATTCTAATCCCCAAAAAAGAATCTGAACAAATATAGACTAGGAAATGTAAATGTCCCATAAGTGTACTGAGCCTATTATTATTGCTGCTTTAATTGAAGGGATGGGACCACAGTTGGGCTAAAAATGATTTATTGCTCAAAAAACATCAGTCTCAAAGGCTGTAAGATTTACGAGAGCAAGCAGTCAGCCATAGTGGTCACAAGTTCTTCGTTACAAGACCATATATCACTTTCTAATCCAAAGGACAGTTGCCACAAAGTTTATTTTGCTTTTCTAACCTATCACCTTTACTTACTTCTGCTGCAATGCATATATTTTTATCCAATGGGCTACTATTACACGTACACAGGTACGCTTCTATTACAACATCTAAACTCTTAGCTTACTCTATACAATTACACCCCAACATTTGTAAACCCTTCACCATCTTACCCAATACAGTTTCTTCCTTACTTAAGGCATATTCTTACTTACAACATTTTGAGATGCATGTGGGGGGGGGCAAGGGGCAGGTCAGGTCTTACCCTTGTGAGGCAGTTATCTAGCACCTACACCCCCACCCCCAGAGCCTATATCCCAGCCTGGCAGTGGCTGCCAGTCCCTGGCACAGTGGAGGCAATGCTCCACACCTGACTCTGGTGCCCCTAACTGTTGTGATGCACTAGATAGTTATTTGGATGCTGCACTGGGTGTTATGTTACATGAATGGTTCCCCTTCTCCCTCAGGTGGTCTGTTTCCCTTGTATCCCTTGGATAAGGTGGTCTGTCCCTTGTAGCCACTCCCTTCGCCCCTCCTCACTGGTATCCCATTGGCTGTGGCCCTCCGTCCCCGCCTCCCATTCCACGGGTATAAATGTCCCTTGGATTTGGAATTCGGTCTCTTTTTTCACCTGGATGATCTCCGATGCAGATGTCCCTTACCAGCTAATAAAACAGGACATCAGAACCACGTGGAGAAAAGAGCACTTCTCGTCCTTTGCTTCATCTATGTAGGATCTGTGCTGGCTTAAATCCCAAACTAGCCGGGGGGATTTTAGAGACCGAAACCCCTGGATCCTTCAGGCCTCCCACACTCCCCTCTCAGTACCCTGGCTCTGCTAGCTGTGTGCAGGCTGACAGAGCACCTTCCCCGCACCCCTCCAACCTGATTCCTGTTACCCCAGTCTCTCATGCTGACCCACCCCATCCCAAAAATGGCTACGGCCACATGGTTGCCATTCCAGATACTGCCAACCGCGTGGTCAAAGCCCAAAATGGCGGCATCCACGTGTTTGAGCTTTCAGTCTATCCTTCCTCTTCCCACAATCCCTTTCACCCACCTGTCCCCTCCCCCCACCCCTTCCAGTCTTAAAACGCCTTCCTTCCCTCAGACACTCCTCCCCCTCCCTCCATGCCCCCGCCCCTCATGATGTCACCCTGTAACCCCGCCCCTGGTTCCCACGGTTACCCCACCCCCCTACCTGTTCTTGTTTCCCATGCCCCCTTGCCCAGGTCCCAAGACAGTGGGGCCGAGGGATGGGGGGGTGGGGCCAGGGGCTGGGGGGGTGGGTCCCTGCCTGGCCCCCACGGGGGTGGGGCAGGGGGAGGGCACATCTCTCCTTCCGGTTACCAAGGTGCCAGGGTGGGTGGGACAGGAGTAGGGGGTGTACCCTCTACCAGTCCCCAAGGGAGTGGGGTGGGGGGTGAACCCCTGCCTGCTTCCCAGGGCGGTGCAGCTGGGGTGAAAGTTAGTCCCTTGTCTGGTCCCCATGAAGGTGGGACTAGGGGAAGGGGTGGTTCCCTTCCCGGTTCCCATTACTATGGATTTAGAGATGGGTGTGGTCCCCATGCAGGGCCTCACGAGGGTGTGGCCAAAACAAAAAAACCTAGCATTCAAAACCTAGAAGAAGAAGTAATTCCTTTAGTAGCTCCCGTCCAATACAATGGTGGTAGAGCTGGTCCTAGGACCTACCAACCCTTCTCATACCAGGCAAAGCATGAACTATGTAAAACTTAATTGGAATTTGGGAGACATAGTGAAATCTTTAAAAGCATGATGAAGGCCACATTAACATCCCTTGAATTTGTTCCTACCGATCTCCTAGATCTTTTCTGGTGCCTGCTTACCCAGTCAGAGTTTGATCTATGGGAAGGCTCCTGGAAGAGATTTTTAAGGGATCTCTTGGAGGAACTTAAAAAAACCCACAGGATGCCAAAGATTTAGAAAATAATCCCCTCACCTATGAACATCTGTGCAGCAAGGGGGAGTGGTCTAAGCCCAAGGATCAAGCTCGGGTGTTGTCAAAATCCATTCTGGATAAGATTTCAAAAGCTGCAGGTAAAGCTTTTAACCAGTTACCAACCGTTGAAACTAAAGGTAGTTTCTTGATATTAAACAATCTGCTTCAGAAAGTTTCTTGCAGTTTGTTGACCGACTTCGTGCATAGGTTGAAAGACAAGTACAGGACCCCAAGACACAAGTGGAGATGGTGAAAGAGCTGGCACAGAGGAATGCCAATGAGGTCTGCAGCAGGGTGCTCCTGGGACTGCCTCTCAACCCTCCACCTACACTGGCAAAGATGATTGAAGCGTGTGCCAGGAAAGCGGAACTGTTCGCTGCATGAGAGCCGTGGTCCAAACCTGCAATCCCAGAAACTGTGGCACCTGTTTCTCCAGATGTGATGAGGACACAGATGTCACCAGAGCAACTTCAACATATCATCTGCTTCATATGCAAAAAACCTGGACACTTTGCCGAAAATTGCCCACAAAACCAGCAACAGAAAACACCCTTTACGCCAAAAAACCAGGACACTAGCGCGGCGCCCCTGCCCTGTGCTACGACATAAATGCAGCAGGCTTCCCTAAGGGGAAAACCTCTCCTAAAGCAGAAAAGGGAGAGGCAGGGAAGCGGGGTGCGTGAAAACAAAATAACAGTGTACAGGATAAAATCTGGCAAACTCACAAGCGTTTCAAGCTTGTGACCACCAAAGCTTTTGTTTTCAGGTCTACCCAGTGGACGGTCATTGGAGTGGACCTGCCAGAGGACTCACAGAACTTGACAAAAGATCGCCCGAGACTGGACAGTGAGTACTTTGTTATTGGGGACACAGCACACACACCCATGGAGATTGAGGTGGCTCCCATGACCATCAAGGGGGACGTACCTAATCTCATTCTCCTGGTGCGCTGTCCACAGCCACCCTTCCATTTGGCCAAGGTGCAAATCATTGCCCAGGCCATTCCTGTTTCTGCAGAAATTTCAGTAGATGACAAGGCCCCGGGTGTATACTGGGCGGAAGTGGTTGGCGAGGACAAACCCATTATGGGATGCAACCTGATGCATGCAGAAGAACATCTCCACGTGGAAGGGCTGCTAGATACAGGGGCAGATGTGACAATCATACCTGAAAGGTTGTGGCCATCACATTGGGATTTGCAGCCCGCGGCTGGTAGAATCCAAGGTGTAGGAAGAGTCACATTGGCAAAGATATCAAAAAGCATCATGCAAATTGAGGGACCGGACGGAAGATTGGCCAGTGTCCGCCCCTTTTGTCGCTGACTATAAAGCTCCCTTGTGGGGTAGAGACACCATGTCGCAATGGGCGGTCAAATTGGTCATCCCTAAGACCCCCCAGGATTTTTAGAAGCGGCCACTGTGGAGCGCCCCGCTCACAAGTTGACATGGCTGGATAATAATCCAGTCTGGGTACATCAGTGGCCACTCACTCAGGAAAAGCTGAAGGCGCTTGAGGAGCTTGTGGAAGAACAATTGTCTAAAGGACACATTGAAGAGACAACTAGCCCTTGGAATTTCCCGGTCTTTGTAATAAAAAGGCCGGGGAAGGATAAGTGGCGGCTCCTCCATGATCTAAGAGAAATGAACAAGGTTATTGTACACATGGGGTCTCTACAACCAGGGATGCCCTCCCCAGCCATGCTCCCCCAAAATTGGAAACTGGTTGTCATAGACATCAAAGACTGTTTCTTCCATATTCCCCTACACCCAGAAGATGCACCACGGTTTGCCTTCTCGGTTCCTACCATCAATCGAGAAGCCCCAATGAAGCGCTACCACTGGAAAGTATTGCCGCAGGGAATGAAATGCTCTCCTTCCATCTGCCAGTGGTATGTGGCTTCATTGCTGTCCCCAGTGCACGCCCAAAAAAGGAAAGCAATCATCCTACACTACATGGATGATGTGCTTGTGTGTGCCCCCGATGACATAATACTCCAAGACACACTTGACCTAGTGGTTAATGTTTTAACCTCTGCTGGATTCCAACTGCAGGAAAGCAAGGTTCAGAGGATGCCACCTTGGAAGTACCTGGGCCTGGACATCACTGCGCGGACCGTTGTTCCGCAGAAATTGGAAATCAAGAGTGATCCCAAAACCCTAGCAGATCTCCATTCCCTGTGTGGGTCTTTGAACTGGGTCAGACCTTTGCTAGGCCTCACCAACGAGGACCTAGCTCCCCTTCTCAATTTACTGGAAGGGGAGAGAGACCTAGCTTCTCCCAGGGAACTGACCCCAGAGGCAAAAACCACCCTCCAAAAGGTGCAGAAGGCTTTAGCTGAGAGGCAGGCTCATCGTTATCAGCCTGAGCTGCCTTTCAAATTCATTGTTTTAGGGAAGTTACCACACATACACAGGTTAATATTCCAGTGGCCTGAGGGGCAGAGTGATTCGCTTCTAATCATAGAGTGGGTTTTCCTGTCCCTTCAGCTATCCAAAACCATCACACAGCTACGGGAGCTGATAGCTCAGCTGATCCGGAAGGCCGTGGCAAGATTGCGTGAGCTGGCCGGTTGTGACTTTCAGTGTATTCACCTTCGAGTTAAACTTTCTAAGGAGGGAAGGAACTCTCCTGAGAGGTTCACCAAGGAGATGCTCGAGAACCTGCTCCAGCGCAATGCCAGTCTCCAGTTGTCTCTGGACAGCTACAGTGGACAGGTATTTGTCCATGCCCCGTCACACAAGCTGTTCAACGAGGAATTCCACCTCGTGGCTCCTGAGATAAGGAGTCGTAGACCTCTCAAGGCGCTTACAGTGTTCACGGATGCATCCGGGGCCTCCCACAAGTCGGCGATGACTTGGAGAAATCCCCAGACCCAGCATTGGGAAGCTGATGTTGAGTTTGTGAAAGGGTCGCCCCAGGTCGCTGAACTGGCTGCAGTTGTGAGAGCCTTTGAGAAGTTCTTAGAGCAAATTAATTTGGTTACCGACTCAGCATATGTGGCGGGAATAGTGTCCAGGGCTGAGCAGGCAGTTCTCAAAGACATCGAGAATGAACAGCTCTTCAGATTGCTCTCAAAACTAATTTATTTGGTTTCGCAGCAGGAGCATCCGTTCTTTGTGATGCACGTGAGGTCACACACCGATTTGCCAGGTGAGATCGCAGAAGGCAATAGCAAAGCAGATTCCCTTGCTGGCCCTGCAGAAATGGTACACCTTCCAGACACCTTTCAACAGGCAAAGCTAAGTCACCAGCAATATCATCAAAACGTTCCAGGTCTAATCCATCAATTCCAATTAACACGGAGTCAGGCTCGAGCCATTGTGGCCACCTGTCCTAATTGCCAGCTTCAGGCAGTCCCATCACTGGGTGTTGGGGTTAACCCACGAGGCCTTGGGAGCTGTGAAGTGTGGCAGACTGATATCACACACATTCCCAGTTTTGGTCGCATGAAATATGTGCATGTCAGCATAGACACATACTCGGGCGCGGTTTATGCCTCTGCCCACATAGGGGAAAGGGCTGCGCATGCCAAACAACATTTGGTGCAAGCCTTTTCAGTATTGGGGATCTCTAGGGAGATTAAGACTGACAATGGCCCAGCGTATGCCTCCAAGGAGTTCCTAGATTTTGTCCAGCAGTGGGGAGTGGAGCATAAGACAGGCATCCCCCACTCCCCCACAGGTCAAGCTGTGATCGAGCGTGCCCACCATACGCTCAAACAAGTCCTGGCTAGGCAGGGCAGTTCTGCAGTGTGGATGACTCCACAACAAAAGCTCTGCAAAGCCGTTTTTACAATCAGTTTCCTAAACTGTTCATTTGAAAACATGAATCCTCCAGTAGTATGTCATTTCAATAATAACAATCAGTTTAAGTTGTCACAGTGTCTACCAGTTCTTATTAAGGACCCAGAAACCTGGGAAGTCAAGGGTCCTTATGAGCTCGTCACCTGGGGGCGTGGTTACGCATGCGTGTCCACCCCCTCAGGCCCCCGATGGGTACCCCAAAAGTGGGTAAAATCTTTTATCCTCAAAAATCCAGCTCCAGCAGACACTGGGGAGAAACAAGCAGCTGTCGCCCCAAAGAGAAGACGCTGCCGGAAAGAAAAAGAAATTTCCTAAAAGAATTGGCTGCATTCCGGTAGACCGATGAACTTAAGTACGCTCTTGAAAAATAAGTGTATTTTTCTTTTTCTTTGTAGAGAAGAGAATCTACCTCCCACCTATGCTCGTGATGAGCCCTGTCCAAGTTGTCATCCTGCTGGACTGTTCAAAGACTGGGGACTCTCAGGGTGGTGGACCTCTGTAATTGGGTCAATTCTGTAGTTTTTTGTTGTTCTTTTTCTGGTCATGTTAGCATTTGGAATTCTATGTCACATACTTTTGAAGGCCATTAATGGTTTGGTCTCCACTACCTCAGAAGTCAACCGCACAGAATTTGTGGAACTAAAGCAAATGGACAAACCCGCCAATCATGATTGGTAGGAAAATTCATAATCTACAGTAGGAGTAGTCCGATGTATTTTCCTATTGGGTTTTTGTTGTTTTTTATTTTTCTTTTTTTAACAGAAAAGGGTGAGGTGTTGTGATGCACTAGATAGTTATTTGGATGCTGCACTGGGTGTTATGTTACATGAATGGTTCTCCTTCTCCCTCAGGCGGTCTGTTCCCCTTGTATCCTTTGGATAAGGTGGTCTGTCCCTTGTAGCACCTCCCTTCACCCCTCCTCACTGGTATCCCATTGGCTGCGGCCCTCCGTCCCCGCCTCCCATTCCACGGGTATAAATGTCCCTTGGATTTGGAATTCGGTCTCTTTTTTCACCTGGATGATCTCCGATGCAGATGTCCCTTACCAGCTAATAAAACAGGACATCAGAACCACGTGGAGAAAAGAGCGCTTCTCGTCCTTTGCTTCGTCTATGTAGGATCCGTGCTGGCTTAAATCCCAAACTAGCCGGGGGGATTTTAGAGACCGAAACCCACGGATCCTTCACCTAACCCAGCTTCTAAGTGGCCAAATGACCAGAGTTCCCACCTGGGGGAAGGGCCCAAGAAGGTCAAGGGTTATTTAAGGCTGAACATGTGGTTAGCACATCTTGACCCTATCTCCTCTCAGAATTTCTATTGGCTGAACACCACTGGAACCATAAGTAGCCGGGTTGTTTTGGTTTGTTTTTTGTGGTTTTTTTTTTTTTTTTGTGGTGGTATATTTTTTCTATGTTTTTGTCTTCCTTCTTCTTTTAATTGCCTCTTCCTGGATTTTTTGAGTAATTTAAAATTGAACAGGTTTTGCATTTGCTAAGTGGAATGTTTGCTAAGGCAAAGTTAATGCTTTGAGAAGCATTTTATGTTGATTGAATGTTGCACTAAACCTTTTACCAAAGTTTCCTTGATTTTCTATAGTTACTTGTAAAGTTTTTCTTGTTGTTTTGACTTCTTAAGAATATCTTGTAAGTGTTTCTTTCCTGGGTCTAACTCAGACTACATGAACTGTAAGTGCTTTAAAAAGTCTCATCAAGTGAGTTTTTCAGGGCCTTACAGCCTGCAGCTAAGTATGAAGCCAGCAAATGTTTCTGAAATGTTGATGGCTGAACAACCCAATCTGGAATGAAAGGCAATTTTATTTTTGTCTTGTACACAATTAGTATCCAGGTTAGGTTCTCTGTAGCAAATGCCCATCTCCATGGTCATACTAATACAGAAAAAAAAGCACTTGGTGAGCAGATCTGCACCATTGTCTGCTTAATACAATACAGCTTACTTCTTTTCATTTAAAAGGCCTTTTAGAAGAGGAACAGGGAACGTACATGAAAGAAGGCACTAACAGTGTCTTTGGGAGGTTATACAGAATCATAGAATCATTTAGTTTGAATAAGACCTGTAAGAACCTCAAGTCCAACCATTAACTTTGTACTGCCAAGCCCAACACTAAACCATGTCCCTAAGTACCATACCTACACTTTTTTATTACCTCTAGGAATGGTGACTCAACCACTTCCCTGAGCAACTTGTTCCAATGATTGATAACCTGTTATATGAAGAAATTTTTCATAATATGTATTCTAAAATTCCCCTGGAGCAACTTGAAGCCATTTCCTTTTGTCCTGTCACTTGATACCTCTGAGAAGACACAGACTACCACCCGTCTATAACCTCCTTTCAGCCAGGTGTAGAGAGCAATTAAGTCTGCCCAGAAAATCCTCCTCTCTAGGCTTAACAACCCCAAGCTCCCTCAGTCAGTCCTAATAACACTTGTGCTCCATACCTTTCATCAGCTCCACTGCCCTTCTCTGGAGACCCTGCATCACTTCAATGTATTTCTTGTAGTGATGGATCCAGAAATGAACACCAGATTCAAGGTGCACCCTTAAGTACAGGGGTACAATCAGTGCCTTGGTCCTGCTGGCCACACTATTGTTGACATAGGCCAACATAGGCTGCCACTGGCCTTCTTGGATACCTGGGCATATGCTGTTGCATGTTCAGCTGCTGTCAAACAGGACCCCCCCAAGTCATTTTCTGACAAGCAATTTTCCAACCAGTCTGTCCTAAGTCTGTAGTGTCCAAGTACAGGTCTTGTTGTGATCCAAGTGTAGGACCTGGATATTTTCTTATACTTAGGTCACACCTTTCTTCATATACTATACACTATATACAACTTAGCTTTCAGCTTGATCCTGTATATTGTAAAAGTACAGGTCCAAATCATAGAATTTTATAGTGGGTCTAGTGCTAGCCAAACGCCAGTGCACTCACTACAATTATTTACTCATTTTCTGCTGTGAGATAAGGATGAGGAGGAGAGCAAAGCAGGCTTAAAACTTTAAAAAGTGTAAAGGAAACTTTATTAATAGAACTAAAAGAAAAATAATAAGAAGTCAGAACACTTCTCCCCCCAACTCCTTTCTCTTTTCCCATTGACAACGTAAAGAAACAGAATTTGGTATTTTCAGTCAGTTTACCACTTCTAAATTAATCTTTCTTCAGTTCACTTTGGGAGAGGATTCTCTCCTGTCATGCCATGGAGACTTTTCCACAAGAAACAGTCCTCTCATGGTTTTAATTTTCACAAATAGCAGCTGCCCAGAAATCTGCAATCATGAAGTCCCTCCCACGGTTTGGTAGTAATCCCACAATTATCACCATGGGTCATTTCAGCTTATTGGGATGCAATTTTAGGGACAAGTTGTTCTAGTATAGAAACAAAAGTTCTTTTATTTCTGGAACAGAGGTTTTCTTCTTCCATCCTGGGGCAAGGTTTCTCATCTTTCTCATCTCTCTCTGTTCAAGCTTCTCATTGGATCACTACTATCAGCTACTTCAATATTTCCTTGCTTCAACATGGGTGCTGCTTATGGCTGTGGATAGAACATCCCCCCAGTGCATTCCATGAATTACAGGGAAAAATAGTCTGATGTATCAATTATATCTTCACCATAGCCTTACAAGAGAATTTCAGCCCAAGACTAAGGCATCTCCTCATTCTTCTCCCATCTCCCATCCACGGGTTTTACTCCTTCACTGACCTTGGTGTCTCCATGCTTTTTTCCTTGAAGTTTCTTTACATGCCCTTCCCTTTTTCTCTCACTCAAGAGAGGATTGATGCCTGTAAGTTTCATCTGCACACTGAAAGTTATTATCTCGCCCAGTCGAATATTATGGTCATGTGATCTCTGCCAGGCAGTGGCCAGTCTGGCTGCATGGCTGTTTTCCAGCCACTGCTGCAGTCAATTCCAGCAGTGGGACTGCTTTCTGTGCAGGGCTGCAGGGCCGCTTCTGTTTTTAGCAGCATGATTTTCCGCCAGCAGGATGGCTCAGCAGCCCACGGCCAGAGCAGGGCCCAGATGGGCTCCACCCAAAGCCGAGCAGAGCCGGCCTGGCCTGCCGGCCACGGTTGGAAGTTGGCAGTGGCAGAATTTCAGCCAAGCCACACCGTGGGCCAACCTGGCAATGCAGCAGAGTGGGGCTTGGTGTGGCCATGCAGTGGAGCGGAGCCCAGCCTGGCCACGTGGCAGAGTGGGGCCCAGCCTGGCCCCACCAGGCCACACGGTGGAGTGGGCCCTGGCCCAGGCAGCGTGCAGGTACCTATTCGAAAGCTGGAAGCAAGAGAACTTTCCCAGGGCTTGTTTGTCTTAAAATGTGATTTCACAGAGGCATATTCAGCTCTTTTAACTGGTTTAACAGGGTGTCGATATTCAAAACTAGCCAGCTGATTGGTTCTGTCAGGTCCAAAGAAACCTAATGCAGAATCACTTCCTGAGCTGGTGGATTTTTTTTTTCCTATTTAAAAACCAAATTAAGTTAAACCACAACAAATTTACACCCAAATTTCAAATTTTCTAATTTGCATCAAGGGATTTGAGACTCCTTTTATCCAGAAAATTGTGACTTAATATTAAACCACTTTTCAGATTAACTAAAACATCCTAAATCACTATCACAGCAGCTCCAGATGATTTTTAACCACTAAGAGCCAGCCTAACTAGCAAATTCTCCATATGACTCCTCTCAAACTTTTCTTCCAGAATCAGAAATGAACTCCACTCTGCCCTACACAAAGTTTCCATTAAACAGCTTTTTTAAATCTGGTAAGAGTATCAGAATTTTAAGACTAGTTCTTCCAGCCTTCTGAACTCAGGGCAGCTGATTTCTCCTTCTGATTTTACTAAATCAGTCTTAAGAAGAAAAAAAAAAATCTTCATTATTGTTCCTCTGAAAGCAGTAATTCTGCAATGAAATGTCAATGCCTGAAGAGTAAGTGCTAGGAAGGCACCAGACAATTTTTATATGTTGGTAGAAAAAGCCCCATTTTCTCTCTTCATCCCTCCTCAACCCAAAATGGGCAGTAAATGTTCTAAGAAAAATGAAAAACAGAAAAGCACAACAGCAGAGGCTGGGAGCAGGGCTGATTCTATTTTTTTTTTTTTTGGCAACAAAAGAATTTTGAATTGTGTTCTCTACTTAAGCAGAAAAAAAGAAACTTTAGTGTGTTTTCACAAGAGATAATTGCCCCAAATGTTTATGTTATGACAAAATTGCATTCTTTGATTAAAGTTCATTTTGCTAGAAATGTTTCTATTGGCTCAATAGGAATTGGTATTGGCAGTAAGATAAAACAATCCCAATACATTATTTTTCTTCAGGAGCAAGCAAGGAGCAGGGCAGAACTTCACTATCTCAATCATAAAATTCACCTCTCGGGGTTTCTTCAGGGAACTGTAACTAATAGAGGAAGTAAATAATCCATTTAATTCCACACATGCACAACTTATGCCTTATCCAAATGAAGACATTAAAATTTTATTATTAGTGTCTAAAATATTTACATTTGTAAGACTTTGGTCTCACAGGCACCTATGATTCTCACAAAGTGAATCAATGAGTAAATTTGGGTTATTGAATAGGTCAAAAATGTCAGTCGAATTTGCAGTTACCTCCTTAAGTCTTAAAAAATTTTTCCTTTCTTTCATTGTTGGAATATACTATGATTTAACCACAATGTGTGGGGTTAAAAATATCCTGTGTGCAAAACATGTCTTCCCTTAAAACAAAGAATAAGAACTATTAAGTCCTGATGATCAACTGGCATGTGCACACATCATTTTAAAAGACAAATACATAAAGCAATAGAAACAGGATTTCACAAAAAATTATTTGTCATTTCAACTTGAAATAAACAGAGTCACATCTGGTACTTTTTTACATAACTAAGCTTACTCAGGTTCCGATGAAAAATTACAGACACCCTGGGAGGTTCTCTAATAATTTTCTATTTATTTCAATGTACATCTAAGGAAAGACAGAGGGATTGCCCCACATAAGGCAAAGATGTATAAGAACAACCAAATAATTTAGGAAAATACATTATTTCATAATTTAACCAGATTTACATTAGAATAAGAAAAAATTAACTCAAATGTAACATCCTTACATTTTGTAAGAGCTATTTTGTATTAATTTAATTGCAACTAAGAAATAAAGTCTTCCTACTGAAAAGTAGCTAGGCTACACAATTTACTCACAACAGTTTCCTCAATAAAATGCAGATTTTTATCCCCGAAGGTATCTATGAGCTCAAATAGTAACATGTCCTCATAAAGTTCCTCGACTTCCTATGAGGAAGAAATGTCAAGAAATAATTCTATCATTCATAGTCAGATAGCATGAGACCTTGTATGTGACTACTTCTGCAGTAAGACATGCACTGTCCACCTGTTAGCAAGCAGAATATACATCAGGAGTTTCTCTTCTGATGATACTTTAAACAGAAAGTTTTTCTGATGTAAAGAAAGTTATTCGGATGAACTACGCACAGAAAAGTCCTAAATTCAATTGTAATGGAATTTTGTCAAGTATTCCCAAAGAAGATCAATTCATGTATTTGAGTTCTGCCTCTCAATCTCTTCAGCAGCTACTACTGCATCTCAGTTGTGATACCTTGAGTCTCCTCATGCACTCTCTTGGCTGTAGTTTGTTGCCTAGTTGAGGAATCAACCAACTACATCTTGTATACAGACCCTCAGGTGCAGGAAAAGTTACAAGTGTTCTCCTGTTGCCCTTAAATTCTTCTCTTTCTGGCATATGTAATTTGAAGTTTTAGTTGACAGAGAGGACCCTGCTAAATCTCTACCACTAGCAAACATTCTGTTGAAATTTAAAGATGCAGTTATTTCCAATAGTAAACACAAGAATGCAGTGAATATAACTGAAGGCACAGAGTGGAGTAATAGGAAACTAAAACAATATGGAAACTAATCTGCTATTACTTAATGGATTTGTGCTTGCAAATTACCTTGGGCAAGATACCTAAACTGAGTTAATAATACAAAAATGCATGTGCTTCTATAAGGTATTTTCAAATGTCCTTCAACAGATTATGTATATGATTTCCACTGAAATTAAGTTTATTGAATTCCTAACCTTGTTTGGTATTTCTGAATCCCATACACAATTATCTAATGCATACCACTTTCAAAAATATGAGTATGGAGAATAGTTTGAATACCTCTTTGGGTCCTTAAGTCATCACCTACTTAATTAATCCTCCACTTAGCCTTTGCATCAAAAAGGTACAACAAATCCAAGTGTCTTTAGTATTCCACATTTCCAGTTTCAAATTGGAAGAATGCACAAAAAGAAAAGCTTACTTAACAAATTTCTGGCACCTTTGCAATGCTTATAGTATTTACCTCACGTCTCTTTTTAGAGTACATCCAATTTTTTTTCCAGGAGAAAACTGTTTAGTCAAACATTTTTCCTTGAATGATAGCAGTAAGAGCCTGAGACAAGAGATGTGGAACTCCAGGCAGCTCTCCAAAATGCAGTTTATTGTATCCAAGATGTTACAACAGTCCAGGGACCTAGGTGACAGAGCTACAGCTGCCAGCTCCAGCTGTAGACAAGCCTGAAGACCCTTTAATTTTGGTCACAATGCATTATATATTTTTCTTTGCTGAGCATCTTAATACATAATCAACCAATCAATACCTTTACTATTACCTACAGCCTATCATAACTACTATCATTACCATATTATAGTCAATACTATCCAATCACATGAGTTAGTATGTTACACTTTATGCTTAAAGTAGTTTTTCAGTTTTGTTGCAGTGGAAAATGCTTAAACCTTTTTTCTACTTGCCACATCAACATGTCTTGTTTCCCTGTGGTATCTTTCTGCTTGGTAAAAACATCCTTTTGTTTGTGGTCAGCTTATCCTTTGTTCTAAGTCATAAAATCTCTTTCCAACTCAACATAACATTTGCTTTCTTAGTTGTCCAGTAAGATTGGCTCAGCAATCCTCAGTTTACACATCTATTATTCTTCAATATCAAAACTTGCTTCCATCTCTATTTCGTTCTCAGGTTCTACATTCAGAGAGCTTTCTGCCAAGCATACATATCTGTGAAGCTTTCTTACCAAACTTTTATCTTTCCCAATAGATAGGAAAAATATTTTATATTGGCTTTCTCATTAGCTTTAATTTTCTTGTTATGCAAAAGAAACACTCTGAAATTTACTTTTAAATTCTTTTAATCAGTATGTGGTTTGGAAAGGTAGGCAATTAAGATTAAGCACCTCTTTACTATTTTTTCAGAGCCATTAAGCTAAATAGTACTCAAATCTCAAATTGTGTTAAATTTACTCTATTTCAATTAGTACCAGAGTAATTATTCTTATTCATGGACTGTTTATTGAACAGTGAGTAGATATGAAAATATCTTATGGGAAGTGGCTTCCTTTCAGGTTATGATGTTAATGTTTTGTTTGAAAGTGCAGTCATGGTCCATTTGGACCTCTCCAATTTATAGCACTGTCTACTCTGTGATTTAAACTGTATTTCATTAATTTATTAAGAAACATAGCAACTAAACATGATAAACAGTGGCTCAATTTCCTTTTCTCAGAGCAGTATATCACATGAATTCACTTATTCACCATTTCAAGTCATAGGGTTTCACAACTTATAACCCATAGCCCTTAAGATCATGTGGGGGGAAAAAGGCATTATTTACCTAGCTAAGGGTGAGAATGTTCATCCTTCCATATTCGTCACAATGCAAATGTCCTCTGGATGACACCAGAAAGCACAAAAGCCTTAGTAGTCTAGTTGCTGTTAGATCCACTTCTAAAGCTTTCTGAGCTAGCTGGCATTTTATATCTTCCAGTTTAGAGGAAGATATAAATAGATAGGTAGATACCAGATAGATACTGGTATCTACCATTTCTGTAAGTTAATGGATTCTGATGACACTGTCAGGGAAAACATAATTTCCAGAGGAGACGACAATCTTGCAGGAGACAGTTGCTGCATAATGGCCCTGTAATTCTTTCTAAGCACCTGTCCTGCCTATATGATGCTCCTGCTTTGACCTAGCGACACTGTTCCTGGTATCCATCAGGCAAGAACTAGCTTCGCCAAAATCCAAGCAGCCATTGAGCAAAAATTCACAAATGCTCAGTAGGCCATTTTGGTGTTTAGGCCATTCAGTCATTGGAGGGGGGAGAGTAAGTCACCTAAAAAAAACTTACAGTCAGAGAGCAAGTTTCTCACAAATAGGAACTGTGTTAAGAAAATGGCAGAGTAGAACTTAAAAGTTCTGTATCCTCCTTTGCCTTCTTATTGGGGCTAAAGGCTAAAAGGAACCTAATCCTTTACTAGGGGTGAGGAAGGAGTTAGAATGGTATTTAATCCATATTTTGAGTCATTGCATTAGAAGCTATAATTCTTACAGATTCCAGAGAAGAACCTTAAATGGATTTACTTTCAGATTTGCAGTTTTAATTTAGCAGCTTTGAAGTATAGATCAGTTTTTCTTGAAATTAAAAGTTGTAGTGGTTCTATCAAACAAAGAAAGTTTTAACATGTCTAAAAAGTTAGTCTGTCTTTGACTTTCTCTGAAAGAGTAGGAATATTTTTCAATATTTTAGCAATATTAATTAGAATATTTACAACATTTAATGCTGTTCAGCAATTAAAATATATCACAGATCTCAGGATGGTCTAGCATCATATTATCTCCAGTACAGTAAGAAAATGGCTGCAGTCTGTGCCTTTCCTGCTTTATATGGGCCAGCGTGACCCACAGGGCAAACATGAAGCAAGACTCCCCACTACAGAAGGTGGTATTCTAAATCGCTCAGAGGCACTCTGGATTATAAAATTAAAAGTGTCTTTACTATCTGTACACATTGTATAATAATCTAGTTGGGTTTTTTGATGCGGTGTTTTCAGGGCAGTTAGGACTTGGTGAAGGGAAGGAGAGATCTTGACTCCATTTCAGAAGGCTGGTTTATTATATTATTATCTATATTACATTAAAAAAAGACCACACTATAACTATACTACAAAGAACAGAGAGAAAGATTCATCAGAAGGCAAGACAGGAATAGAAAGGAGTGAATAATAAAGTTCTGTGACTCACAGAGAGTCTGAGAGCTGCTGCCCTCTTGATTGGTCAGCAAGTAGAAACATCCCACATTGACCAATCAAGAAAGCACCTGCTGCATTCCACAGTAGCAGACAACAAATTGTTTACACTTGAAGCTGAGGCCCTTCAGCTTCTCAGGAGAAGAAAATCCTAGCAAAGGGATTTTCATAAAATATCATAACTACAGGTTTTTCTTGCTGATTAGTAATTAAAATATGATTCTGAAGTTAGTGCTAAGGGAAATTAAATAAACTTCAAAAAGCACATACTACATCTGCCTTCTCATTGACTTCTTATGCTGGGAAGGAAAAGAAAAAACAAAGCCAACTTTGACATGAATCTAAGCATCCCACAAATTTTTTAAAATATTTTTGTGAGAATTTTCTATAAAATCTTGTGTAGATTTAGTTACTGTAAATTTCTGGTTGGTTCATAGTCCAAACACATTCAAAAATATAAAGCTGTATTTTCAATCAAAACAGGTAAGTATGGCCTCTCGAATCAGACAAATACCAGCAATAAAGGGATATATTTTTTCCACTTGGCCTTTTCTTGGTCTAGCCCGATTGGCATGCAGTGATGGGTTGGAGACTAAAATGTTGTGATTTATAGCTTAAATATCTTCATGAAGGACTTTTGCCTATTATAGCAAAACTGTATAACAGAAGCTGAATACCGCTAATCCCTGATTAAGGCCTTACACTGCTCGTTGATTGAGACAAAGTAAAGTGACTCAGGTCTGGGCTGGGGGAAGAAGAATACATTCACAGAGGGATCAAGCTTGGCACCCTCGAGGTGGAGACCACAGCCCCAGGGCTATCAGCTGCCAGACTGGAACAGAACCCTACACCAAAGGAGGAGGCAAGGAAAGGTTTTAGCTGTTCTTCATAGGGTTTACACTCTAGATGGGCTGTCAGCTCCACTGCCCTTCTCTGGAAACACTCCAGCACCTCAATGTGCTTTTTGCAGTAAGGGCCCAAAACTGGACAGAGTACTCAAGGTGCGGCCTAACCAGTCTGAGTACAGGGGGAGAATCACTTCCTTGGACCTGCTGATACAGGTCAGGATGTCATCAACATTCTTGGCCACCTGGGCACACAAACTGGCTCACATTCAGCTGGCTGCCAACCAGAACCTCCACATCCTTTTGCGATAGGCATCTTTCCATCTACTCTTCCCCAAGCCTATAACACTCATGAGGTTGTTGTGGCTCAAGTGGCAGGACCTAGCCACTTGTCTTGTTAAACCTCATATCATTGGTCTCAGTCCTTTAATCCAGCCTGTGCAGATCCCTATGCAGAACCTTCCTACAGCAGATCAACACTCTCATCCAGTTTGGTGTCATCTGCAAATTTACTCAGTCCCCTGATCCAGATCATCAATATTGAACAGGAGTGGAAAATATTGAACAGGACTGGAAAGTCACATACATTTCTGATTTCACAGTGAATACTGGATAGGAAAAATCTCAGTGTCTGAAGAAATCACACACACAAACACGAGTCAAAAAAATATGAAGATAATAAATGTAAGTCTTCAGTAAGTGAAATTTCCTTGAGGATAGGGAACCAGTAGTAGTAGTATTAAGACAAAGATCAATACTACTAAGACTTAACTTTAATAAACCACCTTTGCTTTGCTAAATCTTCAGTGAAGTAAGGCATCATTTTAAAAAAAAAAGGTGTAAGAACACACAATTTTAATTGATTTTGACACTTGAAAGTTATTTACTGAAATCTCTTAGATGCTTTTGAAATCCATACCTACAAGTCACCATACTCTTGTTTCTTCTGTCCTCCCTTCCCTTAGTACCTCTAACAAAGCCAAAATTATCTTTCCAACGAAGCCAAAATGAATTTTTATCTAATGTACTGCAATTAGTGGCAGGCATTCTAATAAAAATGAGTGCCAAAGCTTTTACTTTATTCCATCACTTTAAAGAGTTTTCTTTAATATATATGTATATAAATTTATTGTTGTTGAGACAGTCATAACAAACTGAAGAACAAACTGTATTTGAGAAGGCTTCTCTATATTTATTTTACAGCATGTTGTCTTTTTATACTCTTTCATAAAGTTTATACTTATTCATTGGTCAGAGTAAATCGGCATAGCATTAATTGGAGCAAGGTGGCCTGCCCCTCGTTTATCTCTCTCTCCTTCGTTTCCATGCTGACAGCCTTGGTAAAGCTCCTTTCAGGAGCAAAGGCGACTCTTATCAGTTCCTCTCTTTCACTAACTCTTTCTGACTAAGAGAACAGCTGTGAGTCCCTTCCACATAAATTTATTTTTAAACATATCACATAAACATATCATATCACATAAACATATCATATTTCCATCACAGTAGGTACATGAATCACACACACACAAGAGAAAAATAAGTACTAGTAATTCTTCTGCAAGAAACAGTACTATGGGATGAGATGTCTACTACCTACAGAAGCTGTTATCATAATTTTCATGTCACTTGATGCAAGCTTTCAGCAAGTTAAAAATTAAGTATTTTTAAGGTGTGTCTGTCTTCAGCAGCAAGTGCAAATGCAGACTAAATCTATCAGTCTTTTCAAGCTTTCCATTCACTTATTGGTGACAAATGCTATTTTTTATTTCTTATTATTTTAACTTGATTACTCTTATTACAAATACATGATTATGGTTGAATGTAGAAGTTAATTACCACCATGAATTTGGCCAATTTTCTAATCAAGATATATTCAACTGGTAATGCCGCTGGCTGGGCCACGGGGTGTACCCAGGAGCTGCATCAAAGCCGGATAGCATAGCTCTGAGGGGGGCTAATCAGCCCAAGCTCTAGCAGTGCCTTCAGCCTACGCCTTAGCAAGCCTTTAGTGATATTCAGCTTAGTGATTCTCAGCTCATGAGTGATTTCAGCTCTTGAGCTTGCTAGGCTCGGCTGGGGCATGCAGCAGGCATTCGGAAGACCAGGAAAGAGAGGAGAGTGCTGTATGAGCTTCCAAGACGATGTCTTTATTGGTCTTCTTTGTAGCTCTTCCACGGAGTGTCTCGAAGGGTCTCAGGGACAGCAGCTCCGATGAGCCGGGCAGAAACAGGGGTTTATATAGGGCAAGGGAGGATTGAGAATTGTCCAGTGGTAAGGGTTAAGGGAAAGTGATCTATAGCCTTACAGAGAGATAAGCCAGGGTCCGAGAGCGGGAGAGGAGGCTCCTATTGTTCAGTCATGCTGACTCAGCATTCTGCCTCTGAATGCCAAGGCAGGTTTGCAGGGCCTGCGCCTGCTACAAACTGGTAATTTACAATTCTGCTTATGTCTGTACTCAGACAAGTGAGAGCAGACATTTCCATGGTTGAAATTGGCTCAAAATCACAAGATTTTACTTGGGGAGGCAGCAGATGGGCATAAGATGCAAAAAAGAGCCATGTTCTTAAAGTATTGACTTAAATCTCAGGAATTCCAGGCTTCTATCACAGATTTCATATGAAGTATTGGGAAGTTCACATGATGTCTCTTGAATTTTCCTTTGAGATCAAATGAAATAGGTCTTCTAATCCATGAATCTTCCACTTTCCCCCAAACCATCCCAAAAAAAAATCAACTACAGCCTGAGGACAATGAAACTGGAATTACCCTACAAAGAACTTTTTAAGTTCAGAGTTTCAGAATTTCTTCGGGTTTTATGGTTTGGTGTTTTTTTTTTTTTTGGGTTGGGTTTTTTAAATTTCAAATAGCATATTTTAGATTTTCCATTTCAGACGGAAAATAATGTCTTAATATGCCTTAATACTACAAAAAAGGCTATCCTTGTGTAAGTTCCCAACTCAATCAAATCTAGGGAATACTGACAAGCTCATGACATACCTTTTTCTTGATAAATTTCTTACCCAATTTCCATATCAAAGAAATTTTATTGAGTTTGCTATAACTTAAAATGAATAACCCTAACTCTAAAGGTATCCACAAACCTCCAGACAACTCAAATAAACCAGAGTTCAAAAGGTAGACTTCATATTCTCATTACCAGGTAATTAACTTCGTACACATCATTGTTGGACACTGCCCTCACAGACAGATACTTTTTTTTTTTTTTAATAGAGAAATTTCAGAAGTTAGCATTCTGTCTTATTCCCAACAACAAACATGGGGGAGTCTTCAAACTAATGTGCTGTTTCCTCTTTCTTTAAGTGTTGTGATCTGGTTTTAACCCAGAAGAGTAAAGAAAATTAAGTCTCTGTGTATAAAATGGAAAGAACTTTGAAGGTTCAAAATATACCCAAAAATGAGATTCAAACCAAATGAAGTTAGATGTTAGTGCCAAAAAATTGATATATTTTATTTAATAGTAAAAGAGGGGAAGGGAAGGGAAGGGAAGGGAAGGGAAGGGAAGGGAAGGGAAGGGAAGGGAAGGGAAGGGAAGGGAAGGGAAGGGAAGGGAAGGGAAGGGAAGGGAAGGGAAGGGAAGGGAAGGGAAGGGAAGGGAAGGGAAGGGAAGGGAAGGGTGTCACCATGATATTTTCTGAAAAATCCCTTTGCCAGGATTTCTTCTCCTGGGAAGCTGGGAAGCTTCAGCTTCTCCCTGTTTTGCTGTTTTGGAATGTGATTTGGAGGTTGTTTACCCAGCACGTGAATTGTTTTAATTTAATGACCAATCATGGTCCAGCTGGGCTGAGGCTCTGAGGAGTCAGGGGTTTTTATTATCATTCTTTTTAAGCCTTCGGATGTATCCTTTCTCTATTTCTTTAGTATAGTTTTAGTATAGCATTTTTAATATAATATAATATCATAAAATAATAAATCAGCCTTCTGAGAACATGGAGTCAGATTCTCATCTCTTCCCTTGTCCTGGGGACCTCACAAACACCATGGAGGGAGGGAGGCAGGCAGGCAGGAAGGCAGGCAGGCAGGGGGCACATGTCAGAGACTGAAACAGATCATGCCTCAAGCATTGATATGAAGTTTTGCTCATTATAACAAAAACTATATAAAGAAGTTACAACTAACAAAGCATCCCTGAAGATGCCTGACTGGAACTTCAGACTGTAAGTCAAATTACATAAAAGGGAAAACCCATTATTCAGTCACCTGAAACAAACAAGTAAATAAGGAAAAGAATGAGCCAAACCCAATAGCCCTGCTAAGAATCTTTAGCTTGCTTTGGGGTGGGGGAGGCCATAGCCCACAGACCCATTTGCTAGGAGCAGGTTTGCTTATTTCGCCCCCCAGCTGAGGTGGGGGGAGGAAGTTTTGGTGTGTTGTAACCTCTGTTCAGGGGCTGTGAAGCCATCCCTCCCTAAAACAACTGGCTGTGGAACCCCCAACACCGGGAAGGCCACATCCACAGGACATTCACGTGAGAGGCAGCTGAAGGGGTGCCTTAATCCCTCAAAGGTCCCCTGTAGGGCTCCCCAGAGTCATTCCTAAAACCCTGCGCCACAGGACTGCACGTGATGCAACAAACCCAGAATCTGTTGAAAGAGACAATCATCAGTTGCTTCCCCAGTGATCCCCAGGGGCACAATGCGAACTGGCAGCTTCCAAATTAATGTGCTTTATGAATGAAAGTTATGCAGTAATTCCCACAGGAGTTAACATCATGGAAAAGATGAGAATTTTTTATTATAGGTAAAGACAGAAGCAGAGGTGCCTGGATTTTCCTACCTGGCCTGAGCATATATTAACCCATCAGATTCTATGCTTTTCAGGGTGACCTTCACCACCAAGATGACCAACTGGAGAGGATCAATGGAACATCCTTGGGATCCATGGAGTGGATAGTTATTTTCCTTATTTTGTCCCTGTTACTCTCTTTCTGTCCACCCACACACACACCTATTTTGTATTTCTTTCTTTCTCTCTCACTCCCTCTCCCATATTTATTAGCAAATAAAACCCATACTATTGTCTTTTGCTTTTGTAAATTATTTTGATATAGTACAGTTTGTAATCTCTTTTGATATAGTATAATTTGTCAGCCTCTTATGGTTAATACCCTAATCCCTGAGTAGACTGTATATCTTAGTGTAGTAAATATATACATTATAGTTTAGGCTTTCGCAAAATATTAAAATAGAAGCTATGTACTGTGTATTATAACACTAACTTTTGCAGAAGTAATTGTAGTTGTGAAATAATAACTAATGCCTTTATTTTTGTTCTGTCTGACAATAGTGAAATAGCTAATGTTGACTGAAAGTAAAAATGGTTAGAACGTCTGTATGATAACACTGCAAAGAAACAGACAAATAACATTGAAAGCACAAGGAAGAATCTACTACTGACCCTTCGGCTATTAATAACTGTCAAACCACAGACAGGGGCCCTTGTGAGGAAATTAAATACAATACTCTCAAAATCACATCTGCATTGTGGCACATACTCTAAGATGAGATCAGGGGTCTAATGAAGATAAATAATTCTCAGAGTATGTAAACTCAAAGGAATGTTTGAATATGTATAATCTTCATTAATCTACATTTGACCAATGCAATAGGAAAGCATATATGAAGAGTTGTTATAGTTAATGGTATGCTTCTGGCAGTTTGCCAGGCACCCCAGTGCTGGACACTGTTCCTTTTATCCCTTATTAAACTTTTTAAAATTCTAAAGAGTGAGCTTTGTTTCTTACAGGGCTGATAGTATTGGCTATTTATAGCACTTAGCATACATTTCTTTATTTCCTGTATTTCCTTATGTTATGTATCACTAATAAAGCATTCCTCAATGAGCTAAGAAAGCAAAATGACAACAGATTAGAAGAGTAACCAGAAATACAGTCATGCTCTGCATTCAAAGCTGGAGGGGAAAAAAAGGACGGAAGATACTGGGGGTTATGGACTTTGTCTTCCCAAGTAACTGCTTTGTGTGATGAAGTCTTAATTTCCAACCAAAGGCTAAATGTATGTCTGTTGATGGGAAGTACAAAACTAACTTTTTTGTTCTGCTTTAGCACACAGCTTTTGCTTCACCTATTAAAACATCCAGTCTCGAGCCACGATCTTTCCTACTTTTATACTCTCACTGGGGTTGGGGAGGGAGTGAGTGTCTGTATGGGGCTGAACTGTGTGTCAGAGTTAACCCATAACAGCTGGGCTAGCAATGTGGTGCTCCTAAATAAATGTACGTTGCAGTCCTGAAACAATTTACAGTGTCTCTAGTTTGGATGTTCTAGGACTATACTAACTTCCATAAGTCTAAATGTGCTTAACGAGAAAAAGCAAAACTATGAAGATGTAGATTTGCTCAGTCTCACATGCATAACACATTTTGATGCTTTATTTACATGCTTAACCCTCATTTGAAAGGTTTGGATCTGGGCCTAAAAAATCATGAGCTACCAATAATTTCAAAAAAGGCTCAACTGAGGTATGCTGGGGAAAAAAAGTTTAAAATTTATACTATTTCTTTTACTGTATGGTAGTAGAGACAGATTTTTATTTTTATGGCTATAAATCAGCTGTCATGGTCACTGACCTCCATAAAAATAAACTGGTGAACAGACCATCTTTCTTTGTTTTTATTCTTCTCAAATATTCAAAGCAGAGAATGCCGTGTGGAACCAGTACACAAACATTAATGACAAACTACCAAAGAGAATAACTGAAAATAATAACTTTTTAATAACTTAAAAAGATAAGGATAAACTCTTTCTTCCCCTTCTGTTGGTTATTCTGCAGTCCTATTTCCTACCAGATACCTCAAATTTAAATAGTCTCACAGTAAATTATTCCCCTCCCAAATATACAGTATACATGGTCTGTGTGAGAAGTCCTTTGGCAGTGATGACATTCTGTGAAATTCCAGCAGAGAACAAGACTTTCCATGTATGACTTAAGGCATCATTTTAGTGTATTTCATTTTTGTGCATTTTGTGCTGTACAACAAGTCCTAATATATATGACTGTATACTAATATAATATAATAGTATTTTAATCTCAAATTTAGACTCCAATACTGGTTCAGGATAAAGCAGCATTCTTGTTTTCTGGTCAAAAATTCCTGCTCACTTTCTAAGAAATTTCATATTTTCTAAGGTTCTTATGGTCACATGCCATTAACATAACTTTACTTCTCACCTCATCCTAATATAAATGAAATATCCAAAGGCAGGCAAAGCAGAAACAGAGTCCAGCAAAGATACTGTATAATTTTTCTTTTATTCTATGTGTATCTTTATAATTTTTAAAGAAATCTGTACACAGTAATACCATACAATAATCTTTTTCTGCTTCCTTCCTACCTACTGGCTGATAGGTACCACACTCCTATTCTGCAGGTCAGAATAAACAAGTCAGTCAAGATTTATCAATTTTGCCTTGTCAGTCACTCTACAGGCTTTTAAATAGACAAAACTGTCTCTGGAGTAGGTGCAAGATGCTGGTAACAGGAGGGCTGCAATGGTGGAGAGGTACTTTGCTGACTTGGGCCAATTACAGCAAGCTCCAGTGAGACCCATCACAGACCAGAGAAGACTCTACCAGTAACATTTGAAATGCATTTGTGAAAATGCAAGAAAAGACAGAAAACATCAGAGAGAGAAAGAGGGGACCAAAAAAAAAAAAAAAAAAAAAAAAACAGAAAGAGAAACAAGACAGAATATCAGGGTCAGAGAAAGAGGAGAGGGAGGAGGAGATGCTCCAGGTGACAGAGTCCATGGAGGACCTGTACTGGTGCGGATAGTCACCACCATCCATGGACAACACCCTGCTGGAGCAAATGGATATTACTGCAGGAAGTGCAGCCAGTGTAGAACTCATATCACAGCATATTTTCTTGACAGGAGCTGCAGCCTAAACAAACACTCTCACTGGTGCAGAGGTAAAGTGTGAGGAGGAAGGAGTAAGATCTGCTATGGACTAACTGCTGCACACCATTTCTCATCTGCCTGTGCCACTTAAAGAGGGGGGAAGTGGTCTAGCATGAAACTAGAGTGAAGGAGTGATACCGTGTCTGTGAAGGGGGGTGAGAAAAGGTGTTATTTTAAAGTTTGTCCTTATTTCCCACTACTCCAACTAGTGATTGATTATGTTTTTATTTTAATTAGCAATTGATTAAGTTATTTTACCCACAATAAATCCTTTTTGCCCACAAAACTGACTGGTAAGCAATCTCCCTGTCTTTATACATGCCCTCAAGCTTTCTCATTCCTGCTCTTTTTATTTTCTGCCCCATCCTGGGGAAGAGACAGGAGATCAGCAAGCAACTGGCTGGGATTTTGCTCATTAGCTGAGGCTAAGCCACAATATGAAGTCATAAGAATGTTTGGCTTCACTTAGATGCTTGCAAAATATTTCTTCTGCTCTTAAAAAGAGGAAATCATACTGGGGTACTCTGTACATCAAAACTTCAGTCCTTGTCATCATTATAGTCACTCCTCTGAAATATAATAACTAAATAAATAAACAGATGGATACTGTTACTAAAAAGTTATATTTCTATAAAAAGGGCCCTAATCAGCAGTGGGGAAAAATGTTTGGAATTATTCAATAAGAAGGGTGATTTATTCCATGAAATAGACAGCAGTCAACAAGCAAGTTCTGGGTGATATCCACATGTTAGAAAAACGTTTAGAGCCTGTCATGCTTCAGTGCTCTCAGACCTGGGATGGGAAATTAAAAAATCCTGGAAGTGAAAATTATTGTTAAGACCTGTACACCAAGGATACAGAATTTATAACCACAAAGACAATTTACAGAAACCAGGCATGAAGAAGAAACAAAGACAATTACTGGGGTTCTCCCTGTCTGGGAAAAAGTTAATAAAAAGACAGAAAACGTTGACTAATTGGCATGAAAAGCAAGAAATCAGTTACCAATAGAAGATAGAATACTAATAAATGAAGACAGCTACATTGTTGGTTTTCCCAGCTTTTCAGAGATGAGGCAACTGAGAGGCGTTTAAAAAGCTTTCATTCCATTATCAGTCTTGACGAAGAGTGAGATATCTACGCCATTTTATCACAAGCCAACCTATTTCCTGGTTACAATGCCTTGTAAATGTTTTTCAGCCTATTAGCTTTTGCTACATAATGCTGCTAATAATTCTAACATAAATCACTTATATTTTTACCCCACGTGGTCCTGCTCCACTACATCTTTCACAGTTCTAATTCTCTAAAATATCTGGACTTTTTGCAAGGCCATATTTTGAAACTTGCTGAAACTTGTTCCTAGTTCAATCTCTCTCTCAACAATGTCATCTCTATTCCATAGCCTTCCTAAGTTAGCACACCTTATCTCAGAGTTTGCATACAGGTGTACAAGACTATGTGAGCTCTCTGATAGGTTTTGAGAATTCCTGACAAATCCATTTCTCACATCATGTAACTTGTTAGCCAATGAACACTAATTCCTTTGTTTGCTAAAATCTATAAATAGTTAAAAGCTTTGATAACTTATGTACATGATTTGTGGAGGGATCCCCATATAGCTCAACACTGAACAAAACTGACTTTCTACCCTAACAAACTAGTTAGAGAGTTTATTTCCTGATTTTCAGTAATACCACATGTTCTACCCAGCCTGAACATGAGGTTCCTTTGTATGCACTGGATGATGCTAATGTTGAAGAAACTTTCTTGTCTGACCATCCAGGAGCCACTCTGGCAGTCACACTCACACCACCTAAGACTGTTACCACTGGGACCAAAGCCCCATGGCAACACACAGCTCCACTGAGTCAATGGGTGCCCTGCTTGACTCCCTACACATTCCACTCACAGAAGGTTTCCCTCACCGGCTCAGCCCCAGGTTCCATGTAGCAGTCACAGATGTCTGGTTCCCATAAGTTATGATCGAGCCTTTTATCATGGTGCAGCAGCACAACAGCTTGTGCTGGTGCGGCCTGGGAGGGACCCCAAACAAAGAAATCCTTGGGTTTTTGTTTCCTTACAGTCTGTGCACCTGTTCCAATGGTGATTTGGGGTCTGGATTCTTCTTGTCATGCATTGTTGCCATAGAGTCCGTGAGTGATGGACCAGCCTGCCCCCAAAGTTCCCATACCCTCAGCTGTGCAAAGGGTTTGTGCCAGGTCATGGCTCGTTGCTGGGGGCCCCAGCCATTTACCTCCATCCAGGGCACAACCTGCAAGTTGCACTGCAGCTGTTCACTAAGCTGCTTGCACTGGGTGTAGTCCTCAACCCTATGCAGATACAATGGGTCACAATCTTAGACATAAGAACTGCTCAAGCTAAAACCACAGAAAGATGTTTTTCCTCCTCTCAGTTCATCAGCTTAAAATCTAATACCTTCCCCACTAAGATGTGTAAAACTTCTAAAATTATTTTACCCAAATATTCTGCAATTCTACTCTATTTTGTTCCTAATTCTTCTCATGGCATCACAGTCTTTGATTGCATTTAGGAAGCAGTATAGCACAATAAACAGAGTTTTGTAAAGCACCTAGTGCTGAGGACTTCATGTCCACAACACATGCAGTTAGGGGCTTTATTTTGGAGTAGCTTTAGTCTGACCACCTGTTAGTGATAAAAGTGCATTAGGTGTACTTTTGGAGCACATTTTCTGATATAGCTTGAGGGGGCAGGGGGATGGAGCAGGAGGGAGAAAAGAGAAAGAAATAGTTCCTGCACTCCAAGACTGTTTCGGGATATGAACCAAAATATTTTATGTGGTAGCAATTCGGAGATAAAGTGCATTATTGATGCAACCTTAAACACTACTATGTGAGTTAGGTATTCCAAGAAAGAGAAAATAATTTCAAGAAAAAAATATCTGCAGCAAAGTAAGAATGTTGTTTCATTTCTATTTTTTCATATGCAATTCCACCAAAGTTAATTTTATTAAGTATGTCAGATAAGGCATGGTAAAAAATCCTTTCCCTTTTATTCTGTATGCCACATAATATTTGATGCTTAAAGTCACAAAGCCCACTGTAGTTTGTAGATTGGATCCCTTATCCCAAGCTTCCTATTGAAATAGGTATGTGACATGATGTCAAAAAAGAACTATTTTTCTACAATATGAAAATTGAAGAAATTACTACAATATAATGTTGATTATTTAAATAATTGTTATGTATCTTAACAGACATATAAGTTTCTGGATGGCTTATTCCTCCTATAAACTGGTATTACTGATTTCACCAAATATTTTCCAACCACAGTCTTTCAGGCAAAGAACAAATAAACACCTATATTATGCAGCAAGATGAAATAATGGACATTCTGAACTCAAAGTAAAGGGGACACTTAGGACCATGGCTATTTCTTCTTTCTTAAAAGGTTACCACTTCATTGGTCACAGAAGATTAATATAGTCATTGTACACCAACATATACTATAGTATCCATCATTTGCATGTCAACAGATGTGTTACACAAAAGCCTGCTAAGGTAATTATTCTATTTTAAAAAATATCTTACCTTGGAGTCACTGGCAGGCCTGGAAACCATAGCTTTAAACAAATGTGAACTACATTTATGAAGTTGAAAAAACAAATTGATTTATTTTTGGCTTTTGCAGCATCGCCACCAAGCAAAACTTAGCATCTGTAAATGGCCTCTGTGTACAAGTGAATGGACTCAAGTCTTAACTTGAGGGGAACTTTATAGCTGGCCCCCCTCCAAAGTCTGAGGCTTCAGGCTACATTCCTAGGATTTGCTGTGCAGGGACTCTTTTTTGCTGTGACTAAGTAGTTCTCTGTTAGAACTCATGGCAGAAAATCAAAGTCCTTTTCATATTACTTGCTGTGTTTTCTTAACCTCTCAGAGCTCAAAACCGTGAGAGGCTGTATTTCATTCCAGTTATATATCATACTGGCAATTTCCTGTTGATTAACAAAAATGCTACTAATGTTTACTAGTGGTCCTACCCTAATCCTCATGTGCATTCACCACTTCCTGACTGGCAGAGATAGCAGTGTGATCTGTCCAGGGAGTAGACCAGACGTGTTCCTGGGTCAGCTAACTTGGCAACTGTGAGACATAAATACAAGATAAAAATATCATCATATTGGGAAAACACTAAGAAAAATGTTCTAACACCTTCTTTAGGAACTAGTAGTAGAAAAGAAAAGATGAGGGCAGGGGAACTGTAATCCTTTCTTCTTTTTCCTCCTCTGGCCTTTGACTAGAAAAGATGGCAACTACAAATTCAGTAAGACAGTGGTGGCGGTGGTACACCTACATTTTGTCCTCCAAAATGACTCATACAAATGTGTGACTCGACCCTCTGAACAACAAGCTGTTACTGTTGGCAATGCTGCTTGACATTTGGTTAGGAAAGGGCACACTTGGAAAGTGTGATCCTAATGAGTTCTTTACAAACCCTCTAGGCCTTAGTGTTACAGCAAAGTGAGGTAAACATGATCCTTGCAATGCCAGTTCCCAACAGTTTTTGCTCCAGCAGTCCCAGTTCCCAGCAGTTCAACCAAGGTGGCAGCCATGAACACTCATCTCTCTAAGCACTCATGCACTACTACCTAGAATATAAAGATCACTGAAGAATTGAGGGTTTATCTTGCTGTTGTGGTTTAATCCCTGCTAGAAACTGTGTACCATGCAGCTGCTTACACACTTCCTGATGCGAACCCAGTGGGAAGGAGAACCCAAGGGGAACAAAAAGTAAACTTCATGGGTAGAGATAAGAACAGTGGAAGAACAACATCAACAAGAATGAGAAGGAGGAGGAGAAAGAGGAGGAGGAGAGAAGAAAGGACAGGACAGCTGCCTAAATTACTTGCAGAATTAAAATATGAAGGCACAAAGCAACCTTAAAACTAACTAAAAGCATGAAAGAATGGCAGAATTGAAAAAATAACAACAACAACAAAAAAAAAACATTTAGGCCATGATTCAGGATGGCTTCCTGAAATTATGAGGAAAATATAACTAAAATATCCACAGCTTCTTTTCCAATAAAAGGCTAGTAGAAAATTAAAATCTGAAGCATATAGTACACAGTTGTGGTCTGCCATTCAGAACAGAAACTTTTTTTTTTGAAGACACTTTTCAATACTAGATAAGGAATTTCAGGTATTTTCTGTTGTTCTAGTTATTTTGCCTTCCCCAAATCAGTAAGACATTGGTTCGGATTGGTGTACTATGAAAATAGCTAAAGGGAGAAGAGATGGTTACCCCAATGATTTTGTGAGGCCTTTGTAATCAGGTGCTCAATAAGGCTACAAGCGACAGAACTTCTCAAAGATGATTTTCCTTTGACTCAATGATTGTTTTTTTCTGTTGTGCCTGGCTGCTGTAGTGTGGCTTGCCAATATATGAAGTACATTCACTTTTCCTAATTTCCTGGTTATTACTGAATGGGGAAGGGAGGTGCACATGGTGCAGTTTCCAGGCCAGAGCAAAAAGACCTCCTTTTTCACTTTCTGTATTAGAAATACAGACTTGTATGTCAGCCTTCAGAAGATTGTCACTATTTATTCCATTTAGCCACATATTCTTTACTTCCCAATGCATGGATTAAAGTAAGAACAGAGCAGGTTTTTTGATTACTTTCTAATAGGACTCCCTGTCTATAACAAGTTAGCTACATCTAGATACCCAGAAGCAAATGCTGAAGTATCATTGCAGTTTGCTGTCCATGTGGTTAATTGAAGACCTGTTATTGATTTGAGATTATTTGAATCAAGCAGATGTAGCTCAAGAAAATTAATATTCTTTAACTACAATTAAAACATATTACTCAAACATTCCTATTCTTCTAGAAGTATTCCTAGAAACCATAGCTTCCCACATATCCTAGACCCTTCCAAGCTCAATCCAGTCATCATAGCATTTGCAGTTAATTCATGCTGTTGCAGTTCTTTTTCCTGATCCCTGCACTTACAGTCAAAATGTATAGCTTTTAGGTTTTAAATTTATAAAGGAAAGAAACAGTTGTGAAGGCAGCTGGGTGTCCTTTAGCAAGCACAATTACTTCTTCCATCCTAAAAACATTAGGTTTTGCCAGAAGCACAGCTGCCAATAACAAGCCAAAGATATAGTGCCTCTGCTTCTTACACCATCAAGCCTTCACCTAATTTCTCCAGCACCACCTGGAAATGTTAAAGCTGGCTGAGGTAAAAGAAATAATAAGTCTTTCAATAAGACACTGAGAAGATAAGGGTTTTGTTTTAAAAACAAAGGAAGTAGATACAAAAAATTACTTTTGAAGCTGTTGCCAGGTGACCATTCATCAGAGAAGCTTTGCTCAAACCATATCAGAATTACCTAACAGCTGTGAATCACCACCATGCCAGTTCCCCTGCCTTTTCTTGCTACAATGCTTCCCGTTGTTCTTGTTCAGACTGAACTAGAGTCAGAATGGGAGCTACTTCTTGCAAAACTTCCTTAATTTCAAAGTCCAGTAACATACAGTATAGTAATTTGTACCTTATTTTAAATGGGCAAATGATGAGGCAGGTAACTGATTTTGAAGCTTTTCATTTATCTACAGTCTGGTAGTGGAAAACCCTTTTAACATTCTTTATGAATGAGGGACACCTACTGGACAAAATACACCATAAAAAAATCCATATTTCCCTGGAGTTCCATAACCTTTATACTCCAGAAAAATGAACTTAAAACAAACCACAGCTTACTTTAGAAGGGGGGGGGGGGGGGGGGGGGGCAAACAAGACATTGGTTTTTTCCTTCAAAGTCCTCAGTAAAATCAAAGTGAAGTTTGTACTGAAAACAAGTAAGCTATCAGAAAATTAATCTCATTTTCCTGTCTGAAGTAGTCAACAGAGAATTGAGCAAACACAGGAGTACTTTTCATGGAGGTGTTCAAAGTTTCATTTCATTTTTAGATTTACTGTATTCAAAGCTCTCTTTGAAAGAGAAAGGAGCTTTATCTCCAGAGTTCATGTTGGTATGGGGTTGTAAAGCCTCACCAAGTCGTAAGACTTAGTTGACAAGATTTTTAACAGGGCTTACAGTTGTTCTTATACTCTGAGTTAGATGCATAGTAGAAATACTGACAAGATACTCTGAAGAGGTCAAAACAACAAAAAAGAACTTTACCAGCAACTTTAGAAAATCAAGGAAACTTTGGCAAAAGGTTTAGTGCAATATTCAATCTATTTAAAAGACTTCTCAAAGCATTAATTTAGCCCATTCAAGGTAGCAAACTTTAAGCCTGTTCAATTACAAGTTATTCAAGAATTCCAAAAGGAGAGAATTGAAGAAGAAAGAGAAAGAGAGAAGGACAGAAAATACACAGAAAGCACACATATAGCTACCAGCTCCTGGTTTCCCATGATGATAGAAATTCCAAAAGGAGATAGGGTCCAGGCAAAGTGATGGTCTCATGTTTGGCCTTAAATACCCCTTGGCCTTCCTAGGCCCTTCCCCCAGGTGGGAATTCTGGTCATTTCACCACTTAGAAGCTGGGTTAGGAGAGTGTGGGGCATTGCCTCTGGTGTTCCATGACTGACAGCCACTGCCATGCTGGGATATAGGCTCTGGGGTGGGGGTGTAGAGGGCAGATAGCTGCCTCACCAGGGCAAGGCCTGACCTGCCCTTTCCCCCACACATATGAATGCCAAAATGTCTCAAGACATCGACCTTTCCAGGCTCTGACACAAGGTTGGACAGCATATCTGGAGGTCATCTAGTCAAACTCCTGTCCTGCTCAAAGCAGGTTGCTCAGGGCCCTGTTCTAATGATTTATGATTACTACAGCCTAACTGGGCAAACTACTGTGGTGTTTGATATCCATCATGGGGATTTTTTTTAATCTCTTAACTGGAATTTTCCACGTTGCAACATGCATCTACTGCTTCTTATACTATCCACACCCTTGAGAATAATCAGTCTTTGTATCTTTTTTTGCAGGTAGGTATAGACACTATAGACACCAATAAGATCTGTCTTTAGTTTTCTATTCCTAAGGCTGAAGGGATTCTGATCTCTTGAGCTCTCATCTTAGACCCCTTTACCATATGCTGGCAGGCATCCACTTGGACTTGTTCCAGTTTTTCCCTGCCTGTCTTTTGACCTGAATTTGTGCACAGCACTCCACATACAAAGAGAGGTAAAACCTCTTCCCTCAACCAAGAGCACATTACTGACTTATGTTCAGTGTGTGTTCCACCAGTACTCCCGATTCTGCAAAGCCTCTTTCCAGCAGTTTGGCCTGTACTAGTGCATAGGGTTATTTCACCCTAGACAAAGGATTTTGCCCCTCCTTTATTGAACAAACTCAAATACGTCTTACCTGCCTCTGCTGCAAATAAGTAGTAACCTTATTGAAACGGACCGAGCCGGCTTTTATTTATGCCTCAACACATGTGACACATAAGGTGAAAGATTCCTATAAGACTGTGCTGGCATCCCTATCCCTGAAGAGGCTTCACCTGGCAACCAATCAGGACAGAGAAAGCCTCCACGATGGGGCAAATACCAGGATGTCCGCAAAGAATGACGGCGTGCCTGGGAATTCAAGCTGTGGAGAACCTTAGCACATAAAAACAGCTAACTGCGACACAACGGAAGTGATTTTGCTTTGGGTGTCTTGGAGCGAGAGGGGGCTTTTAGGGTCCGCTCGGCCTCCCCACCCCGCCTCGCCTTGCCTTTTCCTCCCTGTGGTCCTGCTTCATCGTTTCGTAAAACAGCTTATCATCGCGACGACCGCATGCTCCGCTGCCTCCCCGATGGAGCGGATGCCATTGCAGCCCCCTGCCTCCACCGTGCTTCCCAGGCACAGCCGCCGCCAGCCTGCACGCAGCTGGGTCCATAGCGAGAGCCCGCTTGCCGCCCACCTCGCACTGCTGCCGCCACGGCTGCGTTCACTGTGCGGCCGGCCGCGCCAACCCACCGTAGCGCTAGCCCGCAGCAACTAGCCTGCCGCCACCGCCTGTACTCCATCGTGCCTGTAGCCGCCGCGCCTCGACCATGGGAGCCTGCAGCTGCTCCAGGACTGCGCCCGTGGCCACGGCAGCCTGTTCCCCGCCGACGGAAGGAACATACAGCCTACTGCTGTTTGGAAATGGCGCCCTACCACGGGAGCTACACAAATGCACCGCGGTTCGCAGCACGCACGCTCCGCCTGCTAAGCCGGTGCCGACAAAGAGCTGAGGTTCTTGTGGTAAAGCAGTCCCCCGTCTTTTGTTTTTTTTCTCCCTCTCTCCTCTCTCTCTGCTCCTTTTCCTATCCCTCTTTAATATGAACACTTACCCTTTTGTTTTATCAATAAACGGTTCTCAGATAAAATATTTCTGCGTCTGCACTTTATTTTCGTCCGAGAAATCTATCAAAAGAATCCTCCCCGACTCCCGCTTTTATAGTGGTATGGGACACTTGTTCATTCTTTATCATCATAGTGACACAACTACTGTTCTTATAAAGCATGTTTTGCTGTCCTAGCTTTTTTAGTGAACTTAGACCTTCTTAAATAAGACATAAAATATATTTCTATCATTCTTCAGAAAATCTTTAACTAGCATCTTGTTAAAGATTCTGGGAATAGAGTATTTCACTGCCCAACACCCATATGTGGTAATACAAACCTGTAATGAGAAGTCGCATGTATTTGCTATTAAATCACATCAATGCAACAGTTAAAAAACACAAGCCACAGAGCAGTTGTTCATATAACCAAACAACAAACCCTTTCCTAGATGTACTGGTCTACAGCCATGAGTATTTTTTTGCCAACCAACTGGACTGAACTCCATCAAAAAAACCAAGCAAGTAAATCCCCCACACACCACTGATTACATGAAGGCAAGAACTTGAGAGGCATAAGCCAACGTGCCCTTTCAAGACCATCTACACTATGAGTGAGAATATATTCACCATACAGTGCAGAGAGAGAAGGAAACAATATTTTTGTGTTCAGGTCCAAAGTAAATAACTAAGATACAAAAGGAGAACATCTGGGAAAACTTCACTTCTAAGCGGCAGCATCTATTTTGATTAATTCATCTCCCATATGTGGTCAAGAAGTCTGTTCCTGCAATTATATATAATGTGGCAGTAATTTAACTACTAGCTTTACCTCTACAGCTGGGAGCATATTTACCAAAGCACTGTACGGGGATGCAGTTCTCATTAAGAGACAAACAGCAACTTACATTGAAGATGCTGATTGTAATTCTACTTTCAAAAAAAAAAAAAAAAAGAAAATTATTCTCTTATTAATTTGAAAGATAAAGCTATATTCTTCTTTCTGTACTTTGCATTTCTCGGTAGAAAAATGCGCTGGAACTATATCACTTACAATCATAGAACAGTTTCCTTCTAAAGAGGATCAAATCAGTCTTATACATACCTTAAGCCAGCACATACAGACATTTAGAAATGCTGTCATGTTTCAGTGTTTATTTCTTTTTCTTATAGAGAAAATAGTGGTTTTAACTTACAATGAGAGTCTAATACTCTGATTTTATAAAAAGCAAAGGAGATAGTTAAAAAATAGCCTTCTGTAAGGCCTTTGACATGGTTCTCTACAACATTTTTCTTCCTAAATTGGTGAGAGATGGACTTGATGGGTGGACTCTGGTGAATGAGGAATTGGTTGGATGATCACATCCAAAAGAAAGGCCTTGATGCTGTGCAAGTACTGCTCAACAGTAGATGCTTTGGCTGAGCTAATTTTCTTCACAGTGGCTGTTATGGAGCTACGCTTTGGATTTGTGCTGAAACTAGTCTTGATAGTATAGAGATGGTTATGTTATTGCTAACCAAGGCTTTCTGAGGGCTTTCTGAGCCAAGCCCTTTTCTGCCTCTTGAACCACCTTGCCAGCTAGGGAGCTGACAGTGGACAAGAAGTTGGGAGGGGACACAGCCAGGACAGCTGACACCAATGACCAAAAGGACATTTCATACCATATGGTGTCATGCTCAGTACATAAACAAGGGGAAGGGGGGGAAGAAGGAAGAATAAGAGACATTTGCAGTTGTAGCATTTGTTTTGCCAAGCCACAATTACGTGTGATGGTACTGTTCTCCTGGGAATAGCTGAACACCTGTCTGCTCATGGAAAAGGGTGAATTAACTCCTTGTTTTTCTTCACTTGTATGTGCTGCTTTTGCTTTCACAAATCGCTGCGTATCTTCCAAGTGTAACAGAATGGTGAAAAAACAATCTTTTAGATCAATTACAATGATCTGCCACCCTTGGGGAACCACGGTTGGTGCAGGTAAGCCAGGCTGTAAGGCTCCCATGGACTGCATTTGATCATTGACTCTGCGCAGGTCGGGCAGCAGGTGCCACTTTCCTGATTTCTTGGGTATGACAAAAATAGGAGTGTTCCATGGACTTACTGAGGGTCGAATGCATCCAGCTGTTCTTGCACAAGCTTCTCAGCAATTTGCAGCCTATCTGCCATCATCGGCCACTGATCAACCCATACAGGAGTCTCTGTCATCCAGGTAATCTTCAAAATGGGTGGCTGCTTTCCAGTGGTCACTGAGAAAAATGCTTATCCATTGTATAAACAAGGCCTAGCTGTGATAAAACATCCCTTCCTATCCATCCGGGAAGTGTGCGGGGGAGAGAAATCACATACGGTTGGGCCACTGTAGCAGGCACAGGCCCTGCAAACCTGCCTTGGCGTTCGGAAGCCTAAGACAGGCAAAATGCTGAGTCATGATGACTGGACCTTAGGTGCCCCTCTCTCCCACTCTCGGACCCTTGCTTATCTCTCTGTAAGGCTATAGGTCACTTTCCTTTAACCCTTACCATTGGACAATCCTCAATCCCCTCTTGCCCTATATAAACTCCTGTTTCTGCCTGGCTCACCAGAGTCACTGTCCCTGAGACCCTTCGAGACCCTTCATGGAAGAGCTACAAAGACCAATAAAGACATCGTCTTGGAACCTCATACAGCTTCTCTCCTCTCTTTTCTCGTCTACTGAATGCCTGCTGCATGCCCCAGCCGAGCCTAGCAAGCTCAAGAGCTGAAATCACTAATGAGCTGAAAATCACTAAAGCTGAATATCACTAAAGGCTTGCTAAGGCGCAGGCTGGAGGCACTGCTAGAGCTCGGACGGACTACCTCTTCTCAGAGCTGAGCTATCCGGCTTTAATGTAGCTACCTGGGAACACCCCATAACCCAGCCAGCGGCATTAGGCCACGATAACTTGTCTGTCTTCAGATTGAAGGCTGACTGTTCCCTTGCTCATCAATGGTGCTTTCATTCCTCCTACCCCTACGATTTGGGTAGTGGGGGATTGCAGTGGCCAATGACTTGGCCTAAATGACTGGCTGATGACTGTTACATCTGCTCCAGTGTCTAACATAGGGTCTTGTGGAAGTTTCTCATTTCCTCTGCAAAGTAGGATTCTTTTAAAAGGTCAGGTTGTCATGTCCAAAGTAAAGAAAACGTCATGCCCAGAGGATCCAAAACCACCCTCACCTCTTAGTTTCTCAGCATAGGTACGATGCGTCATAAAATTCTCATAAGGAAGTATCTGAGCTATCTTACTTCCTTTTGGGATGGTAACAGGAGGTTGTAAGCATAAGCCATTATTTTTATCTGTCCAGTAAAGTCTGCATCAATTACCCCCAGTAAAAGTATGACTCCTTGCTTTTCCTATTGATGATCTACCTAACAAGAGGCCTCCAACATGCAAGCTGGAGCTATACATAGGGCCTTTGACTTCTCTAGGTATTAGTGTGACCTCCTTGTGTTGGTTAAGGTCACTTCTACTGCTGTTGCCACATCCACATCAAGGCTCCCTCGGTTTGTGGGTTTTTTCCAGAATAAGAAGCCATCATCTTTGTCTGATGTTCTGGAGCATGGATTTGTGTCTTCACACGTGTCTCCAGTGCACTGCCCTGGAAGTTTCCTGATTGATGGCATGCCACTGTCTCATGGATGTCTGTGTTGCAGGTATAGCACCATACAGTTTTTGAGCAGGTACGTCTCATGTGGCCTGGTTCTCCACAGTGAAAACATGCACCTGCTGCCATTTTTTTCCCCATTGAATTTTATGGTTCATTCGACTGCCCTTGCCTCCTGACAAGGCTGCTGCAATTATGTGTCCTTGCTCTTTCATCACACTCTGCATGGCTGCCATGAAGGCTGCAGTTTAACTATTCTGCTCTGCTCAGCTCTTGTGGCTTGTATCAGCATTTCGTCCACAGGGCTTCCTTGGGGTAATATTACTAGGATAGCCCCCATTTGTTGGTTGGCACCTTCAAAGGCCAGGGTTTGAAACGTGTTCCTGCAATTCTGGAGGTAAATTAGGATCCTCTTTTAACACAGCCAGTAGTCTATCTACAAATTGTTCATATGGTTCAATGGCGCCCTGTTGCACCAAAGTGTATGGTGCTGGTTTCTTTTTGTCTGGTACTGCTAGAAGGGCCCGGTGAGCTAGAGTCTGCACAAGCTGATGCATTTCTTTAGGATATTGTAGCTGCACACTGTGAGTGGCATACAGTCATGCCCTGTTAACATGTCCACCTGTAATCCATGCAGGGAGTCTCCTACAGTCTGGCGTTTATTTGCTTCCTCCACTGCAAGCTGTTGCCACTCTCTCTCAAACAAAAGGCACTGTGATGGTGTTAGCAACAGTGAAGCTATACCAGAACAGTCAGGAGGGCAAAGAACATCTGCAGTGAAAATAAACTGAATTATTTGTCATGCGGCTTCTGATCGAAGACCATGGGAAGTCATTCCCTGTTGAAAATAGGAATTGCACTAGGTAGCATGGGGTTAGGCTCCCGTCTTCTCCATACTTCTGGCATGACTTCAGTTTTTTGCTCCATCTTTTCTTGCCAAACAGCTAGTTCTGCTAGCTTATGCATTACCTCTTTAATCCAATCATCAGTGGCCAGTCCTTCATCACCATCTTCTTGACTTTTTGCCAATTTACCACCGGGTCCTCATCTGAATCACTCTCCAATTCTTTGTCTGAGGACTCAGGAAAAGGGGGGTATAGTGGCTTGACAATTTTCTCTGCACAGCTTTTTCAACTTTGGTGCCTTTTTTGGTCTTGCTCCGCCTACAGCCCCACCAACTTTCTCTTCTTCTGCTCCTCCCTCTACAGGGGGTTCAGAGGCAACTTCTTTTCCCTCAGCTGCTGCAGCCTCCAGCAGAGTAACTTCTGCTTTTCCTCCTGCTTTATGTAGAATTTCCTGCAGAGTGGAACACACCAGGGCTTTCATTCCCTTCATGGGTCAGGTGTGTCCAACTCCAAATAATGTAGCTATTCGTGACAGTCGGGAGGGCTCTTGCCTCTCCTCTTTTGCATTGCCTCCAAGTGCCTCAATGGCTGCTGCAGCTACCTTTTTCTCAGCTTTCATGTTTTGTAAAGTGTTGATTATAACTCTCCATGTTACTCCCAACTCTTTGGCTTCCTTTCTTTCTTTCCCACCTTCTATAGTGACGTCCCAGAGGGAGTCTCCTACTTCACACCACTCACTCTCACTAAATAGCAAAGGGCACTCAGAGAGTTTTCCTCGCTGGTGCGCCCACCTCACGAAGGCTTCTACCTCGGCCTCTTTTGTCTTCTTTCCCCTCTTAGAGATGATATTTTTCAGCAAATGATTTGCTGTGTCTAATTCCATCATGGTTGTCTTACCTCGGCAGGGGCTTTTTTGGCCACTCAAGCTCTGGACTCTGGTTCTCACTCTTGACCAGGACTCTCCTGCCTCCGGCTTTCCAGCTCCCAAATTGGAGTTTCATCTGATGTTCGGAGTCTTCTGCGTTTAGGTGATCCACATTTAAGCGCTTCTCAAGGGTCCTTGTTCAGACACTAGGTGAAGACGGTCCTGCGGAGAGCCAGCTGAGTAACAACAATCACACCGATACAGTTATACACCTTTCTCCCTTTATTGCCTGAAAAACACTCTTTTTATACACACTTCCCTTGTGCATGCGGCAGTCAACTATCAACAATTGGTAGCACAGACTCGATCACATGTCTGCTACTCTATTTCATTGGTAAGCGTCAAGGCAGCACATGATCAGATACAGCCCTTTTTGTGATTAAAGCACCCAATCTAACATCCATCCTAGCTCTTGCAACATCGCAGCATTTCCTCTTTCTGGGCCTTCAAGGTGACCCCAAGGACATCAGTCCCTTGTTAGGTTAAGGCTGGGTTGTCCAATCCCTCTAGGGGCAACCCATGACCCTGATCAATGAGGAATTCCTCTACAATTATGTGCTGTATCCATGGCTTTTCAATGTTTCCCTCATGTTCCCTTAAATTTTGTAACTGATTCTGGTTATGTTGCAGACATCACACAATGATTGGACTGATCATTGTTAAAAGAAATTGTTAAAAACTTCATGGCATGCAATCCAAGGCAGAACTTGTCCCTATTATGTGTTGCATGTTCGAAGTCGTACAAATTTGTTTGGCTTTATAGTAGAAAGTAATGCACAAGTTGATTGGTTAGCCAGCCCTGCCTGAACAACACCACAGCTAGACATGCTTGAACAAGGAAGAGCATCACATGCCTTTTTTCACCAAGGTGTTCAGGCCTTGCAAAACCACTTTTTGTTAACAAATACCAAGGCCCCCAATGTTGTTAATACCTGTGCTGATTGTCAAGGCCACACTGCATCAGTGCACACCCCTGTGGTCTGTGAGACTTACAAATTTAGCAGACAGATGTTACACACATTTCTGAATTTGGTCAGCCAAAGTATGTACATATTTTGGTAGGCATCTCTTCATCTGCTATATGGGCTTCAGTTCATGCTGGAGAAAAAAGCCATGATGCTATTACACATTGGCAGCTAGCCTTTGCTGGCCTAGGCATTCTCCACACCATTAAAACAGATAATGGCCCTGCCTATATCTCACAGAAAACTCATCAATTCTTGCAATTATGGGGTGTGTCACATCTCACTGGCATTCCTCATTCCCCTATAGGCCAAGCCATTGTTGAGCATGCTCATGGCACTTTGAAGCGCATCCTAGAAAAACAAAAAGGGGAATGTCTGGTGAAACCTCACAAAGTAGGGTGGCCAAAGCTCTGTATATGCTGAATCGCCTTATGATATTGCCAAACTCTCAAAACCCTATCATTTTAAATAATTTTTTTATCATCACAATACTCTAGTGACATCCAGTTCCCAAGCCTAAGGTATTGGTATGGGACCTCATTATCAACATGTGAAGAGGTACTTGGAACCCTGTCTCTTGGGAGCACAGGAATGCTTGTATTTCTACAGATGCTGGAATTTGATGGGTACCTACCCAGTGTGTGGGCCCCGCTCTATCCTCTGCTCTGGATCACAACCAACAACACCTCCTTGATGGCCCCTCAGCTGACTCCATGGAACAGTAACAATGTTTGGGTATCGTTGCTCCATGCATTGAATCAGACACAATTTTGTGTGTCTGTGGCATAAACAGAACAACCTTTTCATACCTGCTTAGTGGGGTTACCCTTGAATGGCACACAAAGTACACAAGTAACACAAAATGTTGTAAAAATGTGACACTCTTCCCAGAACAGTTGTAATACCACAACCTGCTGTATGGAACGATTGGTTCTTTGGGATGACAATTTACCTGTTGCTTCACTTGAAGCCCAAGAGTTGGACATTTTAGGGACATTAGAAGGATGATTCAGCAGAAAGATGTGTATTTTTTAATTATACACTGGGACATGTTATGTGGGACCGCATTGGAGCAGGAAAGCAAAATGTTACCCCTGATATTTTCTGAATTACAGAAATTGGCTTGCTTTATAACAAAAAGAGTAAATGAAACTTCCTTAATTTTGAGTGCTTTGGCCATAGATGTAGATAGTGTGTGGCATGCTACCTTGCAAAATCGTGCTGCTGTTGATTTTCTTTTGTTAGCTCATGCACATGGTTGTGAAATGTTTGATGGCATGTGTTGTAGGGAGGATTTTCTGGGATAGATCACTGGCTGGAAGGGTTTGGTTTATCAATCTGGGTGTAGCGTCTCGTTCAAACTGGGCTTATAATTTTTTGTATGATCATAATTATTTCACTCGTGCTCTGTTTGTTATCCTGTCTGCAAAGGGTCCTGCGAGGATGATAAAGACTGCTTTTGTAGTCAGAAAACAAAAAGGGGGAACTGTGACAGCTAATAGCTGGCCTGAAGGCCTCACAGACACAAGTAACCTTGACCTTGACTTGATCAGCCTGTACCCATGAGAAAAGGAAGTAAACATCTTTAGGACAAAAGCACTGAAAAGCAGAAGGACTTAACTGCAAGGAACAGATGCTGGCCAATCTTTGGCAAGCACGCATTCAGGCAGCTATTGGCCCGTGAATTGGGTGGCAACAAGTTACTAGCCAATAGGGATTGAACACTGAGTTTTTGAAAACCATATAAAAATGAGCTGTGAACGATACAGATCACTATTGCCGTTTGAACCTTGGAGTGTCATGTCCATCACTACTGCAACATTAGACCAGTCCATTAGATACAAATGTTTAAATAAGATGGAAACAGATTTGTGTTTGCTTGCTTAAAAATCTTTTAAATGCTTTCACTAAGAAATAATTTTGGCCAAGCATTACGGTTTGACAAAGTTACTGCATCAGGTTTCTTCATACATTTTTAAACAGCATGAATATGAATTATAGCTACATAGTAGCACAAGGTAGCTCCACTTCAGCTTGAATTTCAGTTTCAGAACTCAAAAAGAAGCTTGCTCTCCACAAAACTCCTATCAATCTCGACATTCATAGAGCACTCCATACCCCGACATTCAGTGAATTTATACTCATCATTTCCCTGTGAGACCCCACAGGGGTCCTCCTTTCCATTCTTCCATATAGGGGATAGAGGCTAACAGATGCTATTGTATAATATGCTAGGCAAACATGCAATATAGAAGTTTTGAGATCTGCTCTTCTCTTTACTAAAAAGAGAAAAAACCCCAGAGATACAGAGTTCATCTGTGCAATGACCAGCATATTAATGACATCAGTAACATGTGATAGAGCCCCAAATCAGCTAGACCTTCAAGGCAATTCTGCCCAGGCTTCTCACCTACAGCAAGTTGCTGGGAAAATAAAAATAAAAAATATTAAAAAATTTTTTAAAAGACCAGACAGTTTAAAAATACCAAGAAATTCATGCATCATTTGGATATCAAATGATATTGGATATCAAATATATTATTTTGGTCCAAATGAGGAAGAAGAAAAACACAGTGGTTACAATAATAAGAAATATGAAAAGTTCAAACACAGCTTCCTAAGCATGGTATGATCTGACCCCCAGAAAGATACTTTTAGGTACAAGTCCTGACTTTTCATTCTCTTTGCTTCACAGCAAATTGCCCATGCTTCCACATATGTAGGGGGTTTCTGTGCTCCTATAAACCTTTAGCACTCTATATTGTGCAGGGTTGTCTACTTCCTCTCACATTCCTCTCACAATACATTCTCCCAAGGCAGGTTAATGATCTCCCTTTTCCTCCAGGAAGGTCTACCTAACCTCTTTCTTCCACAGTAGTACAGCCCCCCCCCCCCCCCCCCCCCCCAAAAAAAAAAAAAGGAAAGAGAATGTACAGTTCATAGAACTACATTTTACCATGCTTCATGATCCAAATGGCTAGACAACTGAAATAACAGCATGCTATTGCAGGCTTCTGTGCCTTATTTCATAAGAAAGAACATTTTATAGTCAGGTATTGTAGGGAACACAATTATACAGACCCCATTTAGGAACTGGGTAAAATCCGTGTCAGAGATTCCCAAATCATGTTTGTTTCACAATAAAATATTCAAGGCAGTAATTGTTTCCTTTCTTTCTCTTAGACCTCTCATGTTGTAACAAAACATATACAATTGTTTTCCTGTATTTAACATAACTATAATAAAGAAATCCTACTCCTTACATAGTGAATGTTTTCTGGTTAAAAAAAAAAAAGGAACAGTTGTTTCCTCAGATTTATAAACAACTAGAATTTTCCTGGTCAGTTGGTAAGAACTGTATTTAAAATTAAGAGAAATAGATTTATCTGTGAAATGCAAATACTCATACAGAAAATAGTTTAGGGAAAACAGTAACTATTTAGGAACTAAGCAAACTGTCTTAGTTTAGAGATAAGTTTTGGAGAAAACACTCTGGAATTAGTGTTTCCTCTAAAGAAAAGGGTTTCAGCAGTCCCTTCCCATTGATAAGAAATTAGTATTAGTGTGTGAAAGCGAAAAAAAACCCTATTGTTTATTGACGAAGTGCCCACATGGCACACAAAAAAAAATAAATGCTAGATAGTACATGTCAGAGCCTTATTCCACCAACACACACACACAGAGAAACAACCAAGAAAAAAACAACCGAAATGCTAGGGGAAGAAAAGCTCCGCAAAACAGAAAAAAAGATGGGAACCTGCTAAATCTCCAATATTGGTCTCCTCCTCTCAGAAGACAAAGTTAGTGGATTCAGGGTCCTTTCTTTTTGCTGCATTGACTTTTTCCGAGGTCTGGGGCTAGGACGGAGCAGCTCCTCACAGCTCTCCTCAGATCCCTGGCTGATCGCCTCTCTGATCTTGGACCAAAACCAAGCTGAACAGTTCAAGAAAAAACAAAAACTGACAAAGGATTGCAGTCTCCAAGGCCAGGGAAAAGAGGTAAGAAATTTCTTGCTTAAGCTAACAAAAACCAAGCTACCCAAGCAACAAAGTAATGCCAGTCCAAATGGCATCGAGCATGTCCAGGAGTGAGGCTTGGAACAAAGCCTGCATGAGAGCCCCCAAGGCTCCCACCCCTTCCCAGAACCCACCTCAAAACTACAGCAACCATTTCTGGGCATAGAGCAGAAGATTAGGAGATAGAGTGTCATCATAAAATCACCCCAAGACACAAACAGGTCTTTAATCTATCTTGGCTCCTTATGAGATGTGTGCACAGCCTTTGGGTTAATTTAAAATGGAAAAAAATAGGAACCTATTTTACCTGTGGTAAGGAAAATTAAAAGCAGTGAAAAAAGGTTTAGATAACAGAAGAAAAGACAGCAGGGAAAAAGCTTGTGTAGCTCTATACACAACAAACATGAGAACACAATTAGCAAGAGTAGAAATATTATTGACTTGCCACTATGCAGGGGCTTTTCAACTAGATGAAGTCTTTCAACAGTCAGCAGGTAGCAACTGAAATACTAATAGGCACCCTGAATGTTATTTACAAAGAGAAATGTTTATTTCAGAAGCTACTACTTGATGCTGGGAAAAAAAGAAATGCCCAGAATTTAAATGGGATAACTGCTTAGCTATAGCTCCAGCACTGTTTCTGGATAAATCATTTAAATATCTCCCTGGGAGTGAAAAATAAGCTATTAAGGCACACATTACAAGAATTCTGGGCCCAACATTATGGCTATGGTTTGCATGGCCAGATTTTAGTAGCAGGGATGGGGCTCCAGAGGCAGCTGCTGTGAGAAGTTGCTAGAAGATTCCTCCATGTCCAGCACAGCCAATGCTATCTGGCTCTGAGACACACTCACCACGGGCCAAAGCTGGGCCAATCAGAAATGGTGGTAACGCCTGTTGTAGAATATTAAGGAAGAAGAAAAAAAAATTATTGTGGGGGTGTAATTGGAAACAGAGAAGAGAAGAGAAGAGTGAAAATATGGGAGGGACAACTCTACAGACACCCAGGTCCTTGGAGAAGGAGGAGGAGGAGGTGCTTCAAGTGCTGGAATTGAGATTCCTCTGCAGTCCATGGTGAAGACCATGGTGGAGCAGCTGTGCCCTGCAGCCCATGGAGTTCAATGGGAGTACAGGGATCCACCTGCAGCCCATGGAGGAGACCCATGCTGGAGCAGGTAGATGACCAAAAGAGGCTGTGAACCCATGGGAATCCTGTGCTGGGTCAGAATCCTGGCAGGGACCTGCAGACCTCTCTCTGTGGAGAGAGGAGCTCACACTAGAGCTCACATTAGAGCAGGTTTCCTGGTAAGACCTGTGACCCTGTGGAGGCCTCACACTAGAGCAGGCTGTGCCTGAAGGACCCTATGGAAAAGTGATCCATGCTGGATCAGTTTGTGAAGCACTGCTGCCCATGGGATGGATTCACATTGGAGAAGTTCAGGGAGAACTGTCTCCTGTGAAAGGGATTCCATACTGGAGCAGGAGAAGGACTCTTTTCCCTGAGCAGCAGCAGGAACAACTGTGATGAGATTATAATAATCCCCATTTCCCATCTTCCTATGCCACCAAGGAGGAGGAGGCAGGAGAAGAAGGGAGAGTCTGTTAAGGAGGGAGGGATGGGGGAAAGGTAGTTTTAAGATTTATTTTACTTCTCATTATCTGCTCTGATTTTGTTGGGAATAAACTCAATCAGCATTGTCACATTCAGTCTCTTTTGCCCATGGTGGTATTTGGTGAGTGATCTCTCCCTGTCCTTATCTCAACACATTAACCTTTTGCACTATTTTCTCTCTTCTGTCTAATTGTGGAGAGAAGTGATAGAGCAGCTTTGGTGAACACCTATCATCCAGCCACGATCAACCCACTATACCTTGAAGGGTGGAAACTCACCTGGATTATTGCTTTTAGTACCATCAATGTTCAGTAGGATTTGATTTTTCAGGATATTTGCAGACATTTTTTATAGGCATCTAATGTGACACGTCTAACACGTCTTTGTGTCATTAACAAAGAAAAAGTAACCATGGTTTTCTTCCTTCTTCTATATCCAAACAACCTGAAAATATGTATGAAAAAGAATATAAGTATACTTAGTAATTATGACAGTTATTGTGTCCCGCTGTGACTATTTTTACAATGCAAAGACATTGTCTCTCCTGCTGTGTAGCTTTGCACAATGATAGCAACATTTACCACTTCCTAAATAAATAGGGTTCTCACACTTCTGTGATACTGACTTCACAATTTTACAATTATTTGTGAAAACATTTAATTGTAGACATGTAAATCTTATTCCATGACCTTTGATTTGACCCAGTCATTAGGCCCCATTTGTGATACTATAGTTTGATGCCAAGACTTTTGTAAACACTTCCATCAACTAATAGATGAGCCACAGGAGATAAAAGAAAAAAATTATTCAATTTTGCTTTCAGATTGGAGATTATTCTCTTTTGAAGATACTGTTAAATTATGTAGACATATTTGCTCTCAGAAACTAGAAAAAAAATTAAGCTTGAAGTAACCAAAATTCTCAATCCTCTTTCCTCTGCAGAAAATGGCATGCTTCTCAAAAATTATGCAGTCATATATAGACTCTTAGAAATAATTAGGTTGGAAAAGACCCATAAAATAATCAAGTCCATCTTTAACCTATCACTGCCAAATACATCACTAAACTATGTCCCTAAGTGTCACATCTACTCATCTTCTAAATATCTCCAGGGATGGTGACTCAATCGCTTGCCTAGGGAGTTTATTCTGATGCATGATATTCCCAGTAGCCTCTTTATCATACCAAATGATCTGACAAATAATACCCATTATGATAAAATATTTTTAAGTGAGGCAAAATATCCCAATTCCTTGCTGTTGTACAACCTCTCTTCTCTGTAGCAATGCAAAGATATTAAGTCTTTAAAAATGTAGGAGAGAACATGACACCATTCTGGAAATTCCAAGTTAATGACAATTAGGTTCATCATTAAAATCAAGGCTAATGAGCCCAATAATATATCAAGTTGACATGTTTATTTAGCTACTTAAATCAAGTTGCCATCTTTGTTTTGCACTGTGCATTGTACCAGACATATCAGGGGTTTTGACACCTTCACTATCATACATATCACAGAAATGCAACACATAGCTGTAGATAGAGGCCATATGGTTTAAAGATGGGAAAGATTTCCAGAGACAGTGGAAGGAAAGATAGAACTACAATTTCCATGGACATAGGCAGGACAAGCTCCTGCAAAGATGCAAGAAATGCTTTAACTTCAATCTTTTTCAAAACTAGGCAGTTGCTATTACAGAAATCCAAGGTACAATTCACAGACTGGCTCTGTCATTAGGTCCTGTTTGTTCCTGCCGCAGCAGAAGTAGAGGAAAAATACAAGATTAGAGGGAAATTGGTGAGGAAGAAAGAGGGAGGTATAATTATTTTATATAAGAATAATAGCTATATCTCTGTAATGTCTCTATAAGTCTGGAGAAAGGGAAATGATACAGCTCTCAGGACCTAGAGAGGAAAACCATTCAGAAAAAAATTGCTAATTGCTTCTTAGTTGACAAAAAGGGCAAGGGAGTCTGAAGAGGCAAGTGCTTGAAAGGGATAATTCCTTAAAGCAGTTACATTTATATTATTCCCAGTTCTGTAATACTTTAGATTTAGCTGTCCTTCTATTTGAAAAATATGCACGTGTGGACGATGGGATTTAACTATATTTCAGAAATTATTTTCATAAGTTTATAAAAACTGCTGATGTTCTTACAGAGGAAGAGGCATGGAATGGGGAGGATGTACTGTAGAAGAAAGTAAAGGTGTCTTATTCTAAAGGTACTTTTCCCTTTATTTATTGGCAAATAAGAAAACTAATAATAGAAAGGAGGGAAATTAATAGAGAGCTAAAAATAGAAAGGAAACAGTAAGGCAATAAAGACTATTGGTTATCCCCACTTAGAAGACAGGGGAGAATACCTAGCAATTGTGCTTCAGCAGCAATGGAAAGGCATACATAAAGAGGAAATTTTTGAACTTGAGCTTCTTGCAGATATTTTGAGAAAAGAAATATGGAATTTTATGTTACATTATAAATCTTAGTGCAGTTTACTGCTCAACTGTCATTTCCATTTTCAGTTTTTCCCAGATACTTAATTGTAGCAGGCATAGGGCCTACAAGGACTCCCTTGGCGTTCAGCAGCCTAAGATAGGCAAAATGCTGAGTCATGATGACTGGACCTTAGGAGCCCCTCTCTCCCACTCTCAGACCCTTGCTTATCTCTCTGTAAGACTACAGGTCACTTTCCTTTCACCCTTATCATTGGACAATTCTCAATCCCCATAAACCTTATATAAACCCCTGCTTCTGCCCCATTCATTAGAGGAGCTGTCACTGAGACCCTTCACAGAAGAGCTACCCGAGAAGATCAATAAAGACATCACTGTGGAACCTCACACAGCTTCTCTCCTCTCTCTTCCCCGCGTCTGCCTGCTGCTGTGGCCCGCGGCCCCTAGCAAGATAAGAGCTGAAATCACTAATGAGCTGATTACCACAAAGAGCTAATATCACTAAAAGGCTTGCTAAGGCTGAGGCCAAGGTGGCCAGGCACTGCTTGGGAACTTGGACAGGCAGTTCTGAACAGGACTGAGCCATCTGGGCTCTAATGCAGCCATCTGGGGGCACCCCATAACCCAGCGAGCGGCATTACTCAATGTGAAAGTTCCTTGCTGTAATTACATTCTTTTAGAGGTAGTTCCAATTCACCAGGGTCTTAAAATTCCTTTCTCTTTGCACAAAGCCTTGGTATATATTGAAACTATTTTTCACTCCTTCTGTGAATGCCTTAATAAATCTGTGGTCTTGCTCTTCTCAGAAATGTTACCAACAGGGTAAGGCTACAGCATTCTTGAAACATGGGAGGTCAAAGCAAAAACAAACAAAAGCCAAGAGATAGGAATGATGCCCTAATTATAAAGGGATTTTTAATTTTTCTATGGGGGGTGGGGATGAATATTTTCTGTGGTTACTTGTAGTAGCTCTGAGGGTTAGATTTTTGTTACAGGTTTTTAATTACAAATTTAATTAGATTAGTCCTCATTTCACCAATATTGGCTTCAGCAAAATTGTAGACTTCTGTAATTTTAGCTGTAACGCTGGCTTAAAAAGAGGTATTCACTGAGGGAAAAAATATTTTTGTTTGTTTTACTTTTTACATGTCTCTCTAAAAGTCTGTTACATCTAAGCATGATTTGCTAAACCTGTACCATCTTTAATACTTATGGAGTACAAAAACTTTCCAATTCTATACTTTAATTTTTTACATGTAGGAAGGTTGCTATCAAAAGTCAGCTGGTGTAGTATTAATTCTTGTAGTACAGTCCACAAACAGAACAAGACAAAGGAATTATATAAATATGCATAATCCAGAAAGACTAGAAACATATAAAACAATTCGTTAACAAGCATAAGTAAATTGCTCCCAACATACAGTGATTTCTTTGCTGCTTCATTTTAACTGTCATGTTGCCAAGTAGAGATGACAACACAAGGCATAGCTTTCTTGATGCGGTGGTCTTCAGGGCAGTCAGGACTTCATGAAGGGGAGATCTTGACTCCATTTCAGAAGGCTGGTTTATTATATTATGATATATATTACATTAAAAAAACCACACTATAACTATGCTACAAAGAACAGAGAGAAAGATTCATCAGAAGGCAAGACAGGAATAGAAAGAAATGAATAATAAAGTTCTGTGACTCCCAGAGAGTTCGAGAGCTGTTACTTTCTTGATTGGCCACCAAGTAGAAACATCCCACATTGACCAATCAAGAAAGCACCTGCTGCATTCCACAGTAGCAGACAACAAATTGTTTACATTTGAAGCTGAGGCCCTTCAGCTTCTCAGGAGAAGAAAATCCTAGCAAAGGGATTTTCATAAAATATCATAACTACATTTTCTCACAGTTATTCCTAGGAAACATCTTTCTGTCCCTTTTTTTCACTACCCCAACACAAAGAAAATAATATTTCCTGGACTTATTGTGCATTAATAGTCTCATTTCTTACAAAATACTTAATTTTATGTCCATTTTTTAAGATTATGTGAAATCTGTTCTCCTGGCTAGTAAGTGTTTATAATAACTATAGAATATAAAATGCAGCTCTTCATGTCTTCAACACACTTCAATTGCTCAATCATGTTGAGACCTAATGTCAGAGTTTGACTATGTGAACACAATCAACTGCTAACTGGGAAGCATTTACTCAACTTTATCTCAGCTAGTAGTGTCATTGATACCTCTGTGTATCTCTTTTCCTAAACAGGCTTGCAGAACATTCAACTGCACAAGTACCCAAAATAAAAGATTCAATTTAAACTGGAACACAAGTTCCAAATGTTATTCTCATAGAAATACTATTTTAAGGTATGTGAATACCCAAAGCCTCCAATCCATTATGCACATGCACATGCCATTAGGATAGACAAGGTAAAAAAAATCATAGACAATTTGGTGGATTTATTATTTGAATATATAAGGCCAGTAAAGAGTGAGAAGTCATATGACTGAAGTTATAAAAAAGATCAACAACGTTGTCAGAAATAAAAAACAGACTCCTATCCATGCTGTAACCAGCACTGAACCCTTTAAAAACTATGAATTGTCATGAGGTGGGATTTGATAAAAGATTAATCTAGTAGCTCATAATAATAAAAACAACTTTATATCAACATGTACTCACTGGAAAACATAAGTATTTTTTCCAGTGTTCTGATAAATCATTCGTTTAAGTCTAATATTTCTTGATTATATATCTCTCAGAATCTTGGCCCAGTCCAGGAATTTGAATCACATAAAAGGTCAGAATCCTGGACCTCCTGATGTCTCATTTTAAATATGAAAAACATCTTGTGCCAAGAAGCATTGTGCCAATGTCAATAAAATAACAATGTGAAAATTGATTTTTGTTGGAAGTCCCCTCGTGGCTGTGTATAAGTAACCAACTTGTAAAGAAGAGCAGAAGAAAAGCAGTGGAGGCATAGAGATTTTTCATTGGCTAGAAAGTCAATCAAGACCTGTATAGAAATGATGGGTGAATTTTTCCATCTCCTTTCAGTAGGATTAATGTTCCACTATCTGCCTCATGGCTTGCAATTCTACTGGATGGTGTTGCTTCTTTGAAGAAAGGAATACACACAGAACAGAGGCATATACACAGAACAGAAACAGAGGACCAAAACTTATTTTTCTGAATACCTTACACTAGTATGCAATTATTTAGCTTCCACGATACTCTAAGATTAACTGATCATTACCACTATAGTAATAGTTGCTTTGTAGTATAATATCTGTTGAAGCAAGCACCAGCAAAATGACCAGGCAGTTTTAGAAATCTTTTTCTTTTTTCCACCTTGGTTTTCTAGCTTTATTCTGTACATTCTAATATAGGTTTCAACGAAGATTTGAAAGGCAAGAGACAGGACATTTACTTATCCTGATAGCTTGAATGAGATTCTCATGTACTAGATTTATCTGAATGGCTACATGCCAACTCTCTTCTGATGTGACCAAAATGGTTTTTTTCAGCCATAGTTACCTTGCTTTGCAAACTCCCTACTGCCTGCTCCTCATCAGATTACCAGCAAAAGATGGAAGCATCTCCAGGTTCCATAAGTGCCTCTAATCCTTGGTATTTCCATGCTTAGTATTGCACTTGAACTCCAGTGCACAAAGTGCACAACATTGCACAGAGACTTATGGATAAACTAAAATAATTGCAGACTAAATCTAACAATGTTATTAATCTACAATTCAGCATTTCAAAGCCTATTAATGACTATGTTGCTGTTGGGGCTCACCCCCGGATTGGGGTGACCCCGAAAGATGGAAAAGTCTCTCCTCCAACCCATGCCTTCAAAGAAAGGCTCAGTAGTCTTCAGTCTTCAAGGTTGTTTATTATAAGTTATCTAAAAGATTTTCTTCCTGAACTGCTGCGGCCCGTTCAGCAGGTCAGACAAAGGCACACTGACCTCCCAGGGGGCTGGTGCCATCTTTTATATCATACATTATGTATTACATGTTTATATATTTTCCCCAATGCCTATTACCTATATTGAATGGTGACTTTCTACTCTAAACCAATCTGTGAGTGCCAACATCACCAGAGACATGGAGGTTAGGAAGGAGAAAGAAGGAGGACAGGGCACACCCAAATCCCTCCATCTTAGAACCTCTGACCCCCATGTACGAAACTTGGACCCCTGTGTACAAGGCTTAAAACCCCCCTGTACAGCACTCAAAAATCTTTCCTTTCACTTTGTGACAACTTCTACGACAATACCTAAACTTTTGTGACTTCTTGTTCTTCCTGCAAAGTTGGTAAATTGTTCCATGGGTCAGATTCAAAGCCACAGGGGCTTCTGGCTGCATGTCAGGGTCTCAGATGCTTCTGACCTGGGTCTGGAACATCCAAGAATGTCTGAGGGACATTCTGGATTCCGACATATTGCTTTCTTCTATCAGGTAGAGTTGGGCTTTCATAACTTTGCAGTGAAGAGTGTGTTGCTGCAGAACAAGTTTTAAATATGTGGCATTGTTATGTCTATAAAGCTGCAATCATGGGGAAATATTCTTTTTTCTCCAGACATCCATAGTTTTAGGCAGAGTCATCAGCATACCCCAGGGAAATAGAATGTATGTATTGTAAGTAGAAACTTAAGTAGTTCTTTGGCATTACTGAAGACGTGTGCTATGAGTCTGTTTATTATAAAACATGGTAAAAGGAAACTAAAAATAACATAGAAAATTCTCTCAGTGGCAAGCAAGAAATATGTACTTCATTAGTCTGTGGCTTCATGAAGGAATAAGTACTTCAATCAACTTAACCTGGCCTTCAAATGCAGCCAGATGTCTAGCTCCTCTTCAAATCAAGATGGAGCTCTAAGGCTCAGCTTCCTTTAACCTCTTTGTCTATACTAATACTGCATGTCTCTTATTTCAGCATCCAGTCAAGATTTCACAGTAAGAAAGAAAATAATCAGACACAATATTTATTATGACATTCTGTACTCACTGTCTCAGTGAGTCAAAAATAGGTCTGTACTGAGGACAATATGAATTAACCAATGCAATTTTAGAGAAGTCAGCATGAATACCAATGCTAATTCACCTCACCTTAGGGAAGTCAGCATGAGTATCAGTGCTAATTCACATCACATATAAGTTAATTTCCCACAGTTGGGCTTTTTTAACATTTACAGTTAGCTCTGATTGAGCCAAGTCTGATAATATCCATGATAAGCTAGCTGTCATTTACATTACAAATATATACTCAGTTCCACTTTGTACAGTTTAAGAGGAAACAGACACACAAATCTGCTGGCTGTATTTACCATGTGCAAGTACCCAGCTGTGCTCTCTGGCAGAGGAGAGGCTACCCCTGGTCTAACACGACTGGTTCCAGATACTCCAGCAGCCCCAATGCCTCTCAGTTCTCTAGCCTTGAGCTCCACAGGGGAAGCACAACTGAGAATAGGCAGTGCACTGCTCAGCAGGGGGGTGGTGAGGGAAACAGGAAGAAACAGGTTGAATTAACTCTCCCCAAGTCAAGTCTGTTTTGCCTGTGATAGTAATTAGTATGTGACCTCCTTGTCTTTGCCTTGACCTGCAATATTTTTTGTCATTTTGACCACCTGTCCAGTTACGGAAGATGCAAAAAAAAGAACAGCTGGCTGAGGATTTGGCAGCCAGGCAATGTCAAAAAATATCTATTGGAAGGCTTGATTATCTAATAAAATGATTCTTTATTAAAAGCCAGTTCTACAATACATTTACACATAGAAACATATCAACAGGTATTTGCCAGGGTTGCTAAAATAACTTTTTTTTTTTAATTTAGGGGTTTGAAAAGAAAATTCAATACTCAAAGAATAGACAAAGGAAGAAACTATTGAAGTAAAAGGAAACACTCTACCAGATTTTAGATTAAGAGGAGGACTGACATCAACAATTACCAAACCATAAGCCTAACTGGAGAAGTGATATTGGATAGGAAAGCCATTATTTTGTACTCATGCTCCACAGAGCATGTATGCAAGTATATTCATGCTTAGTCAGAATAAAAGAAGAATGTCTGATGTGATGCTAATGTCTTCCAGGTTCCTGACAACACAGTTACTAGGTCCATAATTCAAGAACAATGATCAGCAAGTACAGATCTATAAGACTAGAGAAAAAAGGCCATGTATCAATGAATAGCTAATTCTATCTTAAATATCTGAGGCAAGCTTACACTGTGTAACTTGCATAACTAATTCAGATTGGCATGGCTATAACTACTAAGTACTGAACACACCTCAAATTAACTGAAGAAAAACAAGAAAGCTCCCAATTTGTAGAAAGAAGTACAATATACAGTTAGCTGCTAGCCATCCCTATAGCTCTTGTTCTGTAACAAACAGGATGAAGAATTAACTATTATATTCTTAAATGAAGCTGCTGTGCATAAGTGTCTGGTCAAAAGTGGCAAATGGAATGCCCTAGGCTTCATGCAGATCAGTAGAGACACACAAATCCCAGGCTGAGAAAATTTGCAATTGCCTTGTTAGACAGGCAAAGGGGCTTAAACAAAGGAAGGCAATTTGGAAAACAAGTGTTTGGCATAAAAGCAGCTATATTAGATGCATTTGGTAGAGAAGATGTAATAAAGAAAGTCTCCATTTTGGAGATGCCCACTCTACTTCAGGTCATAGAATGAGACAGCAGAGTGTCTCGTATATTTCAGCTAAAATGTAATTTGTGGAACAACTGGAAGGGGAGAGTAAAACTCAATAGCTAAAACACTTTTACTTCCTAGTGTTTAGGAAGGAAACAATAAACATTTCCTTGCTTGAGATTTACAGCAAGACACTTCATACACTATTTAAAAATGTCATTCTTCACTGGCAACAGGGTAGATGGGAAGTCACATAGCAATTTATATCAATTGTATTGCATATTTTCACTTTTTTAGAGTGGAAATTATGTCCACTAATTATATATATTTCTCATCTACTAGTGATTTTTGGTTTACTAGTTTACTGTAAGTAATTGTACAACAAATTAAAGATGGAAAACACATTACTCTCTGCATAGTCTAAAGTTTTCCCCCTCCTTTGAAAAGCTGCAGAAATTTTTTCACGATTTTTCTGATCACTCTCAATGATTTGGTCGGAATTTCTCTAGGACCTGTCAGCACTTGCTGTTTTAATAACCTTAAAAATTAGGTTGCAAGGGTTCTGTCATAGAGAACATTAGCCAGTATATGTGCAGCTACTCACCCTTCAATGCAAGGCCAAGTCTCAGACTCATGAATCAAAAACAAGCTAGTCCTGGCCTAGTCTCACCCTCAGTTTTGCAATGGGAGGTCATGGACTTCTGACTCATTTATCAGCTGATGATGATTTGTTTGTTTGTTTTTCCTTTTAATGTACCAAATATTTCTTAGATGTCTGTAAACTTTGTTTTCATTTTGTTTATGTTTTTCTGGAAGTGTGTTTTCCCACAGAGGTTTCTGAAGCAGTCATTATCTCTTCTTTCCCAGATCTGTGTGTTTTGGGACACAAAACTCAAGTAGCAACCTGTCTACTACCAGATGTTGGATATCACATTATGTGTAGCACAAGGGAAAAATATGCCCAGAACCACAGATTTCTAAGAACTTAAGTCACTTATTCCAGGAATAGTATTCCTGGTGTACACCATTCTGAAGCAATGGCCACTGGGTGCTATGTTTGTTCACATATGTTTGCAGCATGGATCACAGTACCTCAAGCAGTGCATTATTAGATCCAGCCAGTTTATTCACTAAGTAATATTTTATGTTTTGTGTCTGGCATAACTACTCCTTGAAAAGCCAGTGCCCTACATTTGTTTAATGTCTGAAATTAACCAGACCTGTTGGCAGTTTGCTTTCTGTGACATCCATTATGCCAACCAGTACCACTAACAAAAGTTTAAGGCATTTAACCAAATTTCTATGGGAAGAAAAGAATGGTGGTTCAGTGACAACAAAAAAGATACAAATAGACAAAACATAAAACACATACTCACTGTTACCAAAACAGTGTCTGAAAAACAATTAACTCATAAGTCAACAGTGTTACCATGCAAGTGTCACGTACTTAATGGATTAATTCAAAATTAATCCAATCCCAAAGATAAGGGCAGCTAAAATCAATTCTTTCTAGTTTGTAAACCTTGCTCCTCCCAATTATGCCTTATATTCTAGTAACATCTGTATGATACAGGTATGTTTTTTCAAGAGCTAATAATATGGGATCAATTTTATCTCACTTAGGTTGAGCTTTGTAACTTCCCATTTCAAAGTTATGTGGCGTCTGAGGTTACTGTAATCTAATAACGAAGTCCTTTGAATAAAGCAGTGATCTTTTCATAATACTCTTTTAAAATAAACAAAATCTGATTATTTCTTACATACATGGTAAGGGGAAAGAAACCCAAAGGAAACAGTGTTTCATTCAGGAAGTTTATGGCAGAGTTAAAAGCTTAATCCCAGTTTTCTGCCAAGCCACTGTATTGAGCCTGAACCTCGCAGGCATCCTTTCAATTTCCCATTTATAGTCAAAAGTATAGTCTATCAACATACTTAGCATTTATAACAGTTGAGTTTGATCCCAGCCACAGCTCTCCCCCCACTTTCTCCATGCTGCCATGACCACACAAACAGGGACAAAATGTTTCTTTTAGACTAAATCAAATTAAGGAATGCTTAAGCATAAATGACCATGTTTCTGACTTGCTCCAGTGGGATCTGTCTGTGTGGAAATGTGAAACTACATCTACTCTAATTTGCTTTGGCAAATAAACTCCTCCCCTCACATTTCTGAAGAAGAAAAAGGTTACACATACCCATCAGATGCACTTTTGCTCTGATGCCTAATTGTGCAATTAGAGATTTATTTTTTAAAAAATTGACATGGTTCTTTTCCTGTCTTGCTCATTTATTCACACACAGTTGTAGATAATTCCTGTGGTAGAGCATTTTTCAAACACTAATTTAAAGTGGCAGCATCCAGTTCTTTACAGCTACCTGAGAATGGAGTGGTATTTACTAAAGAAAATAAGGCAAAAAAGGACAAGTGATTCAGGACTGAAATCTACACAACCGAAGCACAATTGTGTAGCAATCTACCACCAAGAACAGTGAACAAGACCATGTGGGAGTTAAAACTATGCATTGCTATATGGTAGATTGAAAGAACCTGAATGACAAATACCTGAATTTTTCTGCTTTTCAGCACTTTAAGAATATTTCTATAAATGAAGATAAATGAAACCCTAGGAATAGAAAATGTTACTTCTCTCTCTGAAATTGGGACCTTGCCCCCACATTATATGAATAAATTTGGAAAGAAAAAGCAAACTATGAGAAAGTTTTCTGATAATACAAGGAAAATTCCTCATTTTAAAACTGCCTTTCCCTTATAATCAAATTCCACACAAAGGCTGTCATAGGAATAATATAACAGACAATTGCTCAGGTGCGAGAATTCTTCAGGACTCAAAAGCCCTCATGTCTTTCATCTACCACCATTGCTTTGATTTGCTGTTCTTTTAATCTCAAATTCTGATGGTATCAAACTCATGGAAGCAGGTATTAAGAAAGCCATGGGGTTATGGGGAGTCAGATGCTTGCTTGGGTTAATTTACAATATTCTTTGTTGACTTCAAAACATTTTTGTAATGGTAACTTGCTAGGAAATTACTTGTAAAAAAAATTGTCTGCTGCTTTATAAGTGTTTCAGACTGCTGACTGCCCAAAAAATGTGGGGGTGGAATGGGAGGAGTTCAGCTGGCTAAAATATGTTCCATGAAAAAAAAATCTTCATTAAAAGATTAATTTTTTCCCCCAGTTTAGTTCACTTTTTAACTTCTGGGAAAGTAGTCAGTGCTACTTTTTATTATCTGATCTATTTGTAAATACAATGGTGAAAGCTAGAGGCATGCATGGAGGACAAAAGCAGATATTAAGAAAACAATGCATCAAAATGAAATATAGTTTGGCTCACTAAATTGAAGCAAAGCTTCAGAAATTAAGGCTCTTGTAAAAATCCAACCCCCAACCACATATCAGTTTATCACAACAGAGGTCTTGTTCAGCCTTTGATATAAAAGTAAATCATCAGTTCCACCAGGACTGCAGCCAACCCTGAGGAATTGGTGACTATTTTTCAACTGAAATCATTACCTTTTGGAAGTGATCCATATCTCAGACTTACACATGACACATACCAAATCAGCAGAAGGACCTTTATGAGACCAAAGTCATTTGGGTCTGGTATCTCAACTGATTTTCAGGTCAACTCTCCATAAATTATTTCACCTCCTTCTTGATATTTACTGTGCATTTTGGACACAGGTTTCAGAAACTTGTTGGCTTTATCATCTTGCTTTAATATGTATCTCTAAAACAGACATTCAAACAGGCCCTGCCAAAACCAAATATTTTTCAACATACAGCTAAGAATAAATTTTAGCTTTCACAGGCCATTGAAGAAGAAACAATGAAAGTGACATTTTTTACCCTAGCAGGCTTAATTAATTTATTACAATGACATGCACATTCTTCTTTAATTACAACATGCCCCCCCGTGCTGATGTATATTGTCCAATTTGTTCTTTGCGCAAACAAGAGGATGGATAAAGAATTAATCACTGTAACGAATTTTGAGAATAGTACTTCCAAAAAGATGAAGTGGTTACTTTGTAAACAGGAAAAATGTCCTGGGTTGGCTATATGATGCTTGCATCCCCAATCATCTATTCTGTTTATGCTGGATAATAAGTTGTGCACCTTTAAGACTGGTTCTGAGAGTGAAGGGAGGGGAGAGAAGAAGTTTGGAGTTTGTTTTCAGAAACTGCACTCATTCCTCCACATTCCTGCTCCTGGACTGTGTTGGAAAGAAAGGTGGTGGTAGAGTGGAGAATATATTTCAAAAATTTGTCAAATTAGGGCAAAGTTGAGCAGCTTTAATTAAATTCCTTTCATTGACTTCCCTGTGGTAAAACCAGTAGTCTTGGGCTAGTCTCCACCTCACCTGAACTGTATTTGTTTCTAATGAGGTACTTATACATTAGAGTCCATGTTCTTTCAGTTGTTTTCAAGTGAACTTGGAAGGAGGTGGAGAGTCCTATTATCACTATACATAAAGTATCTGGAGAACATTATTCTTGCAAAAACAGCATTCATCTTTTAAAAATATTATTATAATGAAATTTTATTTCAATGAGGCCTACTTAATCAGCCTCAAGAGTAGTAGAGCAGTGGAGAAGATTGGCATTGAATATGAATATAATAGGGAAAACATTGATTTGATTTGATTTGGGGTCATCATTTGTTTTCTTGTTTGTACTTTGCTGTTATGGTAATCAGTTCATTTGTTCTAATCTCTAATGAATTCCATCAAATATGCAATCCTGGGGAAGGGCACTCTTTGAAGAACACATTTGGCATTCCTTTAGCTTCATCAAATGCTCTGGGCCAAACCTACATACTGGCAGATCTTCACTGGACCTCAGCCTGTTTATATTCAGCTGAATATTTGATCCAGTTAAAAGTTTGATTAATACCATATTCAGTGTTCTTATCCCAATGCAAAGCATATTTGCACAGAACTATCACTTGTAGTAAAACAGTTATTCTGGGGAAAAGAAAGGATGTGAGTGAATTCATTTTAAGAAGTCAGTAGGCACGATATCTTCTGTTTACAAGTAAACAGCAAGACCAACTACTACTTACAATAAAGAAGCATTTCGCAGTAATAGTAATTGCCATAGACAACCCTGACCGAGTTTATACTTAAAGCTTAATGCTGCTATCCCCCACAATTGCATTCTACTCACTATTGTCTAACTGAAAAAACTTCTCACAGTAAATTTTTTGTGAATCCTCTGGATGCTGCACTGTTCTTTCCTTTGTATAAAAGGGGATATTTAAGAATGAAAGCAAAAAATCATAAAATATCACTTGTGCAATACTTTATAATATAAACCCACTTATTATCAGAGTATCATTTTGAATTACAACAGTTGTCCTCTTGTTTAGAGCTTTTCTTCTCTTACACTTCAGTCATCTCCTTAGAAAAAAAAGGGCAAGACTTTGATATCTACTGTCATCTCACTGCCTTTTTATTGAAATTTATTGAAATTCCTTCGCTTCTGCTATATCCCTTTGAAAATGAAATGTCCAGTTCTGAATTTAGGATGGAATAGCCAACTCTCTAATTCCATAAGGCACCTATAATTCCTTCACTGCACTTCTCTGCAAACTGTCATTTCTCATTGCTGTTGCACATTGACCAGCCCTTTCCACTAACCTACCTACAGCATCTCACAGCAAGGAGCAGTCAGACAACATTTACAGCTATCCAAAACAGGAGAGTTGAAACCTTCCTATGGAGGTTGTAACAACTTCACTGAATTTAAAGTACCACTGGACAAAAGACTATAGTCTAATGGCTATAGCACCATTCCTCCATTAGGCACATATGAAAAGTAAATATGATAATTTTCTGTGATTTTCTTTGCTGGAGAGTTTTAATTAATTTTATCAAATTAAGAGGATTTACCTAAACATTTAATACTTTCCAAAATTTTTGTAGAAATAAAGTAATAAATTTTCATGTGACTTTCAATATGTTTGTCTTCCCTTTTAAGATAAGGAATTTAAAAAATTATACTCACAAATTGATATCTCTAATAAGCTGAAATAAACAGTTTGTTTTGAGACTATTAAACTTTGAATTTTAGGCAGAATAGGAAGAAAATCATTCTATATTACCTGTAAGGACCAGTTCAGGCTGCTTGATGCAGCTTGCAATTCAATTTTTATGTCAAGTCTTCACAAAGAAATGCCCATATTTCTGGAAAAACAATTGTTTAATAACTTTATAATAAAATAAAAACATATTTTTGAAAAACTTATTTCCTTAGCTCTCAAGCAAAAGAACTATTAAGTCTTACTCAGTCCAAATAGTTTTCTTCATCTTCAAAAGAGACTGTAAATATACACTTCCCAAAAGGTGACACATCAGATAGACAGGTGTCACACCACTACCTTATAAAGAAGCAAACCGCATAAAAGAATTTGGTCAATGCACCTGAGAGAAGAGCGAATCTTAGTAACAAAGTTAGAAACCTTTTCTCTTGAAACTTTCATGCAAATGCAAATGAAAAAAAAGATCTGTTGCTGTAGCCTTTTCATTATTCATTAAGGTCTGATCCCTTCTTTCATAGAGTGAATGGAAATACTTCCTCTACAGTTATAAGTGGGAAACAGATTGGGAAAACACCTGCAGCTGCACTCAATGGAAAAAGCTGAAACAGTCCCAGGAGCAGCAGCTGTGCAGCCTGGTTGCCAAAGAAACAGCCACTAATTTTACCACTACCAGGCAAGTTTATAGAGGCAGAAACAAGAGCACTTTCAATTAAGAGTACTTCTGCAGACATAGCTAGATGAGAAGGGATAAAAATCTCTAAGCTGGCAGCTTGCCAAATTACCTTCTTAAGGTAAGGTGTTTTACCTAACACTTGTTCCTGTGTTTCCTCTGGAAGAAAAAGCAAGGCATTTAAAGGTGGGCCTATGTGGAATACAAAGACCTTTCAATTCACTATCTAGAGCAAACATTAGAATTGTGCATTTGATCCTCAAGAGTATATATAAACATCAGCAAAGATGTCCATTGGTAAGTAAACGTCCTTTCCTGGCCTGTAAGCCTGAACTGCAGGGGAAAATTATTTCATGCAAGAGGTTGAAAGCATAGCATAAGCAGACTTCCACCAATCAGTAGAGTAGCTGCAGACCAGAGTACTGGTTTTAAGCTCTACTGATCTCCATTCTAGAACAATTCCAAGTCAGCCAAAATTTCCTCGTAGGAACACCAGTTATAATATCTCATCTAAACAAATGGATGACCATCTATGGCTCTGTGGTTTTTAAATAAAGCTTTCTTGGCATAAAAACTTCTAGTAATGGTGATTTGGCCCATCCAGTTTTGAAAATTATTTATTAAAGTATTCTAAAATTTTACAAAATACTATTCTAATTCCTTGTAGCTGATGGTGTCATGACTCAGCTTCTGTGCATGGCTGAATGATGCAACTATAGGAGAAAGTGATCAGACTTCATGGAACTTCCTGGCAGATGAGTAACTCATCAAGCAAACAACAGTAATTCTCCTCCGTTTGGGAGCTCAATACAGTACAAAGAAAACAAACTTAAAATCCAGGAGAGGATTAGGAAAATATCTTCCAAAGACATTGCCATGGATTTAACAGAAAAGGAGAATAAGATGAGGCAGCCTTGGGGTCCATTACAAAGATTAATAGATGCTGAGTTATTTTAATATAAAACATGTGTATGGCAATGTAGATGTATAAAAATGAAACCAGCTCATAAGGCACTGTTGGACAGCTGCAACCAAGGGTAGTTTTTTGATGTGCATGGTGCAGCTATATTTTCACTAAGCAGAGTAAATTCTCCCTGGTGCAACTCTCTACTACTGCTGTTTGGGTGAAGTGGAATAATGACTGGGCATTTAGCACACATTGGTCTGCAGCGTATGAGTACAGCCAAAATTAAAGACTTGCCTGTAACCAGGATATTTGATAGTTTTTTCAGTGTTACTGGTCATTCTGACTATCAAATCTGATTGTCTTCTGAGCTTCATCATGGACTTGCAGCATCAGCACAAGCATTCTCTAAAAAGCTCAGTTAGAAACATTATGTAGTAACTGCACCATTTTTCTCCTTAATTTAACCACAGATTACAGACATCTACTATGAGAGAACCATAGAAATTGTAGGGATGTGGCTCAGACTACAGTGCTCCACTACAGATTTTTAAACGTGAGAAAGGTGGAAAAGTTCCACACATGCATCTGCATTTACACCCTGAATCTATCTTCACTGATGAGAGGAGTCAGTGAACAGTAATTTCAATGTTGTGAGCTCACTGTTTAGAAAGCTCACTATTTCCCTGTTTCTTTCAAGACAACCAATAGGGCACAGGTAAGGAAGAAAAATGTCTATGCTAGCCATAAGCAATTCTTTATATTTGTAATTACATACTTAATATAAAGCACCTCAAAATATTTGCAAAATCAAATTAAAATATTTACTCTGAACAGTGTAGATGGCAAATATAAACATTAGTAGGGAGCAATCCAACCTAAAAAGCCTTTGACTAAATATCAGCTTTTCAAGTTTCCCCACAGATTTCCGTAATTGTCATATTTAGATATCATTACAGTAAAGTCATTAGAAATAGTAAGGATTAAAAGAAACAAGCCTTATGCAAGGATATTCAAATTTTCCAATATCAAGTGTAAGAAGAGACTGTCCTTAATACATGAGAGTTCAAAGACATGGTTATAAAGGCCTGCTTATACAATTGGGAGCAGGTGTTGCAGTTTCTTCATTTCAGCATCAATGTACTAAGATACTTATGAACATTTCTCTTTATAATCCAAATCCATTATCATTTCTGTATAGTCTCATAGGAAAAAAACAAACAAACAAACAAAAAACAAAAAACCAACCAAACAAAAAAACCCCCTTAAACCCACCCAAACATCCCAACCCACAAAACCTACAAAATAACCCCAACAAACTATGCCACAAAATCCTTACCAGACAAAGCAAAAAAGCTTGTCTAGGGAACACCCATTAGCAGAAGATTTGAGTTGATTTCATCTAAGCCTTAGGACACTAGAACCACATCATGCTTTTTCAATGCTAACTACGAATGGAATATGCAAGTTCATCATTGGTTTCTAATTGCACAATAGAATACAAGCATTTTACAATGACATTATGCACAAATTTTGTTAGAAATTCATTAACAATGTGCTATTTTTAGATAACTGTAAAATTAATTCAGAAATTAGCTATACTAATGTCTTAAAGGAAAGAAACGTCTTTGTCAGGGTACACTGACTAGTACAGGATAGAGGTTAGTGATACAGCAGGTAAGGGTGATATGCTGTCTCATTCACAATTCTTCATGTTTCCCTCTGGAGACTTCTAAGTTTAATGCTGAGCAGCAGGAAGAAGGTATAGTGAGCTATCACTGGGGCCACGGTAGGGATGTGGCGGTACAATTCCAAGGAGAGGGGCACCAGGAGGTCAGCATTCTCCCTGGCAAGTTTCTACACCCCATTCAAATATTATTCATTGCCCACATTCACCAAAATGACTTCTATAATTTCCTTCATTTTAGAAACAAAGTGGCACCATTCAGTTTAAACAGAATGGTTTCAACTTTAGATGAAAACAAAGATGAACTTACACTGTTCAAAAGAACCACCTCCTCCAAGGATACTGATGGACACAATATGCTCCTTCTTTTCTGAGGAACAAAAAGTGTACATACCACTGTGCAAGCACTCTGTGCAATCTTAACAGCACGAAGGAAAGTTCAAAATCAGAGAATTAGTTTTATATGCTCAAACAGGTCTCAGGCACTGTACAAATGCGCCATCTGCTGGGCAGAAATTTTCAGCTATCAGCAAAAACATCACAGGAACTGGGCATTTTGGGAAACATTCAACTACCACTGCTTGAAAAAGAGATGAAAGGGCTGAGAGGTAAGGGAATACCAGTTAACCAGCCTGACTCCACCGCGGAGAATTTCTTCATGGCAGCTTAATTCCAAAGGCCTTTAAGCAAGAATCAATGTCTTTAAAACTACTAAGCACAATTCCAAGTACTGCCAAGCACAAATAGTAAATTAAATTAAAAAAAAAATCCCAAGAAAGTGGTTGGGATTGAAATCCCCATTTCAATCCCAACCACTCTCTCCCAACTCTGTTCTCTAAACAGTAATAAAGGCAGATGCTCCCAAGGAAATGAGCCAAAATAAACTTGAGCACAGTAGTAATTCGATGGTAATTGGGACTGTCAAGAGTTCTGAAATTAACTTTGCTTTTGCTTCTGTCATCGCCTTGTATTGCCAAACTCCTTAAATTTTCCAGGCTTTCACTGCCCTCCATTTCAGCACATACAAAAACATAATACAGTGCACATATATGAGTATATAAAAATATAACACAGTAAACCCATTCATGCCAGCTTTGATTCTGGAAATCTTTGGTTAGTATTTTGGTTACATAAGGAAAATTTAATTCTGTATAAAAGCTAGGCAAAATTACTTCCACTCTTCTCACAGATCCAATTAAATGCTGCCAAGATTTTATTCATGTTTAGAACTCATCATGTAAGTCATTAAGAAACCAGCAGGAGGTAAGAGCACCCATTGTCTTTCCATTCTCCTGAACCACCTGGCCGTTGACACATCTGGGTAAATCCAGACTTTCCACTGAACAAACCAGCATCCAGCACTTAAATCTTAAATCCACTTTTTGCTTGCTTTAAAATGCACTACTTCTGAAACTCAGAGTTCCTGTGAGTCAGTATCATTTCTGTAAGAGCAGATATCCTTCTCAGATATCTTATGACAAATTCTAAGAAAAAGAAGTAGTATGTAAAACCTCATAAACTGAGCTGGACTATCAGATACAGATGTGTTCTTGTTGTCTGTGAGAATGCAGGAGAACAAGTTAATCATGTTGTCTAAGATCTCTTCTTTACAAAAAAGTTTTCTGTCTGCATCACATGTCCCTGAAACAGTAGCCCCTCTCTGTTCTCACCTTTTTTCTAGAACCAAGCTGTCCAAGCTGGAACAAAAAATTCTCCATTCCTCTGGACAACTTACAGCTGTCACACAATAGCTGTTAAGTCAGTGTTACATGGTATACATACAGACATATGTGTATAAATTACATAATAATATATGCATATCAGATTGCTGATATGGCAGCAAAATAATATATTAAAATTAATTCTCTTTGGCATAATGAAATTTATATTAAAATATATAAATATACATGCATAGACATGTACATATAAATAAGACATATACTTATGTAGATGCATGTGTATTAAAGCTGTTTAGATAACTTTCCCTGATATATTCAAGCAAGTCATCAGTTAAGCCAACAGTCATATCTTACTGCACAAATGCTCCTTTTAGGGTTCTGTGCATACGTCATGCAGGGAACATTGAATTGGCAAGAAGAGATACTGAGGATGGCACTAAAGATGACTGCAGCATGGCTTTAAATAGCTCGCAATCAGGCAAGTAAACATAAGCAGATTTGATAATAGCATATAAAAGCATTCTATTTCCTGCTTTAAATATATATATATGTGTGTGTGTGTGTGTGTGTCAGCTTTCTTGCTCCACAATAAAAGCATCACAGAGATTATCACAAACCTACCACCCTGAGTATTTAAGCTCACACCTTTGCTTGGGCTAACTTAGCCCTGCAAGGGAAATGCAAGTGGGCTTTAGAGTTTTAAAACATGGAATCGTAGAACAGACCAGGCTGGAAGGTCATCTGGCCCTACTTTTTTCATGGGAAAGAGCCATGATGAGATTATCTAGAACCCTCTTCAATCCATCTTAAAACTCTCTACCACATCCCTGGGAAGGTTGTTCTGGTTTACTCCCGTCTTAGACATAAATAAGAAAAAAGCAGGAAAAAAAATTTGCCATGTGTCTGTGCCAGCCTACTGATGCCTAAAGGACTGCCATCTCATCCACTACTACAGAAATCCTACAGGCTCTAGCTTCAGGACCAGAGTCCACATTATGCAACATGCAATCTCCAGACACAAACAGGAAATGTGCAGTTTTGTGAATCACTTCCTTATTTTTCTGTTTTTCTGAACTGCATGTCATTCAAAAGCAATCTTTTTCTCAGTTCACGCAGCCTCCTGAGTGCCATAACAAGTTAATGCAAGCTTCTTAGGACAGGGGGAAACAAAACCATACATTAATTCTTTCATTTGCTCTCTTCCCTTTTTCTGCAGGGAATTGGATAAGTTAAGGAGACATTCACGTCTCACCATTCTGATGTCACTCTAGCAGTCACACTTGGACCACCCCAGATTTTAACTACTGGGACTGAAGCTCCTTCACAACAGGTGGCTTCAGCAAGCCAACAGGTGTCCTACTTGACTCCCTATACACACCTCTCTCACACAGATAGGTTTCCCTCACCACTTAAGCCCTAGGTTTCCTGGAGTAGAGTCCCAGAAGTCTGGTTCCTTTAAGGCATTTAATCATGGTGCAGCAGCAACACCACAACACCTCAAGCTGATGGCTCTGGGGAGGGACCCCAAACAAAGGGATCTTTGGGCTTTTGTATCCGTATGATCTGTGAACATGTTCCTCACACACACTTCATGCCTCTTGGCCATAATAATTGATCCGGAGTTCCCTTTTTGTTTGTTTGGGTTCTACAGAGTCCCTTAGTGACCACCACAGACACCATGCACTCCTCTCTGTCTGGTGCCACAGGTCTCCATGCCCTTTGTTAGGCAAACAGCCACTGCCAGGTCCAGGCTGGTGGCCAGGGGCCATTTACCCCCACCAATGGTACAACCCACAGCTTGCACTGCAGCTGCTCATTGAGCTGCCTGCACTGGGAGTATTCCTCAACTCTGCAGTTGCCTTATTTATTTATTTTTTTTATTCTGTCTTCCTGGATAAGCTTTGCCTTGAAACAAGGACTGAAGTGCTTATGATGCAAGGTTATGCTTTGGGGACTGCTCCCCACTCAGCAGTTGCCCAGCATGCAGCATGCCTGCATTGGTCAAGTGTTTGCATGATTCTTGCTTTTGAGGGACACCTGTCCAGCTCCTCCCTCACCTTTGGTGCCTGCTCTAGTCCTTGCAGGGTCTTTGCCTCAATAACAAACATGACTGCTAGGATTCAAAAGTAAATGCTAACAAATGTCCATGGCCAGAGCCAACAGTCCCCATATGATCTCAGAAACACACATTGTCACACATAGATCTCTGAGTGACTCAGATATTGTATTCATCCAAACTATCCAAAACGTATAATGTTTCCAAGATTGTTTTTTGTGTTTTTAAACATTAAGATACACAGCTATGCATGACACATTTCAACATAATACATGTCCAGACTTTGATATAATCTCATATCTTAATAAAGACCTCACTTTTCAGTGCCTGTAACAATTAGATTTGGAAAGAATATGTATCAGCAGACATTGTTTTTCCTAAATATTTTTTTGAAATTCACAATTTCATGGCATGTGCAGCATTTAAAATTATTATCAAGACTCAAATACTGAGGCTTTTCACTGAAAATTGGAAAGCTATGACCTTTCTTTTGAATAAGAAAGAAAAGTAAGCCACTAACTTGATTCCAGGTCTTGAAGCCTTAAAAAACCACAACAAAGAAATGATGGCCAGCTCTTCAGAGAAGTCCAAGAGGCTCAGCAATACTCATGGCTTCACTGTGAAGAAACTCAAGTTTTCAGTGGTGCAACAGCATCTGTATAATTCACCTGTGGCAAACAGGATTTAGCCCATTTTAGTAGTACATTGGTGGCAAAGTACTTTACAAGATAGACTGGATGTTTTACTAGCATTTAAGGTTTGGGAGGATTGGCATGAAGGGAAAGCAGGACAAAGGGAAGGACACTGAGGGGAAAGGACACTGAAGGGAAAGCAGGACAAAGGCCATTGACCTACAGGGAAGATGGGGTCAGCCCCCAGGGATACGACAACCAAGGAGGAAACAGGGAAAGGAAAAACCACTAGAATCTGGAACATATGGGAAAAGGAACTGAAATGTTTCATGGTGTTGTGCAAGACTCCATGAGGAAGTCTTTTCTATCTGACTAAGTGGGGGAAACTTGATAGTAAATTCTTCCAAGGCAATGCCCTGGGGACTTCCCTGAGGGGGAAGGATTCAGAGGATTCCACAGTGAAATTTGATCGTGGTACAGTTTCTTATTTGCCTCTTTCATGCACATATGGGAATAGAATACACTATCTCAGTTGGTTGATCATCTAGTCCAACTGCCTGACCACTTTCAGGGCTGACCAAAGGTTAAAACATGTTATCAAGGGCAGTGTCCAAATGACTCTTAAATTATGAAAGGCAAGATCAAGCATGACTGGCTCTCCAGGAAGACTGTTCCACAGGGTTTGGTCTTGGTAAAAAAATGTTTCCTTATGTTAAGTCAAAACCTTACTGACTTGACACAGCTTTCAGCCATTCCCAGTCTTGGCACTGTGTACCAGGGAGAAGAGATCAGCACCTGCTCTGTCACAGTCGAGATGGACACACGACACAACACTCGAGGTTCATGTGACAGTAGCCAACTTTTATTTAGTGCAGTTTCCTTTATATAGTTTTAGAAAGCCCGCAGGGTTTGTCCTGATTGGCTGAATTTCATTACCACCTGACTTACTGGCCAATAGCTGTCTGCGTCCCTGGCGGCCTAAATTGGTTCCCTAACAGCCTAGACTGATCAAGTTATATAATTAGGGTTATCTGTAACTGTGAGGCCTCCAGGCCAGCTGTTAGCCACCACAGTTCCCTCTTTTTGTTTTAAAATACAAAGGCAGTGTCGGTCATCCTCTGCAGGGCCCTTGCAGACAGGATGACAAACATGACACAATGTACAGAATAATGATGATGACACAGATAATACTCCTAGTTCAAATGAGGCTCTTTACCCTACTAAACAAGTCTAGCCTTACCAGCCATTGGTTTACCCCACATACCTTCAAGAGATTTTACAAGCATGTCCAGGAGCCATCAAGAACGGCTTTGCACGGTGGTATGCCACAGGCTATTTACATCTATGGACTAATTACACAAATTCAAGAAAGTTACAAACAAGTCAACTCAAACACTGTCAGAGATAACATTTTAAAAACTGTCAGGGATAACGCATCGCTGTCTTGTTTCCACTATAAAATACATATTCATCTACTCAGTACTGTCTTTAAAATGTCTGATTCTTGAAGTTAAAGGAAGTTATAGGCAAATCTTCAAATCAAGGGTATATATCCTTCTGCTTAGTCTTGTCCCTAAATTGTTTGATCTTCAAGTTTAGGTGAAGCAATGGGCAAACGGTCCCACAATTGCTGGCTGAAGCAATGGGCAAACTGTCCCACAGTTGCTGCATGTAGGAATGTGCCCCTTAGGGACAGAGTGACAGAACTATCCTCTGTCCCCCAAAAAGGAAAGAACCCAGAATTTTCTCTCATTTTCTTAGGTGAAAAGCAATCCCACAGGACCTTGGGGACTTCACCTCAAGCTTAAGGATAGCTAATTGAACAGGAGCCAAAAAGTCCCGTCTGGCCCATTTAGTAGAAAAAGAAAAGAACAAAGAAGCTAATCGCTTTTGTGAGGTGTTTTACCAGGAGCACAGACCTGTGCACCTGGCTCGGTTTCTCTGTTCATTATTTTGCCTTTTATTAAACCTCTTTTGTTTCCAACACTGCAGCAGAAGCCATCCTGATTATATTATGACTCCAAGTGAAGCTGAGCTATCTTGGGTGTATTATGTTGGTGTTGAGAGCTTATTAGACCTGGCTCAAAACACCTAAACATAATAACTGCCAACATTCTGCATCTGACAACTGTCAAATTTGTTAGGTCATGATTGAGAATTTTAAGAATCCAAGGCTTTCATAGGGGTATATACCATCCCCACACCTCCTTCTTTGTTTTTTAAACACGCATTTTAAAGTGCCATGGGCACACTCGACAGTGTCTTCCTTTTAGCTACTACTGTAATTAGATTTTCTTATATTCTTTCCAGCAGTTCATACAAGGAAGCACTAGATGTTCCTTTTAAACATGCATTGTGAATATTGTTCGTCTGTCTCTAGTACTCACTTGTGGTACGTAAATTGAGTTGGACTGAATTAAGTTTGGGTAAAAGACCAGATCTGTAGTGGTAAGGCATAATATTTCACTGTTTAATTCTTGGACAACCTGTTTTTCCCAATGTTATGGTTTAATGACAGTCTGATTTTCATTGGGGGGGGGGGGGGTGGTTCCCTGTGAGGACCTGCTGAGCCAATCAACTGGCTAGTTTTGAAGAGCCAATCAGCTGGCTAGGTTTGAGGATTGACACCCAGTTAAACCACTTAAAGAGGCTGAACACACCCCTGTGCAAAAGCACATTTTAAAATGAACAAAACCCCGGAAAATTCTCTTGACTTCTGGTCTTTGAAGAGGTAAACTGGCCAACTGGGCCCCGTGTGTGGCTGGGGAAGCACGTGGCAGCACCTCCCCATCGGGGCAGCCCCCACGCGGCCCAACCAAGATTTTCTGCCCCCGGAGGGGTGGTAAGCAGGTTGCCAAGCCCCTCACCAGGGAGCCCACCAGGCCCTGTCCCAGCAGGTGGCTGGGGCCCCTTCCTGGTGGGGTCCGGGCACCAGGTCTAGGAACGGCCCCGTGGTTGGCACTGGGGGCAGCCCCGAGGCCAGTAGAGGCCAGGGCTGGGAGCAGCCCTGCAGCTACCACTATCTTGGGGCCAAGAGCAGCCATGCAGCTGCCGCCATCCCGGACCAGGAGCAGTGACATGGCCAGGGCCACACGGCCGGGATGGAGGCAGCACCACGTGGCCACAGTTATCTTGGCGTGACTCTCAATGGACTTTGTTTGATTAGCGATTTTTTAACCAGCTATGCTGCAGACTGAAGGACAAAAGCAGCGGCAACAGCACTCTTTCCCAGTGCCCCACATAAGGAAAAGCATGGGGTAGCACCAGCAGCCAGCACAGCTTGCTCAGTGCCAGCAGAGACCACATGTTTGGCAGCAAAAAACACAGCAATTCCTCAGTTGCAGAGCCTAGATGAGATCAACCTTTCAGTGATACAGAACTCTATAAAAGCTGTTTCAATTGATATCAGTTTGAGAACAAATTGATATTGAGAACAAAGAAACCGACAAACACCAGTTCTCTCCCAAATCAAGAAAAGGAAAGGGTGAAGACATGTAGAGACAACAACACGGGACTCTAAGGTCAGTGAAGAAAAAGTCAAATTCTAGACAGGAGGAGACTGAGGACATGCCTTAGTCTTAGGCTGAAATTCTTTTTGTAAGGCTATAGTGAAGATATATTTGATGTATCAGTCTTAGTTTTTTCTTCAAACTCATAGAAATGCATTAAGAAGACGCGTTCTAATACAACTGTAAGCTGAAGTACCAGTATTAAAGCAAGCAGATGCTGCTGTAATCCATGAGAAACTTGAACAAAAAGAGGTAAGAGAAATTAAGAACTTTTCCCCAGGAATAGTAATAGAAAACATCTGTTCCCAGAGATGGATGAAAAAACTTTTTGTTTTATGCTAGGACAGCTCATCCATAAAATAGCACCCTACTAAGTTGATGCGGCCCATGAAAGCAGCTCTGGGGAAGCTGCAAAGCACGAGAAGGACTTTCACACTGCGAACAGATTTTGCTTTCCCAGGAACTACAACACTGAAGCCACAAGAGAACTGTTCCTTGTAGAAAAGTCTCCATAACATGGGAAGAGAGACTGCTCTCCATAAGTGGACTAAAGAATGATTATTTTAGAGGTGGTAAACTGACTGAAAGTCCCAAGTTTTGTCTCTTTACATTGTCAGTGGGAAAGAAAAGAGGGTGTGGGGGGAAGTGTTGTGAAGGTTTATTCTGATTTTCTTATCATTGTTCTTTTAATTCTGTTAATAAAGTTTAAGCCTGCTTTGTCGTCCTCCTAACCCTTATCTCACAGCAGATAATAAGTAAATAATTCTAGTAGGTGCCTGACGACTTAGCCAGTGCTGGATCCACTACATAATTAGTGCATCAGCCAGGGAACCTCAAGCTGGCAAACCCAAACCGCAACACCAAAAAAATTTGTAGTTCTCAGAAAAAGAAGGGAATTATATATTAAAAACATTAGGGCAGATACTAAAATGAATTTAAACTCAGTAATAATTTTGTTCCTTTCTCAATTACCTTTTGCAGATGCATTTAATAGATGCTCTTTGACTGCACATCTGATACATGCAGACCATTAGTGTGTGTTCAAATTTAACCAGCATTATTATAATAATGGTCTTCAGTGAACCTCCTCTAACTGAGTTTGAGAAGCTGCCCACTGTAAACTTTGCCAATCAGTTTATCTGATATTTGCATCTTACTGGTTTGAACTTGCTGAGGCTGAGAGACTCACTGCTGACTGCATGGATTATGGATGGACAGTCAGTCTACCAAAGAGAAAAAATAGTTAATGCTGTCCATTGCAATCAAGGAGAAAATAGTTCACATATCAGAATTCCACTGATGTTTTGGTTCTTTGACAATTACTAAGGCAATTACTTTAAAAATTAAATTCAGCTTTAGTGTTACAAGTAAGGAGATTATCCTCACAGCTAAGTGTCAAGGCAGCTGTTTCATGCATGTTCAGCTGCATAGTCTGGTCCAGGTAAATTAGGGATAGCAGCCTACAATTTTGTAAATAGTTTGGGCTGCTGAAATATATGTGACTTTTGGGTAAAATTTTGTTAGTCAGCTGTTACTTGGAAGGATGAATCTGAGTGGCAAGGGCTGGAAGGCCATGAGTCAGGCTTGGCCCAGTTGGTTGAACTGAAGGCTGTTGCCATGGCATTCCAGCAATTTTCTCAGGTACCTCTGAATCTGGTCACTGATTCTGCTTATGTAGCAGACATAACCAAATGTTTAGATTGTTCATTTCTGAAAGAAGTCAATAATGCAGCTTTGTTTAATTTGTTGAAAACTTTGTGGTGTGCAATCCAGGCCTGAGTTAATCCATATTACATCCTGCACATTCGGAGTCACACCTGGTCGCACGGTGACCTGACAGGGTGACAATGTCCACAGGTGGCTCTGAGGCGTTCTTGCAGCGTGTCGGTGCCGGCTCGCAGCTGACAAGGCACTCTGCCGCTGCGGGACAAGCTGTCGGCTTTCATCCTTGTCACTGTCCGCAGCAGCAGCACGTGGGACAGCCTGGAGGAAGTGGAAGAGGGCAGGCCGGCTTGAGGCGCTGAGGCGGGTGGGGTAGCCATTGCGGGCGGTGGCAGCGATACAGCGGAAACAGAAGGCATGGCGCCCACAGTTCTGCTCGCGGCAGAGGGGGGATATAGTGCAGACGCATGTGCCAACCCCGCTGGTGAGAACGGGGGGGGCTGAGGGGACAACGGCTCCAGCTGAGCCGCCTGCCTGCAGTGGAGCCCCCCCCACTGCTGCTTGCGGTGCGGAGGAGGGAGGAGCAGGCGGGGGGATTGGTGCCGGCTGCAGTGAAGCCACTCCCTCCGCAGCTTGTGGCGTGGAGAGAGGAGGCGCCGGCGGGAGGAAAGAAGCTGTCAGCTGCAAAGGCTCCGCTGCTGCTGTTTGAGACACAGAGGGAGGAGGCGGCGGGGCGGGAAACGAAGCTGGGGGCCGCAGAGGCTCCGCTGCTGCTGCTTGCAGGGCCAGGAGAGGCGTTGTGAGAGGAGAGTGGTGGGGACGGAGGAGCCCAGAAGTTTCTGGCTGGGGCTTGGGTAGCGAAGCCCTCACAAGTTGCATGACCGGTGACAGATACGTTGGCATTATATAATCATGGGGAGAAGGATATATCAGGGGGACATAATCTCGCGGTGAGGGATATATTTTACAAACAGATTCTATGTCCCTCGGGTACGGGCGGAGAGGAGGGAAAGCCGCCAGCAGGGCCCTCAGTCTACTCACGTTCTGGCACGTCAGTGTCCAGAGACAGATCGTCCTGAGTCCGCCACATCCGTTTCACCCTCCCCAGGTGTCCTGTTTTGTAATGCTTTAAAAAGAGTGCCCCGCAGAACAGCTAATTCAAATGTGTCTGTGAGAGACAACTGCTCACTTGGAAAATTTAAAAATGTTTATTAAACCTTGACAAAAATACAACAAAAGGACGATATAAGGAAAAATTCGTAGTGCTGAGAACTGCCCTTCTGGATACCACGTTGGCGGTTCGTCTTCAAGATGGATATTCAGTCTTTTTTACACCTGGGGTTGCATCATCCAGCCCTAGCCCCTCCCAAAGTCTGTCAGTCAGCTCTTCTTTGCTATTTATTGGTGGAGACTGCTTTTTGTAACTTGATTTGAGATCGGGTGTTGCCATGCCGCACCCCCTAGGCACCAAGGTTTTCCATTCCCAACTGCCCCAGGTAAGGAGTACATGTGCACACCTTCTCTTTTACCTGTCCTAGACAACCCAGGCTGTCTGATGGCAACAACATCGGGGGGGGGGGGGGGGGGGGGGGGGAAGGTGGGGGGGGTGTGGCAAGGGAACTGTGGGGAGAACAGAGGACATCTAAACTACAACAACATAGCAATACATCACTAAAGCTTTTTTAAATATTCATACAATAGTTATCCCTTAATTGTGAGAGCCAGTTATCTCATTATCCATCTATAACAATGTCCTTATCTCCACTGGAGATTTCTTGCCACAGCCGGTCTCCTAGCGACTGCCAAGTGTCTAAACTAAAAGGAGTCCCAGTGTCCACCAAAAATCCATGAGCCTTTGCCCAGCCAAGCAGGACATGCATGAAGTGATCCAATACAGCAACTTCCACACATGGCAATGCATCCTTCCACACAGAAAGCACGATTTGTTCCTCTGTAGAAGTTTGATTTTCCATCTTGAAGGGAATTGTAGGAATGTGCCCCCTATGGACAGAGTGACAGAACCTTCCTCTGTCCCCCAAAAAGGAAAGAGCCCAGAAGTTCCTCCCAGTGATCAGGTAGGAAAGTCACTGATAGGATCTTGGGGACTTCACCTCAAGTTTGGGGACAGGTAATTGGCCATAAGCCAAAAGGTCCCGCCTGGGCCATTTAGTAGAAAAGCACAGAACAAAGAAACCAAATCGCTTTTGTGAGGTGTCTTTTGCCAGGAGCACAAGTCAGTGGCACCTGGATCGGTTTGAGTTTGTTATTTTGCCTTTATTAAACCTTTTTTGTTCCTGATGCTGCCACATCAGCCTCCTGCTCCTTTTATGCCTCCCGATGAAAGCTGAGCTATTCTGGAGTGTAGTGTTGGGGTGTTGAGAGCTTATCAGATCGGCTCAAAACCCCCCGGGCAAAACGCTACAGGGAATCTCTTCCCAGCAGTCTGTGTAAGCAGTGGTTTGATCCGGAACACAAACTCTCGCTTGTTGGGGACCCATCCTAGTAGTCTGAGCTGTCTCTACTACTCATGGCAGCCCTCTCTTAGGAGGACACGGGAAAAAGGCACCATACCTCTCATCTCGGAGGATGGAGGCAACTGCAAGTCTCCAGTCTTGGCTGCAGAGAACGTCGGAGATTACCAGACTCCTTGTTCTTCAGTGTCGGCTGCAGAGAACGACGGGGGCCACCAGACCCCTGGTTCTTCAGTCTTGGCTGCAGTCACATCTGGGATCCATCAGATGTCAGTGTTGTATTGAGGATGGATGAATAAAATTACATACATACAGACTCCAAGGTCTCAGAAGGCAAAATGCAAAGTTTATTAGAAACCACACATTCTTTTTATAGACAGTTACAGAATCACAGAATCACACAGAATTTCTAGGTTGGAAGAGACCTTTAAGATCATCAAGTCCAACCCATGTTCTAACATCTCAACTAGATCATGGCACCAAGTGTCACATCCAGTCTGTTTTTTAAACACATCCAGGGATGGTGACTCCACCACCTCCCTGGGCAGATGATTCCAGTATTTGACCACTCTTTCTGTGAAAAACTTCCTCCTTAATTCTAGCCTGTATCTCCCTTGGCGCAGCTTGAGACTGTGTCCTCTTGTTCTGTCTGTTGTTGCCTGGAGAAAGAGACCGACCCCCAGCTCACCACAGCCACCCTTCAGGAAGTTGAAGAGAGTGATAAGGTCACCTCTGAGTCTCCTTTTCTCCAGGCTAAATAACCCCAGCTCCCACAATCGTTCTTCATATGGCTTGTGTTCCAAGCCCCTCACCAGCCTCGTTGCTCTCCTTTGGACACGCTCAAGCATCTCAATGTCCCTCCTAAACTGAGGGGCCCAGAACTGGACACAATACTCAAGGTGTGGCCTCACTAGTGCCGAGTACAGGGGAAGAATGACCTCCCTGCTCCTGCTGGCCACACTATTCATGATACTGGCCAGGATGCCATTGGCCTTCTTGGCCACCTGGGCACACTGCTGGCTCATGTTCAGCCGACTGTCAACCAGAACCCCCAGGTCCCTTTCCACCTGAGCACTGTCTAGCCACACCGTCCCCAGCCTATAACATTGCTGGGGGTTATTGTGGCCAAAGTGCAGGACTTGGCACTTGGAATTATTGAACTTCATCCCATTAGATTCTGCCCATCCATCCAACCATTCCAAGTCCCTCTGCAAAGCCCTCCGTCCCTCTAACAGATCGACACACGCTCCCAGCTTAGTGTCATCTGCAAATTTACTAATGAAAGACTCTAAACCCTCATCCATGTCATCAATGAAAATATTAAACAGAACTGGCCCCAGCAGAGACCCCTGAGGGACACCACTGGAAACTGGCTGCCAGCTGGATGTACCACCATTCACCACCATTCTCTGGGCTTGGCCATGTAGCCAGTTCCTAACCCAGCACAGAGTGCTCCTGTCCAAGCCACAGGCTGCTAGCTTATCTAGGAATATGCTGTGGGAGACAGTGTCGAAGGCCTTGCTGAAATTCAAATAAACAACATCTACAGCCTTCCCTGCATCCACTAGGCGGGTTATCTGGTCATAAAAGGTGACCAGGTTGGTTAAACATGACCTACCCCTCCTAAACCCATGCTAGCTGGGTCTGATACCCTGGCCATCCTGTAAATTCTGTGTGATGGCACTTAATATAAACTGTTCCATTATTTTGCCAGGTACTGAGGTCAGGCTAACTGGTCTATAATTACCAGGATCCTCCTTTGCACCCTTTTTGTGAATGGGTGTCACATTGGCCAGCTTCCAGTCATCTGGAACCTCACCAGTGAGCCAGGACTGCTGGTAAATGATGGAGAGTGGCTTTGCAAGCTCATCTGCCAGCTCTCTCATTACCCTGGGGTGGATCCTGTCTGGTCCCATAGATTTATGAACATCCAAGCATTTCAATAGTTCTTTGACTGCCTCCTCTTGGGTAATGGGGGGACCATTCTGCTCCCTGACACCATCAACCAGCCCAGGTGGGCAGGTGTCTTGTTATGATAAAGGTGGACCTGATTGGTCCTTAATCAACACCCCTCACACCATTGGCTAGTTAGGAACAACACCCTTCTTGCACTTCTTACAACTAAACCACTCGTTCGAAACACCAGCTGCAGGAATGTTTTAATTCTTTCTCTGAGTTTCCTCAAAACTTCCCATAGGAATGTCTGGGAAAGTTTATCTCTTTCTCTGACCAGACTCTCAGTATGCACAGTCACCTCACTGATCAAAAATTCAGTGGATTGTGGTATCTTTGGATAATCCTTTAAGAAGCCTTAAACTTAGACCTGTCAGTCAATAGTTGGCTGGAGTTCAATAGTTTTTTAAATAATCCTCTAAAAGGTTTCAGTGTTCGTGCACGCCCTGACCCGGTGAGCACTAGTCAATCATAATACATACTTGTATATCATGCCACTTAGATGTATTCAGGTTATCAGTACCCACTTTTGTTCTCAGCCTTAATAATTCAATCAACATAATTCGACCTATTAAATTCAGAAGGGTGTTCAGGACAACACACACCTATCCCATTATGAACAGTAAAACAATACATTCAACAAAATAATAAGCCCTACTGAGCAAAAATACCTACAACTGCCTAAATGTTTACCATCACCCAGGGTCTGCCATTAACTGGGGAGCCCCTTTTCCTAGTAAGGACTTGGAAAGCCCCTCCCGGGCAAGGCCTTCAAGCCTACCTTGAGAAAAGGGGTCCAGCTTTTATAAGACCAAATTTACAATTAAAAGTGACTTGATTTCATTTTTAGGACAGAAACACCTGGGTTTGATAGCATACTTCCTCTGCCAGCCAGGGCCATGGCTTGGCCAGAGCCAAGACCTTGGCTGGGAGGTTTTCCATATCATATCTTAAAAACAAACCTCTATTAATATTTACTGGAAAAGTTCTTAACAAAAATAACATACAAATAATCAAAGGAATGCACACAACTAATGTCAAATAATATGTTATGGCTGGATCCCTATGTGTGCCAGGCATTGAATTTAAAGCTTAGTAAAAATACACACTTAAGAGACAAGGGGATGTTCAGATTTTGATTTTGTCATGTATTACTAAATTTTGCAAATGCATCATCAGTACACTTAACAACATCCCTCTCTGGAATCTGTAGCTGACATGATCTTACACCAATTCTTAAAATGCACCCTTAAAAACCTTTAGTGCAATACTAAAGGTTTTGCGGGCTGTAAAGTTCAATCCCGGCTAGCTTTGCGGGCTGTAAAGTTCAATCCCGGCTAGCTTAGGACTCTGGCCTGCATGGATATTACATAGACAAAGCAAAAGACGAGAAGCGCTCTTTCTCCACGTGGTTCTAATGTCCTGTTTTATTGGCTAGAAAGGGACATCTGTGTGGTAGACCACCCAGGTGGAAAAAGAGGAAGTGGTCCAATCCCAGAGAAGATTTATACCCGAGGGAAAGGGGGCAGGGACGGAGGGCCGCAGCCAATGGGAGACCCCTGAGGAGGGCGAGGGGAGGGGTTACAAGGGCACAGACCACCAGGGGGGTGAATGGGGAACATACCATATGAGGGAAAAAGGGTACAATCCATGTGACATAACATTTCAAATCACCCAGTGCCATACAACAGCTAGATAACTATTTAGTGCGCTACAACACTTTAGCTTATTTATAAGTGGGTAAATATTAAAACTAGTTAGCAGAATTAAACTAGTTAGCAGAATTAAAATCTTCAGAAGTCATTCCTGTGCATAGTTAAATGCTGCAAGATGATTTCACATTTAATAAAGCAGACTTTCATTAGAGTTGTGTAAGTCATAATCAAATCTAAGTAGTTTTTGTTAATTGAAAGTTTACAGCAATATCAAAAAAGACTGGGCAAACATCAATAATATTTAACAACTCACAGATTCGGTCCTTAAATTCCATAATGCCAGACATTTCAAAATTTATCAAGCGGTTGGTTGTTATTGCGTCTTTCTACCGCTGGAAACTTCCTGCCTAAGAATTTCTATGGTAACCACTTGCCTTGCCATGTCTGATTATCAGTTCTTTGAAAGACCTCACCAAAGGAGCCTTCCTCAATGCATTTCAACTTGGTAAATAATTCTGGGTCTGTTCTGTGCATTGGGTACCCACACCACCACAGGCAAGCGGGCCACCGCAGACTGCAGCAGCCGGGAAGGCGCTGCCCGCCGCTCCCCACAGCCACCTTGCCCATGCCCCGTTCCCCAGTCCCAGGGCGGGGGTGGCTGCTTGGGGCCCCCCCAGGATGGTGACTCTCGGCGAGGCCGTGGTTGGTTCAGAACGCTGTGTTGGGCTCTGGCTGTAGATGGTGGTTGCTAGACAATGTGACTTGTCGCCCGCTCCAGGGTGGCTCTCGGCGGCACGTGGTTCCAGTCAGCTGGTCCCCAGGGCTGATCACAGCCAGTAGGGTCCTACCATCCCATCAAGCGCTGACAGTGGTGCTGTCTACCACAATGTCCCCCAGGCTTCTCGAGCCTGACAAGGCTTGTAGAGCCTGTTTGTATACGTATTTTATCCCCGGTTTGCATAAAAAGAGAGTATCACGGCATTTTCTTCAGTGGAAACTTGTGTCCCCATGTCCCCAGTGGCTTTTTCTATTTACACAGTCTGGACCTTTGCAGCAAACCCCACTGCGGGCAGCTCTCCCTCTCTGCCCTGCTCTGCTGGGGTTTCATCTCTGCCGCTATCCCCATGGCCTGGCTATTACTGATCACATCAGGCATCACCCCTTGTCACAGTCAAGACAGACACACGACACGGTATTTGCGGTACATGCCACAACAGCCAACTTATTATTGAGTTCCTTTTATATAGTTTTAGAAAGCCCACATGGTTGGTCCCAATTGGCTGAATTTCATTACCACCTGGCTTACTGGCCAATAGCTGTCTGTGTCCCTGATGACCTAAATCGGTTCCCTAAGGGCCTACACTGGTTGAGTTATATAATTAGGGTTACCTGTAACTGTGAGGCCTCCAGGCCACCTGTTGACCATCACATGTCTCCATTACCCTTCCTAAGGAAGCTTCAGAGAGCACTGTAGTCACCCCTGAACTTCCTTCACTCCAAACTACATAAAGCCTAGTGTCCTTAGCTGCTCCTCAGAGAAAGTATCTGCCAGTCTCTTCCCCAGCTTTGTTGCCCTCCTCCAGATGCATTCAACAACCTTCACATCCTTTTTACATGGTGGGTCTCACATGATACCCAATTGTGAGGCCGTGCCAACAGTGAAAACAGCAGGATAATCACCCATTTGGACTGACTGTGTTTGATGCATGCCAGGACATGGTTTGCTCTCTGGGCTGCCCAGGTTCACACTGCTGCATGATATTGATGCTGCCAATCAGCAATCCTAGCCCCGTTCCTGCAAGGCAGCTCTCCAGCCACTCCTCACCCAATTTAGACTTGTGTCAAGTGCTACTCCATCCTAGGTGCATTTAGACTTGTTAAATTTAATCCCTTTAATCACTGTCCAATGCTCCAAGCTACCCAGATCCCTCTGCAAGCCATCTTGTCCCTCAGGAGCACCAGCAGCACCTCCCAATTTGGAATCATCAGCAAACTTGCTAATAGTGCATTCAAGCCTGCATCCAGATCACCAAGAAATATATTGAACAGAACCAGCCCTAGAATGGAGCCCTGAGGAGCACTCCTGGTGACCAGTCACCAGCCAGATGTGGCCCTGTTCACCGCAACCCCTGAGCTCTGCCTTCCAGCATGATCTTCACCCAGCGCACCATGAACTCACTCATCCCACAGCTGTACAACTTGTCTGAACAGCCTTACCATGTGAAATACTGAACCAATTCCTTGTTTAGCTTTGCTTGCTCATGCAGCTATTGCTTTACCTGTGGGCACATTTCTCTTCACAGAGACAAGCAAGGCACAACTTCCCAAGGATTTTCTGGGATTCACATTCTCTGAACCTCAAAGAAAGAAAAAACAATTCTTATCTCATTTACTGCTCCTGTGTTTTGGAGCAAGTGGAATGCATTGTGGAAGATTGTTTACCTGAAGGGAATTGGTAATTGGATTCTGGTGTGAATGTTTTCAGTCATTGACCAATTTAATCCATGTGTGTGTGTTTGGGACTGTTGGCTGACAATCATGAGATTCTGTGTAGTTGAGTTGAGTACTTGTGCAGTTGTAGTGTAATATAGTATAGAATAATATAGTATAATAAAGTAATTAATTAGCCTTCTGATATCCATGGAGTCCTCCTCGTCTTTCCTCCATCGTCGGGGTTTGCCTTGCTTACTGATATTTACCTACTAACCTGTCTTTATCAACTCAACCCATGAGTTTTCCCACTTTCACTCTTCCATATCTCTCCCCTATCCCACTGCAAGAGAGTGAGAGAGTGGCTATGTGGGATTGTCACTGCTTGCATTGCCAACAACCATCAGCAGGTCCAAGATCAGCTGGGGGAGAACAACCTCCACTCAGACTAGCTCTGCCTTCTCCTTGGGTGTCCCTTCTCCTGTACCTGCTGCTGCCCATAGTGCTGCTCCAGTGTCCATCGCAAACAGGTGCAAACCAAGAAACAGAAAACCAGAGTAACTGCTCCCAAAGAAACCTACATAGGGCTGTGCTACTGTGAGCTGCATCACTACAGCTTTGTGTCTGCATCAGTCCATCGGCTGGCAAGAGGTCAGATCAGGAGGAGACAAAAGGCAAAAAGGCAAAAAAATCAGGATTTCTATTGAGTTTTTTTCACTGCACTTTGCCTTGCATTCTCATAAAGGTCTCAGAGGTGGCTAATTACATGAGAAGCTAAGCTATAAGTTTTAAAAATAAGCATGTTTCTAATCCTGAGGAACTTCTGGAGGTCCAGCACCCAAGAACCCCCAAAACCACAACACAGCCTTTGGGACACCTTTCCTGATTTCTTGAGTATTCTTTGCAATTTTTTTATTTCTCAAGGTCAGCATTTTTGGTTAACAGGGAAAGGATTTGACATTTTCCTTAATGACCTGGTTTTGTCTAGATCTTCCACTTTTCAATTTTTGCCTGTATTACTGCCCTTATGTAAACCTAAATGTAAGGCAAATTAAAGTCTCAACCACCTGTATTTTAACTAGAGTAGAAATAAGTATTAAGAAAAAAAAGTTAATTAAATTCCCACTAATTCTCCCTGTTCACAATATCCCACTTTCAAAAAACCCTAGATCTAGTTTTGCAGCCCCCTTTTTTTCCAAGGCTCAAGTTTTATTGTCTTTTTTCACAGCATACCATACTGCTACCTTCCTCTTTAGGCATGTTGCTCTTCCTTTCTCAGTCAGCCAAAAGGACCTTGAGGATAGTGGGCAAGATTCTACCTGGCTATAAGAGGACATAGGTTTAAGGACACAAAAGCCAGCTCTGGAATACAAACACATAAAAACAGATACATGTCCAGAGATACTAAGACAACCTCAGCTACTGCGATTAAATATAGGAGGAATAGGTCAAAGTCATGATTTTTTTTATACACACCCCTACAACTTTATCCACCTCAGAAATCACAATTCACAAATTTACTGTAGTATTAATGTTCACAGGTATTTGCCAACAACTACTTGTCTAGTTTAAAGACAAAAACTTGAGACTGGATTTTTCCATGCAAGCATCTATCATTTTATACATGATTAATCACCTCCCCTAAACAAAAATAATCAAGTCTTGTCAAATATTTTACATTGTTTTTCTTTTAGTGGTTCTATGATTTCAAACTCCTGGGGGATTTTTTTTTATCTTTCCAGTACTTTCTAAAAATCTTATCTATTACATCTCAGCAACATCTTGCCTGAGTCTGAAAGTACATACACCCTTAGATAGCCTTACTGTGAACATAGTACTTTAAAAAAGCCCTTGTCTGTCATGCTTTTACACTAGCCCAACACCAGGCATCAACAAAAGTCAACTCACTCACCCTCCCCTGCCACAGCTGGGCAGAGGAGAGAAAAGAAAAAATTAACAAAAGGTTCATGAGTTAAGGACCGTGAGAAAACACTTCAAGGGCAAAACAGTCTCAACCTAAAGTTGCAAAGTGAATTTATTACTAACCAAATCAGGGAGGATAATGAGAAGGTAAATAAGCCCATAAAACACCTTTTACCCCCAGCCCCTCCCTCCTTCCTACTGACAGCGCAGGGAGGCAGGGCATGGGGATTTTGGTCAGTTTGTCACCCCAGATCTTCTTCCACTGCTCAGGGAGAGAAGTCCCTCTGAGACTGTGGGATCCCTCCCACAGGAGACAGTTCTCCAGCATGAGTCCAATCTCATGACCAGCAGCGCTCCCAAAACTGCTGCGGCGTGGGTCACTCTTCCGTGTGGCACAGTCCTCCAAGACAGGCTGCTCCAGCCTGGAAGCAGGGGTGCCCTCTCTCTACTGGTCTTCCACTGGATCACAGCATCCTTCACAGCCTCCTCCAAGCATCCACCCGTTCCAGCATGAGTACCTCCCCCATGGGCTGCGGGTGGATCTCTGCATCCCCCATGGATCCGCACGGGCTGCCGGGGCACACCTCCTTCATCATGGTCATCAATCACCATGGCCTGCAGAGGCATCTTGGCTCTGGCACCTGGAACATCTCCTCCCCCTCCTTCTCCACTGACCTTGGTGTTGCCATGTTGTTTTCCCTCACATGTTCTCACCTCCTCCTCTTCTCTGTGATGCCTAAAAGATAGGCTGAAAAATAGATCTCTACAGAGCAGGTTAGTGTTTACTGCAGCGGTGGTGGTGAGTGGGATAGCTTTGCCTAACTCACCTCCCTTTGTCAAGTGCTGTGGTGTAGCAGCGTGGTAATTTGGATGGTGTTAGCTGCTACATTCCCGAAAGTGTCTTCTGAGAAAGCCACTCTGCAAGTACAGACAGTCACTCGATCCATACTCACAGGCCACAGATAGGTCAGCGAAGAAAGACAGAAAGGATCTGTGTATAGAGATCCAGCGAGGTTTATTGTAGAGTCATGCCGAAGGATTCCAGGGACAAAGGCAAACACTGCAGGGCCCTGCTTTAAGTATAGGGTCAGGAGCCAATCATTTGGGACCACAGGGGTAGTACAAAGGCAGAGCAAAGGGCAGTGACCTATGCAGAAAGGGCAGATTAACATAATGTCACAGGACATCATGGGAGAAGCCCCTTTTGACTCATCCTGAGGAGTGAGATATTCTCAAAGCCTCTAGTAAATTCTTCCAAGGAAATAGCCTAGAAGTTTCCCTAATAGGCTCCAAGGTCTCCACACTGTGGTGTATTTATACATTAAGTATTGCTTAGCATCACTATGTAACTACAACATCATCATGTACACACCAGAACTAATTTACATTGTATGATCTCATGGTTATTAGGTCTTTTGCACTGTGCTTGCATCTCCCCAGTCTGGGCGTCATCAGGGGTCTTTGATGAAGGCTTCCAAAGTATTCTTTGCATCTGAACTTTTCAACTTTGTCTTCGGAGCATGTACAGTTACGGTGTTCCTTAGTCTGTCTGGTCTTAACCAGCCTAAATTCTTTGTTTTGTGGCTAATTGGCTTTGTATTTGCCAATTTTTCATTAGCACTATATTTATCTATGTCTAAAGTTATCCACCTGGTGAGTTTTTCTTCTTTTTTTGTCTATTCAGCATTGAGCAACTAGTTAACCATATACTAGCCAATACATTGTATAAAAAGTTATTTATATCAGATTATATAGGTATAAAAAACTATGATTCAGGTTACATAGGTATCAGGTTATACAGATGTATAAAAAGTCATGGTTTGGATTATATTGATATCAGGTTATACAGATACATCATGTTATATAGCTGTCTTATAACTCAAGCTACATAAGCACTTTGTAACTTTGATCTAAGTTATATAGGCATCTCTGGCTAGGAAAAACTGTGCTTTCACTTTATTTTGTTCCTAAATATGTTATCACAGATACATTACCAACTTTTCTAACTGGCCCAGCTTTGGCCAGCAGCATGTTCATCTTCAGAGCCATCAGGGACTGGCTCTGCCAGATATGATAGAAGCTTCTAGCAGCTTCTCATACAAGCTACCTCTGTGGCCTCCCTGCTACCAAAAACCAGGCCATGCAAAACCAATACATCGTGTGACAGTGCACACAGGAAAAATGTATACTCAGACTGCATGTCACTCAATGAACTGGACTAAGGTTTAGGATGGGAAGTATTCCACACCTAACAAATGTATCAGAGGTAGGAGCAACCAAAATTCTGAGCTATTCAACATGTTATTCTAACAAAATAAAGCACAAAAGTTTTAAGTTACAGTGAAAGGTGACTAAATGTTACCACCGAAGAGATTCAAACCATGTTTATTCCTTTTCTGCTGAGAAACAGATATGGATGGGTCCCATGTAAGAAGTAACACAGAAAAAAAAATATCAAATCTGGATGTTCTTCAATAAGCATGAAACCAAATATATATTTGACAGGAACAAATTTACATACAGGTTTCAGTGCATGTATATACTATATACTGTAGTGATGCCACTACATGATCAATACCACCTTTAGGGATTCTTCCTAACTGCCTTGTGACAGAACATACTGACACATGTTAAGTCACATTTCCTCATAAAAATCCTTAACAGATTTTTAAGTGCTATTTCAAATACATGGTACCAGGTACTTGTTATGGAAAGAGACTGAAGTGGTTAAAGTTGAGTGCTCCAACAAGGAAAATTATTTCATTTAGCAGTTATGTTTAGGGATTGTTGTCTTTTTGTCAGTTGGAGCAAAACATGTTTTTACATGAAAATATGGCTCCAAGTTTACTGTAGAACTAAGTAATACAAAAGCATTTTAACTATTTTCATATGCAGGCAGAAATCTGTGTGCTGTGACGCTTCCTGCTGAAATCTGAGGGCCTCCTCTCATCATTCGCATACCCTAGGTATAAAAAATTTCCCTGTGCTTTAGTGGGAGTTTCACATTAGATTGCAAACAGAAAGGCTTGAAACTAGTACTTCAATCAACATAGTTCTGTTTATTTTTAAAGCTGGATTATTCTACTAGAGTAAACACAAGCATACAGGTCTCCTGGGCCAATTCCATCCCACATTTTGATTCCCCATCCATAGAGCGTTTCACCCAAGTTAGTTTTTCTGTATTTTCTTTCATACCTGCTATCTGCTTTACAAACAAATCATGACTTGTATATATACAGATGGCAACAGAAAAAAAATCCAAAAGTCAGATTTAATTAGACTGGATACAAATTGTTGTAGATATTTAAAACAAAATTTGAGGACAGAATACAACAGAAAATAATTCATTGTTACATAAAAAGCTAGTTCTGCTTTTTAAACAGCTCTTCAAATAACACTACTAAAGACATTAGAAGATTTTTACAATTATGAAAATGTATTTTAATAATTTTAGAGACTTAGTTTTTTTAAAAGGTTATGCAGAAATTTGAGGTGAATCCACTTGAAAATAGTTTACCTTACTGTAGAGGCACCAGTGGTTAGCTGCAACCCGGAACACCTTCCATAAAACACTGCCGGAATTGTGTACCTAGAGAAGAAATCTTCACAAGGCAAAGCACCACCTATTTGTGGGCCACAGAATCATAGATCATAGAATGGTTTTGAGTTGGAGAAGATCCCTAAAGATTTCTACAAGGGCAGGAAGATCTTCCACTAGATCAGGTTGCTTAAAGCCCAATCCAACCGGCCTTGAATACTTCCAGGGATGGGGCATCCACAGCTTCTCTGGACAGCCTGTTCCAGTGCCTCACCACCCTTTGAGGCCAAGACTCAAAGAATTTCCTCTTCTAAACTTACCCTCTTTCTATTTAAAACCATTACTCCACTACCCATCATCTAATCACTACACTGCCTGATAGAGTCCTTCCTCATCTTTGCTGTAAGCCTTCTATAAGTACTGGAAGGCTGTGGTCTCCCTGGAGCCTTCACTTCATTAGGCTAAACCATCCAAAGTCACTCGGTCTGTCTTCATGGGGGAGGTACTCCAGCCCACTGTACTCCTCCATGGAGTCAGCATGCCTTCATTAATGGGAAGTCATTGGTGATCCACCTTCTGTGATGAAATGACTGGCTTAGCTCAAGGGAAACCAGTAGATACTGTCTTCCTGGACTTCAGTATGGCCTTTGACACTGTCTCAGATAACACCCTCATAGACAAGCTGTTGATATAACTAGATGGGCAGACAGTAAAGTGGATTGAAAATTGCCTGCATAGCTGGGCACTGACACTGCTGATGAGCAGTGCAAGGTCTAGCTGGAGGCCAGTAATTAGTGGTCTACCCCAAGGGTCCATACTGGGTCGGGTCCTTTATACCATGTTAATCGATGATCTGGATGGATGATCAGGCAAAGTGTATCCTCAGAAGTTTGTTGATGACACAAAACTGAGGCTGTGGAAGCTGTTATGGCTCTCTCTGGTAAAGAGAGCTCAGGGGGAGCTCATCAATGTGTATAAATACAGGGAGGGTGCCAGGCTCTTTCAGTGGTGCTCCTTAACAGGACAAGAGGTGATTTGCACAAACTGAAAGTCAGGAGGTTACCTCTGAATAATAAGAAACACTGTAAGGGTGACTAAGAGTTACCGATTGACCAGGGAGACTGGAGATTCTACCCCTGGTAAATTTAAGCTGTTTGGGGAAATGGCTCTAGATGTCCCTCTTTAAGCAACACAGTTGGACCAGATGATCTCTTTGTGTCCCTTCCACCCTCAACCACCCTGTGATTCTGCAAATAATAAAACTTTAAAACTGGTCCAAACATTTGAACGTTGTGAGACACTAAATGTCTTCAAAGAAAGGGAATAGTTCTGATTTGATATCCCTTGTGACATGTGATGCAAATCCCTTCTCAGTTATACAGCAAGATCCTTTGATTCTCTAAAAAGCTCCCCATTGCCCTCTCGGTAGCTTGCCAGATGCGCTCGGTCTCCTGCAAGCTTCCTGTTTCTGACTTTGGCTTTTAAAAACTTCTTCAGCTATTGCCCTTGTAATTTCCTTCGTCCACAGCACCTGATACAGTTTACATTACTGTAACATTTATTCTAGGTATCAACAGCAGAAGCAGATGAGAGATTTACTCAGCCTATCTCATGGGCCAAGTTTTCTTGTTCCAAGAGTTTTCTAATACAAACATTTAAAAAATTAGAAGGCAGCAGCTTCTGCCCCATTTATACAGTGTCTGGCTGTATACTTAACAGTCTCTCCAAAGAAATTACATAACTGACAAAAAACAGCCTTTCAAACATAAAAGTACATAAAAGCCAAGTGCTGACTTGTTTAGCCTTGCCAAAAGAAGACTGAGAGACACAAGGGGGAGCAGATCTCCTGCTATAAATATCTAAAGGAGAGAACAGTTATTCACACTAAGGGAACACTGGTATAAGAACAACGGCATATAAACTAGTTGTGAAAATATCTAGGAGGAATCCTGAAAGCCTATTTTCTTCCACTAGAGCAAAGACACTGCAGAGCAGCCTTAAAATGCACCTAACAGCAGCACACATACACAATGGCATTCAGGTTCAAGGACAAGAGTTTAACAGGACAGACTGGACTCTTGACACAAAAGATCATTTTACTATTGCATCTGTTCCACATTATAATTAATTCTAATAAAAGACCAACACTTTTAATGGATAAATGTCCCTTTACAACCATGCATAAACCTCACAATCATCTGTACTGATGAATGACAGTCAAGCACACGGAATGAAAAATTCCTGCCAGTGTATGCCTCACTGTCCTGGGCTGCAAGATGTGGGTGGGAGTGTGTATTCTATTATCATCTGTTAGAGGTATGGCAGTTACCTTCTTTTAATTGGGCAGTTTTTCTTTGTCTCTTCTACAACCAATCCTCCCTCCGGGGAGAGATCTTCTGTTAATGGGCCATTAAATCTCACTGCATGACTGATAAAATTACATCAACCCACTGTGAGATGCTCCGCCCAGAGCAAGAAGACAAGCATTCCTACCTGGATATAATCTGAGATTTGGAGCACCACAGGCAGCCTTTTCCCACTGGATTCCCAGAGGAAGACCAGGCCCATCTACACCACCACTAGACCTTCGAGGAAAACTACACCCTCCTACAGAATCACTGCTTCAACAGAACAACATCTGTCACTCCAGAAGGACTGCAGCCACCATTTAATTGGACTACCAACACCCTGACCAACAGGGTGTCAGGTCGTATTCTGACTCTGTCAGTGTTGTTTTGTATTAGTGCACTTTTTATTTTCATTTTCTCCCCTAATAAAGAACTGTTATTCCTGCTCCCATATCTTTGTCTGAGAGCTCCTTAATTTCAAAATTATAACAATTTGGAGGGAGGGGGTTTATGTTTTCCATTTCAGGGGAGGCTCCTGCCTTCCTCAGCAGACACCTGTCTTCAAACCAAGACACTCACAGAAAAGGCATAAGCATGACATACCAGAGTTTGTCAGTCCCAGAAATAACCCTGATAAAGCATGTATATAACTCAACCTTCACTGTTTGGCTGATGAACTGATTCTGTACCTGTTTCAGCCAGGGGTAAATTTCTCAGCCCCCTCTAGGTTTTCCAGCATAAGCAGAGTGGAGGCAAAGTTAAATGGTTACAGTATCTTAGAGGATGGTATCATATTCTTCCTTCTTACACTGAAATATGCAATGCAAGCAGTAAATACTTTTATACCATTATAACCACAAATTAACTAGGAAAATCATATGCTTCAACTGACTTGAACCACTAACACAGGCTCATCTGAAGTCCTTCAAAGAAATCTCAAACATTTCTTACAACTAAACCCTAGCTTAAAATTAACTAGGAAAATCATATGCTTCAACTGACTTGAACCACTAACACAGGCTCATCTGAAGTCCTTCAAAGAAATCTCAAACATTTCTTACAACTAAACCCTAGCACCCAAATTATTCTTAATTCATGAAGAAGGTTTTGCTTATTAGCTGATTTCGAATACCAGAAGGTAACTTTCATTCAGAACAGACTGCCCTGTGACACTGAGTGGTGGAATTTCACATTTGTAATTTTATTATAATCTGAAAGAGGCGGTATCTCAAGAGCAGAGAAAATGACTATACAAAGAATTTATAGAACATTCATTTATATACTGAAGACTTTAAGATGCTTCTTTACAGTTTAAAGGAAAAAAAGGAAAATTTTCATTAGTAGGAAAAACCAAGAAAGAAATATTAAATATTTAATGACAGTATTGGATACAATGAAACTGTTAATAAAAAATGTAGCTTTTAGCATTTTTGTAGTTTAACACTGTATGATTATAATAGTGTATTTATGAACCACATTAACAGGAGTCTGGCTAAATATATGTGTCAACTTGCTGCCATTAGTTATGAAATTGCATATATGCATCTACCAAAAATCTTGAAAGAAAGTGCTATATAAAGATTAGTCTTATATTTGCCATGAACATGTAAGTTCCATGAATATTTTTCTACACAGACTACATAATGGTACATACTGAACTATTGTGCTATGTCTATTTTAAAATTCATTAAAAAGCAAATGCACGTGGCAATATACCATCCAAAGGAATGCAAAATAGAAAATCTCCCTTAGAAACAGGGTAACTTCTTTTTTCCCACTTAGCAAGTAGAGCTAACTCCCAGAAAATACCACCAGGAGTGTCAGCATGCAATTCCTCATGCTTTTGAATTCAGCAAACCTTGAGAAAGCACAAGGAATATAAAATAAGGTCCTGAATGGAAATGACAATACACCAGGAAAAAGACCTTTTTTTTTCAGTCTAAAGTCCAGCACTTAGTGTCTAAGAAGACACACTAAAATTTATTATCTACATAAATGAAAAAATATAGTTTAAAAAATCCTCTTCATTTCAGTTCTTACAACACATCAGATCAAAATCTAATTGAGACTTAAATCTACTTGAAATGCCAGCTGAAGAACTTCTGTGGGCTCCAACAGGGTGATGAGATTAGGCAACTGGAATCTTTGTACACCAAAAGAATCTTAAAAGAACACTTGTTCTCACATTTTATAAAAGGAGCAAAGCTCCTAGATGTTAAGAACTTCATTCTTTTTTTTTTTTTTGGATGGTACATAAACACTGTTTAAGTAGTATATCTCTGTGCCAAAAGAACAGAATTATATGTTACTAATCAGAGTTACTTGCCTTTGTTGCTTCAATGGTAGCTATTGAATTCCGTACTTTGGATTGCTTCACTCTTCTACAGATATCCAATGCCTACTGCTACTAATAAACCACTTTCTGGTCCAAATACATTAAACTTCAAAATATTTCTTCTCTCTTCCTCACCACTTTCCTCTTAAAAACATAAAGTTATTTACACAAAATTGGTAGTTACACAAATAATTTGGTAACACTTCAGCTATGGTCACTGAATAAGGTTTAACACGGTCCTAATACTTCAGGAAATACAAAGAGAGCTGTTAAAAAAACCCGTATTTTATACAGGGTAAATGTAGCTCAAATTGGTGGATAAAAGGATTAAAATCTTCAAGTGGATAAAGTGGCTCATCTATCAACATGCAAAATACAGAACGTTATTTTATTCCCCAGGTTATTAACATAATGTTGACAGCTACATATGAGAGAAATAGAAGCAATGAAATTTTTCAGCACTTGCCACACTAAAGTTGCATTATAACCATCAGTTCTCATACAGGGGTCTAGTACTGCTCTTTCTGAATGAATGGGAACTACACAGCAGATCTCAGTGGCTTACTCTCCTTGTGCAGGCTTCCACTGTAACCTACTGCATCAATTTTCTATAAAGCACTTTCTTATGCATTTCAAATATCAATGTGTTAAGAAAGATAACAAGATATGTACAAATGTGATGGATGTAGAAATCATTACATAAATGGTCTCAAGAAATGGGATGACATAACAAAATAAATTCCATTCTCTTTCAGATTCCCGTAACTCAAGGAATAACAAATCAAATATAGTTCCTATAGATAAAAAAAGGTAAAATAACCCTCAAAACTCCAGCAAAATAATGGGGTAGAAGAGTCCGTAAATATAATTACATATTATGTAGGGAAATAAAACAGTATTGCAGAGGCAGAAAATGGGAAGTATCTTGTCACTGTAAGACAAAAGACAAAATATCAGCCTATTTTCTCTAGCAAGGCAGAGGCTACACACACATAAATAGTGCTAAAGGTAAAGCTCAACAGTGGTCTAGTTTAAGAATTATCTCTCTGACATACCAAGATCTGAGATCCACTATAAATAATCTGTCACTAGTAAAAATGCATAAACTATACAATCTTCCTCTTTGCTTTTCCCTCATTTTTATCCTGTAATTACTAAAATGCTTAATCTTCCCTGCTTAGTTCTCTGTATTAAAAAAATTACAAAACCGCCCTAATTATAGAACAGATTTCCACACCTCTTTTTGTTCTGCCACTTCTGCTGTATTGAAAAATTTTCAAACTAAAACAGCTCAGCCTTCTTAACACTAAATACAGAGCAATCTTCCTGAATATTCCACACTGCCATTCCTTTCTTACCATAAAACAACTTGCACAAATATTCTCTTTATATACATCTTCCCCTTTCTCCATTCAGTTCTCATCACTGATCACAAAGACATAGAGCAAACCAAATAGTTTTCCTCAGATTCTCCTAAATGCATGTTTGCAAGGCCTATAACTACCATTGATGCAACCATGGCAAGTGTCTTTGTGGAGGCTTTACAAAACACTTCCTAAATAAAAAAGTAGTGCAATCTACTAAGTATTTCTACTCCAATAAACTATGAGAAACAGCATATGAAGATACATTAGAAACACATCAGGAGAAAAGTTCTTCATTTATGCTTCATTCAGGTAAGGGCTAAATAGTTTAGGGCAGCACCCAGCTTCTTTTGTTTTGTCCTCTGATATAAAAACAAAGAAATAATGCTTTGTGAGGCATCCTGAAATAAAAGCCTGAGCTCTTGCAAACACAATACACAAATCATCCTCTGCTTTCCTTATTGGGAATGACAATATTCAGGTATTGTTGCTGAATAGCTTTTCTCCCTCTCACAATGATTTCCATCAGTGAAGTCAGCGAAGAGTTCTGAATCAAGGATGGAAAGGCATCAGATCTTCTTCTGGGATCCAATCATGACCTTTGATACAAAGTTTACAATAGCACTGGCAGGTTGTTCTGGATCATGCTCTGCAAAGAGGTGGCATACGTTGTCTGTGGCACTGCCTTGCTTCCTGGCAATGAATCCAAACACTCTGCAAGGGCAGCAATCAAAGTATGTCAGAGAACTGACAGATAGGCATTGCCTCACTTCATAAAACAGAAAGATACTGCAGAAACCAAGCATACATAGCAGACTTCTCTGTTCTGATGGACAAGATTCCATGAGGCTGCTGAACACAGTGGTCCAGATGGACGAGCCAGCTCAGGAGAGAATCAGGGAAGCAGACTGTCCCCTTCCTGCTACTCTGTCCATATGGCATCCTGTACTGTTTGCTGTCAGAGACATGCTGTTAACCCTGGAGATATTTAATCTGATTTGATACTGCTGTTCTCTAACCTAGTCTGGGGGGCATGTGGTGTGGTGTAGTTTATCAGGGATTGCCCAAAGAGAGGATTTTGAGGGCCACACATCTTAATGGACAGAGTACTGGAAAAAGGATTTAAGCCACCTATTTCTGTTCCTTTCCAGAAACAAGTGCTGAGCCTCTATGTAAGTTACTTCTTTTGATTAAAAGGTGACAACAACATTTGCCTTCAACAGAAAACACTTTGCAATCCACAGATAATCATGTATTTATGCCACACACTAGTATTACTAGGAGTGTTTTCATCTATTACTAGGAGAGGGATTTTTTTTAAAGCTATGAGTCTAAGTGAGAAAACCTGAGTTAAGTTTTGCTGGACAGGTGGAACACAAAACTGAGAGAGCAAATACCTCCAGTGTCTGAAACCATAGTCAAATCACAGACCCACAATCTAAATAAACCATGAGAGCTCTGGCTCCAGACTTCCCACCCCCACCCATCACATAATTAGGTCCCAATTTGCAGAGGTGTAGATGAAGTAACCAATGTCTAATTACAGAGGGCTGAGAGACTTTTGTCTCTGAACAGATACTTTCCCTTCCACTTCTCAGACAAAAGTAATTTAGAACACCAAACAGTTAAAAGAGACTCTACTTACTTTGCAGAAAGGCCATCTTTCATCCACCTTATCCATTAAGAAAGCAGTACAAAAACATAACATGGAGAAATAAAAATGTTTGTTTTAGTTTGTTTGTTGGGGTTTTTTGGTAGAACAATACAAATAACATATTAAAAATACTGCTTGTCATACTTACTTTCTGTCCTGTGGATCCAAAGCACAGAAAATAACAGTGTTGACTGAATAATGTCGCCGAAAAAAGAGTCTGGATAGGAAGAAAGAAAACTAATTCCAGAAACAGTAAAGATGCTTAGAATTCCAAACAATAAACTAATCTGAAAAATAAATTGTATTTAATACAGACAATATTTATTGCTATCTTTGAGTGACTTTGAAATCCACCTGAACTGCTCCAACCCAATAAATACACGTTTAAAACACTAACATAAAGTTTTTTGAACTAAAGGAAAACTGATTCTCAAGATAAGAGCTAGGAGTATGAAATGTATTTTTTCTAAAAACTGACCATTTAGATACTATTTTAGTGGGACAGACAACTTTGTGGAATTTGTGAATAATTCGATCATATTATGTTTCAAAATATTCACACTCCTAGGCATTACCATTAAGGTGAAGGTTCTGTAATCTGCTACAAATGACTGCAAACCCCATGGAATGAAAAAGTCTGGCACTTTTTTTTTTTAACCTATAATGAATTCCTGTTGTCCTTCCTTTGCTATTGTAATTTTTCAAATTGAAAGTGCTTGTGGTAGCCTAACTAGCACTTAGAAAAAAGTAAATATAAATTAACTTTTTATCACAGTTTTTTACAGGCTATCCAAAACACTATTTCAGATCCTGGAGATAGACATCATCTGCTTAAGTCAGATCCGTTCAGTGATACTGGTGAAAGACACCATGAAGATAAATTAGGTTATCACCATGAAGATAAAATAGGTTCAATATCAAATGCTAGCAAAGCCATTACTTTCCTAAGAAATAACAATAAAAAAATATCAAAGTGACCTTCCAATGCTAAAATACACCATGTGGAAATAAAGTCCACAACTTTACAATATATGTTCCTGTACTACAGCTTACACAGTCACCATCATTCCTATAATGCCGGTATCCTCTGAGACAGAGATTGCAAAATGTAACTAGGAATGTCAAATCAACAGGGGCCAACACCTGACAGAAACAGAGCCAGATAATCCCTTCCCATCCTTATTTGCTTACTTTCTTTGATTATCTGTCAGTGTAATTCCCTGAGCAGACACCTTGAAATGGACAACAGTTGAGATAGGAGATGGATCTTGCATCAGCGTCAGGCTCAAAGCTTTCTGTATTGCCTGGTATCCTGTGAGGGACTCCATCTCTACTGAATTCAGGTACCAGACATTACAAGCTGTAATGAAAGAGGAGAAAGATTTGGAGAGGTCATAGGCCTTTTACTCTCCCTTTGGTTTTAATAACTTTATATCAAAGTCAATGACTATATTTATTATTATCCATAGATATCCTGAAATTTAAATAAATACGAGACAACACCAGGGAGTACACTTGTAGGTAGTACTGGAACAAAGGCATTCCTGAAAGAATGGGGATATTTTGCTTTTAAGTTCAAATACATCAGTTAGTAAGAAAATACACATTTGCAGCATACATTCACACGTTCTACAGTTTCAAATATTTAAACTATATTCAAAGGAAACCATTCACTTGATTGGCAAGACAAGAATGTTTTCACACCAGAAAGAGCTGAGGGTTATTCCAAAGTTCATTTCTCTTTAATTCTCATTAATAGTGTTATGTATGTTTAATGATTTCAGAGCAAGTAAAACAATTTCCATACTGATAAAAATTACTGACACACATTTTGAGGCCTTTTCTTTACTTCAGCATGCACTTACTTCTAAAAGTACTATTCCTCTTCTAGAGATACTAGCAACTTCTGAAATATCTCTATAAAATAGATGCTCACTGGTTTCTAAGGTTATCAAACAGTTACTTTTTTACATGGTTTTGTATCAAATCTGCAGTGAGCACTAGGAAAGTATGTATTAATATTATATAGCATTATAGAGTAGTACTGTACTACTCTATAATACTACATAGTACAGTGGCATCTAAAATATGGACTATTATATGGTATTAACAGAATTATTCACATGCTCTACTATGGAACTGTGGTATAAAGTCAAATTTACAAACAAATTAAGAACAAGCAAGAACGATTATGCACATCCATAGCTAAACACCAGCACCAAGAGATTTTGTGTTTGGTAAAAACACTTGTGTAGGTATCCAGGACAAAATTTACAACTCTGTCAGTTGACACATACAAATTACCACGGTTACATTTCATTTGTTTAGCAGTTTCATTTGGCTTGCCAACATTACTATGAAAGCAAAGATTAAAGTAAATCTAACAGTTTATCTTTTTATTTAGCTATTCTGTAATCTGTCTTAAGATTTCTCCTATCACTATCTACAAAAGATAAATCTAACAGTTTATCTTTTTATTTAGCTATTCTGTAATCTGTCTTAAGATTTCTCCTATCACTATCTACATAAAATTATAGAGCTAGACACTGGCACTTTCAAAACAACCAGGTAATCATACAGTTAAAAAGTGCATAAGCCTAAGTTTGACTCCAGCATAATGATCAACCCAGTAACTTCAAGCTCTGGAGTCCATCAGTGAAAGAAGGGATCCTGAGATTTCATTTATCTGATTTGCAAGTGCAAAATTTCAAAAATATATTTTTGCATTGCTGTGAAAATTTCAACTTTTGCTTGAATCAGTTAAATTCACACAGAGAGGATTTAAGATGATGAGTAGCAACCCAAAACTGTAATGAACATTCCAAACCATAAGCTCTCTTCTTCTCCCCTCATTACTGTGTATGGTCGCTATAGATCTAAAGCTCTTCACATCCTGTGTGTCTTTCCCCAAAACAGGAAGTTTCCCTTCTTTCACAGCCACACACATCAGAGTCCCTTCCTCTTCACACAGTGCATTGCTGTCAACAGACGGTTTTCAGGTTTTGTTTCTAAATGAAATTTCCAAGCATTTTATCTAGACTGCCCTCATAGTGATACTCCAAACAGAAGTTACCCAATACAGGGTATCCTTTGCTTCTGTACCACAGAAAATAATAAATGGAAACTTACGGAAGTGTTGCAAAGTGAAAACATGTCAGCTAAAAAAAGGAGAGGAAAGGTAATGAGAAACATAGAAAGATTTGTCATTAAATAACATCATGCACGGCCTGACAAGGTATCGAGAACAGTAATCCTGGAGAAACCATGCTCCAAGCTACAACAAAAGGAAGACCTTTTTTTTCAATGCAGCTGCCCTGCACTGTTGCTGCTTTTGTCTTTCACACGTGACATTTTGGAGCACATCTGTGCCACCAGCAACAGCTTAACCATGTTGCTTTTAGACTGGGAATGTCTTTTGTTCAGAATGCTTAGTTTCTTGACTGTATCAGTGTAAAGAGAATTAAGAACCGCAATTTATTTGAACAGAAAGTTTTGTTGCTGAACAGGAAGATTAATAAAGCAAGCTGTATTCTAGGGAAAAGCCTCTTATCTGTATGGTTTCCAGTCGTCAACTGTCAGTGTCTAAGAAGCAAAGGATTTCTAGTCAGCTTCTGCACTTAGAACCTGGAAATGCTCATTAGGTTTTTCAGGGAGCTATAAAAAACACTTTTTTTTTTTGCTTGTGGAGTGAGAGAAGTGTGGGTATAGAAGGGCAGGGAGAAAGTATATCTGCTTTAAAGTTTTCTTTAAAAGGACTCCATTTACATGTTTTGAATCTGCACTCCAGTGTTGAACTCCACAACTTGAATGCTTCTGTGACTGGAAAGGCACCCCTGATGTATCAAGGCAGAAAAAAAATCAAAACTCTGAGAACCTCTCATAGCAAATTTATCTATTTGGGTTCCAAATCCTTGTTTAAAACAACAAAAACATCAAAACAGGTTAAAACCAAATGTACTAAGTACCCTGAATGATCCATGATACGAAAGCTCCCATAAAGACTTATCTGACTACTGCCCCAGCTGAAGAAATAGATCTTTTTCTTTGAAAAGCATTGTCTGAGCAAGGAGAAACCAATATTTCTTGGAAGATAATATATGCCCCTTTTGATAGCTTTTCTAAGAAGTAAAGCTCTTAAAAAATTGATTCTCTGTTTTTTTTCCCTGTGGGCCACAACAAACACCAACTAGCAAGCTAATACATGCTCACTCGCAGCACAGCCTCACAAAGATTTGCCATTGCCTCAGCCATGCATGCCTGCTCAATTACAGCACTCAAAGTGGTGCTTCAAATATTGAAGTCAAAGCAGATTGGATTGCTGCACAAGCAAAGAGCAACACTGTCTCCAGAGCTGGCCAGTTTGACAACTGCCCCTTCAAAAGCACTCTAAAAATGCGTGAGGGCAATGAGGCAGCATTCTTAGAAACACATGCTTTGCCACAACACTCACTTGTGGATCCAGTGGGGTAGGCTAAACTCAAAAGAAAAGGGCAAATGTAGTGTATTCCTGTGCTCTAATGGCACTAATTGGGTGGCTTCTGGGGAGAATGCAGAGCAACCTGAAAATGAGGGACCACTGCAGGACATTGGCAGGATCCCCTGGACATGCCCACTATACAGTAGAGTAACACGGTTGGTGGCATTTCTAAAGACAACTTAGATTGTGCAGGAGTACTTGAGGCATTGTCCAATACGGTGAGTTAGAATGTCACCACACTTTTTCAGACAGGCTGTTTAACTAGTTCTCTGGATCAGCTGCACACTAACAAAGCAGATAAGAAGCAGAGCACACCTCTACACAGCTCTTGCAAACACCCCAGTTTGAGAGCCATACAGAGCCATGGTAACAGTGCATGGCATCACATAATTTGAACATACTCTGGTCATGGTTCTTCTGTCACATCAAATCAGTGGTAACACAATTCAACTTGCCAGAATGGGTGCTGCACTATGCGTAAGAATCCATAAAAGCATCCAGTGGAAAAGACACATGACATTTCCTAAGAACATGCAGCAACAAGTGAAGTGAACCGTTCTTTAATATTTTTTTCAGATTGATGCAACAGTAAGCATTTTGCAGTGGTATTGTTAACCCCTATGATAAGAACTTAACCCTAACTGAACACCTTCCTTAGTTGGCTTTTGCAGACCTCACACATAGTTCTTGAACCTCTGCAACCATAGACTGAAAACATCCCCTCAAAGTTTATCAGTTATGAAAGCAATGTCCTGCTTAAAAATTGCCATGCTTGAAGTAACCTAGGTACACCTCATATTCTCACAAGACACATGATGGGAAATGAAACAAGAATGTAGGAGCTGGCTGCAGAAAATGGGAAAAACTTGGTACATATCCTCACAATGCCCTTTACGCTTCTACCCAGCACAATAAATTTAACTGCTACCTTTACATGTCCTTTAATCCAGTCTAAGCTTCAGCTTCTCCCAACCTGTAAGATACAAACTTTGGTAACAATCAAATACAAGGATAAAAGTTTAACAGACCTGCACCCTGTTTGAGAAGCTCCGCAGCTGAGTTTGCAGCAGTTTGTGGAGAAGTTTCTACTATCTCCTCCAAGGGATCTGCAAACAGAAAACACTGTCCATGTCTTGTATGGATTTAAATCAACAAATCAAAGTTCACAGTCATGTATGAGCTGTTACACTTATAACTGTGATCTCATCTATTGAACAACTCTTGGCCAGAAACATAAAACCACCTTTTAGCTGCATTTATAATCATCTATGTAGGTTTTGTGCTGCATCAGGGGTATTTTTGCCTTGAGCACTGCAAGCAGGATGCTTAACTTTTATTTCCTGAGAATAAAAGACATTACACAGGCATATGCTCTAGGGACTCACATGATTACACATTAAGACAATACTAATAGCTGTATTCCCTCCCTACAGCCAAAAATACCTTGACTAGTGTGATTTTAATGACATCATTTGATTTGTATAATTTACAGTAATTTATACAAAAAGACTCTGTGTTACCATGACAAAATCAATTAATTATATTTTGATTCAGATGATGACAACAAAACCTTCTTAAGTTGAAAAAAAACCATCTGAACCATTAAGACAGCAGTGGAACGTTTCCTCCCAAATGACTGTTAAAAGTAGTAACAAAACCATCCACCAAAATGTTATTTCAGGTATATAAATGCATGTAAAAAAATCTCAGTTACTGCTGCATTTAGCATGATGCATGCTGTCTTTGAATATAATCAAATGAGGAAGAGAGCCATAATACAGTTTATGACACCACTCATATGGTTAGTTACAGTTATCCAAACATTTTAAATACTCCAGGCACTGTATCCTGCATTAACTACAGAAAATCATCTTAAAATGCACAATCAAATTGGATTAAAAAATAAAACAAAAAAATTTCACTGTGGTATGCTTATTCAAGACAAGGCAAATCTTCCAGATCTGTACCTCTGGAAGAACAGAGTAATTCTTCCATCTTATGTGAGGGGGATAAAGAGAACAAGCCAGCCTCCACACTGTTTTGCTATATAAATGCATGAGATCTCTTGTCATATCTACTAGAGCATTTTTCTGTGCTAAAATGCACTAATGCACTTGCATAAATCAAATACTATTTTTGTATATTAACATGTGGTCTATGACAAAAGTTTAAAGGGTTCAAAAATTCTTTAAAGCTATAAACCACAAGAACATTTAATATTTCAATAATGTGTCTGGGGCTAACTTCATGTGGGAGAATATAAGACAACTGAATTACTGGACAAGCATGAGCATTCGTTTTTGTCTTCAGAGTGGTTTATGAAATCATTATAAGCAAAATTAGAATCATAATCCTGTGAAGCAACATAGGCTTTTTGATCATTTTGAACAATATTTGAACCTGTGCAAGTTGCTACACTCTTCCTGCCAGTGTCACACTCAGGGCACCATCTACTCTTTACCTACTTGTCCTTTTGCTATCCAGACCTGAATGAGTGGTTAAATCTAACCATACACTGGCATAACGCCATGTCTAGGAAGGACATCTGTCTTCCTACATGGTAAATTACTGCATTATTTCCATGATGAATATATGCTTATGACTGGAATATCACAGTACCAGTATGCTCACAACCACACTTTGGATAAGGGTCATCACCAATACTGAAGACAACACCACAGCTTCCTCCTCGGTGAGTTTCTGCTTAGATCTTCACTTGTGACACCATGACCTGCCTTCAGACACTGACACTTTGAAGCAAAACTTGGCTGGGAATATCTCTTCTGTACTTCAACAAGCATACCTCTGTCTGGGATGAGGAGCTTGCAGGGCAATGCCAGCGGAGTGATGGAATGCTGATACACTAGAGCTGTCAAACTCCCTGTGGTCAGAAAAGTAACAAGACACGCACAGTTAACTTGGTAGGCAACAAGAATGCTTAAGTTATGAATGCTTAATGCTCTCAAGTATTTTATAGACTAAGAGCCCCCTCTGCTTCACTTTAATAATCTCTTGGGACCTAAGCCAAGATCTTCTTGAACTCAGTAATCACAATTGTATGTTCCCTTTCCTTCCCTCTTATACACACTGCTTAGATCCTGACCTAAATGTCTGTACTTCAAATGAAGAAAGCACAAAAATTACAAAATCAGTAATATATACAAGTCAGTAAATTTTTTTCAACGCTCTTAGCTTCTGCTACATTAAATGTAGTAAATTCTTACGAAGGTGGCAAGAGCACATGAGGTCACTTGTGCAACATGATGAGGTTAAAAAAAAAGCAAGTTCTACCTCTTAGCCACCTTAGTCTTCATCATCTAGTGTTCTGTCTACACACGCCTCTACTTTCTAATTCTGAAAGTACAAAAGATAGTCCAGGTAAAACCTCTTCCATTTAAGGCAGCAGTGATGTACATAGAATTCTCTATTAAATGATTTTTTTTTTTCTTTTCAAAGTCACTCTTGCAATTTGGTCTTGGCTTAACTGAAGTAATTAAATATTAGTTACCTTTGATATTAGCATGTCAGACTATAAGGAGTGAGAGGAAGGCATTCAATCCCATTTACTAACAAGCAGCAAACATTATAATCATGTGCTGGAGAAAAAATCCCAGTTCAACCAAAACTAACTGCATCTTTACAGTCCATCAAAACTTTATTTGAAACAGAGAGATGACCCAATTCTACAAGAGTCTTATAGAAATGCAAAGACTGATCGATACTATTAGCGCTTCATGATCCTACCATAAACGTTTAATAGTGCCTGTTCACCTACTCTGTGAACCAGTTTTGTGTCCTGGGTTACAATGTGGGGTGTAAACAAGCTATTTATTCTACTCCCATCTACATAACTCTTGATGAAGTGTTAACAGTGGGTCGTTTTTAACAGCTGCCCAGTGTGCACCCAACCCTTCAGACTGGATGTTAGATAAGGGAGAAGAGGCAAACCCTGCAAGGCACAAGGGTCTTCACAATTAACTAAGGCACGGTAACTACACACATCCTGAGGGGGTCATCTCTGCTCAGGGGCCATCGTGGAACTCAATGGCCCTAGCAAGAATAGATGACTGCAATGACTCAAGAGTATTACACCATTCCACTATGAAATTCCCCACCCGAGGGAGGTACCACCTGAACCTGACTGTTTATCATCTGGGGCTTTGGGGACTTTGGTGGCACCACCACCATTGCTCAACAGACCCAGAGGAGGACTAGACCTTTCACAGGACCATGGCTTTCAACAAGACTGCAATCATCACTTCAACAGGACTGCAACCACTGCTTAATCAGACTGCAACCACCACCCTGACCAACAGGGTGTCCAACTGTACTCTGACTCAGTGACTTTAAGCCAGTTTTTCTGTATCACTGCATTTTTTTATTAAATTGTAACTCTGACCTGCTCTCAAGGTATTTGTGTTCATCTCTCACTGTGGTTTATTTTCAAACCAGCACAGGCTGTACAAACTGAAAGACTAGGAGATGTTCACACTAAATGACTAGTAGGACTACATAGGTGCCTAAACAGGAACTTCAAGATTGAGGTAGGAATGGACTAAAAGTTCTCATTTAAGGTAAGTCTCATGCCAAATATTGATAAACATCAGTCCACCTTTATTTTAAATGTGACTTTATTTCACATCTGTTAATTTTATGGTAGATGACCCTTTCACAGGTGTATATATGGTGTGGTATATGTGACAAGGCCTGTAACAGGGGGTGGGAGGGCTCCAGGATGACCTCTGGGTAAAGTTCAGGGGAGCTTTTCATGCCAAAGACAGCCCATTCCAGAAGACCCACTGCAGGGCACCTATGGAAAAAAGGCTGGGTGAGACACAGCAGAGAGAATGCCATGGACAGAGGAGGAGGAGGAGGAGAAGGAGATGCTCTGGGTATCCAAGTTGCCATCCCCCACCCTGTAGCCCCTGGAGGACCTCATATTGGAAGAGATGGGACATTTTCTGTGGTCAATGGAGAACACATGCTCAAACAGGTTTTTTTTTTCTTTTCTGCAGGATGGAAGCCTACAAGGAAAGCCCACATCCCAGGAAGGAAAAACTGTGAGAGGATGAAGCAGCAGAGGAACTGTTCTGTAAGGACCATATGCCCTCACACACACTGCAGTGGGCATGAGGAGTCTGGGAGGAAGCAGTGAAATTGAGCTTAGAAAAGGGGAAGGAAATGTGTTATTTAATACTTGTTTTTGTTTCTCGTGTTTAGGAAACTTCTCTGTCTCACTATCCATGAGCCATTCTGGCAGTCACTCTTGCACCACCTGAGCTGGTAACTCAAAGCCCCTGCATACCTACACACCCCACACTTACAGTCAGGTGTTTCCTCAGAAACTCAGCCCCAGGTTTCCCTTAGCAGAGTCTCAGACTTCAAGATCATTAAAACGATTTAATTCTAGTGCAACAACTCAATAACAAAATAACAGCTCAAACTGGGTGCCTCTGAGGAGAGATACCCTTACAATCAAAAGGCAGGAAAGTCTGGGGGTTGGCTGCTGCTGCTGAATTTCTTGAGTGCATACAGGGTCCCAGGCCCTTTGTTATGCAAAGAGTCAGCAGGTCATGGCCTCTTGCCTGGGACACCCATAGATCAATCTGCAGTTTGCACTTCCACATTGCAAACCCAGCTACCTTGACTAAATGTATCCCCCAAAATCTGACTGCCTGAATATTGATTTTAATTGGAAAAACATAATTTCCCCCAAGTTGAGTTTCTTTTGCCCTGTAACTGGTTAGCATCTTCCTGTTTTCATTTCAAGCCATAAGCTCTCCCATACTATTTTCCCCTCCTACCCCAAATGAGTGAAAAGAAAATGAGTCAACAGCTAGGTAGGTCTTTGGCTGTTTGCAATTACGGGTATTGTACTTCCATATTACATTAAATCATATTACATGTACATCATATTACATTAAATAATGTACTGACATCGCATAATGTACTTTGTGAATATCTCACTCTGGTGTCATTTTTAGTCACCTAATACGCAGCATAAATATAACACAGGACAAAAGGTCCTGAATCAATTAGGATTATAAGAGTGATTTAGCTCAGCTTCCTGCAGCTACATTGGTAGTGGTATACAAGCTTGACTGTTTGAAGCTTGGTCATGTGCATCTATGCTAGAGTGCCCTGCACATCTGCTTAAGGCAAATGTGTAAAAGGCTCCTGGAACCTTGGAATGGGTTCCTACAGAAGTCATCAGGACTCAAAGTAGTCTCTCATTTGTATTCCATCCAAGTCAGCACTGGCAAATGCCAACTCTTTCCATCTTCTCAGTCCCTGTGATGCACAGTACTCACCAAAATATGGTTCATTCAGGCATCCTTTCAAGCGTACTCCCTTCTGAGTACATTCAATCAGAAAATGCCTTACAAGTTCATTTGACGAATCTCCAACTGTGTTGAAAAAGAAAGCTCATAAAGAGAAGCAATTAACAGATAATTAACAGACAACTCTCACAAACTACGTCTTTATGAAGCAGTTTTTCCACATTACTACCAAATGTTTTATATGCAAAATGCAAAGAATACAATTAGACTTACTCTGCAAGTTACAAGATGTATTTAAAAGGTCGTTTTTCAAAAAACAAATAAGCAAACAGCTCACTTTAGATAGCCGAGGAAATGGTTTTATATACTCAAGTGACTGACATCCAGATATACACTGGTGTTCAAAAATGTCCAAATATGGTCCCAGCAACAGACAGGAACAGAAATTTGGAAAATGAATGGTTAGAAATTTTGATGCACTTGCCCATTAAAAGAACTTGTATCCAAAGTGACAAGAAAGAAAAGTATGAAAAAATATTCCCATTTCCAGTGATATTTCTGTTCACAGAAGTTCCCCAGATTAAAAGAAGAGTAGATTAAGCTACACAAAAGTAATGATGGCAATTCTCTCAGTGCATTTTTACGTTTCCAAGTGTCTGCAGTTTTATGCTATGTCTCTGCTCCTGAAAACAAACATTTACATGAAGCACTAGAGTTTCTCTAGATTTTTAAGACCATTTTAATCTCAGGAATCTAAGACAAACCAAAACTGTAGAGTTGGATGAAAAGAGGAGATCCAAAGTCCAAGAGACATGTAAAAATTCCCTTGAGATTTAACATTCTTTTAAACATGTACATATATAGGCAGACATATAATTAGGACAAATATTTCTTGGAAGATGGATTGACAGTATTTCATACCTACTACAAAACTAATCTTTCTCCAAATAGTCAAAAGGTTATTTCATACCAACAGGACAAAGCTATCAAACCATTCTAACCTTAACAAAAGAGCAACAAACAGGTGTACTCTTTGATCTAGCAGGAAACACCTCAAGGGTTGACTTTCAGGCCAATAGAGATGAATGCATTAATATGGGCAGCAAAAACTTCTTCACAAGCAAATATTGCACAGATAGCTTTTTCAAACAGCTTACTGTTTGCTGTTATGCTCTCACCAAATTAAAAATAAATTACTACTAGATATGTGGGGAGGAGAAGCCTGGAACAAGAAACACTACAGGAAACAGAACCAATCTGTGCCTTCTAGGATTAAACAGGGGAAACCAGAAAAGCCAAGCATCATGAAGTGAGAAGTGGAAGAATGCTAGTCTTACTACTACTAACATAAACTGTCTCTTAAAGCCTGGCAGAGTGTGAGCTTTCATGTCTTCCTGGACTTCACTAATGAGAAAAGACTACTAGAAACACCTTACAAGCCACTTTCAAGTTGCCTCCTAGTTGTTGCTATCACCACCCCAGTACACCTACACTGACTACATTATATAAGTCATTGGAGTGGTTCTGCTGATGTTTATTGGCAACAAAACGGACTACATGGCAAGTTGATATTAAAAATTTTTGTTATTTAGAAATGTTATTTTTATTTTATTTTATACCAAAATGATATTTTGTTATTTAAAAATGTTTCAAGACACCAGATTAAAAGAGATTCAAAGTGTTACTGTAATAGAGGTGAACTGCTAACATTGCCACTGAGTAAGCAAATCCAAATCAACAGCCAAACAAAAAAAACAAACCAAAACAGCCAAAACCATACTTCCATAAAAACAGCACTAAGAATAAATGCTTTCCGGTACTCTTAATTGCCTACCTCACCAGTAATGATGTACTAATGAAACATAATAATCTTTGTAAAAGAAAAACAGCAGCAACAAAAACCACTCCACTAACCTTGCAGTAGTACAAATGGTACCAAGAACACTACAGATATTGGCTGCTGAGTTTCCATACACCAATTAATGATTTCTGCATGTTCTTCTCACTTTATGTTTCACAACCATCAGGCACGAGCTATATATGGAGGCACTAGAGCTGACAGAGTAGATATATAAATCACCACTTCTTTTAAACAATTATCCTTAGGAATCTCTTCAGATTTATATCTGAAATAGAACTGTCTCAAAACAAAACTTTGGGATCAAAAAATATTCAGCCCTCCAGCCGAGTGATAACTTTACATTGTAGCCTGTGAATCAAATGCAAACTTCTGACTGCTAAGGAAGACCAATTGCTGAGATGACACTGATTTTCATTAGGTTGATGAGGTACAACACATGCACAGCCACAACAGAAGTCATGGTGAAATCATATAATATAACAGGCATCGTATCCAATCTCATTTAACAACATATCAAATGTAACCTGCAATTCAAGTTGCACTTATGAGAAGAGGTGATGATTCTAACAGATTGCTACCCACCAATAAGGACTATCTACTATGTACAGCTTTTTTAATAACACATAGAAGTACCTTTCTTTAACTGTAGCACAGATGGAGGTGGTGTGGCAACTTTCATTGCTAGCCCATAGGCTCCCCGGAAAGAATGACTGTCTCGAACAATGAAAGACCCAGGTTCCTTTTCCTTGAGAACAGCAATGGCTGCAAGGGATTGCAGGAATGAGACATAGAAACAGTTCAAGCACCATGCACACACTCAAAAAGTACAGAAGTACAAAGGTAGTGTGAATGAGACACCAGAAGAAGTAAGATCTTTTTCTCTATCTGCATTGCTGTACAACAAAACACAATCAAAGCATATTTGGGGGACCTGAGCAGAAATACCTTGTCCAAATCTCACAGATACTTACTTTAAAAGAAGCCTGAAGTACAGAACCCTGATTTTTATTTGTTTTTAAACTAAGATGAGTGCTCAGGTCCCACCAGAATTCCTACAACCAGTGCAAGAGCAAGTCTACTTCTGCTTAGATTTTGTCAATTTGTTAAAAGACTGCATAGCTCTCTGTAATTTCCACACTGAGTAGACAGCACTGTTTTTCACTTCCCATTCAGCCTCAACAGGCAGGGCAGATTCATTTTCATCTACCACTAAGTTTCTGTCCCTGCACAGCTACCTTACTGCCTCAGGAGTTTTAAAGCAAAGGAAGGAATGTAAGTGTATATTCTGCTCTTTGAAGTATTTTTCATCTGTATTTTGGGATCTCTTCTGCAAGTGCAATATGAAGTCCTCTCCAAGAGGGAACACTTGCAGGGAAATTGCTGCTACTTTGCACAAGTCAGTTGCAGACTTTGAAATCAAGTAGGCCAAAATTTTAAACTTACTTTGAAAACAGACAAAAAGTTAATCTAATGACTGATCTTAATAAAATCTTTGCACTTTGCTTTCTTTCCTCCCCCATAAAAGTTTAAGAAATACACATGTACACCAGTATACTTTGTTTCTAGAATTTCCAACCATCAGCATGCCTTCAGAGAAACCCTAGAAAGAGCCCAAATTTGATGCTGGACTCCTTAATTGACTGTTCATACAGAACATGGATATTATGCATATGGGGCACAAAGGCCTATTTTGCAAGGCCTGAGCAATGTTTACATAGCAAAGGCTCATTTAATGAAAAAGAGGGAAGTAAAAAAATCAGGAAAATGCAGACATAATTATCTCTTCTGTCAAAGCAAGTAAAGCAAACATGTATGCATTCTATTATCTTCATCTGTCAGATGGCAAAGGAAAGAACCTTTTTTCACAACAATATGTCTTCTTTTGAGAGGATAAGGATGAATACACAAACCCCTGCAATTAAGCAGTACATAACACTTCTAAATACAAAGGGATACAGTAATAATTTGTCACAGGAGCAGTCCATTAAACACAGGGGAAAAAAGATCAAAAAATCAGCAAGAATACCTTAAAACATTTTTTAAATGAAGTTTTACTTCAAGGATGAAAAGAGGCATATTTAAAGGTTGGGAAGACTGTTGTTTCATTTGTTCAAGCAGTTAGGTTTTAAATTGCTTTATAACTACGTCCCTCACTGGACGCATATCATGTGAGGTATTTTTCTGCATATTTAAAGACTCAGTTTTCATTATGGGTGGTCAGTGGATAACACAAAGGGGACTGCAGTGAAAGGAACAGCAAAGTATCATCCAAAAATGAATTAATGTTCTGTTTCCTATGATCTTTATTCCACTGGCATCCTATTTACCACTACAAAAGAACATCCTCACCATCTGAGAATGTAATAATTAGACAAACGTAGCAATTCATCATTTGCCAATAGCTGAAGTTCACACTATTTTGGTTTAGTATGAATATCCTTCTCAATGTAGAATTAGTTAGTAATTTTTTCTTTTTGACAACCACATTTTAAAAAACCCCAGCTTAAAATCCTGCCTTATCTCATTAATCACAATTCACTATAGCTGACTATTACAGTATAAACACAAGCACAGTCAGGCCAATTGCATTTGGAAAGCAGTGTCAGAGACTGAAATGTTATAGTTTCATGGCTGAAACACTATTATAAAGGACTTTTGCCCATTAGGGCAAAAGTGTGTAACGAAGCTGCAGCAACAAAGCTGCACCACCAAAGCCCACCCCACCCTGAATGGACCTCCTGACTGAAACCCTGAACTGTGAGTTAAACCACCCAAAAGAGCTTGAGATAAGATAGAAGTGACATTGTTTTTCAATCATCTCAGGTTTGAGAAGAAATGGGTAAGGCTGGGGGAGAAGGACACATTCACAGAAGAGCCAAGCTCAGCAGCTGTCCTGAAAATCATCCCCAGCTGGCTTCAGGGTGGAGGCCGCAGCCCACAGGCTTAGCTGCAGCCAGCTTTGCACAGACTCCTCCCCAACCAAGGGCGGAGGAAGATAGTTTTGGGTATATGTCATGACCTCTGGTCAGACGCAGAGAACATCCATCCTCCATTACACAAACTGCCTCAGTTCTAAAACCCCCCACTCTGGGAAAGCCACATCCACAGGACACGCACGTGAGGGGCAGCTGAGGAAGTGTCATAATCCAACAAAGATCCCTAAAGCACTCCCCAGACTCATTCCTGAGGCCCTGCACCACAGCACTATACATGAAGCAAAATGATGCAACTGATTCAGAGTCTTGCAAGAGAGAGTCCCCCTTCAAGGGAGGTACCTGGGCCCAACTTGTATTAATCCTGGGACCCACAGAGGGATGATATATTTCTACTTAGTCTGCTCCTGTCACTCTTCCTGTCCCCCCCAATCTCTTTTTCTATTTCTTTGTCTTTCTCTCTCATTTACTGTTAAATAAAATATATCAATTTTTTGGTATCAACATTTAACCTTGTCTGGGTTTTAGTATCGTTTCACAGAATATTCAAACCTGAAGTTTCTATCCCGAATCCACAGAGAGCTCACTTTGCTCCTCTATGATTAGTGGATTGTAACAAGCACCCAGCATGCTTATGTATGTACTGTTGTAGGGACAGTGTGTAAGTTCATAGAATCATGGAAGAATGGCCTGGATTGGAATGAACCTGTAAGATCATCTACTTTCAATGCTTCTGTCATGAACAGAGACAACTTTCATTACACCAGAGCCATATCCAGCCTGGTCTTGAACATTTCCATGGATGGAGGGCATCCCACAGCTGCTCTGGGCAGTCTCTTACAGTGCCTCACCACCATCACAGTAAAGAATTTTTTTCTAATATTTAATCTAAACCTACTTTCAGTCTGAAACCATTTCACCTTGCCCTGTCACCACTACATGTTCTTCTAAAAAGTCCCTCTCCATCTTTCTTGTAGGCTCCACTCAGGTAGTGGAAGGCTGCAATTATAAGTCATTCCAAAGCTTTTCCTTCTCCAGATTGAAAAATCTCAATCCTCTCAGCCTTTCCTCATAGGAAACATGCTTCATCCCTCTAATCAACTTTGTGGCCCTCATCTGCATTCGCTCCAACAGGTCTGTCTATGTCTTTCCTGTATGCCAGATGCAGTACCCCAGGTGCTCCTAAGTATTAATTTTCACATAGATAATAAAAGATTTCTTCACTTCACTGAATAATACATCTATATATAAAAGCACTGTATCTGCATCATACATCATAAAGATGTTGTTCCATGGTAGTGACCTTAAAGAAATAATGCATGTCGCTTGACATTGAAATTCAGGCTACAAAATGACTGGTGGGTGAGGATGCCTTTGTGGTGACCTAGCTAATGAATTATTCTGAGATCATGTCAAAACAGCACACTTACACTCAAAAGGTTTCAGAGAGCAGACAGCCATTTGGCGTTGCTTCATGCATATCTGCCATTCGAATATCTGCAGCTTCACACAAAGAGCATTTGCAGCAGCCACCACAGACAGATCTATATTACTTCATAGTTAGTTCAATTAGGTTAATAATTTGTTTGATTAACTAAAAATTTTTCAGGACTATTTGACTGCCCTTCACATTCAAATTCAGCTTTTCAACAAATGAAACAAGAGGAGTTGTCTATGGCCCTTCTAGATTTTATATTTCTTTTAGAGATCAGGTATGTATCTAAAATCAAGACTTTACCAACTAGCTTTTCTATGAATGGATATGTCAGAATATTTATCAATTTATATACCTTGTTCTCTTGAAATATCTGGCTTATACCAGAACTTGGATGTGTCCTGAACAAATTTTACGGTCACATGTTTATCAGCTGCATTTTCTGTGAAATAAAAGGGGAAAAAGTCAAGAATTTTTTTAAATACAAAAGTGTTTCACTTTTCTTTCCAACTTCCAATCACCATTATTACTCACTCAAAAAACTCATCATTAGGACAGTTCAGAGAAACTGAGATGTTTAAAATCAGCAAATATAACAACATACACTAAGATTCTGAAAGCATGTTTGATGTTTCATTTTGCAAAATCCTAAAATATTAAAACCTTTTAGTTATAAAGCTGCATTAAACACAAATTTCTCAACAGGGCCCAATGAACACATATCTACATCTTTTACTTTTCTTGGCAAAACTCTAAAAGGTACAGAGACAAGCCAGCCCTTTTTCAAAGAAATTGAACTCAACACTGGTCCATTGTAATCTGACAGCTGAAAAGGTAGGCTGACCAATGGCTGGCTTCTAGGAAGCAGAGGAAGAAATCTGAAGCCTTGTTTCCTGAATAATGCATCCAAAGACACTGAACTGGCACCATTTACTGCAAACATTCAAGTCCTCTGTGACATTTTCATTCCATTACTTTTTTTTCCCCTCTCCACTTTTAAAACTCCCACAATTCTTTTTATAAACTCATATAAAATCCAATGTATTTTGCATTTCTCTGATACAGAACCTACCTGGCACTGGAGAAGGGCTCAACATTTTTGAGAAATCTGGGAGGACATTTGGGAAAGGAATGCTGATTGTGCTTCCACTGTGAGGGCTAGAGAAGCCACTTGAAGAAGGTGACACAGAGCAAAAGGAACATTCTCCTTCAGAGGACCTCTTCTTCTCCGGAAGAGGTGGTTGAGCATGTAGGTTCCCTCCATGGTGATGCAGAACTGCACTGTTCTGGCTGTTGTGTCCAGAGGCCACTGTAAGGAAGTTTTGTGTCAAAAAATCATTGTCATCAGCACTTGCCACTGATGAGCTCAGCGTTTTTGATGTGCTAGCATTGGCTATGCAAACAGCTTGTGTCTCCTCTTGGGGGGAGCTACTGTTGATGGTACCAGCACTGTAGCTCAGGCAGGCATGTGCACTGCTGCTGATATCATGTTCTTTGTGTGGCTTTGCTGGTGAACTCTCCAGGTTGCTCAGGGTGACAACTTGCATTCCTGGAGTTTGCAAATGAGTCAGGAGAGAGATATCCTGCACAGCACTTGAAAATTCAGAGGGCACAAGGTAACCTCCTGGCTGCCTGGTGTTTCCCACTGAAAACTGGGTTGACAGGGGAGCTTTAGAGCTGTTTTCAAGCCAAGGATATTCTGCTGCAGAAGAGCTGTCAAAAAAAAAAAAAAAAAGCCAAAAATTGAACACAAAAACAAAACACCAGCCACATAATTCCCTTAAAATGTTGTTGTACAATCTGTACTTCAGTGGTCATTGAAAGAAATGAAACACCACACGCAGAACAAAAAAATCTCAGGGTGCTCATTGAAAACATACTGGACCAGGTAACGCAGCTAGATCAAGGGATTCCAACCTTATCCTGATCAGTATCTTCTTCAATGTACATCATTATGCTCTGTCTTATCTCACCCTCCACCTAGCCATCTTGATGGGACAGTTTCTGAGTTTGTACAGTAAGCCAATCCATGAAATTAATGACAGCTAAAAATACTTCTCCCTGTTTGACGGGTTTAGTTTTAATATGAATCAGTGCTACCTGAAAAATAACAATAGGAGGCAACAATTTCTTATGCCAAAGCTGCATAGAGGTAGAGGTTTATGGAAGAAACATGACACGGCCATACCGGCTCTTACATGCAGAGTGTCTTATGCTCACCAGAATAAAAATGAAAATAAATGGTTTGAGGAGGTGGTTATGCACCATCACACAACAAATCAGTAACTATGATAATGGTAAGAACACAGTTCACAAGGAATAAGTTGCAGACCAGATCTATTTCAATACAATTTATATTAAAAAAAAAAAAAAAGAAAGGAGGCAGGTCCAGTGGTTAATTTATTTGACAGTGGAAAAATTCTGATTTATAGAATTAAATATTTAAACAGTAAACGTTCTATTTTTCTACTGGGAAGCAATTCTATCTGTTCAAGTAAAAAAAAAAAAAAAAAAAAAAGTCCTTCCAAACAAAAGAAACTAAGCATCTGATAAAATAATTTGATAAAAGTTTTAGCTGTCTCCTTGCTTCTGAAAACAAAATGCCCTTAGGCTGTAGCTGGAAAATATTACTAATATTACCAAATACAGAGAGAACAAACTCATTGTGAAATGCAAAGAGAAAAAGATGACATAAGATATGTATCAAAAAGAAAGGATTTTTAATTAAAAGGGAGTTGTGGAAATGAATGTCATTAGATTTAAACAGCTCAAATTAGAAAGGCCATTAAAGAAATGGAAGGTAAGCAAATTGAAGGAGACATTGCTGCAAGAAAAAAAATCTCCTCTAGAGCTGTAGCTATCTTCTAGGTGAAATAAAAAAATTATAGAAAAAATATTCAGAAATAAGTGAACAAAATTTTCTAGATAAAGTCTGAAGTAGGAATGTAAACTTGATAATGACTGAAGTGCCTGATAAGCTTTTAATACATATCCACTTGTAATTGTTACACTGCCTCCTCTGCAGCAAATACCAACATATTTTGTTTGGTATTAAGGTTCACATTTGTAATCACAAAACCAAAACATTCTTTCACAGTCTCAGTACTGACTGAAAATGAAACCAATCAGATTGGAAGATAAATAAAAGATAAATAGGTGATGACATACTTGAAGTACTGACACTCTGACACTCCAACCAGAAGTATTCCAAAATACTTACTGTTAAAAAGGAGCAAAATAGCTAAAAACAAGAATAGGATAATCAGCCAGAAAGGAATGGTTTTTTGCAGAGTGATAGAGAAGGTAACTTCTTCAGGTCTAATGTACCACCTTGTCTACTGAGTAAATATAGCACACAGCTAACGACTGATCATGCATTGTTATGGTCTTCTGAACATTCTAACAGTAACTAGGCACTCCTTGTTTGTTTGCTGTTTCTTGCCATTTCTTAGCTTATGCTGTAAGCTCCTTTGGACAAGAACTACTTTATAAATTTATACTGTTCACACTATTGTCCAGAGCCCTACATGTTTACCATAATCTAATTGTAAAATAGTAAAATTTCTAAGCCTGCTGATCAGTTGAAAGGTAATCAGCTATACACTACCAAAACAAATCTACTGACATTTTTCTGACTAAAAACATATGTCTGCAGTGAGAAGAGTGCTCCCTTTCTCTCATATACAGCTTATTCCAATGTGAATTTTCATGACATAGCTTTAAGTTAAACATCAGAGACGCCAGTTAAGCACACAGAAAAATATATATGAGCTTATATATGAACTGTATTTATGTGCTAGCACAAATAACATAACTGAGCTATAAAATTCTATTTGTCTTCTCACTTATCTTCAAAGCTAATTGTGTCCCTCACACAAATGTAACACCTCTGTATGCATTAAAATCCATCCAATGGACTCCAACATTAAATGTAACAACCCACCTCAAAGCTCTTAGAAAATGGTCTGCAGTGAAGATGCGAGCATAATGTCTTGTCTGGGAACTATCATTATGAGAACTAAACAATAATGTAGGAGAATCTTTTCCTACCTTTCTGCCCCTAGGATAGGACTGCTATTTGCAACAGTACATGAAGATGCAAAACAGCGCTGAAAAGAGGGATCAGTCTGCATGTTGGCCCTCAGCAAAGAAGAGTTAGTGCCCACGGTGCCATCAGACATCACCACAGAGAGGTTAATGGCTTCCGTGTAACTTTGAGATTCTGCAGCAAAGAAAACACAGTAAAAGCAAATTTAAAAACAATATGCATTTTTATGAAGCTTGTACTGAAAAAAGTGTTCATAAAATAGTTTGGTTTTCTTTTAATAAGATTATAAAGAAGATTTTTTTGTTTGTGAAGTAGATATTATTTCACAAAATTATGTTGATTGCTGAAAACATCCAGCAGGTCAAATAGTAGAGGGTACAAGAGATTACAGAATCGCTACACTCAAACTGTTTGATCACTTCTCCAGAATACATTCTCTAGCCCTAAAGATGAGAATGGACTGTTTGTTCCAAGATGCTTTGCATTTCACAGTCCACAGTGCTAATCAGGTATGTCTAGTCAAGTGCACCATTTGCACTTAAAATACCAGTAGAAAACTGGGTGTCCTGGTCCCAGTCACTACAGAGTTAATTTTTGCAGTAGGCTGGAAGGTGGAGTTATTGTATACCACATCACATCATTGCTGGGGGTGGGGGGAAGGAAGTCTCTTCCATGGAGAAAGGGTCCCTTCTGGCTAAGGAAAGCAAGGCGGAGGGAACAGGTGGTGGTGGTGGTAGCAAGCTGGAGGGTCTCAGGGTGGGGCCCACTTGCTGAATGGGGCGGGGGACCTGCTGGATAAGGACACAGATGACACTGAGGTACAGCCTTCTTAATATCAGTCTTTACCAGTAGACAGGCCTTTGGGAACCTTGAGCCTCTGAGACCACAGGAAAAATCTGGATCAAAACATACCCACAGTAGAGGAGGACTAAGCAAAGGAGAACTAAAACAAGCTGAACATATTTGAGTCCACTGGGGACTGAGAGGTTGAACACATGAGAGCTGAGGGAGCTGGTTGATACCCTGCAAGACCATTCTCAATAATCTTTAAAAGGTCTCAATGACTGGGAGAGATTCTTAAGAACAAGAAGGGAGCAATTATCTCTCATTCCTCCAAGAATGAAGGATGATCCAGGGAATTGCAGGCTTGGTTAAGCTACCCGTCTCTGGAAAGGTGATGGAGCAACTAAACCTGGAAACCACTTCCAAACACATGGCAGAAAAAGGATTCAGAGTTGTCAGCATGAATTTACAAAGGGGGAATCAGGCATATCCACTGAGATAACTTTCTTCAGTAAACTGACTAGCTTAGTGGCCAAGGGAAAAGCAGTGGATGTTCTTTACTTTAGTATGGTTATCTTGGTCTTCCATAATATCCTCATAAACACATTGATAAAACAAGGGTTAGGTAAGTGGAAGTGAGATTTAATAAAAACTGCCTGAATATCTGGGCCCAGAGACTTGTGATCAGCTGCAGCAAGTCCACTAGAAGGCAAGTCATAGCAAGTCAACCCCAGGGCTGATACTAGGACCAGAAGTCTTCATTAACAACATTGATAATGGGATAAAGTTTCATCATCAAACTTTGCAGACAACAGAAAACTGTAATTGACAGACGAGTCATTGACAAACCAGATGGTTGTGGTGCTATTCAGACATGGGAGAAATGGGAAAAAAAGGAATCTTAAGTTCAACAACAAGAAATAGGAAATCTTAGGTTTCCTATTTAATCCAAGAAGAAAAGGAATCTTAAATTCAACAAGAAGAAATACAAACCCCTGCAACTGAGAACAAATAATCTGTGGCACTAGCACATGCTGGGGGCTGACTGGCTGGAGACAGTTCTGTGGAGAACGACTTGGTGGTTCTCATGGACAATGGGCTGACCATGAGCCAGCAATACAACTCCATGGCAAAAGTGGGCAACAGCATCTCGGCTAGCATCACAAAGTCCTGCCAGCAGGTCAGGGGAGGTGATCCTTCCTCCCTGCTTAGCATTAGAGGCCACATGTGAAGCTCTGTGCCTATTTATGGGCTCCTCAGCACATGAGAGACAGGGATTTGCTTGAACAAGTCCAGTAGAAGGTCACAAAGACACCATCACTGGGACTGAAGCATCTTTTATAGGAGCAGGGGCCGAGTCCCAGACAGCTGGGACTGTAGAGCCTGGAGAAAAGAAAGCTCAGGGGTATATTATCACTGTGTGCATAAACCTGATGTGAAGGCATGAAGGTGCCTTCTGCTCACAGGATGAGAAAAGAACACAACAAAAGGGGTTTAAAGTTTAGCAGCACAGAGCAGCACATGGTTTACCTGTTGTGCTGGTTTTGAGCAGGGTAGTTAACTTTCTTCACAGAGGCTGGTATGTGACTGTTTTGGATTTGTGCTTAACACAGTAATGATAATACAGAGATATTTTTGTTATTGCTGAGCAAGGCTTACACAGAGACAAGGCCTTTTCTGCTTTTCATACTGCCACACTGGCAAGGCAGCTGGAGATGCATGGGAGGTTGGGAGGAGGAGACAGCCAGGACAGGTGACCCCTACTGACCAGAGGGCTATTCCCGATCACATGATATCATGGTCAGTATACAAAATGGGGAGGAAGGAGGAGGGGAGGACATTTGGAGTGATGGTGTTTGTCTTCCTAAGTGACCATTACATGTGATAACGGGCTCTGCTCTCCTGGGAATAGCTGAACATCTGGCTGCTCATGGGAAGAAGTAAAGCAATTCCTTGTTTTGCATTGCTTTTGTGTATGGGGCTTTTACTTTCCCTCTTAAACTGCCTTCATCACAACCCATGAGTTTTCTATCTTTTACCCTTCCAATTCTCTCCCCAGTCCTAGGGGCTGGAGAGTGCCCAGCAACTGCATTGGGCTTGGCAGCTGGCTGGGTTTAAATCATGACACCTGTGCAGCTACAGTTTTCAGGTGTAACTGTCCACACCACACAGACAAAGAAGCAAAACAACTGTAACCTATATTTCCTAAAAGCCTGCAAACACCACCAGAGTAACTGGTTTCTAAACTCACAGAAATACGAAGTATGTTCAACTTAATTATACTGCACATAAATACTACAGGACATAATTAAAACAGATGCATTTAGATGAGGAATAATGTGGATGCTATTACTGCAGAGCTTTACACAGGAACAGTTTCACCCCGTTTTTCAGAAGTACGCTTAAATAACCTGTCAGGCTCTAATGAAGATTACATTTAATTATTCTGTATTAGTATTAAAAAGTCAACACCTATTCACATTGCTCCAGGCTCAACTACACCGTTTTCCATGACAGAAGACTATAATACTACAAATGCCCATTGCATCTGAATAGCTTCATTCACCTGAATAGTCCTACTGACCTCAACACTGGCAGGACTGAAACCCAGTAAGACAATCACAGATGAAATCTCTAATTACTGTCTCCTGAGTTTATATACTTCCAAAGAATCAAGGAGGGGGAAAAAAAGAACCCAAAACCAAGGAAGTTGGGGAATAATTCCACTCCTACAAAGAGTTAAGAGCACAGTAATCCATTTTTTTCCATAAGCAAATCTTCCTAATGTAAAAAGCCACTGAAAACAAGTCAAAGTGAATATTGTTTTCCCTTAATTCATTACAGAGCTTGGTTCTGCTATTACTTGAATGAGGAGTGTGCAAGGTACTTAAAAGATATGTCTAAGACAAGAAAATCTGCAAGTTAGTGCCCTGACTATAAACCATCTGAATTCATCACACAGCACACACTGAACAGAGCAAACATTAAATTAGATGAGGGAAACAGAAAACTGCCTTTTAACAGAAACTGTCTTTTAACCACACCATTACTTTAACAATGTTCATAACAGCCATAGAAGTGAACTTTAAGGAAATACTGCAGAAATGTTTCATGTGGAAGAGCTACAGAAATCTGAAGCTGTATTTACCAGATCAGCTACATTACAGTCATCCTCATACTGGTGCAAGTAAGAGTCAGAAAAGCTGGCTGCATAAACCCATATTGGTCAACTTGATGTACATAGGAAGACTACTAGAGCATTCCCAGAAACCCAACTTTGACAAATCTCCAGAGACCAGCATTTGATAAAGTATCTCAAGTGCAACAGGCATCTCATCTCTGCACTTGAACTTGCCCAGATGCTTCCCAATTACACTGCAGGTTGAGACGATTCTGCTTCTGAATGCATTCCCCACAGGAATAGGAATTACAATCCCAAGCTTATCTCCACATGCTTGCTTGTTTTCATATCTCTGTGTCTCTCCTGATACCAGAATATATAGAGGAGTCACTGGAATCCAGTTACCAAGAGTATGGAGACAAAGAGGGGAGTGGCACTCCTTCTGAAATAGCTTAAAATCTCCCACTCTAATATGAGCTCAACTACGTGCATAAGAGTTAGTCCAACAGATTTACACAGCAAATTCCACTCCTTCTACAGCAGTTGCTTGAATAAAGGGACCAAGGCTTGATTCTTCCCTGTTTCAGACCTTGGATTGCTGCTATTATTTTGGAGCTTGAGGGAAGGACCACGGTCATGCTCACAGATGCATCTCACAGCCAATTTTCACAGATGTAAAATACTAAACATAGAGTGAAAAGGCACTGGCAGCCAGGCATGTAGATTGCAGAAAAAACACAAACCACAAACTCGGTACAACTCTTCCCAGGCTAGAAACAAGTAAAGGAATTTCCCATGAAAGCAGCCTTGTTTTTACCTCATTTAAAAACAAACTGAGCTATGTCCTCTCATTGTCTGACGCAGAGTTCACAGGTCAGCTGTTAACTCTTTATCTCACGGAATCAATAATTCTGCAATTTCATAGCTTCTACAGAATTAACTAGCCTGGCACATTTGATAGAAAGCAAAGCATCAGTGCTTCTTGGTTCAGGCCCCTACCATGCCATTTAGAGCTGTGAAAACACTGTCAACGTAAAAGTGCAGCTCCCTACTTCAAGAAGTGACATGACAAAGCCAGGGTCATTCATGTTTGTATCTTTTCATGCACCCAGGTCAGATGTACGTTTACTATCACTGATCATCAACTTTAAAGGCAGGACCTTAGAAAGGAGCTGGACTCTTTGCACCACGCCCTACTGAAAAATGACATTAACAAAAGAATACCAATTGTGTCAACATGCAAGGCACAAAAATATCCACTTCACTCTTCTACTTGGCAGCAAGAGGTAAAACCTGTAGAAGCTGCAGGCTTTTTTCAGTTGTAAGCAGAAACTGCTGGGTGTGCCGACCACACAGCCATATAAAGTAAGATCTTACAGATTAACCCATACTTTAATCTACTAAACCGACTGAAGGAAAGAAGAAAAAGCAACCCGCCCCCACCCCCCCCAAAAACAAACAAACAAAAAGCCCCCACAAAACAAAACCCCCAAACAAACAAAACCACACACACACAAAAACCACCAAAAAACCCGAAAAAACCAAACCTACCGAAAAAGAGAAAACCCAGAGCAGCTTAATCTACACTATGGTCCAGATAAAAGATAGGTAACAACATTCAGTCATTTCACTACATACTTTGTATTTTAGTAGGTTCTTATACATTTCAAACTCTGTAATCCTTTTTGTGAGGATTACAAATGTGGATTTGTAATCAGCTAGTGGATTAATTAGTGGATTGTAGTTAGTTAATGTGGATTGTATCAGCTTGAAAACTCAAGTAAAGACCCTCAGTTACATCTTCTGGGGAAAGGGAGCTTTAAGTCAGTATGCTGCTTTCAAAACACCGAGCTCACTACCTCACAACTATCTGAGGCTAATATAAAAGCTGAATAGACAGAGAAAATAATACTGCTCTGAAATAAGCCAAAGTAATGGCCCACTTGAGCCAGACAACAAACTAATGCTTTTCTAAGCCTATTTGCACTGTAAGATTCTTACAGGTTATCTATCTTCTCTTTCACTCCCTCGCTTTTCCAAATACAAAGGTGCCAAAAATGGTAAGAGAGACCAACAGTCTCTCCTGCTTTTGGCCGAAGTATTAACTTTACTGAAATTCTGACCTTTTAAACTTGTTACATTCTGCTTTCAATTTCACTAAAATACAGTGAACCAAATTATTCCCTTATATGAAACCAATCAACTTTGGTCACACTGTTCCTTCCCTTTCACAGAATACGTGGAAATCAATAAAGGACGCCTAAAGTCTTGTCTTTTATAACTTCAGATACCAGGGAATGGAATAACTTTATTGTCTCTTTTGCACAGTACATGCTTTCCTATTCAACGCTAAGTAGCTCCACTCCTCATTTAGAAGAAGAACATGTCATGTATCAACACGGAGACACCTTCAGTTCCCACACTTTCTGAAAACCCACTAATACCAAGCAGAGAAAATGTAACAGGATTTTTCATGTTTGTGAAGAAAAAGACAAAATTACTATTGCTAGGAGATTCTGCTAATACCTGTTTTGAGTGCACCAACTCTCTTTGCAAGTTATCAGTCAGGCTGAACCTGTAGCTAGTCATTAAGACAGTGGCTCTAGCATCCAGGCATTAACCTCTCTGCACAAAAAAGGTCAGCTTTAGTTGCTTCATCTGAGAAGAATCTCAGTGGAATATGTATGACATACTTGGATATTACAGAAAATACCACAGTGGAGTGGCTGACCACCTCAGAAATAAAACAGTACATCTGGAGAGGCAGTAAAATATTTCTCAGGGACATTTATTTGGTGGAAGAAAAAGCACATTCAACAATTAGAACCCAAATTGCTAATAATTAAATGCAATGTATACTAGAGTACTGAAGGTTTTTAACTTAATGCAATTATTGTGTGCATTTAGAAAGCATTCACTGTGTTTTGGAAGCCTGACAAATGAATTTAGAATTTTAAAAATAATCATTCATGCCTTATGCCCTAAAGAGAGCTGTCATCCATTGAGGAAGCATCCTTGGCACAGCAGTCTTCCCCAGCCAGCACTGAATGAGGAAGGCTGGCGTATCACCACTGTCAGGGGAGACTCTGGCCTGCCAGCAGATGCATGACAAAAGTGGGAGTGTATTACTACATTCCTGTGTTCTGCAAGTTCCAGCTCCCATAACAGCCTGCCAGTAACAGCCATATACAGCCTCTGAAGCTATGCCAGAAGTCAGCTTATCTCCAGACAACCACAGGCTGACACAATTGATAGCATTTACCCTCTGCACATTGATCAGAATCAAAAGTATGATTTACCAGACCACACTTTACCCCATCTTAAAGCCCTAAGACCTGTACTATATGGCTTCTTTTCTGAGAAAATAGGTAGACCGTTTTACAGGTAACTTGGTATCATACCGTACCATTCAAACACCAAAATACAAATAACTCCAATTTGCTGAACAGAATGAACAATACAGCATCTTGAAAGCAGTAAAATCCTTATCATGACTTTCCTAAAGGCTTTCTTATACTAATTCATTTCATTCTCCCAAGTAGTTCCAGGGGGAAAAAAAGGAACTTCCCCCAGGACTAAAGCAATCAGTTGCATATATCTTTTCATGTATTTTTAAAAATTTTGCAGATGCTGTGCTACTAACTTTAAGGAAGCTTTGCTGTCTTAAGGAATGCAAATCAGCTGCAGAGGCATGTCCTCAAGACTTCCAGATCACATGTAATATAAAATTTGATTAAAACACTCTAAGAGAGAATCACTATCAGTACATAATGCATAAACAAGAGAACCCCTATTCTGTCTCTACATACAGCAGCTCACTCAGTAGTGAAAAAAAAATAAATCAAATAAAACAAGTAGAACACAATTATTAATGTGTCCACATTAAGTTTACACAGCAAATTACTAAAATGGTTTTAGAGACAGACTATTCCATTCTTATCATGGTTCATCTCATAATGTAATTTCAGACATTCACATGGCTGAATATGACAATTTTCATCAAACCATAGAATTAAATTGCAATAGTTTTAGAGAAGAAAAAAAGAACCTATGAAGCATGCATATGGTACCTTCCAACGAACAGAAGTACTTTTTCAGGCAGAATGCACTGAAAGACCAAGCACCTTTCAAGAAAAGACTAAAATATCAGCATTGTGCTCCCAAGTTCATTATCCATTAAAATTGCTTGAAATGTTGGAGGTGCAGGTCTAAGCTGTCTCTGCTGAATTGAAAAGTGCCACTCATGTGCACATGATACAGTGCAAAGCCAAAAGAAAGGAGGCAAGGGTGAAGGTAGAGAGGGCAAACTGAGTGAAAGAAGAAGGGACAGCGCTTGGGCCTGACTTTCTGACACTTCTGAAAAGCAAGCACAAAGACTCTGTGACATTTTCTATTTTGTGTTATGACCCTATATACTTTTCCTAAGGTGAAAGACAGACAAAGAGGGAGTTTAAACGCCCCTTTTTCTGTCTCAGTCCAGTTCCCTGGTGCCACGAGGAACCAGAGAGGTCCCAGTATGCAGCTGGAAGCAATCAAACTGATATTTGGACCTTCTATCAAAACTCTCACTTTGGTCCTGTTCTTCCGCTGTGAGAAAAATTCTGCTTAAGTATGACAATTTTCAACCTGTTCACTTTTCTAGTCACTTGCCTGCAACAAAATGCTGAACTCAGATCACTGTGGCCTGAATAACGAAAGTGAGGGCTGTTTTTTTAATTTTCAAGCAGTATACCTAAACCATTTTATTTTAAAACCAGAAAAAAACCTGACTTTTCAAAGGCTGTTTTTAATAATCTGAAATTGATACTGGTAAAAATAAACTCTGTTCAGTTTATCTTCAGTGTTGTTCAGTATCACAAAACACACGACTGAGAAGTCTTGCATTTTTTTCTCGGTCTGTCGCTCAAGAACTGAGATTTAGCAACTCTCCTTTTAGAGTTGCAGTCTTGACCCAACCATGTGCTGCTACTGCCTGAATAGAAAAGTTGTTTGCATTAAGGCAGTAGGAACCAGGCTCTTTATTCTGCTGCATCCTATACACTGTACCATTTAATAGCTGGCTACTCTAAGACTCTATTATATTTTCATGGAAAATTCAGATCTGAAGAGAGTGTTCTACACGTATTACACAAACACACTTTGTCTTGGATGCACAAATTGGACCAATTACCCTTCCAGTGCCAATGGCACAATAAAGTGTTTTTCTCACTAAGCAAGAAAGCAGAAAAACTATGCCATATTCCTCATTTAAGAAAGACTCGTGTTTACAAAATCTTAAACCTTTCATGTTTTTGAAAAGAAATTCAGTGCTGGTAAAACATTACTAAAAATTCCTCCAGGGAGGAAAAAGACTCAGCCTGGACAAGTTTTCTTTTACATAGACAGAAATTATGTACACTCCAGGCAGCCCTCATTTCTTCTACTTTTGGAAAAGACCCACCACGGCATACAAAAAATTACAAGGCTTCCTCGGCAGGGAAGTGACTAGACAAAACTCTCAAGCCCTGCCTCATGCCCTCAGTCACTGTCAGCGATTGCAGAAAATTCTCATAGACAGAACTTCTTGTCTGCAAACCTTCTCAGTTTCTGGGCAGACTCCCAACCTTCTTACATGACTACAAAAGGCGTAACTCTTCCTCGCACCTAATTTCAAGAGAGCTCGCAGCAGCAGCAGCAGGCCGCAGGCTGCGTGAGTGCGTGCTCCAGCTCCCCACCACGCAAGCGGAGCGGCCCCGGCGGCCCCTGTCTGAGGCTGGTTCGCTTTCGTGAACTCCAGCCGCTCCGCCCTCCCCTTTTCCCGGGGTCACGTTTCGCTGCCGCTGCGGCGAACGCGACCAGCCAAACACAAGACCAACCTATAAAACGAGTTTTCAGACTTAGGAAAACGCACAAAACAGGGGCGCAGGTAACCACAAACCTACCGACGGAAGCCATCGCGACAGCTGCTCTCCTGCGGGGCTGTGCGAAATCGTCCTTCCCTCCCTCCGTGCCGCATGCAGCCTGTGGCTCACGGAACCCAGGCAGCGGGGCACGCCGGCCCGCCACGCAGAGACTTGGGACAAGCTATTGCCCGCGTTTGCCGGTATCTGCCCCTCTCCCTCGCCGGTTAGAACTTCACCGCAAAGTGGGTTCCACTGTCTGCGGCGAGAGAAGCACAGGCTCCCTTGTCTCAATACAGCCACCCAGACGAAGAAGGGCCAGAGTTCACTTCATGCAGGCAGAAAGTAATTCCTCGATAGTTGTCAGATTAGGCTTCCCGCTCGCTCTTCAGCTCGACTGCCTATTCAGTGTATGCCTGCTGTGCTGACTCCACCTCATTTGCATTTGACTTGCTCCCCCCCTTTCCCCGCCCGGCTCTCACCGCCTCTTCCACGCAGAGCGCCGCTCCCAGCGGGTCTTGTGCTCCGCGCAGCTCCGCGGGGGCAGAGAGCGAGCGGCCGGCACACGAACAGGCCAGACCAGGAATGTTGGTTGGGGGGAGGTGTTGTGTGTGGCGGTATTTGGTTGATTGGGGGGGGGGGGGGGGGGGGGGGGGATTGTTCTTCCCCCACCACTTCATTTTACCCTACTTATTTTGTTTCTTTCAGAGAGATGCAAGACACGGAACCGAGAATTGTCAGATTAGCGCTTTTTAATGTTGACCAAAGCCCAACTACTTCCATTACACCAAAGTGGCCCAACACTCTTGGATAAATTTAGCATCCAGAGCTCTGAATAAAGTTTTACTCACTTCTCAAGATTACAAAACACGTATAGCATTATTGTGTTGCATTCAACATCCCCCTAGCATTGTTCTGAGCACGTTTTATTTGCAGGTCAGGAAGACGAGTAGAAACACTGCAGTTCCACAATGAGCAGCACATTTCCTTTCCAGATTGTTCATCAGTGCCCAGCACACCGTATTTTCTGAAAGGATCACTGCAGGAAATTACTAGATCTAGTCAGAAACAAATACAACCATTTAAAACTTTCCCATGATGAATTATTCTATTGCTTTCAAATTCCTACTGGCACCATGTTTTGAATGCATGTACTAAACCGTTTTGATAATATTAAAATACACAAGCTGGCTTGGTTATAGAGATGCATACTGGTAAAGTAATTAACATATTGCTTTCTTCCACAGACCATAATGTAAATTAAACTATTCCTTTATAAGATTATTCATTCCTACTACGTTTTTCCTTCATAGCAGATGCTCCTATTAAACATGTTGCATAAAGACTGCACTCAGAAGAACCAAATAGCAAAGGTTAGTTGTCATATGCACCATATAATCAGGTAAAAAGAAGAGAAAATCCTTGCCACAGGGTCAGAAGAGGTTATTATGCAGCAGTTCAGAAGTGACATCCGTTACTTTGAATAATTTATTATACAACTACACTTTGTCTTGGATGTTTCCTGGCAGAGCCAGAAGCAGTCAAACACAGTCTTCACACTTCTATAAAGAATAATGATCAGAGAAAATTTCTCTCCATAGAAAGCATCCCTGTCTCTGCATAAAAAGCACTGTAAGTACAGGATCTTTGGATAAATTTTTTTTTCCTGATTTTCAAATCTAGAAAGCTTTGCTTTTTTGACTACTTATACTTGCTGAATTAGAAGGGAACAATAATAGTAACATTTAACAAAGAAGATAACAGTAGTCTGAGATGACATATGAAGAAGGCTGGTTAAGTAAGAAACTTACTTTTCAAAGCATTATAAGATGTAATATAAGCAGAAATAATGGAATTAAAAATATTAATATAATTGAATTTTGTCAGCATTTATCAAATTCACCCCCTTTAAAGATTTTTTTGCATGGATCCTTCTAATAGACTCAGTTATACTTAAAGGGGTTATTCATCAAGAAAATCCCTCTGACATGGACAATTAGTAACAAACAAAAGGGCACATAAGAAAATCTCACCTTTTGCTTGTCTTTCTGTCACAAATTCAAAGTTTCAACCAGATGAGACTTTCTTCTCCAAGGAAGAAAAAAGTCAGAAACTCTAAAGCCAGAAGATAGAAAGGGCAAGGCTGATTGCACACAAAAGAAGAGTTAGGAAGAGAAGGAAAGGCAGTGTTGGATGTCTCCAGTGAGAAACTGATTTGGTTTAGGTCAGTGTGTAAGATACTGCCATCTCTAAAGGATTTCATGGCTGTTCCAGGCACAGCACAGCAAATCAGGATCAGTTCTTTCAATCTCTGCCAGGTGGTACCAGTGTACAGTTTCCAAGCTATAGTACATAAGATTCCTGGTTTGATCAGAACCATTACACTGCAAATTCTAAAGAAAATAGTTTAAAATGTAGGGCTTGAATTGTAACATGCACCTTTCTCCAGCAAGAACTCCTGAAGCAGAGTGGCTATGCCGTGCCCTTCAATCTAATTCAGCAAACTCCACAATTTGTGAAGGAATGTCATGTGCTTCTCTGCTACTCTGACGATTGACAGAAACGTAGGAGTCAATGTCAAATAGATTGCTCATTTCAGATGTTGTCTACAAGGTGCCTGAATATAAATGGCTTTGTGAAATAACTTGCCTAACTCAGACATAGAAAAACACAGATTAATATGGTTTTCTCCTCCTCTGCAAGAGGGAATAAACATGAAGAGAATTAACATAGGGGAGAACAGCATCCTAAAAAACAAAGAGCAATATGATCTTTAGACTATAAACAATTAAGTGAAACTGAATATGTATTTCCTCTCTGTTCCCACTCAACACTGGAAGGTCTGTCATTCTGAAACTGCAGAATATCTTTAACTTGTAAATGCAGTAGACAAACCTTCCCATTCACTCAAACGCAGGATCATTTTAAAACTGCAATTTTTTGGAAAACATGTGCTCACAGCTGTACTTTGATTTTTGGAGCTCTCTTCTTCAGACTTCCCTCAAATTACATGTAATAATTTGGCACTCCTCTGAATCAGTCATGAAGTGCCATGTCATATAGTAGGAGGCCTCATCCTGGAAAAGTTGAAAAAATTTCATAGAATCATAGCAAGAGCAGTAGCCGTTCCCATGGTTTTTGTTAATTTAGCCTTTTCCAGAGAAAGTAACTAGTGACATCTCAAAAATGTATGCTATGCACATGCACTGCAAACAAGCAACCTCAGGTATGTGTAAAAACAAACACATCTGCCAGGCTGTCTGCTCATCCAATCCTGTATTTCTATTAAAATTGTGTTTAAGTTTCTGTCAATGGCTTATTGTTCACATCTTCAAAAGAAGCAAAGCAAATATTAGTGATGGATTTCTCAGCTTCAGATTATTTTGGTTTTTTATATATGTGTAATATATTATTCATGTATATTTCAATGAATATGTACAAAGATATTTATCAAATGACTGATTTATGTGGGGAAATGCATTACTTTTTCCCATGGAAAGTGAAAGAAAGAGAAACCAAACTCTCTAAAACAGAATGCTTTAAAAACCACTCAAGTAATCACTTTTCCAGAGATTCTTAGCAAGAAAAAAAGAAAGAGGAAAAAAAACTAAAACCAAACCACCACCACCCACCAGTGCATTATCAGGGTGCATTTCAAATGTAACTGAAGAGGCACATAGGCTTTGAGACCATGATCAAGTAACAACACTGAAGCATTGTATAAACACATTTTTCCCATGTAATATTTGATTATATACACAACTTTTTTTGGCATTTGGAACTTCAGAATAATACAGCTTATTTTATTGCCTGAATTTTAGAATTTTTGAGCTCTCACAGATACTAGTGAACATAACAAGAAACTGTGTTCAGCACCCTTGGAAGTGCTATCATCTTTTCAACTAATAAATGCATATTCCATATTCCAGTCAGTTATCTTGCATGGCAAGTATTAAAAAAACAAAACAAAACAAAACAAAAAACAACCTAACAAAAAACAACCACAAAAATACATAAACACCAGATAATGCTACTGCTTTCTCTCAAGAGAAAATGCCTTTGGATTAGAGCTACCGGAAGGATGAAAGCTGCAGGCTGCACAATTAAACTTTCAGATGTACTGGTTCCTGAATGAAACTGCAACAGGCAATGTGTCTTATGCAAAACTTCAAGTTTTTTCTCAGTAAAAAAATCCTTTTGAAATAAGGCAGTTGTTTCATTTACAGCTCACAGTGGTATGAAAAGTTAGTCAAGACAAAACAAGTAAGAGACAAACTGGATTAAAGTGTGGTGCCCCAAATAAGGGAAGCGCATAGAGGGTGGGTAGGTTCTTGATGAAGAACGTATCAGCAGTTGCTTGATTTAATGCTAGTAGTGAGGGATCAAGGATCAGTCAGACTTGTTGAGGTACCATTGATGAAAGACATAACATGCAAGAGACTTCAAAGATGTCCCAAGCTAGAAACCTTATTTCATATGAACTCCTGGAGGAAAACTCTTTTGTCACAAGATCTGCCATTCCTTTAATGCAGTTCAACATTTGAATTCAGGACAAAACGAGTGGATGAGAAAGTAGAGAGCCTCTTTCTGCATTTAGGGTCTCTACTACTTGGATACTCATTTCCCGTGAGAAATCTTAATTCACATTTGCTTGAGGCAGAAGACTCCATATAACGTTTCAGAAGTGTCTTGGTTCAAATGGATAATGCAGGCAGTGCCAAGGGACCTCTGAGAGGGCCATTTCTAGGGGAACAGTCTCAATTCTCTGATTTACATATCTACCAGCACTGTGCCCACATGGAATGAAAAGTCATCCATTAAAACAAACAAACCAACCAATGTAAATACTTACACAGAAAATTAAACACACAGTATAAGACAGTCTTTCCAAATCAGTATCTGATTCTATCTCCAAAGCAGTTTTAACAGAGCCATTTCAATGGTTTAAGGCACATTCTGATCTATGATCACCATGTTTCTGTCCAGATGCAAATCCTGCTAAAAAAGCAAGGGAGGGAGGAAGAGAAGACAGGGAATAGTTTCACAACATCTCTTCAGTGTAATGTTTGAAGAACCTATCTGTGGGAAATAGTAAAGGTAAGAAGTGTTTTTTTTGAGTTTTAGGCTTGGCTAAGATAGACCCTAGGCCTGCAGAAAAATATACTTAGCAAGATAGTAGAAGGTTTTAAACTCAATAATGATGTATTGTATATTGTTAATAGAAGGTATACATGCAAGCATTGTGTGAAGCAGGCATACATGTACTTTAAGTGATTGGCTAGAACAATTGTCTGTAAGCTTTAGCAATACACTATTGGCTAGAAAGTTTTTAAAATGCTCTGTAACAAAGAAATCTTTACTTGCTGCTGGTTGTACATGAGCTGTTGCCATCTTTCTATTGTCTTAACCAATGAGGCTGATGCTGCAATAAAAGTTCAAGGAATATATCCCAGCAGTCCCATTCTGTTCACAAAAAACCTCCAAACACACCTATCTTCTTTTTTTTCCCCTTCAAATTCTTCAGTATTACAGAGAAGCTGCACATGGAATTATATATGTTTGCACTACATTATGCATTCTGCCAGCACAGTATTCTCCATGACCATCTATAGTACTTCAATTTTTCTTATGTTCAATGTGATGTTCAACATGTAGGTCACAGCGGACTGTGTCCCTTTGCAGAAGTTTAGGTCAGGGAGCTGTAAGAACAATTAATCATGAAATATCTTTGTCTTAACAAAAGCAACAGATTTGAAGAATTATTGAGTCTGTGATCCGATACAACACTGGCTACAAAACAAAATGTATTCATGTTCCAGAATATTTTATCAACTTAGAGTATACAAAACCAGTGGGAGAGTATATTTTAGAGAATGAGTTTTCTTATGAAAATCCAGTAACAAGAGCGGCCTATTTTGTCAGCTTTAATGTATCAGCCAAAGAAAACACACATTTATATTGTCCCACTGGTTTAGCATCACATACTATCTGCCATGGACTTGGCACGCCCTAGCTTTTTATATTCAGTTATGTATAAAAATATTCCTTTCTCCTCTGAATCAATGACATATTAGAGTGTTTGCTGAGTGGCTAAAATACGTACAGGTTTTTTTAAGTTTTATGCAGAAACATATAACATAGATGTAAAAAAACCTAGCTAGCTAAATGGATTAAACTCTAAATCATTTCATCTCTAAAGCTTTGAGAAGTTAAGTAGTGTTAACTGGGAGAGTTCCTCCCATGAAAATCTCAGCCAAACTGGGGGGGGGACGGGGGGGGGGACTCAATTAGAGCTGATTATCCAATAGCTCAGTTGTAGACACACTGTAAGGACTGTAGTTAATACCACTCAGTGGAGGCAGAGACTACAAGTATTTTATTTTCAGTGTCAATTTCATTCTACTGTTAGAAAATATTTTCCACCATTCAAATTGATATAAACCAAATGAAATGGTTAAGCTTTTTAGCACATGAGATGGAATATTATTACTTTTTCTGTGATTTTGGACTACCAGAGTGAAATCACTGATAGTAAGTGTTGCTTATTTCTCCACAGGCCAAATAAATGCATTTCCATGATTATATTTGAAAGATATGTTGAGAACTGTATTATAATCAGTGGCACAAAGGGAAGGAGATCTCTGATAATGAAGACTTGAAAACACATCAAGTCATCTCCAACTTTCCTGCAATAAAAACTTTGTATAAAGATTAATTTTACTGAGCTAAATGTCTCAATGAAAGTGACCCAGAGATAGAAAAGTGTGATAGATCATAGTACATTATATTGACTTCAGTGTTTACAACAACAAAGAAGCGGTCTCTGAACATTTATGATTTTGCTTTACAGCATTCCAGATGCTCTTTCTGGAAGCCCTCATTAAGTTCATGCTGCTTCATGCTGATCCCAACCAGAGATCCCAGTAATTTCCTGCTTGCTCCAGAAGCCTATGGAGGCTTCTTATGCACCAGTAAATGGTGTATTTTATAACAATTAAGTGTAGGAATGTGCCCCCTGTTGACAGAGTTACCAAATTATTCTTTGTCTGCTTAAAAAGCAAAAATCCCAGAAGTTTCTCTCCTCAGTTTGGTAAAATGACACCTCATAGGACCTTTGGGACTTCACCTCAGACCTGGGGCTGCCCAACTGGACAGAGGCCAAGAGGTCTCACCTAGGTAATTCACTAGGAAAAGAAGAGAACAAAGGAAATAATCACTTTTGTGGGGTGTTTTAGCAGGAGCAAGGACCTCTTGCCCCGGCTCAGTTTCTTCTCTGTAAGAGCTTTGTTATTTTGCCTTTTATTAAACCTTATTCTGTTTCCAATACTACCTCAGAAGCTATCCTGCTAATTTTATGCCATTCGGGGTAGCTGAGCTATCTCAGGTGCGATGGGTTCTCTGAGAGTTCATAAGACCTGGCTCAAAGAGTAACACATCAATTAAGAAACATTAGCTGTTTAATTATAAAAATATTATGTAGATGAACACTGTATTCAGCCACGACATAAACATGTCAAGGGCAATTGCAGGACAATGGAAAATGTAAGAGAAATCTGATGTATCTGTTTTGCATTAAGTAATAAATTTCCTTTCTCTACTTGTATTTTTTTTCATTGACAGCCTCAACAAAGAAGCAAATGAAAACCCACTAAAATAAACAAAACATCCCCAAAACCCCAAACACAAAAATTGCAATAGCAAAAATGAAAATGCACCTGTTTCCAGGAGGACAGAGCTAATGTTAACCATCCACATATGTGGATGCATTGATGTTCCAAACAAACGAATCCAGATGTCTGAAAAAGTTCTGAATCTATTACTTGCTTTGGATATGTATATCTTACAAAACCAGGTAAGAGGAGGAGAGAAAGATGGGTATAAATGAATATTATATGAAAGCTTTTCACATTTTGGAGAAAGTTTTTGCCCATCATAAACGGGGAATTTTTTCCTTCCTAAATTAGTTTCACTTTTATTCCCAAACTGACCTTCAGTTTAGAACCCTGATTTTTTTTTTTAATCAAAAAATTAAGCAGTATGTATAATTTCCCTTGCAACTCAGTGACTGGAAGAAATGACAATCCTGGAATAACAGTATAATAACACAACAGTATAAAATTCTAATCAGTAACAGAATTATGCAATAATGAGGCTGTTAGGTTGTGAGTTTGCCTTCCAATACATGTATTAAACAGTCATCACTCTGCTGGGTGATATAATAGAGTAAGTCTGTGTTATTCAATGAGGGGAATTAGAGCTACAGTGTCTCTGTCAGATAAAAACAGAGTCTGTATAAGAAAAATTGTGGAAATATTCCAGTATGAGGTCTTGAAGAATTCCACAATGGCATGAGGAGAAAAGTTGCCCTTTCTAAAATTTTTAGAATAGATGCAGCTCATACACAAGCTTTGAGTACAGTACATAGTCTAAGCTCCATGGAAGAGATGAGAAGGCAAGGCTTTATGTTGAAGGTTGAAGACTCAGAGATTCCTTATACTCGCAGCAGTGCTTTCATTCAATCATTTGCACTGCTTGAACTACACAAGTCTAGTTGGGCTGTTCAGAACAGATGGAAAAAAGTGACATCATGTCTTCTCTTTGTCAGTATCTTGACAAAGGATTATAGACAATCATCCCTTGTTCCACAGATCCTTGCCCTCTGTTGCAAGACAGTGCCTGTTTGTGAATGCAGACCTTCTCCAAAGTTCTGTCTATGCTTTGACCAGGGCTGAAGAAGGGGCAGTTCTTCACATCTAGCCTCAGGGGTAGAGTGGCAGGGCAGCAAGCCAGCATTCAGTCCCCTGGCAAAGAGCTTGCTACACTTTTATGCATTACTTCTATATACAAAGAGACTTAAATTAGCTGTCTGCTGTTCAAGAAAAAAGAGCCTTTATAAGTTTCAAAATGGCCTACAAATAGTGAGTGCTTCAGTTCCTTCACTGATTTGTGGGACTCTCCCTCCCATGTAAAACACATCAGCTATTGTGAAATTCCAGAGAGCTGTATCTGGGTTCTATGTGGAGCAGCCCTATTTTTGAGGGGTATTTATAAAGCTAGCCAACTTATAGGCCACTAGCCAATTTATAGACTACTTAGGTTCATCTCAAGAAACAAGGTGTCTTTCAAAGACAATTCAGAATGAACTCTGTGGGTGCTGTATTACTTTCAAGCTACATAAAGTGAAGAAAAGGACCATGAAACCATAGCAGCAAGTGATCACTGGAGCAGTAGTGCTGACACAAAATTGACTGCATGCATACAGACTGAGGAAGGTTAAATATATACTTGTTTGATAAAGAACAAGGCTCTGAAATATTGCAGGCAGGACATCTCCAATAAACGTATAGGGAAAATGAAGAGTTAGGGCATAGCTAATGTAAGGGAGGCAGATACATAACACTACTAGACTGACTTTCCCCAGCAAAGTGGTTTTACCTGGAAAGAAAATTAGGATTTCTAGGGATAACAGAGCTCCATTTTATAAGACTTTATTAAAAACAGTGTCCTTAGGTAAACAGGTTAAAAATAAGATGCATTCAAGATACTAGATACACAGCTTACATTAATAACTTAAAGAAGAGAGAATTTAATAAATTTTTGTACTTAAGGACTGGATGTCATTGCAATTCTTGACTATTTTTTCTTTAAAAATATATATTTTTGTACGTTTCTAAAAGCACAATAGAATCCCTTCATATGTAAGTGCTACTTACACTGAATGCTATTCTCCACAAGGAAACAGGGAGGAAATAAAACAGTAATACATCTAGATAATTGGTAACCAGGTTACAGCATCCTCATTAGTAACTTAAAAACCAGATAAACAGCAAAGCTGATATGCAGAACAAAACAATTTTGAATTCAAGAGTGATCTGAACTGAGATGAAAGTAGTAATAACTTAATGGCAGAAATTAAGACTCCAGAGTCCATGACACAAAAGGCCTCACGCTGTTGAAAATTTCTGAAGAAGTCAGTATGTTTCCTCACTTTTACCAAAATAAAGAGTATATAACCATGTAAAAGAAGAGCTGGGCTGCAAGGGAAAGTACTAAAAATTGAGGCTGTTAAGAACTCTTGCAAAGTGCACACTGTTAGAGTCACCTTTATGGCATGTGCATTAAAGCAGTCTCAACCACAGGAACAGCTGCATCTGTTCCCTTCAGATTCTTGGCCTCTTCAACACACAAAACATAACACTCTTGCTCAGGGCATGAATTAGGGATTGGTAGCAGAAATAAGAAGCACTTCTTGCAAAAGAAATCAGAAGACATAGAAGCAAGTAGATACAGTGGATACTTACTGTAGATGCAGGCAATAACTATAGTAGAAGTGAAGGGAAAAGAGAACATTTTAAAACATTTAAAGTATGATTCTTACTTGCCTCTGACAATAGAAGTTTCTGTGCTCTGATGGGAAAATCACCCAATTAACATTTCTAAGAGATGCTTTCAAACAGGTGTCTTTACTATATGTTTTCTAGCTGACCCACCTCATACACTTTTAACCTTTAACTAATTAACAACTAACACCTTTAATATCAAAGTACATTATGTTTACAGCTAAAACCAAAGCTTCATGGAGATGAGCAAGTAACCTGCAGCATTCAGTACACCTTGAGCTTCATTTTAAAACAGGCACTCAAAAGGAAGAATTGCTTCCTTTTCTAATATTTAGAATAATTATTTTCAGTGTTTCATTAACTGCGTATCTAAAACCAGTATCAAAAACCATTTCAGAGATAACATTATTTAAAGTTAAGCAGGAGAATCAAAACAGAGAAACACACTGAAAGCCAAATATTATTCCAGGGCAACATTAATATTTCTCTTAGCAACATTAATAGAAACCATTTAAGAACAAAGTGTTCAGCAGATCAACCTATAATTGATTTGATGAAGCTGTCCCCAGGAGGATATCTGCCACTAATTACTTAGAAGTAGGGAGAACCATAAAGAGATGTTTTGAAATGGGTAGAAGATTTTTCTAAAGCTAAAGATAGTTTTATTCTGTGTTGACGTTATTTGCTTTTGACAACTATTAAGTGAGACAAATTGACCATAAAGGGTTTTTTAAGTTAAAACTGTAACACTAACTATTATTGCATCAAAACTCATCATCAAATTTTTGAAAAGTCTACTATCAAGATTCTCCTGGAGAAGACAGTCATAGCCTAAGCAGTAAAACTATACATAATATACATGAATTTTCATGAGAACATATGTAATGCATAAAATGAGTGCCTGTGATTTTTATTCAGGTTTTAAATACATTAGCTGGCTTCCTGCTGTGTCCAGCACTTTCTGATGCATCCCAGAAATACTTTTTTCCTTTAAATCCTAGTGTTTTCAAAAGATTTTGCACAAAAAAGCTGACAGGTAACAGTAGCTTAGTTTAAAAATCATAGCTAGATCATATTAAATCTTAAAATATGTAATCATCCACTACCAACTCCTTTCCCATGGTTGTGCATTTACAAACTCTATCATGGTAAAAAAACCATTCCCCTGGTAAAGGATCTCCTTGACTTGAGCATAGCTACTGTGAAGCTCTATTGTCAGCTTCACTTGCCTGGAAAGATGGCAACATGGATATCACCCGTCTTTCCTGAGATGGAAACAAAACCTGCTTAAAATCACAAAGAACTCAAGTCTCCTGATAGTAGTATTTTCATGTCATCAAATATCAGCAGAAAGATTGAGGAACATTGAAACCATGCAAACAGAGAGAGAACAAGAGCAGGACAGCCTCAAACACTGAGCTGCATTTCCTCTTATTTCCATGACACAGCTGCCTAATTGCTTCACACTAAATCTGTGCAATGAATGTGAACATGGGACTCCCTGTTGGCAGTTAAAATCTGGAAGGTATTAAATATTTCTTGGATAATTCTTCATTACTCATTTGTTTTTGGGGTGATTAAAATAGGACTGCTAAAATCTGTTTCTCTGACTCGCATGTCTAAATTCACCATTTATATGTCCTACTTATAAACCACTGTTGTGTTAGTTGCCTTCACACACAGTTCATTTTCACATTACTTAGGAAAGAGGGGTACCTTACCAGAAATGGTTCTGTACAGCTCAGATGGGCTGCTGACCTTTTGGCTGAAGGGAATCTGCTGATGACATGGTGGAGGTGCTGTCACTAGGAGAGAGGGAAAAGGGCAGTTCTTCTTCAGTAACAGTTAAAATGTCAATAGTGCTATTTAAATAAATAAATAAACAAACAAATAAGTTTTCTTACCATATGTCACCTCTGGTGACAGGGGAAAAGCTGATGTGAATGTGACAGCTTCATTTCCATTTTTTATTGTGGAGAAGATTCCCCGATCTGTTTCGTCTTGGTAATGTACAACAATCATCTAAGAGAAGACACAAAAAAGCAAAATTACAGTGTGATAATTCTCACTTAACCCTATGACAGTGGGGTATTCTTCATCAAATCACAGAAGGTTTCTGTAATCAGACATAATGCAATCTACTGTTCCAGCAGAGAGATTGTGGGACACTGAAAACATACAAACACAAGAGACATCCAAAATATGTAAAGACAAGAGCATCCTTAAACACTGACTTGCATTACTGAGGTTAATGCAGTTATTTGTTCTTATTGCCATGATGCAACTGCCCAATTGCTTCACATTAATTTTGGACACAGAACATAAGACTTCTTACTGGCCACTCACTTCAGTATTTAGTGAAAAATTCTTGATTGTTTACCTCCTTGGTTTTCCCTCCACCAACTGGTGATCTTGGAATTACAGCCTGGTGACTAGCAGGAGACTTCATCCATCCACACCTGTTATATGATGATTCCCCAGGAATATCATTGTCATACTGCCCAACTCTTAACTTTCTGAGCCTTTTCCCTGTTGCATCATCATCTTGCACACCTGTTGCTGAAAACAGGCAAGCTGATTAAGAAACTATTTTTTTTTCAGTTAGAACTGTTAAAACAAACTTCACTATTCTGTCTGTAGTGATTATAATCAAGAATGTTCAAACTGTTTTACAAACCACATAGGTGGGGAAAAGACACCAGTTGTAGTTTCTTTGCTGACACCAGTTGGAAAATATTCACAGTCCTCTTTGTTCTAGAGGAGTAAGCTAAGCAGCATGTTTCTCCTGATGCTCATTTTTGAAGCGATCGCCCCGAGTGCAATCGAAAGAGCAAGCCAGCAGGGGCCGCTACGGGCACGCCAATGAAAAGCCTCTGTTGCCATTTCTGACACACCGTGGCTCTTGGCAGAAAAACCTTTACTGCTGTCCCGGGCTTAAACTCAGTTCACTGTACACCTTTTGTGACACACATAGCAATCACAATCACAAAAATTAGGTATTACCTACACAGTGAAGCTGTAATCCTTTTGAGGAACAGCACAGAAGAGTAACCTTAACCAGCAGAACGAGCCAGGATATTCAAGGATATAAAGCACTATTTTTTTTAATACGTTATTAAGAGCACATCACTAGCTGCGGAGCTATGATTAGCAGGATTTTATACATGGTCATCCACTCCAAGCACCAGGCACTTCCAGATTACTCCTGCAACAATTGCCTTTTCTACCCTTCTTAAATCAACAATAAGGATCCATAGAACTTACCGAGTAGTCACAAAAACAACCACATACATAGCAACTTTTCAAATACTCCTCTGAGTGCTTCTATGATCTATATATGTATGCAAAAATATCTTTGAGGATTAGCTATTTCTCTTAAAAGAGCTGAGTATTTCCACAAGAAGTTACTTTAATTGCTTGGTGTTATTTAAACCTTTACAGTAATTTCCAGTAAGTATGTGTTGTTGAAGCACATCTCCTACAGACCCTGATCATGGAGTCATAATGCTAGGAGTCCAAAGTGTGTCCTTCATCTAAACCAGCAGGAGGGCTTAATCAGCAACTTGGATCACTGAGTCCAAATCTTAAAAGAAGTATGGGGATTGAACCCATGACCTTGGTGAATTTGTGATGCAAGTACTAAACAAGGATCTTGATTTGCTCAAACTTTCAGATTCCCAGATCTTTAGGAACACTGTTTCAAAACTATTGATTAGAAGAAAAGCCAACTATGCTGTGCCTGTGATACATTCAATGCCTTAACCTTTCAAAAATGTAACACAAAGTGCTGCTGAAGTCATAGAATCCCTTTATTCTTGAAAAAATACCCGATAATTAGCAATTACTAACAAGCAAACTATTCTTTTTAACCCCAATTTATAACAGCTAGTAGGAGTGTAAACTCCTTATAACCAATTAGTCTAACAAGCAAATGAAAAGGTCTAAACTCTACCCCAAATTCAAGTAGACCATCAAGCATAGGACACAGCAGTTTTGCAGATCTGTTACTTTAGTTTCATAGCCCATTTACATTATGCTAAGAATGGGGAGCAAGCCCAGTGGAAAATCCAAACCAGTATCTCCAAACCCATAGAGAGAGTTCATAATAATAGTACACTCAGGCCCACATACTGAAAATTACAAGACTCTTAAAAATTTGTGGTATAAGTACATGACATAAATTAAAATTATTGTGCTGCTAAATGTAACTAGAACTCAATTTTAAACTGTAGCTTTAAAAGTTATTTAATTTAGTTTAAAAAATTGAATCTAGTTCAGTTATAACTTAAAACTTCAATTTTAATCTTTAATTTACCTAAAACCTCAAATTTACTGTTAACCACTGTAAAATTAACTTCTAAATCAGGCACCAAAATTTTCCTGTGCACAGAAAGGACAAGTTTTGTAGTGTATTTTGCATATGAATAAGGCAGATGAGAAGTTTGACAAACTTTGTTTTTCTCTCACTTCACAACTTATTTCAGAGGGACTGTGCTTACCCACAGAATAGCACAGTAAATAGGAACATCTGCAACAGTTCAATGCTTTTAAAAATATTATTTAATAAGGTATGTAAAACGGATTTCTTTCTCTCTCCTTTGTCTGCAGAGACACTGTAATATGATTTACAATACTGTATCTGGGGCCATCTCCAAAGGTTTATTTTTGATAGAGGAAATATCTGTGAAGGTATTCCAGACATGTAATCAGATCCTAAGCCACCTGGGTTTTATTCATTTCACTTTATTTTTTTGAGAGAGGGAGGATTTGTTTAATGCTCAATTCTGTGTTGAGCTGATAAACTCCAAGCAAAATGTAAGACTGTATGAATTGTGTGTCTGTGTAATTCCTACAGTAGGTAACCTAGGGAAGTTTTGAGATGGTAATTTCAAACACCATAACTCATGCATGAAGAAGAATTAGAATTACCTGAGAGCAACAATATAATTTCAATCTTATGGCAAATATAGAACCTCTTTTCCTCATGCTGGCAAATTTAGGTAGAAATGCATATCTTGGTCACAGTCATTGAAAGAGGCTGCCCCAAATATTGAATGCATGTGTTTCTGTGTTCTGCCTTCACTTGATCACATAATTCCTCACCTGCATCTAGTACTTTTCTAAAGATGCAAATTATAACATTTTAACAGTGAAAAGGTGGGGTACACAGATGAGACATGGGTGACAATGATGGTAGGTTAAAATGAAAATGGGTAAAAACATTTCTATCCTCTACATTTATTAACAAATTCTTGCTTTTACAGTTTTGTAGGTTGAAGCAAAACATTGATTTCACTTTCCTTTTTTACTGAACACGCATAAGCCTTGTGGTAAAAGATGGCTGATTTGAGAAAATAAGTCTTACTAATATCATTAGCAGTAGACTGGGGTCATGTGTTAATTATTAGGTAGAAGAATATACAGAGAGTGAAGTAAATGGGAAACATAAGGCTGAAAGAAAAGCTTATATACACATGAAAATTTTTTCATGCTATGCACTTCCTATCATTTAAAATTAAGCACTACTGCAGTACTGTGTTATTAGTAAACGACAGCTTCATTTACTATCAGAAACACATCTGTGCAAAACTCAGCTCATGTAAAAGATAAAAATTGGAAAAATCTTGATAAACAGTGCAGTGATTCACCTCTGATAAGCAACACACATGACACTGAAGGAGAGAAGAGGTCATCAACCATTGTTCTGCATTGTTCATAAAGATATGTCCTAGCAAAAAGAAATTCAGTGATCCAAAAATACTAAGCACTTAGTGCAAGAAATCATTTCAGACAGAACCCAGAACTCTGCTGCATGGGCAGTCAGTAGTTTGTGCCAGGTTGACCTATGCTAAGGATACTTGTGTATAAAAACATCTAGGAAGAAGCATGAAAGGAGAGGTAGTTGCCTATCTGTCAGTCAGTGCAGAATCATATGAGCAAACAGAAGCAAGAATGCACCATAATGTACATCCCAGCTGACACACACACACATTCTTAGGCACATTCTTCCAGCTTTGCAGGGCACTGGAAACATGCACACATCTTTAAGACCTATATTTTCTGCACGCTCATGTACAAAACCATGATAATTCCACCATCCTCCTGTAATGCAACTGTCAAGTTAGACACACACACACACCATGCATCAGACTGATCTCATTCACCTCCAGCACTGGTCGCTCCTCCCAGTGAAGAGATTCATGCAGAATGTCTCATTCGTCCAATCAACCTCACTCAGACCATTCAATCCTGATCTGCCAACTCTCTTTATCACAGGCCAGTTCATTCTATTAATATACTTGTTAGGTCAAGGACTGTTTAAGTCATAGAGTATAGAGCTCCCTCTAAAATCTGACTCTGTAAGATCAGCCAATGTGAGCAACTGTTCTTTTCATTATCCATTATTAATTGCTATTTCTTCAATCCCCATGGCAGCCAGCATTTCTTTGTGCTATCAATTACAGCTCCTGTGCTGCACTAGTTTAAACAGCTAATTCAGTGCCTTGGATGTTCCCCCGCTTATCCTAATTCTATAAAATTCTACGAGTCTCCTCCAAAGTAAGATAAACCACACTCAACACATTCTGGAGTATGGCTGCTTCTCCCAGCTTTATGCATCAGCAAATTTGTTGAGGAGGAACTCTACCCCTTCATCCAACTCATTATTAAGTTAAACAAGACTGGATTTAGACCCCTGAACTACAGACATCTGTAGAGTGTGCCACTGACCACAACCCTCTGATACCTTATATGCAGCCAGTTCTCAATCCAGTGATTCAGAACAGTGGTGTGTATAGGGAAAAACATTCCAGTGTTCCTCATTCTTAATATTCATTCAGGTAAATAGCTTTTTCCCCATGCTGGTTTGTGCACACCATGCATGAATAAATGTATGATTCTGTGTATTTCAGTGGGGCAAGTCCAGATATGTAAATATATAAATTCTACAGCACTTAGAAAATCAGTATGTGCTGGTGACCTCCTAGTCTCAAGCAGAGGTGGCAGCATGCCACATATATGTGTTATTTTACCTCTAGAACCCTGAGTAGTTTTAAAATCAAGCTCTTGCTAGTATAAATTGAATGTTACTTGCAGAAGTCAGAAATGGAACATTTTAGCACTTGACATAAAGACAAACTTAAAAAATTATTATTGTTCTAAATCTATACAAGTTATTTTTCTAATTTTGTTTAATTAAAGGCTATTCTTATGTTCCTGACTACTAAAGTCTTTCCTCTTCTACTGTGCCCTGATACCTTCCCTCAAATATCCAGAATTTTAAATGCTATCTATACATTTATATTTTATTCCCTTAAATACAGAGTTCCATAATTTACTTCTTTAAAACAAATCCTCTTCCAGATCATTCCCAAAGCACAGTTATTTTCACTGGTCTTTATTTACCTGACATTGAAAAATGGAAGGGAAATTACAGCGACTTCTACTTCCTTTGAGATGACCAGAATCTCTGAGAAAATTTCAAGTATCTCTTTAAAGTTTGATATATTCAAACACTGTACTGTAAAAGGTGGCTTATTCAAACTGATCTCTTTGTCCCCTTCACAAGATTTACTGTATAAAAAGAGAAGAGTTCTCTCCTGCTGGAAAAATCTCAATTTGTCCATCAGCTAATAATCTGGAAAGATTCAAGAGAATTAGAAACTAATGCCACAAAATACATATTGTGTATTAAAAATAAGCAGCAAAGCATCTCACATTTATTAGTCATGGATTTTTGGACTTCTTCAGTCCTCAGTTACCCTCCTAAACATAGAACTATGATTTCACCTTCCCTACAAGAATCACCATCCTTGATCCCAGAGGTCTGCCCATGAACAGACATCACATGCTAGTTAGGCACATTCATGGTTTAGCATATCCTACGGGGCTTGAGCTGGAGCAACTCATTTGTGTCCAGTGAGGCCATGGGCAGATTTTCTGTCATGCTGGCTAACACTTAATCAAATTCTAGGGACACAAGCAAGTCTTTCATGGCACCATGACTGGAGACAAGAAGAGGAGGAAGAGGAAGATGGAAGGGGAGAAAGGGAGGCAAAGGCATGTGTTTTGCCAGAGAAATTAGACCACATAAAATTTTTAAACAGGACAGTAAGACAGGCAAGAGCTTATTTGTCACAAATTTTAGGTTGACCATTAATAAAAGGTTTAGTGGACTTCGCCAGAGGCAGACTACTCATCCTTTTGCAAAGCTGCTAGTTATAGTAGCATTACTTAGACAACACAGTCAGCAAGTGTTGTGTATTTCATTCCACCAGCTGTAATAATTTCAGAGTCAGAGATAACAAACAAGCACTGTGACTTGCACATTTTTAAACAGAAAACTTTCCAAAAGAGCATGTCTTAAAATACTTTACTGGCAAATATTATATTATTTGTGAAAACATTGCATAGAAATTTAATGCCAGCATCATTACACTGTATTTGAAGATAAAGTGGTTGGAACTTCTCCTAATTTAAATGGAAATTGTAGTAATGAAAAATCTACACCAGCAATGCCTTCTAAAAATGTCTCAATGTACAAATTCTGCTCCCTCATAACTTAAATTCACAACAGCAAAATAATCCCAAGAGATGATCTATAACAGGTAAGAACTTGCTGAACAGTACTTTTTTCAAGCAAAAAGGCAAGTTCCTGCAAAACTCACTTACCTTACATCATTTGATTCCATATCTTGGATGATTATGTATAGAGGACATCAGAAATAAACCCTTGATAATTATCGTCAAAGTTGTAAGCAATGACCTGAGGGTCCCACTGTACCATATAACGAACACACAGGTCCTAGAAAGAGAATGATTTCAGAAAGTATTACAGCTTACCATGTCCAGAGGCATTCCTGTTTCTGACCTCAAATTTGTCATGGAAGCCAGAACTGTTAAGCTCTTCCATATGTGCATCAAGGCTGCTGAAGCCATTTACTTGATTTCTGTCACTGGTGAGAGTGTTAATGTGGGTTGGGATAGGTTCAAATGTAGGGTCTAACTCCAAGATCAGCCTGTTCAATTGTTCAATGGACTGATCAATATCCAAAGTTGGAGAAGCTAGCAAGTCCTCAGTATTTTGTCCTAGATCCAAGCCATTTGTGTTCCTCTGAGGCATTGGCCTTGACTTAAAATTGTCAGCACTTGCATGCTTTTCAGCTTCTGCAGCACCCAGCATGCTTCCTAGCCCTCTCTGCACAGCATCTCTGCTGCTAGAGCTATGTGTTGGAGCATGTGGGACTTGGGACTGGCTCTGGACACTGCCCAAATTTTCCACGGTGTTATGAATGCCAACCCTAATTTCATTCTCTGGGGCAAAACCGTATTGGTGAGCAGTGACAATCTGTTGCTGGCGTACCCAGGTCTGAGTAGAGTAGTTACTTGGGCCATAGGCTTGTGGATGGGGTGAGACAGAAGGATTCTGTTGCAATTGCTCAGTTGACTTTGGCTCTGTGCTTCCAAATGACCTCTCAATGAGGGAATCCACACCAATTTCCAGGTCTGCAGCAAAAGCATTGTGATGCTCTTCCCCAGCATTACTTCCAAAGCCATCTGAAAGAAGTGAGTTTTGACTGCTCTTGTGGCAACTGAAGTTCCCTAGGTGGGTGGAGTGCTGCCCTTCTGAGGAAGAAAACGTCCCAATGCTGTCCACACTGTGAAGGTCATGATTAGGCATTTCATCATCCAGAATATCAGTCTCCCTGTCCCTCATTTTGGTAACTTCATTCATGTGAATGTGAGCTGGCAGTATGTGGTGAGTAGCACTGTACTTGTTTTGAGCATCAATCATATCCTTGGCCGTGCTGACAGAATCCTCTAGACCAAAGCCACTAAGTAGGTGGTCCAGTTCTGCCTTCTCTTGTGGGCTCAGACCCCATTTAACTCCTGGGACAACGCATTCTTCAGTCTTGTCTGTTCTGATGGAAGCTGTGGAGTGTCCAGAATCACTACTGACAGACAGGGTATGATCACTGTGATCAGGACTGCCTGTAACATGACCACCCTGAGCAACACCAGGGATGTTGCTGTCTGAAGAGCTCTTCTTTCTCACTTTTGCATACAGACTGCCATCAATGGGACCTTGGGTATGCAAGACTGTGGAGATACAAGTAAAAAGGAAAAGGAGAGATAAGGACAAGGCATCATATAAGGGCTTTGACTAGTGTCATGCCACGATTATTGTTAACGCTAATGGTATTGTTTCCGCAAAACTAAGTCAACTCTGTAACTACAGCAAATACCAATGACATTATCTTCTTTAATTTCACAAGACTTTTCCTGATGGAAATACAATATGTCATTTGTAGCTCAAGATCAAATAAAATCATCTCTTTTTATGCTCTTTTGAGTGCATGTTTATGGCGCCACAAACTCTTCATACTAATTTAAAGAATCCCCCATTACAGCACTTGAAATTTGAGAGTAGCTACTCTGCATTCCATTTAGAGCAAGAATGGTAGAAATCTACCAGCAATACTTGCCTTTAATATATATATTATGTAACTATTACTTACTCCATTTTTATTTGATGATCTGACTATATGACAAAGAATAATTTTCTCCTTTTCTTGGTGGTGCAAGGAAAAGACAAGCTTTTAATCAGAGCTGCAGTCCTTGGAATATACATAAAGCCTCTTCACAAAAGAAAGCACAAGTAAATGTTAAAAGTATGACATTTCTACATATATGGAGGATCTGGTATGCATGTAATGTTTTTGTTTCAAAGAAGGACTAACGAACTTAAGTGGAAGCCTCCACAGAAGTAATTATATTTGTCTTACTCCCATCTAAAACATCACACCTAATACATCACACTGGTTAGACCAACATGAGCTTAAAGTGTGGCTACTGAATTTTTATCCAGTGCTTAAAACGAGCAGAATTCTACTTGTCAAGGAAAGTTTAAGGAATAAATATGTCTAGTGTCTATAAACCCGAGAAAGTAAAGTAAGTAGTTCCACTTTCAAATGACTTAACATTCATTTACCAGAATATTTATATTAAGCAGATATTTCTGAAAAATTTTTCCTACTCATAGTCTGAGAATGGCTTGAGATTAAGAAAATTTAACCATTACAATTTAGGAACAGGCAGATTTTTCTCAAAGTTTACCATCAACTACATCTGTTGTAGTTCCAGAATCAAAAGTCCCACGGAGAGCCCAATGCATTTCAACATCAACTCTACCACACATTTTCAAAATATAAGTAAAATGGCATCATGATAATGAACTTCCAAACTAGGAAACTTTTCCAGGCAATACCCATTTAGAAAAAGCATTATGCAGAAATTGTACTCACAATGGTAATTAACTCATTTGTCTTTATAATGGCAAGAAAAGTGGTCCAGTTGGAAAAAGTTTTGGGGACAAATCACTGACAAGGTTCTATCAGTTAAAATACTTACATACTAAAGGTTATACAGTAGTTTTAATAGATTTCAGCTAAACTAAAGGACAATCTTTTACTTTCTAGGGACTAGGAACTATTATTTGTCTGATATTGATTTTAAAAACAGCACATGCAAAACACCAAAATACTCCTTTTCTGAAAAAGTTATCAAACTGACCAAAAAGGAAAGCAACTCCCCTTGCTGTAAAATTTCTCTGTGGATCAAGTTTGATGTGTAAATTCCATGTTGAAAAGGGCTGCTATGCATGAGGCTGAATGTCTGTATACAGATATTTAAAACCAATATTTTTGAAAGAAGATGTATCAAAAATACAGCCAACAGACACCTTCTCAGGCTCTTTCATGTTGTGATTTCTCATAAGCTCTCACAACCTTCTAGGACTATGAAGCATACTTGATTTTGATACAGTTACCACAATAAATTGCAGGATTTTAAAAACAAAAACAAAAAAACCCCAGAACTAGGAGTAACTATTAGGTGGGGTTTTTTTACTGTATGCTTAGTTTTGAATTAAAAAACTATAAAACAATAAAAACCCCTGCTTTGTTTGGAATAGTTGTATATCCTGACAAAACACAAGACTTGAAAACAGATCTGAACTGGAATGCAGCAAAGTAAATACAGAACCAGTACGTAGTAATGTAATAGTTCAAATTACAAAGTCTTCTTGTCTGACTGTTCTGTCACTCAAAACTAGGCCCAATGCTTTAAAAATGCTAGTCAGACTAAATACTGTAGTGGGTTGACCTTGGCTCTCATGCCAGGTGCCCACCAAGCCACTCTATCAACTTCCCTTCCCAGGGAATCAGAGAGAAAAATAAGATGGAAAAGGTTGAGATAAGGCAGTTTATTAAAGCAAGAAAAACCAGAAAGTTTGCATGCATAAACAAAGGGGGGAAAAAAGTGATCTCTACCTTCTAGCAGAGAGTAATGTTCAGCCACTTCCCAGAAAGCAGGACTTCCACACAGAGCTGCTGCTCCAGAAGGCAAACATTGTAAAATAACAAATGCCCCCATTCCTCTTCCTTGCCATAGCTTTTATATCTGAGCTGACATCATACAGTATGGAATTTCCCTTTGGTTAATTTGGGTCAGCTATTTTTACCCAGTTGGGTCCCCTTCCAGGGTATTGCCCACTTCCAGCCCACTTGATGGGAGAAGGATGTGAGAGAATTGTTAAAGAGACAGCGCTGATGGTGTGCCAGTGCTGCTCAGCAGCGGACAAAACACTGTAATCAACACTTTTCCAGCTACCAATACAAAGCACAGCCCTGTGAGGGCTTCCAAAGGACAATTAACTCCAGCTCAGCCAGACCACATACAATACCTCACAAAAGATTAAACATTCCAGCATGCAGATTTGGTTCTCCTTGCAGAAATGGTAAGTACAAAAAAACTGTCAAATTCTCAAGTACAGCCATGGAAGCAATGGAAAACCTTTGTGTATCTCCCTCTCTTAGCCCTTCCAGTACCATCATACAATACCATACAAGCATAGTGGCAAAAGTACAGACAAGAAGACAAACACACTGACAGCAGACTAATTCCAACCCCCCTGCCATGGGCAGGGACACCTTTCACTAGACCAGGTTGCTCAAAGCCCCATCCAACCTGGCCTGGAGCATTTCCAGGGATGGGGCATCCACAACTTTTCTGTGCTGCCTGTTCTCTATTTAACTTTTCTCCTGCTGCCTCTATTCATTCTTTATATCTCATCTAAATCTCTCCTCTTTCAGTTTAAAGACTGTCCTGACACTACATGCTCTTGTAAATAATCTCCCTCCATCTTTCTTGTGGGCTCCCCTCAGGTACTGGAAGGCTGCAGTTAGGTCACCCCTTTTTTCCTTTTTCATTTCCAGACTGAACAAACCCAGTTCTCTCAGCCTTTCCTCACAGAAGATAAGGGAAACCACCCATCCTTCCAACCAACTTGGTGGCCTCCGCTGGTCTTGCTTCCTGTGGTAGGGACCCCATAGGTGTATGCAGCACTGCAGGCAGATCTCGCCAGAGTGGAGGGGGTGAATCACCTCCCTCACGCTGCTGCCAGCACTGCTTTTGATACAGCCCAGGACACGTGGCTTTCTGGGCTGTAAGAGCATGTTGCTGGGTTGTGTCCAGCCTCTCAACCACCAGCACTCGCAAGTTTTTCTGAGCAGGACTGTTCATCACCTAGTTTGTATTGATATTGGGGGATGCCCCAACCCAGGTGCAGCACCTTGAACTTGGTCTTATTAAACTATAAACTATATATATAAAAACTATAAATATATACAACCATAAATATTTAAAAGCTATATACATCTATGGTTTGTTTGTTCCCAAAACTAGGACAAATAAACTATTCAAATACTACAAACCTACAAAACACAAGAGTTTCTAGTTGTTCTTCTATTATATAACATCTTTATTTCATATTCTACCTTTTTCTTAAACATAATTTTAGAGTACCTCTGCACTAAGACTTTTGGATTTCGCTATACCCTATTCGCTATTTCGCTATTTCAGCCATGTGTTCCCCAAAAAAGGTGATAAGCAACTTAATTGTGAAAGTAAAGCTATGCATTTAGGCAGGGAACAGTTTTGACAAAAGAAAATGAGAAAACATAACAGCAGTGCAAAATTTCATTCTTTACACCTTGCTAAGTAATGGCACTGCAGAGGCCTTATAAATTCAATATCTCATCTCCATGCACAACTCAATCCCTGCTACCATTTTTTCCAAGGAAGCAACACTTTAAAATGCACAGTAACATAGCTGTCCAAAAACAAGGTCCCAACAGAGGTGACCTAAGTAATGCTGGAATTTAATTAACTAAAGCAAAGGGGCCCACTTTCTTTCAACCTGACCACTCTTCTTGTTCCAACTCTCTGAACTGCCCAGGGCTGAAGCCCAACAACATTCCCATGCTGAATGTGAATTAAACACACACACTAACTGATTTTCCTTACTGAAAATCTCAGAGCAAAGGTTATGTATTTTCACTCCTCTACCTGATACAGAAAGAGTAACTTATTTAAAAATTATAACCTGAAATACTAACACATACCATATTTAGTAACATCCTTCCAAGCCTGTGTTTTCTTGGCACTTCTGTTCTTGAAATCCAAATATTCAAAGGCAGGCTTGTGAATTAAAAATATTTCAGTCTCTAAGCCTTTTGACTCCTCCCCACAGCTACCTACTGTCCATTCATCACTTGGGAAAACATAACAAATGAAAGCCAGCTAGGTAAACTCATACACCACAAATTCAGCAAGAGCTGTTCTGATCCAGTCCATCTGAACAAAAAGATGATAGCAAATACACAAATTTTTTCAAACTGTATCCTTGTTTATGTTGCAGAAGGAAACATTAGAGAAGATCTGGATTATCTTTTATCAACCTCATAAATAAATATTTTTACATACAGGCAAACCTGGACAAGTCCTGAGCTGCATTCTTTTGAAGTTAAATTATTTTATGTGTGCTTGGCTTTTCCTTTCTCCCTCTCTAACAAAGGCAGGCCTTCATTCCTTACAAGTTCTCCCTGTGTAACTCCTACAAAATCCATAGAGAAATACATGTGGTTTGTATTTCCAGCTCTTGAACCACAACAAAACCAGTTACCTCTTTACTAGGCATGACCAGGAATTTTCTGCAGTAGTCAATCCCTGGCATATTTACATCAACTAATATTCTCTAAGCAAAACTCTGCACATAGGAAAACCAAAGTTACGGCAAATCCCTGAGCTTAAAAAAGCCAGAAATGCCTGTACTCCTGCTGTTTGAGCTGCAGCCACTGTTTCTGCTCCTGGAGGTAAGTAGTCTTGCTAAAGAATCATGAGACTTGTATCAGGCAGAAAAAGCAAATAAAAATGTAAACACAAGGGAGGAGCCAGAGGAGGCAATCATGCTCAATGAAATCTGAACTACTGCAGCAAAGGAGGAGTGGAAACAACTTGGCTGCAAAGGTAATTCCGTCTACAAGCTATTCCCTTACAGTGGTTCTTTTCACATTCTGTTTCAATATCCAAACAAAGCTGAGTGAATTTCAGTTTCTAGATACTGACACCATTCTTCCCAAAATAAACAGCTGCTAGAAAAAGTTCTTCTCCTGCACTGACCAATCAGGCTAGACACATCTTCAAGAATTTGTGTATTGTCAGAATTCTCAGGCAGGAAAAGCTTTCTGGCAGTCCTGTAGCAGTAACACTTATTTTTATCTAGCAGCTGCTGGTCTTAAGCTCCCAGATCCCAGAAGGCTTTACCTTCTCTGTCTCTGGAATGAATCACGTCAAACTAGGGGAAGTGAAGCTGTTAGTTCCTCCTTTAGTAACAGCTGTATCTCACCACAGAGCGGTCCACAAACTTCTATTCTAAACATAATTCCAAATGTACACATGCATCACTACCAGACAGCTGTGCCCCAGACAATGTTCATTTTCTATTTCAGGGACTGTCAGCACTTTATTGACTTGTCAGTTGAACAACGGCTAAAAGTGGTTCTTGCATCCCTAAAATACATCTACCTGTTCATTGTTTATGTAGGAGTTAAAAATTAAGTTCAAACCTAATTCAGAAAGTACACACTTTTTGGTTCAAGTGTTGCTGTTCTTGCAAATCAGTAAATGGTTGCACATGAAACAAGTCAGAACTCTGATAAAAGACACAAGGCACACAACACAAGCTATGCTGGCAGTACTTTTCCAAAACCAGAGAACTGGGATGATCCTTTGGGATGATGCAGAATTGCTGTTAAATTTGACATGTCCCACATTTGCCTCAAAGATATGAAAAGAAACAGAGAAGTATATTACAAACTCCTAATGCAAACTGATGAGTCTCACTTAAGATACAAATTTAGTTTTAATCTCACTGTGTTTTGGTTTTCTGTGAGGAAGAAATCCCCACGGTTTTCCTTGCTTCAATTACAGGCCTCTTTTGTGTGGTAATCACATATCCTCTGAACAGAGAGAGACACAGCCCTCCCAGGATTTTCCTGAGAAGCTGTGAGAAAGCTCAGAGAAAAGAATGAGAAACAATTCTTATTTTCACTTGCTGCACCTGTAGTTGTGCACATGTGGAATGTGTTACGGAGATTAGTTTACCAAAGGGTGATTTCTTAATTGGACACTGGTGATGGTGTTTGGATTGATTGACCAGTTGGATCCATCTGTATCAGACTGTCTGCAAGGGCGATGGGTTTTTCTTAATAGCATAGCACAGAATAGTATAGCATAGCATAGTATAGTATAATAAAGCAATTGATCAGCATTCTGCAATCAATGCTAATTATTCTCCATTCAGGGGCTCACTGCTACAATACTTTTGCTCCTTCATAAGCCTGAACTGCATGTACATGCCAGTGATTTTGGACCATTAACACTAAGCATGCTTGAATACAGGCTGAGGATCAACACTGACACCTGCACCTAGCCAGATTACCAGAAGAAACACAGACAACATAATAGCATCACTGCATAAATTAACTTACCCTATGGATAAGTTTACTGAAACAGATTCATTCAGACAGGTCACCATGCTGCTCAAATTTTATTGTTCTAGATAGAGAACAATATGCTCTTGCTGCTGCTCCATCACAAGAATGCTTTGGTATAACCACTAGTTAAACCTATCCATGGATGTGTTTAGAAAGATGTTCTCTAACCATACCACTCAACCAATTTTGTTTCCTCTGTTATCAGTACCAGGCCTCCTGGGATGCATCACCTTCTGCAGTACTAGGTACTTCTGGCTGTGTGCACATTCTCACATCTGAGGTCAATTGGATTACTGGGTTCACCAGTCTGATCCACTTCAGATAAAGATTTAAATTTTGTAAGCAAAACTACAATATACACCTCTTCAAAATTTTTATGCTGACTGTTGCAAGTACAGATGATGCCTGGACTGATACAGAGCAGCAGAGAAGGATCATGCAAATGAACCAATCACAATGAACTGATAAAAAAATTGGGGAAAAATATATGGATTGTGAATCCATGTCATCTTAGAACCTAGCATTGCCCAGTTATAATGCTTTCTACAATTTGGAGACCTAGAATTGCATTTAGTGCCACTCTCAAACTGTGACATAAAAAGTAGGTAAGTAGGTCCTGATTTCATAAATTGGTTCAAGACTTTGAGATCAATTTCTGATTCATAAACATTAATCTGGCAATCCTTTAATATGTTTTTAAAGAGCTTTTAGAAAATTATTATTTGAGGGTAACAGATTTTAACTAGAAAGGCGGGAAAAAGGTATGAAGTCATCTATCACTTTTTTTCTTAACCTGACCCAAGCAAACCTGATATTCATATATGCATTTCATCTTAAACAAAATGAGTTTTCCAACATGAAAGAGCAGTATCTAAGTCATCAGGAAATTGTTTGGTTTGCTAAGTTTCTCAAGTCCCTGAGTATAACAGAAAAATAAAGGAGGCTGAAGAAAACAAGGCGTGTTATCACAAAGCCAAAATGTGAACAAACACTCTGAAAGGAAAACAACTGATGGGATTGTTCTTAGCAAAATTTCTTACAAGCATAACACACAGGATCACATGAAGTCCTTAAACCTTGAATCTTTTGAGAAGCAGAAAAAAGGACATCGTAGACCAGACAGAACCTTTATCTGTGCAAAGGTTAAGATGAATTTTTCCAGTCAAAAGGATTACATTTGTAATTTAGTATTTTTACAATTACTCTGGAGCAAGAAAAAACTGCTTCACAAAGTACTAGTTTCTAGACCGGAGGCTGGCTGCTGTTCAGCCAATATGGAACATGGGCAGAGTCAGCCAGCACAGGCTCATCCTTAGAATACTACTGTAATTTATCAGCCCACTTTTGCCCACCTGGGATCAACAGAAAATAATACTTGTTCCACGATCCAAAGTACAAAGAATAGACTGATACATTTACAACTGTCACCCAGTATACAGATGCTACTGTGTCATTTTGATTCTACTTCTGCAAAATTTTTTCAGCTATTTTAAGCAAAGACTCAACTTAAAGTACCTTGTGCTTGGATAACCAGCAAAAGAACAACTGAACATCACAATACAGAAACACTGCCACAAGAACAAAACACTAAGTGAAGTTTAAGGGTATTTCAAAGTCACTAAATTACGTAAAACTATCTCCCTTTATTCCTATCAAAAACAAAGCCCATCTTCAGGAACACTTCAATAATTTGCAAGTGCATACTCCAAATGCTGACATTCAGAATTCATCATTATTCTTTCAAACAGCTAAAACAGCACACACACCATGAGTCATGGTATTTCTCTTACTACACTGCTAGGCTTTCAGCAAAAATTAGTTATGGTCAGCAAATATAAAGCAGCAGAAAAACACTCATGGCTCTACATGGTTGCTGAAAACTGTACAGAACCATAGTGAAAGGCTTAAAGTGGCTGTCCAAAAGGTCAACATAATGGATTTACTCCTTTCTTTATGTATGGAACATGTAGTTCCACAGTATTGCCATTTGGAATAAAATTGCTCCACCACTCCATGGCACAAAAAATTGATCTTTAGGTGTTTCTAAACAAGTACACATACCAAAAAAGGAAGTTCAGCTACACATATGTTTAGCAGAGCTCTTTAATTTTCCAACTCACTAATTGAACGTAAAGGATATTGCACTGGGACTCAAAAGACTTGTCATTTATTTTCAAGTAATAGAGCAAAAGTACAAGCAATATGGGGTAACCTTATATTGTGGATCTGACAGCCTGGTCAGAGAGAGAGAAAGCTAGATAAGTTTTCCCAGAATTGGCCTGGGAAGCTTTAGGGAGCTGGTGATAAACAATGAATCGCCAAATATTAAAAACAACCTGCAGGTGGTGTTTTTCTAATAATCTGTTTTGCTGTTTTGCTCATAAGATTGTTTACAAACAGGTGTCTTGTTAATTAGCCAAGCATGTGAAATGTATTGACTAAATGACCAATCAGGTCCACCTGTAGAGAACTAAGCTATAAAAGAAGAGAGGATGAAATGAATGAGGTTTTTTGCCACTTTGCCTTCTTATCCAACTGTGTAATCTCTGACTCAACAGTGACATTATGTGATAATAAATTATAGTATTTAATTCTTGTAAAAAAAAGTTTGAAGATGGTCTACGCACATTCAACATAAGCATATACTAACATAACAAATTATATATTTGGTGGAAAACTTATACTGTACCAAAATGACTTAAGAACAAAAGTTCTTCATATAAAGAATATTTATGCGTATTTACTGAAAGGAACACAGGGAATATCCTGACACAAAAAACTTTAGATGAACTTCAGAAGTTTAGCAAGTTCCTTAAAGGGGTAACAGTTTAGGCAACATTCTTCAAGGTTCAAATAAGATAGAGAAAAACAGTATCTAGCCCAAAATACTTGAGAGAGAGTTCACTGCTCTGGGCCATCACAGAAACTGTACAGATCCTTCTACCTGGAACTCCAAGAACAAAAAAACATAAACAATGTAAAAGAGATGTAGTAATGAAACTTCCACAGTTGGAGAGAGCATGTCAACAGTAAGAAATAGGATTGGGTTCTGACAAAAAAATTTCCCTCTGATTACTGAAAGTTGCCTCCATCTATTCAGTCTGGAAGGAGTTTTGAACTAATGCTCTTCTTCAGCATTTGGATTCTGCCCATGTTTGAATGCAGAATCTAGAGTAGGTATGATAAATATGAAGGTAGACCTGCAGTCTACCCCATCTCTCACTTTCCTCTTGCTTAGCAGTCTGGTCCAAAGCTTTCTGACGTCCAGGAAAATCTTTGCAAAGAATGTAAGCCTTAAACAAAAGGAATCACAGATAAATATTTAACACTTAAGTGAAACTGGTGGAGGAGGGATAGAGGTGTCCAGGGATGAATTTGGATAACATTTGATCCCAGCTTTCTGGGATCAATACATGGATAACAAATTGTACTACCTCTAGTAAAGCTTCCCTTACCATTAAAAAAACAAGCAAAGCACTAGAGCTAACTACAGTAAAGGCTGTTAATGTTATTTGTACAGCTAAAATTCTTCTGTCACTTAAAAAAATATAATCTCCTGGTTTGGAGGAATTTATTTAACCACAATTTACTATCAGAGGTGTCTGTGGTCTATAGTGCTAAAAAACACAATGTATTAAGCTTCACTCTGTACAGACTATTGAATGTAACAGGCACCTCTTCAATATCCGGACATTAAAATCTAAAACTGTGGTACTCAGAAGGGCTAGTCTTTTATTATGGTCTTTTCCAAAGTCAAGAAAAAACCCATCAGCACATATTTGAGGTGGTTGTTCATGTACTAACACCATCTTGGAAACACATGCAAGGAAATAACGAACCTCTCTACATATCACTATTTGTAGAAGATGCTTCCTGCAGGAACCTTTCCAGGAAAAGTCCTCAGTTCCTCAGTAAGTATTCAGTTGTAGAAACTTTACACATATTGTTTAATTAACCAGTGTCCCAGACACTGAAAAAAATTGACAGCTACAAGATAGTCCAAATAAATCTCAGCATGATAAATTTGCTGAAAGAGCCCTCCTTCACAAAACAAAACTTGTCATACAATCAAGCCTTCCTGACCAAAGCACTTTCATAACAAAAGAACACATTTTGAACAAGCTTTAACTCATCAGGCCTTTATAATCAACAGAACATGCTTGCCAATGGGGAGAAAAGTGTGAACATCACAAAATCATTATCTTATAAAAGGTGTGTTGCAGTGGCCAGCTGAAATCACCAAGCAGGACCAAGAGAGTCACTGGAAAGAAATCTAGCCAAAAAAAGGAAAGATACATAATGTTAAAATACCAGCGAAAGGGCAGAAATTACTCCCAATTCTAATAATATGATTACTTCAGGATTCACCAGAAAAAGGCTTCATGGTGGCCTAAAAAAACTCTTGTCTCTTGTTCTGTAAGTCTTCCCAGAGATTTGTCATTTGACTTTCATAACTAATTTGGTATCTTAATTAAAGTTCATTCATGCACATGCAATGATTCTATGACCTCTTACATCATGCACAAATGGCGTCATGACTAATAATGCCATCTATTCGGATTTCCTTTGTTTACTAGAGTAAATACATATATGTAACGCATAAGGTAGTTCAGTGTATGCATACTTTCGTGCGGACACAGAGTGGGGATTTAATTGCTCCTTCTTCTGGTCTTAGGAAAGAATCAAATCCTGATTTATACTAAGGCATTTTGTATTGTTCCTTCCTTACACTTTTAATCTCTGATGCTACCATGCTAATTTTACTCTCAAGCAAGTACAGTTTTAAAATATATCCAATACCTATAACATCAAGAAGGTTATTTTTCCTTGTCTAATGAAGCTAAACAGGTGGGATGCCCTATTGCCTTCAAAAGAAGGAGGAAGAGTTGTTCAGGAAGCAGTTGCAAGGAAGGAAAACACCTGTGGCAGAGGATTGCCTCTGATGCCTTTTTTGAGCTTACCTAGAAACAGAGGCCAGACAAAGAATAAAACTGGATATATTTAATGAAGGGCCTTCAGATACATTAAGGGCCGACAAAGCCTCCTCAAAGGGCTACACCCAAAATGAACGATGATCACAAGTTTTTCAGACAGATACAAGTTTGGTCTATTTACATATCAGGGGTTAATCCTCCAATTACAGCTTCAGGTAATGAAGTCATATTCCCCCCGTTTGCTCCCCCCAATTCACTTTCCTTTATACTTTTCGGGGCCTGAGGCTGTAGGGCGTCCTTGAGTTTCAAGCCTAGAGGAATTGTTTTGTCTGATCAAAATGTGTAGACAGTAGCTAACATTTTATATGGAGTTTAGAGTTATGCACTAATGTAGTACAGGATTTGAAAAATAAAAAGGCTAAAATCTTGAGGCATTACCTCTTGCAACTTTTTATTCAACCTGGTCCATTAAATAGGTTGTAAGACTGGGTGAGGAGGCTTTTCCTGTCGCATCTGTACATGGGAAGAGATATCGATTTGGACATTAGTGTTTAAATTAACAACATTAACAACCATAGATTGAAGCTGACATGACTAAGAAACAGGCACATGCTAAAAGATAAAGACAAACCTACTGAAAAAAAATATAAGCTGGGCAAATATAGACTTGGTTGAAAAAACGGTGTTACATGGCCCCTAAGTTAATGCTAGCCTGTTGCGGTTTAACAGATTGTTTGGTTTTCAGTTGGGGAGGGAGTCCACGGGCTGCGGGATTGGTTCTCTGTGGAGACCTGGTAGAATCAATCAGCAGGCTAGTTTTGAAGATTGACACCTGGTTAAACCACTTAAGAGAGCTGAACACTCCTCTGTGGAAAAACACATTCAGAAACAAACAAAAGCCTGGGAAAAGCTCTCCTGCTTCCAGCCTTTGAACAGATAACTGGCCAGGCTAGCCCCTTCCCAATAAGTCTGCCAGGCTCCATCACGGTGGGGTGGCTGGGGCACCTTCCTGGCAGGACCAGGCCCCTTCCCAGCAGAGCCTGTCAGTCCATGCCACCAGGGGCCATCCCAACACAGGGAGCAACCAGATGGCCAGGACCAGCACTGGGAGTGGCCCCGCGGCCAGTGCAGGGGGCAGCCTTGAGGCCAGGAGCAGCCATGTGTCTAGGATTGCACAGCTGAAATTGGCACGACCGAGGCGGTGCTGCACGGCCACAGCTGTCTCAACATGGCTTGCAATTAACTTTGTTTGCTTAGCCAGTTTTAGCCAGCTATGCTGTGGACAGAAGAACAAAAGCAGTGGTAGCAATTTTTCTTTTTCCAGTGCCCCACTTGAAGGAAAGTCGTGGGGTGGCAACATCAGCCATCATGGCTTGTGTAGTGCCAGTGGGGACCATATGATCAGCAGCGAGAGACAGAGTGCTTCCTCAATTGCTGAGCCTGGACAAGATTCACCTTTCAACACTGCAGAACTCTATAAAAACTGTTTCAATTTATAAAGCTTGAGAACAAACAAACCTACAAACACCAATTCTCTTCCAAATCAAAAAGGAAAGGGTGAAGACGTGAAAAAAACAACATGGGACACTGAGGTCACTGAAGATGGAGTCAAATTCTAGACGGGAGGAGATTGAGGAGATGCCTTAATTCTGGGCTGAAATTCCCTGGTAAGGCTATGGTGAAGATATAATTGATATATCAGACTTTATTTTTTCCCTGTAAATCATAGAACACATTGGGGGGCTGTAGCATTCTAACTACAGCCATGAGCAGAAGCACCAGAAGCTGTTGAAATGAGCAGATGTTGCAGTAGCTGTAATCCAAAGAGAAGGTTGAACAGAGAGTGATGAGAGAGATCAGAAACTTTGCCCCAGGAATGAAAGAAGAAAACCTCTGTTCCCAGAGATAAAGGAAGACAACTTGTATTTCTATACTAAAACAGCTCATCCTTAAAATAGTACCCCAATAAGCTGAAATGACCCATAGTGGTAGTTATGAGAAAAAACATCCAAAACATGGGAGGGACTTCACGATTGCAGATTTCTGGGCGCCTACTGATTTGCTGTGATATTAATGCCATGAGAGAACTATTCCATGTGGAGAAGTCTCCACAGCATTGTAAGAGACACTCCTCTTCCTAAGAGAACTGAAAAAAGACTGTTTTAGAGGTGGTAAACTGACTGCAAGTCCCAGGTTTTGTCTCTTTACATTGTCAGTAAATATAAAAGAAAGAAAAGAAGGTGTGGGAGGAAGAGTGTTCTAAACAGAAGGTTTATTCTTTTTTTTTTTTCTTATTATTCTTAATTCTTATTCTTTTCTTATTATTTTTTCTTTTACTTTTGTTAATAAAGTTTTCTTTATACCCTTTAAAGTTTTGAGCCTGTTTTGCCCTCCTCCTAATCCTTATCTCGCAAAAGAAGATGAGTAAATAATTCTAGTGGGTGCACTAGTGATTTGGCCAGCACTAGACCCACTACATTAATCGGTGCATTGGCTGGAAAACTCAGATTGGCAGACCAAAACCACTACACTTAATCAGTGTTTCTGCCCAGCTTTTGAACCAAAACTGCCACATAGTCACAGTCACATGTGTTACCTTCCTCCTAGTTTCTACTGTCTGATTCTGCTGTGCTGAAGAGAGAGGTCTTTTGCACAGCAAAAGTAGAACTGCAGAGAACATTGCATAAACTACATTAACATCTATTAAACCACTCAAATTTCACCCTATGGTCTTTGGATTTAGAAGTGTAATGAAAGCTTTTGACAAAGGGCTAGTGAATAAATCCTTGCAATAAAAACACTGCCTATTACTGAGACAAGACAGAATTAAATTGGAGGACATTAAAATGCATTTTTTTCTTTTGAAAGCAAAAAAACGGCTCTGTGGTAACTTGGAAGTATTAGACAAGTGCAACCTGTGCTTCAGATAAACTTGTGCACTGTTAAAAGCATTGATACCAAGGGGTGTGGAGGTGAGTGTTCCCAGAAATGGAAGTACAGGTACTAAGAGGCAGGAGGCTCACAGAAAAAATTCAGGGGCCTAGGGAACCCTGGATCTCATCTCTTCTTGTCTTCAAACATAAGAGTTTCGATATTTAGGTAAGGTATAATGATTCCTCTTTGGCCCTTAGCATTTTGGGGGAGATGCTCTTTTTATCTAAGTTTAAACTAAGCAGAACTGGTAAATGGTACCTAAGAAAATCAGTGTCTCAGGGCACTAAGTAAAATACACATCATTTCTCACTTCAGACACTGTCTTATCAACATAGTTATATGTTTGGGTAAAAGGAAAAAAATATTTTTCAACAGAACTGGACAGGTGAAGTTCTGGAGTTCAGCTCAGCACTTGAGTGAACACTCTAGACTTTCAGTGAAGCGTTCAGTATATTTTATGATATATTCCTAGAAGAGACAAGAAAGTAATCTTGCATGAGTAAATCCTTTGAAAGTCTGGCCTCTGGCTGCACTTAACTGAAAGTTGGCCTATCTGACCTATGCAAAATACTATAATAATTTTCTTTTTGGTAACCAAAAAAACCCAAACAAAATCAAACACAACCAAAAATCCCAAATCCCCAAAGCAGAAGTCCAGAGAAAACACATTCCAGACCAATCTTAGTTTATCAAGCACAAATTTGAAAATGTCTGTGTGAAATTATATTTACTGCCTAACATATTGACATAACAAAATTTTAAGCCACAGTACTGATAAAATTAATGCTGTATTAATGAGGAAGGCAAAAGAGTATTGCCTAGTGCTGCACACTTAGAAATGAAACCTTGTAATCCTATGTTTGTATTCAATGTTTCTAACATACAAAAGAAACCATCTTATACTAATTTCTCTCTAACTCTTTGTCAGCTTCATTATTAAGTAGACAAACTAATTTAAATTATATCTGTTAAAGAAAAGAACATACAAAACTTCAAGAAACAGAAGAATTAAGTTTTCTCAAAGAAAAATCAATTAAAAGCAGATGCTCCGCAATGTTTCAGATACTGTTTCAAGCCGGCAGCATTTCATAGTGTAAATTTGTCTATTTATCTTCTGTAGGCTTCTCTATTTTTACTGTCAAATAGAGGAAAATTGTTAGAGGACACATTTTTTATCTCTACCTTCTACCAAATTTCTCTTTGTCTCAAAGATACTACATCCAACTGGTGACTAAAAACTGAAATTAACATTTATTCACTAGGAATTTGTTCTTCAGCTTCACTCACCAGAAATGTCATCAAAGCTGCCATTTTCTTTGGTAGTTATCTGCATTCCTGTAAAGTGCCAAAACCAAGCAGTTTTGCCTCAACTTTTATTTTTGCAATATTGAAGGGGTCCTCTGGGAAAAACAAGTGTTTAACAACATAAGAGGGCACCTCCCTACTGAATAGCTGTTTACTTTGGCTTGAAGAGGACAAAAAAAAATCTCAGTAAAAGTCAAACATCCTGTCTCATCACATGACATGGGTGCATACCAGAATGCTGGTTATTTATTGCCTCCATGGAAACATTTATTGCGTACAGGGAGACACTTGGATACTTTCCTTTATGAGAAGAAAAAAAGCAGGAGCAAACCAGTTTACAAATAGTTGGCAAATTTTGACTGACTGTTGTTGACTACAGTTACAAAAGACTAGAAAATTTGGAAAGCAGCACTCCTGAGACATAGGAATTTGGATTCACTCAGCCCTACCCTATTTAGATTAAAAACATCATTCTTATGCCAAAGCTGTTTCTGTTCTAATTGTCAAGCACCACTGAGCAAGCAAAGGTAGTTTGCTGGGAAACAAATAGCAAGGCTTTGTTGAGAAAGAAATTAAAGTATCTGCTTTGTAAAGAATAAATCAAAGTCCTTCATCATTTTAAGCAATTCTAACATGCACATGTGCTTCTCTTTCCACACACTGTGGACCTGGAAGATAAAAGAGTGCAGAGGGATTTAGCAGTTGTTAAAATAAGTGAAATGTCTTAAAATGGAGCACTGAACAAGAACCATGTGCATTTCTGTTGCCAATCCACTGAATTCAGTTGAACCAAAACAAATACTATTTTGGCCAAGAATGAACTTTGGGTTTATCAGTTGTCTTTATTTTAAAAAAACTTAAAATCCTGTATCTCAGGCAACTGAATGCCACACACACAAATGACATTTTCGCTCTAGAATAATTTTAGCATGCTATCAGGATACTTAGAATAGACTTGAGATAAAGCAGTCAGACAGTGCAAAAGGAAGAGTAGCATTCATCTGTTTGTCCAATAATTCACCTTTTCTACTAAAATTAGTTTATGTTCTTTAGCAATATATATTATTTTAATCTTTTTATTTTAATCTCTTTTTAAAATCTGATTTCATTTTCAGAACACTTCAGAGCCCAGGCTTTTACCAGGATCCACTGGCAGGTTTCATATAAACTGATGGTTCCTATTCAAAAAGGACTTGCATTTTCAGCAGGAGGGAAGTGTTTAAGAACAGTATTTCTTATGCACTCTACCAAGTAATAATCCTGGAAATTATCACTGAGAACTAAAAATAAACTCCTCAACAAAAGACAAATCAAACCTTTACCATTTACCTCAATCCCTCTGGTTTGGAGAGCTTTTTTCAGTATTATTTGTCATTTCATATTTGAGAGAGATTTTGGAAGATAGTACACGTGTGGCCACAGGTATCTTCTTGCTATTTTTTAGCAAATGAACAACCTTTTGTAAATCCATGCACATTTATTGTATGGTAAGTGACACTTTAAAGAAAAAAATAAGAGAGCTCAGAAAGATCAAAAATAATTTCTGTTCCTTTCTATCAAGTCTTCAAAGGTCTATCAAAAGTCTTTCCTGACTTCAAAAACATAGGAAAAGCAATGGCAACGATGTCAGACTTCTACATGGCAGTGGGAAGATCCAATTCTTCTGGTTCCAAATACTACACTAAATTGCATACTTTTAAATCAGTGTAACAGAAGTCTCTGTGCTAATGTATTGCTCAAGGAGGAGGAAACCTGATATAAATTGAAAATTAGGAACTTAATATAATTTTTCATCTATTAAGGAGCACCACTTCCCAAGGGATCTGAAAAGAAACAGTATCTATGGGTTTAACTTAATGTGAAGTAGAACTGAAAAAGGCGCTCTATATGACACTTCCCTGCACCTTAAACATATTGCCACTGTTATGCACTTTCAAATGTACCATGTATTGCACTTTTATATTTTCTAAAGTACAGAAAAGAGTCTCTCTCAGACTTCAGGATTACAGCTAAAGGCCTCATATTCTAAGGTTTTTGACTTTGATCACATTCTGGATGTGAAATCAGCATCTCCTCTTAGTGGTCTCTCACCTTAGTGAAAACTAGGATGCAATACACATTTTTAGCACACAAGCATGATACTAAACATCTGCACAAAACCTAAAGAGAAGCTTGTCCTGGTGTTTATGAGTCTTACACAGAAGATGACCTAACTGCACTATGTTTACCTTAAACAGCAGACTAAGCTCAAACTTATGTTAAGACCCCATCCTTAAGAGAAAAATACATCTGTTGCCTGTGTATGTGCTCCTCGCGATCTTTTGCCCAGCCTATGCAGAGACATTACTCTGCCTGCAATTCCCTCACTAAATAACATAAGGTAATAGTCTCCTTCATAAATATTTACTTGAGAAAAGAATAACTATATACATCTAATCTTGTGGTATATTTTCTAGCTTAAACTCAAGTGGGTTTTTTTGCAGATGTACAATGAAATTCTTAATGTCTATGCTATCATATTTCTGTTCTATCTCAGGTAATTTAGAAAGTACCCTGCATACAAATTAGATATAAAAATCTAATAAATAGCACATGTGACTTCTGAACAGCAGGCAAACAAGCTAGTTGTATTTGTAAATGAGCTCTGACCAACTCTTAACGAAAACATAAGAAACATACAGTTCTGTATCTTCCAACGGAGTGCTGCCTGCATGTTTATCTTTGCTTTCAACTTCCTGCACTGTTGTAGTTACCTACAATGCAATGCATGAGGATGGGAAGGTCAAATCTGTCTAGCCAATCAATCTCAGCAATTAAAAAATATTTGACATCAATGCATTGCTTGTTGAGGGCTAGGTATATGCAAAGGAAGGGGGAAAGGATGGCAAGAGGGAGGAACGGATAGGAATCATAAATGATATTGAAACATCACAGGTAGGAATTAAGATATCACCTCCAGGCAAGATTTAGTCTCTCTGACGTTGCTCCTAAAATATACTGCACAGTCTCATCCAACTCTGATGACTCTCTATGGAGAGGTCTACCTGCTGCATGCAATGACTGTTCTCTTTCCACCCTCTCTGTTCCCCCAGTTTTCTGCAGATTGGAGTCTGCTGTGCATTAGGAAATACTCCTATTACAAGAGTGAGGCAATGGAAGAAGGTCAATCTCCCAGTAAGCTTCTGCCCTCACTGATGTGGTCATTAGATGGTCAATTCTAAATACAGACTATAAAAATCAATTTAAAGTGAACCTAGAGAGCAGCTACCTGAGTATCCTAGCTTCATGTGTTTCTCATTTGATAACAGGCAAGTTGTAAAAACAAGAACTTTGGCATCTCATGTTTTTACTTGCAAGAAGTCAGGCTTGCATGTGCACTGACATGCGCAGCCACAGGTGTAACATTCTGAGTCCTTACATGAAAACTACATCCATTAAAAGCACAGCATTCACTCAAGCAAAACATCAGGAGAGCATTCACACTGGAGTCAGAATCTGAAGGCAATATTGGAGGTTCTCATCTTTTGCCATCTATTGCAGAAAAAAATGCCATCTGATTACAGAAAAAAAAATTCTAAAAAACCTGTGAACAAGTACTTTTACAAAGGAAGATATGAAAATAGGCACATCCTTTACTGTTAGTTTAACAGCCTGGTGCACATTCTGAAATACTCCAGATAACATAGTAACCAAAAGCTACAAAGTCACCATATAATTTTGTTGTTCTTAAAATTTTCTATTAGAATACCAACTAGAAGCTTTTGAACAAAGAGAAGAAGTCTCTAGGCAAATTTACAAGTAAGTAATTTCTATGAATCAGTTGTGTCTCAGTTCATTCTGTGTATTGACAGGGATCTCAACTACTTCAGCTTTCTTTCCTAAATAGAACCACTAATGCCAAATAAGGAAGGGTAGAAAGCTACTTCACACATCAGTAAAGTGACCTTAGCTTCAAGCAAATGAGGTCTCCTTTCTTCTTTCGAACACTCTGGAACTGTTGCAAAAGGTTTTGCCCTGGTCTAATGTGACAAAATTACTCACCTTCCCCATCAGGGCTAATATTTTCATAGGAATCCCAGCGTATTAGTGGGTCTGATGTATTGTAATCAACTATTACTCCATGATCATTCTGAAGGAGTTCACATCCTAAAATGAGATGCGTTTGAAACCAAAAATGATCAGTCACATATGTCATTATATACACACACATATGTATGTATTTAGCCTTCTGACAGACGTTTGCTCCCTGAATGGCAACACCCTATTCTGAAATGTGTCAGAATAAGAAGCAGCAAAAGGGGAAGAAAGGTTAAATAAAACAGTTAAAAAAAAAAAAGAAGAAAAGCTTAATTTATCATTCAGAGAATTTTATCTTGAGCTTTTTGATTATGATGTAGGCTGATAACTTGGATCAGTCCCTAAACACAACTAACAAAGATGATGCACCCCGCCCTAGAGGGTCAGACATGATGAAGAGCTTCTAAGAATGAAACCATGAGTATCTATAAGAAGATGGTTCTAAAGGAATGATAAAATTACACTTTGTTACAGATTTCATTCTGATTCATATGGATTATCATTCTGATACCAGAGCAATTTATCACTAAGGATGAACAGGAGGAGCTGAAAATTTTGACTTCATGTCCCTTCCAGTTCCCCCAAGGTGGCAGCTCTGCAGAATCTGAGACTAGACAGCTAGTTTTCAATGTGTTTTGCTGCATTTAGGTAGGCTCTGCTGAACATACCTGGAATTTTCAGCAGTAACCTATGTTTTTGTGCCCTTAACAAGGCATTAAATAATGTTCAGGTTTTAAATGAATACAGTGAGAAATTTAGGCATAATCCAGGGATTCAAAAGCAAAGCACAGGCACCAAGAATTCATGACCTTGAACTTGGCTTTGATACTGATACAAATCAAACAGATTGTCTTTTCTGTCTAGATTAGGGAACAAAGAAATCCTCAGGCACAGGCACCAAGAATTCATGACCTCAGCACAGGCACCAAGAATTCATGACCTTGAACTTGGCTTTGATACTGATACAAATCAAACAGATTGTCTTTTCTGTCTAGATTAGGGAACAAAGAAATCCTCAGTGATCAAACCTTTGTCTGTGTCTACAAAGCAAGTCCTACTGTAAAATTTTCTAAAGCAACAGTATTATACACATACTGTGACATTTAAAACAAAAATAGTTACAATTAGGACAAGAATGCTATGGTCCTGTACCTTTATATGCAGCCTGGAAAAAGCCATCTATAGAGAGTTTCTGTGATGACATTTGTCACAAGGCAGACTATAAACTTTATTATTAAATATTCAGGAATCTTATATTCTTGGCAACTGCATTCTTTCTTAAAAATATCACAGTCAGTTATGTTCTAGAACACTTTGTCCAGCTTCAAGCTACAGAATACAAGAATTATATTAATAAATTGAAGCAAATTCAGGGGAGCATGACCAGGGTGCTCAGGACTGAAAGACTTTCCCTGTGAGGGAAGGCTGAAGGGTCAGGGCTTCTTCAGTCTGGAGATGAGATGGTCTTGACAAGGAGCTGACAGCAGCCTCCTGAAGGCTGTAGAGGAGAAAGCCAGTTTGGAGCAAGGCAGAAGGAAAAGAATGTTTGAAAATAATTTGAATAGATTGAATCTAGATAAATTTAGAGTCAATGTAAGAAAAAATAATTCCACAATGATGACAGTCAGACATTTAAATAGCCCATCCACTGAGGCTGTGATATCTCAGTCCTTGAAGTTTTTCATTATTTGACTGGACAAAGCTTGAGGGAAACTGGTCTGATCTTACAAATGAGCCTTGTTTCAGCAGGAGGATGGACTAGAGATATCCTGTAGTTATTCTACAATTCTATTATATTTTCAGACATGGAAAACTCATTTTGCAGGTAAGTATTTCAAGGTGACACCAAAAACCAGGAAATATACTCTCCAATCAATTCATAGGTTAGAAAGCCAACATTACTAGCAGTGTTGATTGCATGGGGATTTCTCCTCAAAACAGGTACTCCCAGTAACCTAACAGACCAGCTTATATTCCTGAAACAAATACATAGTCATCACATTTCCTGAATACATGCATATATGCTACTTATTTCTGTGGACTCATTTCGATATGGTTCCAGATTTTCTGATTAATCTTTTCTCTTTGAGAGTATTTCAAACTTGTGGTAATGTCATAATGTCATTCTTTGTTCTGAGATGGATGATCCTTGTTCTCAAAACTAAGGTCTCTACTAGTACATATTAATCACTAATAGAAGTAAATAAGGAAGCATTAACTGGCACAAGACTTGTTAGTCACAGATGTAGAGAATTAACAAAAGGTCATATTTATTTCTGATATTTGTATTAAGCACTGTATGGTGCAAAACTAAGCATTAACCACTATATAGGGATCATATACTACTGTGCTAAAGTTAAAGAATTTTTCAACGTCTTCCCAGACCACTGCATAGACTTCTTCTTAAAAAAATATAACTTGTTGAGTAAGAAAGGTGAGCTGCTCTTCCTAGCCAGTTAATTCCTCAGACAAAAACCAAATACAAATATCCAATTACTTAGAACCTTATTTTTCAACAGCTTGAAGCCTACTAAAAATCCACACCTCTCATCTATCATCTAAGGAAGGGAAACTTGAAAAAAATTTTGGTCCTTTTTTAGACATGTTAACTGGCCTATCTTCAAACATTTACTATCCAGAAATATTTAGAACAAGCTAGACAAATTCATTTATAAAACTGGTTTCCTTTTATGGCTTTCAAACAGGTTAAGTGAGATTTTTGTGCTCAGTTGGACAGAATCCAACTTCTTAGTGGCTATGGCCTTAATTTTCTAGATTATCAAACTCATGTGGAAAAAAAAAGAGGAAAACATGCAATTCACAGGACAGTAAGGACACTGAATGGAATACGTATGAGACAGAGAGTTAAGAGCATTTGGTTTTCAATCAGTCTTATGCAGAATCCATACTTTTTGGGACACCGTAAAATGACTAAGAACACATTCATTAACAGAATTAAGCTGCAATGATTTGCATAATCTTAAATTCTTACTGCAAGTAAGAATTATCACATAATCTTAAACATATTTAAACAGAATTTTGGAAGCATGCAGAATACCCTACAAACCAACTTCAAAGCAGAAGCATTTCCAAGAAAACTACAGCTGTATCTCTTTATGCTAAGCTGAAGACAGTCCAAACTTCAATACTGCAAACATAATCAATTATGACAACATCCAAAAGAGGTTATGGGATAGGCCACTGCTGTCACTTATGCTGAGCCAAACCACCTACTATCTATGTTTTACACAGATACATGAATATTTTCTACATGGTGTAGCAAGTGTTCTGGTATAGCTTTAAAATAAAATCTGGTGACTTCTATGCTGATATAAATGCAGAGTCTTTATTAACTTTTCCAAATTTAAACCAGTAACTAATATATTTTAATGAAAAAGTAAAATTTCAGATTTTTTACAAGAGAAGTGGAGAAAATAGGAAAAACTACTTTTTTTTTTTTTTTAAAAGTGTATTTCAGTATGATTTATTTTCAAATTAGGCATATTTTTGGTTCTCTATGCTCACCTTGAATTTTCTCTGGAGTTCCTGAAAACACTAATTCCACCTTGCTGTAGTCAGGGAAACGGTCATCTGAGAACAAAGGACAGGAATTCAGCAAGATGTTTCCCAGGAGAACAGTTTCAGCTCACTCAGAAATCAGGATTCTCTACAGCTATCTATACATGCCCTCATCACTCTTCCCTTCCCACTTGCAGGTTAGTGATCTAGTTTTAAAAGCCATATTCTTTGTGCCACACATTCTCCGGAAAAGACCACATAAATGCCAGCTGGAGTTTTGCTTGCTTTCTAGAGCAGTCAAAGTAGAAGAGATGTACAGTTCCTAACCCCTCTCTAGGCAGTAGACAGACGTGGCTTATAAAGAAAACACACCCAGGAAAATTAAAATTGTTCCCCATATTGCCTAAACCACAATACTTGACCACAAAACTTTTGGTATCCTTATGCTGCATGCTGCAGGAAAATATCCTTGATTTTAGTTTGCTAGTAACATGGGCTGAGGAAGTTCCAATCCTGCATATAAACACAATAAAACTGACGATATGATTTGGAAAATATGAGGACTAGTGTGACACATTTTCAAGTGTGTCTGAAAACTGTGTCCATTCTTTGACATTCTGAAGCATATTAAAAGACTCAGACTATGTCACAAACACATTATCAGACGTTACGACTGTTTTCACTAGCCAGATAAGAGAATTATTTAGCTCATCTTATTTCCTTCAATGGTGACATAGAGAGTCACCATTTAAATGAGGGAGAACGTGATAAGGACTGTGTAGGAGTATCTGAATTATTCTGACAAGTTAACTTGCTTGAAGAGCTTTTCCTGTCATTAGAGTTTTACTGGTATTACACACTACAATTTAACTAACTCAAAGCAGTCACCCTTTCCCCAGAAATAAGTAAGGGAAAAAAGAAAAAGAATCCTTTTGAAAATGAGTGCTGAAGAAGATCATCACATGCATATGTTTGCACGCCCACACATACACACATCCAACCAACCACAGAAGACAAGTACCTTTGTTGGCATTATCCAGATCTTCTTTGCCAAACACCAAGCCATGTCCTTGAATAGCTCCAGTGTGAAACTGAAGGCGAAAAATCACATCACGAGTAGCTGACCTATATTTTTTGTGATAACACTTTATCTAGAAAGACAGAGCAACGTTTTATGTCAGATAGTATTTTCTTACAATTCTGAACAAATGTGTATATTTTAGTTGCTAATTAAAGCAGCCACAAGACAATTATTGTAGACACCTCTGATGTTGGAACAAGCAGGGTATGTGTTATTCAATCCTTTAAGATTACACAGGCCCAAGGCAAGACAGGATACTTCTGGATATGTAAAAAATAATAATCACTATTTTCATCATTATCAGTCACCCATCAGTAGGTTATGAGCCAGAATCACAATATCTGTGATATTGCACACAATTTGTGCACAACATTGAAATGCTGAGCTGTATAAAGACTTCTTCCCTACCAAGTTAATTAATTTCAGTACACCCTTTTCAAAATAACTGAAGTATATGAGGACTTTTCAAAGCAAGACTACAAGCTGATTATATCTATTTTAGGACTTGTAAAAAACCTGCTCTAATGATAGGATCTTATTTTAAACTACTGCAGGAAGTTGACAGTAGTTTTCACACCTTGGCTAGAACAAGAACTCTGCAAAAACATCTAGTATGAATTTCAGTAGCTAAAAGTGAACACCATACCCATTCTCTAACACCAGCTTCCGTTAGACAAAACCTATGGATATTTTACCTACTAATTCTCTGGCTCTACTGTCATACAAAGGCAGTCAGCATACTTACAGGAATATGTAAAAATTTTGGCAATCTTAGTTACAGGACTGGAAATTTTGTTATACTATCCTAATTATATCAGGATTTTATGATAAAGCAGATATTACTGAAATGCATTAAAAAGAAAACAAATATCACTTTTATTAAAGTCAGAATAAGAAAAGCATCCTAGATAGAAAACACCAAACAACTGAAGAGCATATGGTTACTCAAATGAAATAATGCAAGAAAAATGTAAGAGCTTACGAAGGATGCTTCTGAAAGTTGGGGTTAAAACATGGTAATGAAATTCTTCTCAATACAGAATTTGAAAAATCTAACATAAGATGTTACTATCTAGCCTTCATTATAGTAACCTCATGATATCCTAAATTCCAGAAGTTAATCAGTACTCACCATATACCTGGCACACAGGACAACTTCTGAAATATTTCAGCCCATATACCAGAAATGTTTTCTTGTCAAGTATTCTGTATGCAAATCACATATTCCTAAACCATTATAAGGGCTGGGTGACTCTCTATGCATATAATCCCTATTTCATCAGAAAGCGAGGAGGTTGTTTGTTAGTTTGTTTTAAGAAAATCCCCTACAGTATATTGGCAATACCAGGCAAAATAGTATTTGCTTCTTTCTTTAGACAGTGCTTTACATGCACTAGTTGTGTATACACCCCTGTTAAAGGGATCTACTTCCTTTTAGTCCAACACAACTGCCAGCATGACTTGACTACTTAAATTACCAAAAGGTAAGGTATGAGTAACAGTTTGACTGCTTGAGTCAATAAACAAGTGCTCAATCTCCAGCATGCTAAGCAACTCTGTAAAGACAAAACACCATCATAAAGGATGAAAAAGGCAAGTTTGCCTAGAAGTTAAAAATGGACAGGAATGGAATTAGAGAGCCCTGATAAGAGATATTAGAACTAAATAGTTGGGATTTTTTTTTCTTTATCATCTAGAGATGGGGCAACTGAGAGGTGTTTTAAAAATTTTTATTTTATTTTCAGTCTGCTGAGAAGGTTGAGACTATACAGATGTTATAACTCATGCCATCACAATCAGAAGCCTACTATTTCATAATTACAATACACTGTAAGTGTTTCTTGGCCTATCAGCTTTTTGTCACACTATGATGTAGATGCTTTAAAGCTAATCATCTAAAACTACCCCTCATGGGTCTCTGAAAATCTATTTCTCACATTAACCTGCTCCAAAATGTAGAATTGGTATGAAAGTAACTGTGATAATTCCATGTAATTGCATTATGTGAGCAAAAACACTTGAAAAGAGCATCTTTAAGTATATATACATTCATCCATAATTTAAATTTGGGCTTTACACAGTTGATGGATTTACTCAAAATGTACTGTCTTTTACATAATCTTATTTACAATAATGCTGCATGAGACAGGGAGTTCCTCCTTCTTTCTACTTTCTAATTCAAAGTACCAGCCTTGGATTTAATCTAACTTTAATTAAGTTAAAATTAACTTAATTTTTGCCCTAAAGAACTTACCTACAGAGAATTGTAATTTTTAATGAAAATCTGTTCTCTGTTAGAATCAGTAATATTTTACCTCTATATCCATAGACTAAAAATATCTTTTAGTGCTCAGTATGCATAATAAACTTTCAATGAAGTCTAAGCATAACTTTGAATTCTGACTTCACTACCTTTTGATGCCATAATCAAGAATTAATGCAAGCCACTGTAATGTGTTGGAGAATTCCTATATGCATTTGCAGATGTCAGTGCAGCTTTTCAACAAGTGCATCTGTTCTGTATCACCACATGCTATTCACATAATGTTAACAAATTCCTGAAATCTAAGGCAAGAAAGGATATTTACCTTTTAAAAACAAATAAACAAACAAAAATGCATTTCAAAACCTTAGTTAAACCTTTTGGAATTGGAGGTGGAGCATCTTACAGATCATTATTTTTGTCTGATACCACTGAAGATTTTGCTTATACATAATTAAAAATATTCAAAACTGAAATCTTTGTTTAGGAAATACTGAAATGTTGAAAAAGACACTGGTTTGCTCAGATTTATCTCAAATAATAGCATGAGATTAGGGAAGATTATCTCTTTTTAAATGATGCATTACTGAAAAGCTACATGCTCTTTTTCCGTTCTAAAATCTGATTTGAGAGATACTGAGTTTATCTCAGTCTGATTTAGGCTGTGATCTATTCCATTTCCTTAGGCACCACAGTCCTTCAAAAACTAACAAAATGTCCTTAATTTGAAACTCTCTCAAACTTTCAGAGTATACCAATTTATAACAGTATATTTAAGAAGTGTTTCTCCATTTTTCAGTGAAAGAACAAAGGAACAATATACAGAACTGAATGGGGAGGTAAAATTTTAAAAATTATCTGATACCAAAGACACTGTTGTGGTTTAGGAATGGTATTCCTCAATTCAATGTTCCCACTGAAACACTTCAAACCACACACCACTCGACCACACCCTCTCCCTTTCACCCCAGCAGCAGGCTGAAGAGAATTGGAGGCACAAAAGATAAAGATGACAGACTGAGATAAAAACAATTTACTGAAAACAGCAGTGAAATAAGACAATGAAAAGTAAGACAATACTAATAACAGACTGTACAAGAAAAAACAAAAACAACAAATGACTGAGTCATATACAATTGCTCAAACCTCCCCCCCAGAGAATCCCCAACAGTGCCCAACTGCTTCTTCCACCATGCAATCCAAACCAGAAGGAAGCCATTCCCCATCCCAAAAAAATGACACAAGGTGGTATAGAATAATAACCTCTGTGTCCTAGCCATGCCCCTTCCAGCTATAGCAAAAATTAAAACTGTCCTGAACAGGACCAGGATATTATCCACCCCTTATTCTATGCCATCTACATCATGCCTAAAACCCACACCTTCCATCTACACACACACACACACACACACATATATATATATGTACATACACACACACACACAAGCACAGGTATCATTTCCATAGCCACCGGCGTAATCCCTCCATGTTGTCTGCTGAGTTCATTCAGTTCATGACTGTGACTTCCATCTGTCCTAGGAGTCTTCTAGGGCAGAAGAGCTGGTGTGCTTTTGTGCTGTTGGGTGGCTGCAAGCTGCATCAGGAGCTCATAACTGGTGTATCTGGAGCAGTCCATTCTCACTGTTTATGGCAGTTATGACATACAATGGCAGTGTCATTCAGCAACTGACATTATACAATTTAATATTACTGTTCTCACCCAAAAATCAAGTCCCCTTGAAGTACACACCACATTTTCCCTGTACCTCTACATTACACACCAAGTGCATCCAGGTCCCTGAGTAAAAACAATCTCATGAATGGGTTTGCCTTTGCTTGAAGTAGAACTTATTCAAACTGTCTTGCCTAACATATTCCTCATGCACCACAGGGTCTTTATTCCCTCCTGCAGTATGTGGAGGTTTTGATTGGGCAGGGCCAGCTCAATTGGTAGAGTTCTTGTGTTAACTTACCAGGTGGCCTCTGCTGCATCCCAATGTTTGAAGGTCTCACCATCCATTGTTTTCAATGTGGTTTTACCAGTCCATTGTAATGTTCTGTTTTCCCAGAGGCTGGTGCATGATAAAGAGTATGATACACCCACTCCATACCACTCTGTCTGGTCCAGGTGTCTATGAGGCAATTTTTGAAATCAGTTCCCTTGTCCAACTCACTTCTTTCTAGGGTGGCATGTCTCCACAGGACTTGCTTTTCAAAACCAAGATGGTGCTGCTGGCAGTGGCGTGAGGCACAAGGTACATCTCCAGTGCTTGCCTTGGTGGGTTTGCCAGAGTGTGATGCAATCGATCTGCCAGACCTCCTCATATTTATATTTTGACCATTGTCCCCCATACCACAGGGGCTTTACCTGCTTGTCCTGCTTGACTGCAGCACATTTCACAGTTATGGATAACCTGAGAGATAAAGCCCATTATTAAATCCACCCCTCAATCACAAGCCCATCTGTATGTTGCATCTCTTCCCAAATAATCTGAGGTGTCATGGGCCCACCAAGCCAGAAATAATTCACCCTTATGTTCCCAGTCCAGATCCACATGAGACACTTTAATCTTGGCAGCTTGATCCACCTGTTGTTGCAACATTCTTCAGTACCCTGACTCTTCAGTATGTGTGCGTCTACATGAGGTACTTTTGCAGCCAACTTCTCTATCCAGGCAGCAATGTCTTGATATAATTCAACAGCCCAAATAGGTTTACTTCTATGCTACCAATTAATCCTTTTCCACTGGAACAGACACCCCCACAGAGCACTTGCCACCATCCCTGAGTCAGTGTACAGGTAGAGTGCTGGCCATTTCTCTCATTCAGTGATACCTAAAGCCAACTGGATGCCCTTCAGCTCTGTGACCTGATTTGATCCACCTTGTCCCTCAATAGCTTCTGCAACTTGTCACATAGGACTCCATACAGCAGCTTTCTGTTTTCAATGTATCCCTACAATACAGCAGGAACTGTTGGTGAAGAGAGCATATTGCTTTCATTTTCTGGTGCTGATTATATAGTGAGACCTCCTCAGCATGTCACCTTCTCCTCCTGCTTCTCTGATGTTAATATAGAATTTTTGCCTACAGGCCAGTTTGCGCTGACTTCCAAAATCCCTGAACAATTGGGGTTTCCTATTCAAGCTAGCCATGTGATCAGCATGACTCACTCCATGAAGCGTCAGTGGCATGTGTGAAATATTCTTTGGATGTCCAACCCAGCACTGGCAGTTGAGGTGCCAGGAGGAGCTGTGCTTTGATGTCAATCACTTCTGAAGCAGCTCAAACCCCTTCATAAGCTGCCAGGATCTCTTTTTCAGTAGGGGTGTAGTAGGCCTTGGATTCCTGACTCTGGAACCTTAGGGCTTGTCCTCAGGTCTCCCCAGATACCTTTTGCCAGACACTTCAGGAAAGACCATTCTTCCCAGCTGCGGTATAGAGCACACTTTTCACATCTTATCCTGTCTTGACTGGCCCAAGGGCTACTGCAAGAGCAGTCTTTTGTTTGATCGGTTCAAAAGCTTGTTGTTGTTCAGGACCATGCTTAAAATCATTCTTCTTCACTTGATAGAGAGGTCTTACAATCTAACTAAAATCTAAAAAATACATCCTCCAACAACCTATATAAGCTAGGAAAGCCTGTGTTTCCTTCTTGCTGGTTTGTGGGGGCATAGCTGCTGGTTTTTTGCCTACTTCCATTGGAACCTGACAACACTCAACTTGCCATTTCACTCCTAAAATCTGAATTTCCTGGGCAGGTCGATTGACCTTACTCTGCTCAATGGCACAGCTGGCCTTCAGGAGGACCTGGATTATCTTCTTGCCTTTATCAAAAACTTCCTCTGCTGTGTAACCCCACAGAATGATGCCATCAATGTGTTGCAAATGTTCTGGAGCCTTGCCCTTTTTCAGTTCAGTCTGGATCAGTACATGGCAAATAGTGGGGCTATTTCAAGTCCCGGAGCAGTCCGTTTCAGGTGTAGTAGACACCCCTCCATGTAACATCAGATTGTTTCCTGCACTTTTCTGCTAAAGGAATGGAGAAAAATGCATTAGCAATGTAAAAAGTGACACCATTTTGCTGCCTTGGACTCCAGTTCATAGTGAAGTTCCAGCATGCCCAGCACAGCAGCACTCAGAAGTGGTGTCCACTCTCCAAGGGACTTATGCACTGGCCATACAGGACTATTAAAGGGTAAGCGTGGCTTGTTGATGCTCCCTGGCTCTCTGGAGACTACTCATTTCATGAATGGGGAATCATTGTGGCAGCCGCTCTCTGGTCACAGAGAGCAGCAGGCACAACTTTCCCAGGCATTGTCCTGGGGAAGGCTGTGAGAAGATCAGAGAAAAGAATGAGAAACAATTCTTATCTTCACTTGCTGCACCCATTGTTGTGAACATCTAGAATGTGTTATGGAGATTTGTTTACCAAAGGGAGATTTATTAATTGGCCAATGGTGATGGTATTTGGATTCAAGAACCAATAGGGTCCACTTGTATATGACTGTCTGTAAGGGATATGTTTTTCTTAATAAGTATAGAATAATAAAGCAATTGATCAGCCTTCTGGAATCATGGAGTCAATGCTAATTATTACCCAGCCAGGGACACCATGCTACAACAAATCATGGTGTCACTGTTTGTTGCGCTACTGTCAAGGGTACGTTGTGTGGTGGTAGTGACCAATACCTATTGTTTTTTGACTCTCAGAAGTCCCACAGCAGAAGGGTCCTCTGAGAGACCAGGCAAGGTGTTCAGCTGTCCAATTTCCTCTGTCTCCACAGCAGCTCTGTAGACACCAAAAGCCCAAAGATGCCCTTTTGGGTCCTCAAAATACCCTCTCCTAAGGTAATCTATGCCAATGATACACAGGGTCTCTGGACCAGTACAGCTGGGTGTTTTTGCCATTCATTCCCAGTCAGGCCCACTACAGCTTCCATTACAGTCAGCTGTCACCCTGGAAACAGCAAAAGATTCTGCCCCTACATATCTCGACGGCATCAGGGTACATTGTATGCTGTCAACTAAAACCTTACACACATGTGGGTCTGATGTTCCAGGCCATGGGATCCATGAAGTCAAATAAATCAGACTGTCCCTTTCCCACATGGATTTTCATAAAATATCATAACTACATTTCACCCTTCTTTATATAATTAATTAAAAAGAAAAATGGTGTTTGTAAATTCCTCTGATACGCTCTTGCAGAAGAGAGAACAAACACTCATCATGAGGTTTATCTGTTACCAATCGAAGCCTCAATCACTGCTGATGTGGAATGATCAAAGAAATCCTTCACCTGTAGAATATCAAATTCTATTATATCACTAAGACAATCTTACAATATAAGAAAATGCAAAAATCCATGCAAAGAATGTCCATTATTTCAAGTCCAAACAGTTGAGATTCAGGAGAAAGTGTCCATGGACTGAAGATGTTCCTCTTTGACATCTCTGAAAGTCCTTTTTGTCCTGAAAGAGGTTTGCAGAAAGTTGAAACAAAGAACTGCTAAAGAAAAAACCCATCAATAATTATCAAAAATCCATTGACAGTTATCAAACAATTTTTTAAAAATTTCTGAAATGCCCTTAATTGAACCACTTGGGCTGAGGCTAAAGTTTTTGGCTTTTCAATGCTTTTGAGCTGCCTGCTCTTTCAACTTTTCTTAATATAATTTTTTTTCCCAACGTTTCAGAAAGAGCAGCAGCAGCAGCAGTGGCCTCTAGGGCCCTGCGGGGGCCCTGGGCCCGGTGGTTGGACCAGGGAATCCAAACCCGGCCCACAGGCCGGTGGTCCAGGTCCAGGTGGGGGAAGCAAAGTTTCCAACCCCAACAGCAACTGGGGCGGAGGCCCTGGCCCAGGAAAACGAGCCAAACACCCAGACCCAGCCAGTGAGGCGGGCTCTGTGTTCTCAAAACCCAGTGTGACCATGCTGCAAGTGCAGGTGTGACCCAATGCTTCATCCCCCCAGCACCACCGGTGCACACCGGCAGCTGTGGGACAGAAGGTTTCCCAGGGATGTCGATCTTGGATCTGGGATTGTCCTGACCCTAAAGCAAATGAGCAATGCTCACTTTGCACTGTTTCTCTTTGCCCTGCAATACAAATGCCACTGCTCCCACTTTCTGCCCCTCGGCACCACCCCCGCTTTGGGCTCGGGGCCGGAGGCAGAGCCTTCGGGAACCCCCTCCCCCACGCCGCCAAGGTGTGCGGGGGGAAGCAGGCATTCCAACCCCCAGTGAGAAACTCCCGACCACCCGTGAAAAATGCCGTGTCCCAGAATGACACTGAGTTTGACAGTAGTGACTCTTGCAGCAGCGGCTGTTACCAGCCGAGCTGGACCACCTTCCCCACAAAGGGAGAGGCTGGTCGCCGGCACCACCGTCCCAGCAGCAACCACAGTGAGCATCGGGGGTGGCAGGACTGGCTCCGGAGACGGTTCCGCGGGCACCGCGGCCGCAGGCGGGGGTGGCGGGCTGAACGCAGGTGCTTTGGCATCATCTCGCACTGGAACAGAGTCGACGGGAGGCGGTTCGGGGTCATTCACAACTGCAACTTCCTCCACCGGTGCGGTGGGTGAAGGCGCGGCCGCCGCAACCTGAGCCATCACTAGCTGTGTTGAAGGAACGGCCGCAGGCGCGGACAGCAGAACCGGAGCGGGCACGGGAGGCGGCGGGACAGCCGGCGGGGGAAGCGGCGCGGCCGCGGGGCCGTGCTCCCTCTCTGAGACGGGCGGGTGTTTTTTGCCGCTGCAGTCATTCGCGTTGCCTGACAACTGGAGTGAAGTCGCGAGAGGCAGTGCTTCTGCGAGCGGAATGCTGACTAACTCCACTGGGGAACGCGGCGGGGCCACGGCTGGGGCTGGCCCGGGAGGCGAGGGGACAGCCCGCCGGAGCGGGACCCGCAGGGCCCCCAGGGCTGGGCAGGGCAGAGAGAAAGGCGGAGGCGCCCAGCAGCCCCCCTGCGAGAAAGGAGGGGGGGTAAAGGCAATTCGGTGAGAGCAAATGCCAAAGACGTAGAAAAAGCTTTTTCTTCAAGTGTGGGCAAAGCTTCAGCCCCCCACGACTCAGGAGCAGAAAAAAACAGCAGTTTGTGTCCTTGAACAGGCTTCTCTCCTGCCGGATCTGGGGGAGCTCCAAAATGCTCCCACCACCAAAGCAGGAACTCCGCCATGGAAGCCCTTCATGCCAAAACTGCCCAAAGACACCTGAAAGAGGGGTAAACACTTGGCAAAGGAAATCCATAGGTAACAATGTCGTTAAAATAAAAATCCATGTCCTCCCAGATGTCTAAATCAAGGGAGTCTTTGAGATCCAGAAAAAACCCATGGAATTTTGTCCAGCAAAAGAACTCATAAAAATGTGCCTTCACTACTCTGATTCTGTCCAGACTTGCCCAATGTTGCCAGAGAGCAACAATCTCCTCCTCTGAAGGAGAGAAAGAAACTTCCCTTTCTGAAGGTACTGTCAGCAAATTGTCCACCCACATTTTGCGAAGGGCAGGATTTTCAAGAAGGGAAAAGTCAAAAGTACCTTGAGACATTGTGTGCCCAGCTTCAGCAAGCTGCTCTGTGCTGTGAAAGCTTCCGGACATCTTGTCTGGGAAGTTTGTGGTCAGCCTTGGCTAGGAACTCTGCCCAAATTCAGGGTCTTCAGTTCTTCAGCTCCAGGCTACAATCCACTTCTGTGGTCACTGGGGTAGTGACCATCAATGCCACACGGTCAGAGGTGACCATTTGCCACACGTCCGGGGTCACCATTTGATGTGGTGGTTTTCAGGGCAGTTAGGACTTGGTGAAGGGGAGGAGAGATCTTGATTCCATTTCAGAAGGCTGTTTTATTATGGTATATATATTATATTTAAAAAGACCACACTATAACTATACTACAAAGAACAGAGAGGAAGATTCATCAGAAGGCGAGACGGAATAGAGAGGAATGAATAATAAAGTTCTGTGACTCCCAGAGAGTCCAAGAGCTGCTGCCCCCTTGATTGGTCAGCAAGTAGAAACATTCCACACTGACCACTCAGGAAAGCACCTGCTGCATTCCACAGTAGTAGATAACAAATTGTTTACACTTGAAGCTGAGGCCCTCTCAGCTTCTCAGGAGAAGAAAATCCTAGCAAAGGGATTTTCATAAAATATCATAACTAAAAATTAGTTCATATACAGCAATGGTGCACTTCCTAGGAACTTCCACCACATGTGGTATTTGTGTACACTGGACTTCATCTGGATTTATAGGGAATTGCTCATTATTTGAATCCTTATAAAGTACCTCCAGCACAGCTAATTCTCTCAAGTACTGGATACCTATCTCCATGGTGTTCCACTTGTCTCACTGCACTAATAGATCACCCTTGTTAAGATACATGACACTCCCTATACTTGACAGGAGTCACCTCCTGAGGCCGAGATGCTGTTCTCTTCCCAATCCCAATGTACACATTCCAGGACACAAATCCCGGTTGCTTGGCTTCACTACCATCTGGTTTCATATCATGGGCCACAATATCCCAGTATTGGACCAGCCACGTCACCAGGAGCTGCCCAGCTGGTGGCTGAAATCTTTACTCATACCTCATATCTCACCCAGGGACAGAGATCAGGTGATTATCTCTAGCCCTGCTTCTTCCTCTTGTGGAGTGCCCTACTGCCTCTTCATTCCTCATTATGCCAATTGAATCAGTCTTGGATTTCTTCTTCTGTATAGGAGCAACTGCTACGAGCACATGTTGTTCCCCTGGTTCAGCTGCAGTTTGAGTGGCCACAGTTCCTGTTGATCTGCTTTCCTCCCTTCCCCCTGAGGGTGCTGTCTGGTAATGAGCAATGTCCAATAAACAGCAGCCAGAGCCCAGCACATTGTATAACTTCATTCCTCTCTGGAACCGCCACAGCATTTCTTCTTTTGCATATTTTATCACTTTAACAGAGTCTTGTAGTTGTTCAGGGGTGTACTTACAAACCATTGGAGCAGAATAATCCTTCAGAAGCTGGCCCATTTTCTCCTACCTTCCATGCCACTCATGAAAACCCACCCTCGGGGCAGATCTCTTGAAAGACACTCCTAAAAATCTCCTGTAACTCTAACATGGTGTGAAACAGACTGAGGAGAGTTGTCAGACCTAGCCACAAGAACAAGCTTTCCTAAGTATCCAAGGGGAATTCAAAATTTTCAAAAACTGTTTAAGAGGTCTGAAAGAGAAAAAGGAGGTGAAAAGCTAGGGAAAATCATTCTTCCCTGTTCCCCCCACAAACTGGGTATGATTATGAATGGACTCCCAAAGGTAGTGCTGGAGGTAAGGGCAGGAGAGCAGCACTCAATACACATCCAAATGACCCTCATTGTCCTTGATGTTACCACATCATAAGCTTGTATCACATAGTACACCAACAAAACAATCCTGATCCCTCTCCCTGACCTGAAAAATATCATGAGGTATGGAAATATATATAGTTAGGTGCCACACTACAGGGATAAATTAAGCAACATTGTGACAAGTGGCTCTGGACCTAATGCAACAAAATGCTTAGATGAAATTTGTTTCAAACCCACTCTGGGCAGACCTGTTGCTATCCTAACCCTTCGTGCCTCACACTGGGTACCAAATAAGACTATTGTGGTTCAGAAATGGTGTTTTCCAATTTAGTGTTCCCACTGACACACTCCAAACCACACACACTGCTCAAGCACTACCCCTCCCCCTCTCCCCTGCAGTAGGCTGGAGAGGAGAATTGGATGCACAAACAGTAACAGCAACAACACAAATGACAGAGAGTACAAGTAAACAAAACCTAGACAATTCACACATGATGGCTCACAGACGTCTCCCATTCTTCTTCCCCACTACCTCCCAGAAACCCAAGCAATACCTGAGCACTCCCTCCATCATGCTACCTGACCAGGAAGGAAGCCCTCCCCCTGTCCCTGAAAAACAACATGAGGTCATACAAAATAACCTTTGGGTCCAAACCATGCCCTGTCTGGCATCTGCAAAATTTAACCCTATGCTGGCCAGACCTCGGATATTATCTATTTCCTTATTTGGTATCATACCTTTTTGAGTGCCAGAACAATTTAGAATTACTTAAGCATTTTCTTTGTAGCAGATAGTTTTACAGTTGTGCACACTGCCTGGCAAATTAGAAGGCAAGATATTTTAATGCCAAATTAAGAATACTCCCCCCAGTAATCTTTATAAAGAAAAAATCAATACAGGCCTTACTGGACTTGGTGATGCTATACAATGAGAATGCTGAGAGCAACTGTTTTGAAAACAATTTGCTCCTAAAAACCTTCTTGTTTGAGTTTTACAAGACATTTTATTCCCATGAAAGCCAAAAATGATGACTAAATTAACCTAAAGTCTTCTGTAGTATTTCCAGGCATTTCATCAAATAATTTTTTTTACAGCAAAAAACGGGTCAGACACTATAAACTAAATGTCATGTCAATAGATTTTCATTCCATATAATTAACTCACCATAATATCTCCTTTCAAAAGCTGGGCAGGGTCTATAGCAATGCAGATTCGACTTTGATTTTCTGACCCTATGCTACTTGAGAAAAGAAAAAAAAAATACATGGTTTAAAGACACAAAACCACAAAACAAACAGGAAACCCACAAACAAAACAAAAAAAAAGGCTATATAATTCTGCAATCATGGAAATTTAACCCTAAATTCAAACATAATGGACAATGCTTACAACTTACTATATTCCGGATGTATAAACTGGTTGCATAGCCTGGTATAACTTCAGAAAAGGCCAACAAGCTGAAAAGAATGCAACAAAAATGGGTGTTTTGTAACATTCAAATATAGGAAAACAATTACAACTTGTAATTGTTGTAAAAACAAACTAGGAAGTTTCATGCACATCCAGACTGAGCAAAATGGGACATAAGTGGCAATGCTGGACTGTCAAAATACCCTTCAAAGCAAAATTGGCCTAAAGGTATTTTATTTTATTTTATTTTATTGCAGACTACTTCTGAATTCAATAGGGAGGGACTTTAAAGGATTCTAGAAAGGAAGGAAATAAATTCTGCAAGAAAACAAAATTAATAAAGGAAGGATGATAATGGCCAAAAGAAAGCAAACCCCCAATATAAAATAAAAACATTTTCCAAATAAACAAATTATTTGATCTTCAGATTTGTTTCAAAATTTAAAAGGCCCTTAAATTTCTACCTAGAACAAACAGTACCCTAACTTTATAAAAGCAGTTATTTTAGAAATAAAATCAGATTAAACAACAATGTCAATATAATCATTGCAAATTCATGCTGATTATATTACAAAAGACCAGTGCTGTTTTACCTTCAGATAATAAAAATGCAGAAACAAATCATAAATCATTAAGACCTCTAAGTTCATCAAGTGCAACCATTAAAGTTGTATACATTCACTGTGCTCTAGCACATGATCTCATTCTATCATTTTAATTTTAAATCCACTTAGGATAGCAAGCCACATTGGTAGCAGTTGCGAGGCCACCCTTCAACTACTGTGTTGAGTTCTGGGCCACTCACTTCAAGAAAGACACTGAAATGCAGTAGTGTGTCCAGTAAAAGTCAAGGGAAGGGAGCTGGTGAAGAGTCTCCACACATGTCCTATCAGGAGAGGCTGAGGGAGCTGGGTTGTTTAACCTGGAGAAAAGGAGGCTCAGGGAGACCTTATCACTCCTGCCTGAAGGGAGATTGCAGCAAGGTGGGAGTCAGCCTTTTCTCCTGAGCAACTAATGATACAATAACAGGACATATCCTCAAGCTGCACAGAGAAAGTTCCTTTTGGACAGCAGGAAGAATTTTCTCACTGAAAGGGTTGTTAAACTTGCTAACGGAATGCCCAGGGAGGTGGTGGAATCACCATCCCTGCAAGTGTTCAAGAAACAACTGGACATGGCACATAGTGCCATGATCTAGTTGACAAACTGGTAATGGGGCAAAGGTTGGACTCGATGATCTTGGAGGTCCTTTTCCAAACTAAATGATTCTGTGTAATTCTGTGTAAGTACACCCTATCCAAACAGCCAAACCACACAAAATCCAATCTCAAAACAGAAAAGAGATTATATTTACAATCATTTCCCAAAACAAAGAGGAAATTACTGGAAACCCAACCAGGTTTCCAGATGCTTTACAGTAACACAGACCACAACTGTTCAGAGATAGGCAGACACCAATAGCATCAACTGTTCATTTAACAAAGAACAAGAATTTATTTCACCTGCTCCAATTTTTACTCTTAGAATGCTTCTCTTCTGGCTACTTTATTGGGAATATTTGGATGGATATCAAGGAGATATTAATTCTAATTTGAGATTTATGCAGCCTTTCTAGGAAGTTCCAAAATGAAACAAGACTTTGATCCTACACCCGAATAGGAAAAATTTAGGTAATTTACCTTCCCCAGCATCTAAGTTGGGGATGCCATGAAGGATAACATAGTGCAGGAAAAGAGGGGCTGCATTCATTTTCACAGATCCAGATAGTAGGCCACTTAAGAACTGCACGTATCTGAAAACAAAAAGTTTATCTGAATTATATAACACCACTGATACTAGGGAAATACATTATTTACACAATGGGATTTCCAGATTATGGGTAATGAATAGCATTGTGACAATGCACATAAATTCAAAATAATAATCTTCACAAAACAGCATGAAAAGACACTTTAATTTACCACTGTATTAAATCCATGGCTGTTACATTGCTATTGTTGATATTCTTATTTTAGTTATTTACATTACTAGTCTAAGTAAGAAATTAAGTAGAAGAGACAGTAAAGTCAATTGCTTTGGTACACATTTCTAGTTACAACTGTAATCTTAAATGTCTTTCACAGCAGCATTACATGGTTCCCATCCAATTTACAGTGAAGTCATCTTCATTAAAACAAGACAAAGAAGTGCCCTCATCAGAAATCTTAAGGGCAATGTGGTCAAACAACATCTTCATAATGAGAAGTGATCTCATTCAGCACCAATTTTTCTCAAACATGAGAAAAACTACCACAGCAATGTGAAAATTATTCTATTTCTGCGATTTAATACATGGTTTGGTCACAAGCTCATGAGCAAATACACGCAAGGAAACATCACTGCAGTGTCTTTAATTTTTCCACCCGCTTTGAGTCCCTTTTTTTTCCATGCCTTTGAGAAGATCTTCATTTAACTTTATTGTCAGGAATGTATAGAGGAAAATCACCCTTTTTTCACCTTTATGCACAGATCTCATTAACTGAACTCCTGGCAACACCACAACTAAGGATATCCTGCCAAGTAACAACAGCTTTACTACCCCAGAATGGGGGTTGTGGGTAATTTAAAATAGATTTCATTTTACAGAGAGCTTCCACAGCTCAATTTATTTTAAATGTTAAGAAAAGGCAACTTTTCTTTTTGTTTTCTCCTTCAGTCTTTCTGAAAGGATTTGGTACATCGAAAGCGCAAATTTTACAAATTGATGCACCTAACATGACAAAAAAAATATTGTGTTAAAATGTTTTGCCAGTGACCTCTCACAACTTTAATAAATTAGTTTATTATTATCAATGTGAACATTTTCTCTTTACCAGCTTTTAATTATTACAAAAATTAGACTGAATTTTTGAAAACCTTTCTCAAGGCAGTGCACTTAAGGGGCCTAGAGACAGCTGGCTTATTTTTGAGAAGAGCGTTCAAACATTTATCCTGAAGGTTTGTGAGAATTTTTTTTCATATGAAGGGTCTCTATCTGCATTTCTCATTCAGAGAAATCTTCAACTGCTTATCTGAGAATGGATTCAAAATAGGTCTGGTCTACAGTTACTTTTCTTGCCATTGTTACAGTACCCACCTAGCAGTAGGGAAAAGCTAAGTGACTTAGTGGCCACAATTAATTTTTATCTGGACAAGATTTAGTAGAGAAAAGGTTTCAAAATGTGAAAAACTGGTGTATTTTCATATTTTACAATTTTGAGATACACTTAAATTATACTCATTTATACATCAACTGGGTTTTAACAAGGATATCACTAATTAATTACCCAGCAATGGTTTCAGAGAAAAAGCACATTACAAGGCCACTGACTGATCAGAATGGGAACAAAGGAATATAAAATTATCCACAAATATTAAGACAGCTGGTTTTCCTTTCTCTGCAATAAGATTAGTGGCCACTGCCAGGCCAGGCAAAGGTAGGAGAGGTGAGATTTGGGATAACAGTTCTGACAAACAGTTTGGAAATATACCTCTGTTCTCATGAGAAATGACACTCCTAAGTATGTGTATATGTCTGTAAGATGGCAAGAGCAGCTCAAGTTCAGTACTGGTGAGCAAAGATGTTAACTAACCATCAGTCAAGAAACAAACTGAGTATCTCTGAGGCCCTACCCCCAGCAGTTACCCCCCAGAAGAATTAAGCAAGTGTCCTGGAAGGGGGTATAGTGAAGATAGATGCAACCATTTATACCTAATGTCTAGCTTTAGGGCTCACATACAGTTCACTGAAGTTAGTAGCTACTGAAACTTCCCGTCAATATGGTTGGAAAACTGCCCTGATGCACAATTCAGAGGCTGTGGAGGTTCCTAGCTCTCACGGAAATATGCCTGCTGTCTAGGGCTTCTGGATGGGAAGACTAACAATATTGCTTTCCTTTTGCTGCTATGGTTCACACTTCTCTGTCTGGTAGGCAGCATTCTCAAATCCTTATTACTGAAATGTGATACACATATACATATACATGCAAGCACAGAACTGAAACAAAAAAAAAAAGGCCAGTCAACTTCTACTAATGAAGAGTTTATTTCAAGTCTAATGGAATGCTGTGTTACTATTTTTCAAGTTAAAAGGAGCTGTGCATGTCACCTAATAGGTTAAAAAAGTAACTGGTAAGTTTTTATTTAGAGATTAACAGAACCTAACACCTTACACTAGTTGTTACTACTGGTTTTTCTGTTTTAATTATTAGCAAATTCTTATACTTTAAACAACTTCTAAACTACCTACTGCATACACATGGATTAAGAAAAAAAAATAGTAATTACCAAATGAGACACAGATTATGTTTTATATTCCTAAAAGAGATGCACCTATATCACTATTATTTGTCTGATGGATATCAGTATCTTTTGGTACTGAATCCTTCAATTACCTGTCATAAAAACAAGGTACATAGTGAACCCCAGAACTATTCACTTTCCAACGTGCTTATTACTTTGAATCCTAATTCAACCTTTGTCATACAGACAGACTAAAAAGGTAACACATCCAGATAAACATAATGAATATTGCATGCTTTGACAAACATTTAGTAGCATGGACATGGGGCAAGTGTATAATCTGCAGATCCTCTAAACAAGTAGTAAAAAGATCTTTATTGCACACTAATCAGCACACTTCACATACTCATTATTATACCACAGAAAAATTAGTTTATTATTATCTTGGAACAATCAAGATTGTGACATCTCTTTGTTAATAAACAATGCAGCGAGAATCCATTTAGATAACAGTTTGGTACAAAAGGTCTTATCTGTCTGGGACCACGTGCAGGAACTGAAGGAGAGAGCTCATCAATCAAGGAGTATTAGTATAAGATAAAGTGCTGAGAATTCAGGAAGCACTAGAGGATCTTGTGGAAATAGCCTCCACATAGCTGGGGAAGGATTAAGGGATGGATGCAGAAGATAATTATGATATTTCCTACTGATATAAATTAGAAACAAATTGAATACCTTCTTTGGGATGGCTGCATTAAAGCTGAAACTTTATCATCAAAGAATTTCTTCATAGCAAATCTGTCTAGAGCCTGATCGGCACTGTCAAGAAAGAGACACATGTTATTCTGCTTCAGTGTTATCTCAAAAATTCAGCAGGCTACTGCTTGAAATATGAAAAAATATTTGGAAGAAAAAAAGGAGGGAAGTAAAGAAAAATAAAAAAAAAACCAAGCACCTAACTAGCAACTCTAATAATTTGGCTATTGTGGACAATGATGTTTATTCCACTGACACCTCATTCAACACCTTAAGATACCTGAGCAAAGCACCTACATCCTTATTCAATAAACTGAATTGCATACTTCCAACAAGAATACATTGAAATCAAAATGCAAAAAATTTTGGCAGAACCAAACAGCTCAGGCTCCCAAAGAAGGATACTTGCCATAATTTCTTGAATGTACCACTGGGAGTTCTCTCTATAAAACAGAAATTTATTTTCTTTTTCAGAAAGAACTGTAGTACCAGGACAGAGGTTAATTTAAGCAGCCAATAATTCATTCAGTCTTTTTTTTCCTGTACCCTGAGCCATCAAGGAAGAGACTGTCTTTGAAAAAGAACTATTTTACATCAGAACACCATAAACTCTTAAAACACACAATCAGGGAGCAACATATTCAAAAAAATACATTTTCTTCTATTCTTTATACAGAATGGCTCTTATGTGGGTCTTTTTTGGGTGAAGGAAGGCAAGAGGCTACAGAAAAAAAAGAAAAGTGCAAAAAATCGGTAAGAATGCTGTTTATCACATATGCCAAGTGACATGCTATGGTGATTATTTTATATCTATTCCAGATAAGAACAATGTGTCTCATAACAGACATAGTTCACAGTTTTAATTTGCATCAGAACATAAAAGATCTGGAAGTTCCAAAATATAAGAACACACCTGTCCTAGGTGTGATACATTATGATGCTTGTATCCCCAATCCGATGCTCTGTTTATGCTGGATATTATATTCTGTGCCTTCAAGACTGGCTCTGAGAGCAAAGGCAGGGAGAAGAAGAAGCACAGAGTTTTGTTATCAGCCTGTTCTCACTCCTCCACTGTGGTGTCTGGGCATGGACGGAGCAGAACAGAGCCCTCCTTTGCTTTTTTAGTTAGTTTAGCTAGCTGAGGCAGAGAAGTTTTCCATGGACTGGCTTTTTTTTTCTTTCCCTTTTCTTGGAACTGTTCGAACCTGCTCTGGACTGGGACCTGGGGGGCACTGAGAGCTTGTACTTTGTGGCCTACTGGAGCCTACTCTGGGCCACAGCCTTTCCCAGTGCCGGAGGGATTGATAACAGTGACCGAAAACAGGAGAGACTTTCTGAATTTGTCATCTCTTCAAAGCAGCGAATGAGTTTTGTCATGTGGTATTGTTCATTTTTTGTGCTGGGGAGTGCTTGGCCTGTTTAAATAAACAGGCTTTTCCACTTCTCAGCAAGAAAATTCTTCCCGAATTGGTTGGGAGGAGGGGCCGTGTAGGTTTGCTTTCTGGGGGGCCCCTTTTGGAGGTTCTCTCTCAAATCTGCCCTAAACCAAGACAACACCAATATCTCAACTTTAAAATTCCACAACTAGTTCAACCTAAAGGAGTTCAGAGGAAAAATAAAAAACTGCAAAGTACACATATGCATATCAGGATAAAAATGAACTTTATGCCTTTTACAAAAATTAATCAGAAGTTGTCTTCACAGGGTGCTGGACCAGGCTATGAAGTCAAGCCTTTTCTTCATGGGTGTTAAAAATTACATAGTGTGTACTTAAAATATTTTTGACCCAAAACCTCTTTCTCACCCAATCCATCATATATCTTCATTCATCTTCACCTACACTGCTATCCAGAATTTAGGCAGCCTATTCCTAACTGGCCAAAAACTGCTAGCACTTGCTTGTTAAAATACTTTATCAACAATTGCAAAGAGCTCTGTTTGACCTTATTAAATTTGATGACACATTATTCCTTCCTAAATGAGAAAATTTGATATTACAACATATAACTAAAGGGAGGTTGCATCAATAAAGATTTTTCATAGAATCATAGAATGGTTTAGCTTGGAAACAAGATCATCGTGTTCCAACTCTCTTGCCATGGGCAAGACCAGGGCAAGACCTTTCACCCAGACCAGGTTATTCAAAGCCCAATCCAACGGGCCTTGAGCACTTCCAGAAATGTGGCATCCACAGCTTCTCTGGACAACCTATTCCAGTGTCTCACCACACTAACAGTAGAGAATTTATTCTTTATATTTAATATCTAATCTAAATCTACCCTCCTTCAGTCTACAGCCATCCCCCACTTGTCCTATCACTGCCTTACTTTGAAAAAGTCCCACTCCACCCGTCTTGTAGGCCTCCTTCAGGTACTGAAGGACCACCAGAGAGTCTCCTTGGAGCCTACTCTTCCTTCAGATTGAACAACCCCAACCCTAATTCTTAGCCTGTCTTTACAGCAGAGGTGCTAAGCATAAATTCACAGGATTTCACTAAGCCTAGATTTTTTTGGCATGTTGTTGTGGTTGAGGAAGGGAATTCCCTAACTTAGTGCTCCTACTGATGCTCTCCAAACCACACTGCTGCTTGTTCCCTCCCTCCTTTCCCCTTCCCTGCAGTGAGATGGAGAGGAGAATTGGAGGCACAATGGCAAAGAGGACAGGTTTTGGTCTTTGAATTTACTGGACACAGGAATGAGATAAGAAAATGAATAGTAACAACAACAATACTAATGACAGAGGGTAGAAGAAAGGAAAGATTATTGCTCACTGTGGAAACCCCCAACAATAGACAATGCTGGATGGCTCTGTCTGCCACACTTTCTCAATCCAAAGGGATCTCTTCTCCCTCCAAGGATCCCCTTCCCCCCATGCCTGGCAGCGACATGAGGTGGTCTAGAATAACCTCTGGGTACTGGCCACGATCCCTCAAGCATACTGAAAAAATTAACCCTGTCCTGGCAAAGACCAGGACACCTATGCATGCAGACAAGCATGAACTTCTTTAGTGCCAACATCTTCAAGGTCTTCTAAGTAACAATTCAGACACAGTAGATGGCACCCTTAACAGCAGCACATGCAGTAATTTCTACTTCTGCAAGGTTGCTGTGTACCATTTTCAAGAGTCTTGATAATGCTAGGGATATACAAATCCTAGCTGGGAAAACCCCAACCTCATCCTTACACAGAAAAGTTAAGCTTTGGATAGCAGCTGCCAGATATCCAGAAAGTTAAAGCTCACTCCTCTCCTGCAACTTCACTGGAGGAATCCTGAATTTGTTTGGGGTAAAAGGTGGTACCTTTCATTGCTGGGCTTAACAAAACACTACCTGAATGTGATTGTAATGGTGTTATTAAAATATATTTATAGCCAGGTACCACCTTTAAGGATGACATAATACTGCAACACTGAAATCACACCACAACACTGTACTACCCTCACTTGACAGTTTTTGTCATTCACAATACTTCTCAACAAAATATGAAATTGTGGCAATCACTGAAGCAAGTGGTTTTTTTCAGCACATATTCATGTACACAATACACTTAGTTTCATGGTCCATAATTACTTATAAATTTAGTTTACCCCAATGAACACAGATTATTTGCCAGGATTCTAGTTTCCCTGACATCCATGCCACTAACCTCTACTGATTCAAGATTCCGTCAACTACAGTAGTGGATCAAATCTATTACTGAGATGCTTGTGTGAATTCAGGACCAAATTTGATTTAACCACGACATTTAGAGAGTATTCTTATTTTAATACGTTTATGCATGTATATAAAAATGTATATACATACATTTATATATGTGTATAAATAAAAAAAACCCAAAGGAAAACAATGTGATTAGAATCCCAACAAAAATATCCTAAATGCATTTCATCCTTTTTGAGACCATTTATTAAATTGTATATTTTTTAATATAAATTGTCAGTTGTCATTTCATAATTTGAGCACTCCAAAAGAAATAAAGTAATCAGACACCTACTGTTTGAACTGACTGCAAATTCAATTCTAGATTATTCCTTGCACTTCACTCTGCACTTGGATCGATGTCTAGGAGTTCCCTATTCAAACACTCTTTCCAGATTTTTGTAACAGTTTTTCTCGAGTACTTAAGGAATAATTTCTCACCAATTCAAGAGGCCACTTGATGGATGTGGCAAACAGAGAGGTTTAACAGAATAAAGATAGTACCATGACATAAAAATGGTTTCTTGCACATTCTATCATTCATCTAAAAGCATCCTTCAGAAAAGTTTTCTGCAAACCAATTAAAATCTCAGTTTCAAAGGGACCTTCGGTTGTCACCTAATCCAGTATTCTACTGGAAGCAGGATTACATGAAAACTATCATGAAAGCAGACTTTGTTAAGAAAGACATGCTCTAAAACTCTTTGAGAAGAAAACCTGACAAACAGTAAGCTGACAGACAGTAATCAACTAAAAGGCATTTTTCCCAATGTTTTTTGTAAGAAAACACACAACATGCATTATTCACACTTACCTTGCAGAAACATTGGTAAAGTGCATATATGATGATATGACTACACCTATCCTTCCTTTTCCTCCCTGTATTAGAAAAAAGGGAATCATAACTTATATTATGTATTACATTATTGCGCATTATTATATTTAAGACCCATACTAAATACAATTTCAAGGCAAGAGATTCAGAGTCCATTCTCATGCACCCTGGGTTGATGGAAAGGTGGAAATAATGGGTAGCAGCTTATCTGTCAATGTAAGCTGGCTGACAAATGACATAAAAAACCACTAAGTAGGATTTCTATGTGCATGCTTGTCAAATCTTACCAATTAAGAGGAATCAACTGGGAAAAAAAAGAAAAAAAAATTGTATGAACTACACTAATTTTGTATTATTTTTTTCAGAGATCATTCACAACAAGCCCAGACAATGCTGCAATTCCCAGGATGAAATGCTATAAAATACCTCTTTTAGAAAGAATAGGCCTTTCTGGCATGTTTTCACATTTTTACCTCCCCAACAACTGAGATTCACAGTAACTGATTTTTTTGGATAATTTAAAAAATGTTCAAAAGTATTTTTAAATCATTTACATGACAAATGCAGTAAAATTTAACATGCAGTAATTCTCACAGATTTCAAAATATTTTGTCTCTCAGCTGATAGTAGGTGGCTGTATCTATCTCTGTCGCTGGAAACCTATATTAGCAAAAGGCACTAATCAAAAACATGCATTATCAATTTGTATATGATTGTGTACCTAGAAATACTTTGTTCCCTTTTGTCCCATGTATGCACCATTTTCCTGGCTACATTCCTGCAACTAGTAAGATTTCAAGTGTTTCATACAATAACATCCTGCCTGGAAGAAATTTGGGACTGGAGACTACACAACCGGATTTGAAGTTTCCATCCCATTATCACCACCATTTTGTTTAGAATAACATCTGCCAGTGATACAGAGATAGGTTTGCATCAAGTGTCATGAGCGCAGCTACCAATCCAGTTCTGAATTCATTTTATCCAAATTTAACTAAGGTTTTCCTTTATTCCTGTTTATTGTGAGTAAGCAGGAGGAAGCAACACAGCACACTGGTAGCTTTGCTCTAAGGCACTGCAATGATGCTGTAAATTAAAACCTTTCAAAAGTATCCAGAAGGTCCTTAATGACCTCATTTCCTACAACCGTACACAGTCTAAAGAGATGACGTGTGATACAGTACCTATCTTTTTCCAGCAACAAAATTTATGAGTGTCACAGAACATGGAGAGTTTTCCATCAAGCTGGAAAAACCTCAAGCTTCTAAATACATCTACAGAAGTAACAGTGATCTTTGAAGGATGAAGTCACATTGGTTCATGCTATACCTGCAGCAAGAGCTAGGACATAAGTCATAAAAAAGAAATCTTTAACAAGCATGGAAGATCAATGGATTTAAGCTTATTTACATCAACAAAACATCTGGCACACTGTTGCCAACATTGAAAACAGATCTAACTTTTTATTTTTTAAACACGAAGAGTAAAGGACAAGGTTTTTGAAAATGAATACAAACTCATCCACAGCACTTACTCTGCAATGGATCACCACCACATGTTGAGGATCATTGTCCAGCCAGGACTCCATAGCCTTGCAGATGGTGCACACCTTGTCAAGAAGTGGAGCATGGAAATCAGGCCACCCGACATCCATAATCTGCAATTAAACAAGTAACATTTACGAGAGACATCTTGACCCTAGTATCACATACTAAAATCTGGATTCAAATAAATGTCATGGTTGAAAGTCTCCACAACTTTTCCAGATAATATCTCAGATAATCATGCAATTCAATTGTAATGATCCTTACAGGTCTCTAAAGGGGAAGAGGGAATTTCTGGATTTTTAAGATACTAGTACTTTTATAAAAACAAATAAACAAAAAACTTCCTCCTCCCCTTCTCACCCATCCCAATCTCACCAACCACTTAGAAGTGACAACATTTCTGAAGGTCTTGATTTCTTACATGATTTTTCATTTAGAATTTCTGGTATTTTATACCAGTAAATTCAATTAGAATTAGAGCAAATAATGATTTTTGATGGCTTTAATTTTATTTTCAATTTATTTCCTTCATGTGCAACCTGATTACAGCATGTAAAAATTTTGTTCAGATTTTCTATTCACTACATAATACAGTTTACTAAGCCTTACATATTTACTAACAAAACATATGCAGTACATACATATTATGCATTCAACATATGCCTAATATTAAAAAATCCATCCTTCATGATCAATAAAGCATGCAAAAAGTTACACTTGAGTGGCGTTTTAGGAATTTTCTCAGGTAGCTTATCTCTGTAAATATGTTGCTGTAAATACACATCTGTGCCATTCTGTCTGACCTTATAACAAATGCTGAAGTGTACTTGCACATAATTTCTTACAAATGTTTCAAAACAAACACATCAATTAGTGAGAAGGAACAAGAATGAGACATCAATCATTCTGAAATTCTTCATGTCTCTATTGTGCAGAGAAGCAACTACTCAAAGATAGTACAAAAGGGAAGTCCTTATTTGAATCGAGTTCACTAGCTTCAGCTGACTGTACAATACAGTATACAGCCCCACTATCCTGGGACTGCACAAAAGAAGTATACTTTATGTAAAATTTGTATCACCCAATAGAAGTTTTTCAGAAGTCACAACAGGGTTATGGTCCTGTGTGTAAAGTCTAAGAAAATAACAGGAATAGCTGTGTAAAACACAAATCTAATAGACACAAAACAGAACTTGAGAAAAAATAAAAAGGTATGCATGTGGGGTGTTTTAGTATCTTCCAAAACAACTTCTCTTACTCTGTATATCAACACTTGCATAACTTCAGGGTTTATTAGGTCATTTTAAGATTTTAACACTAGAAAGCTGTGTTATGGAAAACAGTAGATACCTTTGGGTTAAGCTTGCCAAGGTCATACCTCTTTTCAGAGAGGTTTAATACCTGTTCAGAAAGAAAGAAAAAGATATTAACCATCAAGACTCTATAATTTATGTAGTAAATAGATCTATTTGAAACATAAAAGTTACCAGAAACTACAATGATATGGCTTCAGGTTTGCCCGCTGTTCTACTAAACTAAATTAACATTTGACATTAGGTAGAACTAGCAAATGTATTTCAGATATTCAGTCATTTTACAATAAAACTAAAGCTAAACTTAAGTGCACATTTTGAAAAAGGATAATTAAAATTCTACTACCTCTTATTTACTTCACATGGTTTTGAGTCAGAGGCATACTGAGAGACATGGCTACCATGAAATATAATGCAGACCATAAGAATTAACAGTGAGAAGTGTGGGGGGGTGGTACATTGTTAAATATTTGAATTTGCATGCCTGACAAGAAAGTATTGGTCTGTCAAAACTTTGCAGGGAAGATATGACATACCTATTTAACTATAGCTTAGACTATGAGATCTTCCAACTCTTCTGTTAACCCACTAAATAGCAAGTTACCCTCCACTTAGTGTTTAATAAGGAATAAATGAAAAGATAGACTGCAAAATGAACAAAAGAAAGCAGTGTATACAAGAATAATTGAGTCTTTCATTAGCCTTAAATTAGTATCAATCAATAACAAAAAGCTGAAATATCATTACTCAAGAACTGAAACAATGCTAATGAGGCAGATTCTCCTTCACAGTGTGGCTATTTTCCATGCCAAGTTAAGTGCAGATGGCATAATCATTGAAAAAGTCTCTTTAATTACACTGAGAGAATGGAATAAACAGGTCATAAACATGAGAAAGAGTAAATATGAGGCAAGTCCATTATACAGTTTAGTACTACCCAAGGACAATTTAAGAACCCTTTCCTAAAGTATAACACTCTTCTAAAGTATTAGCCTTTTGCGTTAACCAGCACTCTCATCTGCTGTCTAAACAAAGAAGCCAAAAACTGAACAGGTTAAAGCAACTACATCACTGTACTTATCCTTCCTGAAATACCAATAGTAAAACAGGTATTAAATGAACACTGTCTTCTATAAATGACACTTTTTTTTTTGTAATTTTCTATTAGCTCTCATAATTGGAAAACAAAGTAACAGAGAGGTGTAGTTCTCAATAATGAATTCTTAAAATGACTGCTAAAGCTATATTGAAATTGATTTCCTAAAATTTTCCACAGGAAATGAAGAGGTATTTGAAAAGAATTTTTTTATTCATCTTTCTTACTGTATTTATATTTAAGAACAATTAAAAACTCCTGTGTCAGGATACAGTCCTGTTCACGATGGGTATTTGTAACTGCTGGGTCAGACACCAAACTCAAAGATGCTGTTGTATCCAAGTCCCCATCAAGCTACAGTGATCACACTGAGATACTCCAGGAATCCCAACAGCACAGAATAGAAATGAGAAGGTACAGGAACCAACATTTTGCGTACATCAAAGCAAGACATAATAGAAGCCTTTGAAGAGAAATATATGGTATAAATAGATGCCATTGTGTTTTGGTTTTGGCTGGGGTAGAGTTAACTTTCTTCACAGTAGCTCATATGGGGCTGTGTTTTGGATTTTTGTTGAAAATGGTGTTGATAAAATAGGAATGTTTTCCTTATTGTTGAGCAGTGCTTACACAGTGTCAAGAGCTTTTCTTTTTCAATAATTTTTTTTCTTTCCAAGAGCCTTCATACCACCCCACCAGTGAGTGGGCTGGGGATGCATAAGAAGCTGGGAAGGGACACAGCCAAGACAGGTGATCTCAACAGACCAAAGGGATTTTCTATACCATATAACAAGCTCAGCATATAAGCTGAGGAAGGAGGGAGCGGTGACATTCAGAGTGGTGGTGTTTGGCTTCCCAAGTCATCATTTTGACTTATGAAGCCTGGCTGTCCTGAGGATGGTTGAACATCTGCCTGCCCATAGAAAGCAATTAATAATTCCTTGTCTTGCTTTGCTTGTGTGTAAAGCTTTTGTTTAACCTGTTACGCTCATCCTATGTATTTTCTCACTTTTACTCTATTGATTCTCTCCCCCATTCCATTGGTGAGAAAGCAAGGGAGCAGCTGTGTGGGGCTAAATTACTGGTTGGGATTAAACCATGACATAGTGGAAGATTAACTGCATCCCTTTTGGTCCCTCTTTGGCATATCCTAGGTCTACTTAATTATATTTTGGTATAAGAAAGAGGAGCATTAACTTAAGTTTCTAATTTTCATCTGTTGGAAAAGTCATGTTTCTTCTGGGAACCAAAGCCTACAGGGAATATGGTTTTTTAGGACATCAAAGCAGAGAAAAATTCACTGTAAGCTATCAACAGGCTTTCATCTGTCCCTAAAGGACTCTTGTCTCAGACTGTCAAAGCATAATCATCTACTGTTAAAGAAAAATAGATACTTAGGGGTTTTTTTTCATACTCTTCATAACAAACTCAGACTCAAACAGGAAACAATGCGCTCATTCCTTTCACTGTAGTGAAAGGAAAACAATTAGAAAAAAATGACAAATGCTGTAGTATATATTCTGTTATCTGAGACCCTGACCCAATAGAAGAGTAGAATTGTTCCTATTAACTTCAGCAGGACTGCTGACTTGCATACCATTTTGTGAAGGTTTTGGGGTTTTTTTCTTTGCTGATTCACATGTGCCTCTTGAGCAGGCAGAAGAGGTATTCAAAACATGAGAAACAAAAGGTAGTTTAAAAACAAGCTCTCTGAATCTACAACCTGGCTGTGCTTTGTCAGGTTATTTTGCAAATTTGCAGAAACACATTTGGAGTACATGGCATAAAGCTTTCTTTTTATCAAGACAGCTGATTTCCAAAGTACCCATCAGAAAATAAATTAATAAATAGAACAGAACTAAAACAAAAAATAAAAAAAACTCAACTTTGCAAGAGAAACTGACTACGATCCCTTTCAGAGGCAGAGACTACAATCCTTCTGAGACACTAAACCAAATTTACCATATATAAGACTTTTGTAATACAATCAAGTATTAAGTGAGATTAAGTGTAGTGGAGAGACTACAAGCTTACACTGTTATTGCATAGAAATGGCCAGAGAACAGGTGAATTTGAACCTATAAAGCTTTACACACAGGTCACCTTCAAACTATTACTATCATGTGCCTTATAAGCTACCAGTGCCTAGTGATGGAAGGAAAACCAAGGGCAGCAAGGCAGCATGCTGAGGACATCAGTCCACATCACAAGTTCAGTCTGGTTTATAATGCACCTATGACATCTCAGTTTGTGAGAAGAAGATAATGTGTTTAAATCATGAGTGGAATCACTCCAGTAACTTATTTCTACTGTGAGTAAAGTTCATGTTCCTGAAGTAATGGATTTAATTCTAACAGTTAACACACAATACCTAAAAAGACAGTACAAGAAAAAAAGTAAATAAAATATTGGCCTTGTTTCAAATTCACCCTCATAGAACAAGCTGAGCCAATACATGCCATGGCAGTAGCCAGTAAACACCACAGGAGATTAACAGCTTTTTGTCAACATTAAAAAAAAAATCTACACAGAGATCACTATATATTTCTTTGAATTCCTATAGAAAATTAAATGGCATGAAAAATACACCTAAACAAGTTAATGAGGAAGAGTTAGAGAGAACACATCAACCTTACTTTTAAATGTTGCCTTCACAAGTGAAGATATGACAGTGACAGACTATCAGATATCCACCTGAGAACCCAGATGTAGCTCACTGCTACAAATGAAGAACACACTCCTCATTGCAGGGTGTGTATCTTTTAAGAGCATGTTTGGACAATGAAAATGGTCAGTGAAATTATCCTTCAGCATTTGACTATGTGTTATCACCACACCAACACAGAGACTGCACTGCCCCAGCAAAATACGTGTTTTCAATATCTAGCCGCTTAAAACACTACTGAAAATCTTGAACTTGCTTACAAGGCTGTAAAGATGGCCCAAAGAGTGAGTTTTAGTTTATAAAGGTTTATGTGGACATAAAGTAGTCTTCCATGACAAAGGAAGTAGTGTCACTAGTAGCATGACCAGTAAAGTAGAAGCATGTAAAGTAGTAGCATGACAAAGGAAGATGTGTCACAAACAGCTGATCTTACACATACCAAGTAATTATCACCATGTTTGGATTTGAGCATTTGTGTTACTTCTTGTAGATTGTGGAGATAAGTTTCCTCAGAACAGCCAGCAGGGAAGGATACAGCAATAATCCGCTCTGTGATGTAAGTGAGGTCAAGTTCAGAGCCTTCCTCCATAATGTGATCAAAGTCTGCACTTCTGGAAGAAATTAGATGTGGCAGTTTAGAGCAATGCATCCAAGAAGAAACATGGCACATTAATGAGAAGAAAGTGCAACTTAGACTTCTACAGCCAAGCAGCAGATGTTTCCAATAATTTCATTACAATTACAACTCACTACATGCCTACAGAGCTCGAAGTATTCAGTTCAGAACACAAATGGAGTTCTTCATCAGAATTCTTCACATCAAAGCTGTAGTGAAAAAAATCTCTGCAACTAATAATCTGGAAAATGAATACGAGCAATTTGACTAATACTAGCACAACAAATTTGTGAGTCAAATAGAAATGTATAGGTACTTCTGTCTGTACACATCTCTCTGTAGAATTCTGCAAATGCTTTACAAATTGGAAGCTTGACCAGCGATCTGTAAAACACTGCAGATCTTGAAGCCTGCTCTGAGTAAAACTGAATCTAAAACCAGTCCCCAAAATACAACAGACATTAATGTAATTAAAATAATCTCACTGGTTATTCTACAAATACTTCTCTTTCTTTTCCAGGTGATGGAACTTTTCCACAACTTTGTCCTTCTTAATAAAATATCAGAAAATCAGCTCAGTAAATATGTCTAGTTGCTTTCTCACAAAGGCACTGTAAAAACGGAACTTGCATAGCAGATCAAATCTTGCAGAAGACTGAACTCACAGAAAGCACAACCGCTAATAACAAAGCCTAAGCCCACCACCACACCATATAATGCTGCTACATAAATTTGAAAGAAATACTAACCTTGATACTTTGTCACAACTGAAAGACGAGTTCTTCAAAACACTGCTGGAATTCTGGAACAAAGAAAGCAGAAAAATCAATCCAGAACCTTAACTTGCTGTCACTGATGTCAATGTTTCTACCTTTTTTCCTCATTTATGATTTGAAAGACTATAACAAGAGGATACAAGATTATAATTGCCCTATGTTTTGAATGCAAACACTGCGGTTATGCCCAAGTTTTTCTAACTTTCTACTATCTCTTCCAACTCACCACTGCCAGAAAAGTCTTTTGTTGCCTTTTTAGTGCTCTTCTTGGCATTAAGATTAGAGAAAACATAGCAGGCTTTGAGAAAATGTAAGCTGAATTTTTGTATAAACCTGCAAAAGAAGTTCCTCTCCACTGATTTTCTTATAACAATATTGAAATATATACTTCTGTATCAGACTCCTGAGAATTTATTTGTGAGAATGTGTAGTAGTTTACTTTTGTAGTTCCATTTCTTCAGTAACAGTAACTATGAATGAAAAAGTGTAAAAATATACCCCCATACGAACCATAGTAATAGAATTTGTCTCACCTAATTGTAGCTGTCTTAGATTTAAGCTCCAGTGTGATTGTCACCCAAGCTCTGTATGTAACAGAGAGAAAGAGATATCTGGAGGGGGCATATCCCTTCCTTCCAAGACAGGTTTAAAAAGAAAAAAACTCTACAAAATGACAGCTACTACTATACAAACATTAAATAAAAAATAAATAATATTATTCAATTTACATTTAGCTATTTCTATATATATTTTTAGCTTGTGTATATTTTATGTACTTTTTAATTCATGTGTTTTGTATATTTTTTATTTTGCACTTAAATACAGATATTTTGATACGGAAAATCAAAGTTCAATTTAGTATCATGCATCAGTAAATCAATAAGAGAAAGAGTACTCCCTCCTCTCCCTGACCCGAATTCATGCTTAATATACGTATACATGCACATAAAAGCTTATTTATCAAGAGTTAGAGCTGAAAAACTGATAAACCCTATCTATTTTGGCTACACACAAGTATTCCCAAACCAAATAAACTGTGTTTGAATGGAAGACACCTTAGAACTTTCCAAAAAATGATGCTGTGTATCAAAGCCTGGGAATAGCTAGGACACATATAAGCATGAAAGTGGCACATTTTCTTTCAGAATTTCTCAAAGTGAACTGTTCTGGCAAATTTTAAAGCATAACTGATGGCATAAGGTGGACCTCATGGAAGTGTTTGGTTCCAGTTTCACTAGTTTCTGTCTTTACTTAGAGAACAGAAGAGGAGAAAACTTCATATTTTCAGCCTCTTCTTACCCAATCCCTTCTTAGAATGTTAAAGGCTTTAGATAATATACCCCATGTGCCAAAACAAGTAAATAACTATAACTGAAATTCAAGACATAGCTTTTGGTGTATTTTGTTTTGGTTTTGTAAATAGAAACCAATTAGAAGAAGGACTCTACACTTCCTTGGTTTATGTTGGTGACAAATGTATCCATTGCTTAAGAAGTACTTCTTCGATTTACAAAAAATTTGATGACTAAACTGTCATGTATCCTGAATAATCAGACACTTAAAACAGCTTCCTCTGGTAAGAAAGTTAGTGATAAAATCATTCTCTATTTCACACTGTTGTGACAGCTAAACTAGAATAAACCCTAGTAGCATTCAGTGTATAAGCATATGAACAATAGCATAATGCAAAACCTTTACTGAGATACATATTTACAGTATGCATGTTGTGTCACCAAACCATCAGAATACAAGTTTCCTCAAACAGGATTCAGCAGCATAGAGCAGACCATCCTTAAAGGCAAATCATCTCCATCCAAGTGAAAACAAACAAACATTGTTTTCTGCTTGCTATACACTGGAGGGATAATGGCAAAAAAATCTGACTAACCTTCAAAGACAGCAAATGCCATCTGGCATATCCCAGAATGGACAATTACACAGAAAATCTCACAAAACTAGGTATGAGTTTCATTTCCTGAAACTAAAAGCAGTAGAGAAAGTGCGGGGCAATGAAAAACAGTGGTGCCATATGGAGTGTTTTAATCACACCTGGCTAAAAATTTAGAGTTGCAACTACAATAGATTCAGTGAAACTAGTGCTTGATATGCCGTAAGTAGGACAGACCACCCTGAGATTATTCTATTGTTAATTTCTCCCCATGATTCTTGTTCCCCTGCTTCCCTGGGAATGCCTGGCAATGTTGCCATGACCTGTACATCTGACAGTATAACCAGTCAAACATGAAACAGTTTTCAATAAAGTAAACACCTTCTATTCACCTATTTATTCAGTTTTAAGCAATTTTGATATTCCAAACAATACCACACAGAAGTTATCTCTACTTAAGCAAGTGCAAGGAACCATTTGGTCAAATTTACCTGCATCTGTATGAAAGCTAGCAAGTAGAGGCAATAGCTTCTCAACAAATAACCATCTTCTCTCCAGTCACAGATTTGAATTAATAAGCAAATTCATTGCATTCAAGGTACTGTGTCATTGCCCTTTTCCAGTAAAAACTCAAGCCATACAACTCTCTCCTTTGACACACTCTGTATTCCTTCTTTTACCACCACTGGCTCCTGCACCTAGTACTGGACTCACCACAGAGATTGTGATGCCAACTTTCTCAAAAATTAAGTCCTCAGACAAAACCATCCGTATTGGTTTTGCACAGCCCGGGTTTTGGTAGCAGGAGAGCCCCAAAGATGGCTCCTGTGGGAAGCTGCTGGAAAAGTCACAGGTTTTGCTCCTAGTCAGAGAAGAGGAGGAAGTGAGAACATGTGAAGGAAAACAACATGGCAACACCAAGGTCAATGGAGAAGGAGGGGGAAGATGTGCTCCAGGCACTGGAGCCAAGATTCTTCTGCAGGCAGTGGTGAAGACCATAGTGAAGCAGGTTATCCCCCTGCAGTACATGGGGGATGTAGAGATCCACCCACAGCCCATGGGGGAGGTGTCCACATCAGAGCACGTGCATGTCCTCCAGGCATGTACATGCCTTGAGGAGGCTGTGATCCAGTGGAAGACTCAGTGGAGAGAGAGGGTCCCTGCTTCCACACTGAAGCAGCCTGTCCTTGGAGGACTGCACCCTGTGGAAAGAGAGACCCATGCCACAGCAGTTTTGGAAGGACTGTCTGCTCATTGGAGGGACTCACATTGCAGCAGGTGTAGAAGGCTTCTGCTCGTGAGAGTGGACCCACACCAGAGAAGTTCACAGAGAACTGTCTCCCATAGTCTTACCCCATAGGGACCCCATAGTCTTACAGGGGAAGCACTCCTCTCCCAGAGCACAGGAGAAAATCTCACTTATGAACTGACTAATATCTCCATACCCTGTCTCCCTGCACTGTTGGTGGGAAGGAGGGAGGAGCTAGGGGAAAACAGTGTTTTAAGGGCTTATTTTACTTCTCATTATCTTCTTGTGATTCTATCAGTAATAAATTTCACTTTGCAACCTTAAGTTGAGCCTGTTTTGCCCTTGAAGTGTTTTCTCCCGGTCCTTATCTAAACTTGTGAAGCCTTCATCAACGTTTTTGCCCACCTGTGGGGAGGGTGAGCAAGTGACTCTCATGGGTGCCTGGCAGAGTCCCCTACAACCAAGATATGATACAGAAGCTAAGAAACAATCCCATATTTAATTCTGAATCATTTTCACCAGCTCACAACAGTCACTAGACATAAGTGACTGTTTTCAGTACAGCCTGCTGAAAAGTGAGAAAGTGAGCAAAATCGAGTGTTACACTGATGCTGGCTAGCTTTATTTGCTTCTTGCAGTGCAGATTTGCCTGTAGAACAACCAAAAACAAATGTTTGGATGACCTTGGCCAAGGCAGCAGGCTCAGACACCATATGCCTGTCCAATTCGAACCCGGAAAAGCCTTTCTCAACCTGTCTAGTCAGTGTGCCAGTAAAATATTAGCCAATACCCGTATATTATGATCCCTTGACCAAAAAACAATAGTAAGCCAGGTGAAGTTGCCAACAGAAGCAGTCCTGTAGTTAATTGGGACATTTAGACTAAAGAACTTCCTAAAGCACCTTCTGAACCCCAGGAATTGAAGATTCTTAGTTCCTTAACAATAGGTTTCTGTCTTACATTTTTAGATAGGAATTGGCAAGACAATGATCCTCCAAAATACAATGTCACTCCCAATTACCCTGCTTACAGAAACTCGAGGCTTTGGTGTAATTACTCAGATAGCTGGGGTAGACTTTCTGGGATTGAACAATATCCAAGACAATTACCAAAAGGATATTAGTTCATTTGTGGAGATAGGGCTTAGCAAAGCATTCCATCATGCCTTGAATGTAGTCCATGCAGTATTAGACAACTTACTGTGCTATCACCTAGTAGTAAAACAGTCATTAAGAAAAAACATACAGGAAAAATATTCACCCATCAATATGAAGAAAACTGAAACAGTGATTTTAGGCCTTCAAAAGCTGCAAAAAGAGTTTCAGCAGGTTTGCTTCTATCCCTGAAATTACTTCTTCATGACAGTGAAACAGATCGAGTTAGATGTTGGCTGAGTAAACAAACCAATGCCACTTTTGTAATTAGTTATATGCTAATAAACATCAGCAGTGTTAGACATACTACCCTTCAAAATAGAGCAGCAATTGATTTTCTTTTACTGGCACATAGACATGGTTGTGTGGAATTTTCAAATTGTGTTACATGAACCTGTCTGACCATTTTGAATCCATTCACAAAAGCATATAAAAGCTGAAAGATCTAACAGCTCAAATCAAAGAAGACAGTAGATCCTAGACAATTTGTTCAAAAGATAGAGCTTTGCACCTTAGTTTAAAAACTCTGTAAAATAGGTTTATATGTGTTAGTAGTTTTAGTGGCAATACTAGTAGTAGTACCTTATATACTTCAGTGTGTGCAACAAATGATACACAAAACTATCAAAGAAGTTTTTTATCATATACGAGAAAGATGTATGAAATAGAATCACAGAAAGTTCTCAAGATCTTACAGAGACAGTAGATGCAAGTACAGACATAAATGAAGGCTTTAAATTAAGACCTTAGAACGAACAAGACTTATTAGAACAATAAATAGTAACTACTATCAGATTTGACTTCTATTCTTTGAATAGAACAGAATTTTTATAGCATTTAAATTGCTGTAGTGTAAAATAGCAATGCTTAAAACAAGCAAGAGAAGTGCCTCAAACAAGCAAAAAGAAATACGTATTATAATAGAGCTATGTAACACAAGGTAGTTAATAAACGACAAAGTTAAGAATGTTTCTTTGTAGTTGTCCCGAGAGAGGGAAATGTGGGAAATAGTAAAGGTAAGAAGATTTCCAGAAAGCTGTAAAAGCAGGCCTTAGAAACAGAAAGAGCAGAAAACTTAAGAGCTAACTGCAGCTACAAAGTCTGAAAGTAGAAAAAGTTACAATAGCACAGCAAGCAAGGAATGAAACAATAGCTTGAGGTTTAGGCTTGGCTAAGATAGACCTTAAGACTGCAGGAAAATATGCTTAGCAAGATAATAGAAGTTTTAAGCTTAATAATTGTGTATTGTGTACTGTTAATAGAAAGCATACAAGTAAGCATTCTGTGAAGCAGGTATACGTGTGCTTTAAGTGATTGGCTAGAACAACTGTCTGTAAGCTTTAACAATACGCTATTGGCTAGAAAGTTTTTTAAATGCTCTGTAACGAAGCAATCTTTGGCTGCTGCTGGCAGCATGTGAGCTGTTACCATCTTCCTATTTTCTTAACCATGTAATAAAGCTGATGCTGCAATAAAGCTCAAGGATCGTATCCCAGCAGTACCGTCCTGTTCGTGAAAAACCCCAACACAAAAGGGAGTTCAGTTTTGCCCCAGACAAATTCATCTGCATTTTTGCAGTACACTGAGTTACTACACAGCTCTGGAAAAATAAATCAAAAACCAAATATGTTACTTACTAGCTTCCAATACCAAAGTAAAACTAGACATGTGGGCCACACATGGGCTTAGAAATCCTACCTGGGATTTATGACTTGCCCTTTTTGAGACTAGAATCAAAGACAGACCAAGAAAGCTGAATGAAAAATCAAGCAGTTGCCTTTCCTAAGACCCAGTTGCTGGCACTGAACTACAATACAATAGTATTAGTAGAATTATATAGTATCTGCTTAAAAATTATCTCAGGAGAATATAAGAAAACCTGGTTTTAAGGACTGGGTTATTCTAAACAGCTGAGTCAGCTGTATGTCAACCATATATATGTTTCTTTGAGGAACTGCACTACTGCAAACTCAGAGCTACAAGATCTGGCATGCATTCACATAGCTCATCTGTTTCTCTCCTGGGCTCCCTCTTGAATGAAAGCATTAAGAGGCATAAGGATCAATGATTAGAAATCAACTATCTGAAATATCAATAAATGACAAATCTGTGACTTAAAGGTATCAGGACATTTTGGAAGAATGACATGTATCTACTTCCAATATGAGTATTTTATTTGTGCCTGTTTTTAATGGTGCTATAAGCAACAGAGGATTTGATTAGCTAATCTGCATAAAATTAACATTGGTTTTACACAGATTTTAATCATCTTATGAAACCTTTTTTTTCTGTCTGATTGTTCACCATTCAAACAGCATAAATAAAAATACTAAGAGAGAGACTCATCAGCAAGATACTTGAATGCATTTGAAACAGATCTGTGATGCATTTTCATTCCTCAAGCCATGGACAGGAATCAGAAGAAATTCTCCAACCTATTCCAAGGCATAGGGTAACAGTTCTATACACTTCAGCATAGTGCAGAAAAAGACAGGGCAATGAACTTCACTGATCGTTGGACTGCTCACCGTAATAATTCCTACTGACACAGTGAAACATGTTTGGATGTTTTGAATGAGAACCAGAATTTGAATAATCTTTTGGCTTCTGGCTTTAGAATGATTCCAAGTGCAGAAAATATTCATGCTTTGTAAATAAAAATATATTTAGGCTATTCCTGTATCAATATGTGTATCCATTCCTGTAGTAAATATTAAATAATAATTTAAAATATTGCTTCAGTTGACTCCACAGAAGAGATTTATTTCTACTGCAAGCAGCTATTTGTTTGAGAGCAAATTTAGTTTTGTTTTGTATACTGCGGTCCATACAAATCCTGATCTGTTCCCCTGTGTAAGTGTAACAGCAGGAATCCAGACAGATATGACCCTTGCAAATGGCAATGTCCACAGAACTTATAAATCGCAGCTTGTTTTCTCTCTCTCTCTTAGCAGCTGGAAAAGCTGCTCCTATGATTCTTTCATGGGAGCTCCTACCATTTCAGCCAAAACTGCCAGGCTTCCCAAACAAGTTCACTGTAGGGCTTTGTAGTCCACCTCGATTTTTGAAAAGTGTGTTGGGCCCTTGGATATAGAGTCCTACCTACCAATCTGCCAGGGCAAGAAGGAACTAACCAGGGCAGAAAGATTATCTTCCAACTTACTTAGATTCAAGAAAATAGCCCTGCTCATGGCATGAAAGTTCCTTGTACGGTTGGGCTGTCTATCCATGGTTTGGTCTCTTTTCATAACAGAGAGAAGGCACATAGCACATTTCTGCTACTAAGGACTCTTTAGAAGAAAATAATGAATGCACGTAAAGTCATTACTCATGTGAGAATGAGGTATAATTGTGTCCTAGTGTAAAATTTTACAGGTATACATGCTCACATTTAGAAAATAATATTTCTTGAAGCCTTAGTTCTACAATATCTCAAGAATAGGAGTTCACACAAAGCTTTGTGAGGTTAGCACCTAATCAGCACTATTGTCTTTTGCCCACCTGCCTGGGTGAATCAGAGTCGTGACAACACTCAAATGACTGTGTTCCACTACAAATCTATGGGGGAAGTTAGTATATCCATATGTAAGTATTACTAATTTAAGTATTAGGAAAGAAGCTTATCTCAACTGACTAAAATAATGTATGTGCTCCAGCTTCAGTTGTGGCAGAGTTTCATAATTATGCTGGAGTTTTGAAACAGCTTCCTGAATGAGTACTATTCATAGGCAATGTAATTAAGCACAACAGACACAGCAGAGTGTGAAGGTTTCTACATTAATTCACACCTACCACATTCTGAGGCTCTGTATGGCGTGACCAAGCAGCACCTAACACAGAGTTTTTGTATGTATGTGCTCTATTTTCTCTAAAGAGATAGTTATGAGCAGAGTAGGAAAAAAAAAAAGTGGCAGCAGGGGGAAAGCCTTCAGAGTGGATCTCCTAAGTTTCTCTCAGACCTAGTTAAGATGAAAGTGATCAAAACTGAAGTAAAACTTTCTCCACAAATTTAGAGCACCTGTTAACTAACAGAAGATTATGTGCACACAATTCTTGAATAGAAAGTGACAGAATCATTTCTGCTAGCCTTTAGCTGAAACAAGAAGTTTGATTTATTTGTTTTAAATTTAATAATATTAAGAATAAAATAACATTCCATGAGGAAGGCCTTTAAATGTAAGAAAATGCACTTTTGATTTCCCAAGTAAGAATGTGCTATCCATGTCTCAGAGCTACCCTGAACACTAGAAAAAAGCTAACAAAATTTTGAATTCTAGGTAATGTCACAACTAAGGCAAAACTGTCTTGGCTGATGTTCACACAGCTTTCCTACAAAGCACTAAGAGCTGACACTAGAAATATTCCATTAGCAGACACATTGCCAGAAAAAAAGCAAGAGAGTTTTTCTTTCCTGGACCAGACGCCATGAAATAATATGCAAAGGAGAGAAGAGAAAGAAGAAGCAATCCCAGAGACAAGTAACAGCTAAAGCAGTTTCTTCCAGTTTAGTTAACAAAAAAAATAGAGAACAAGCACAGCACAAAGTTAAAAGGAGGAGAACAGAAAGATGCACCTCCCATTATCACCACACAGATGGGATGTGTGCTGCAGTCACAGAACAAGGCTTGCAAAAGCCTCATCCAAGCTTCATCTCATGGCTGCATCCAGACCCATTGTCTGGGGACAGGATTCTGTGAATCGCCCAGTCTTGCAGCTTTACATCTCCTCTCTTTTCCAAATAGACATCTGTTTCAGATTGGACCTTTTTTCTGCACGTCAATCCATGTCAGCCTTTGCTCCTGGAATATACTGGTCATAGAAGGTAACTACTGACAATTTCAGGAAGTTCAATGCTCAAGTAATAATCAATGCAAAACACAGTAAGACAAAATGCACAGCTGAAAAAACATTGCTTGCTATTAAAGCTGCATTTAAAATGGCTGTGCACAAAGTATTACATGTACAGAAAAAAAAAAGTCAAGAAACATATGATCTTGGCTTGTGTAACAGCCAGTAGAAACAGGAAACCCTCTGAAGTATTCAGATGTAATACTGATGCTAAAAAGATGCTAAAAACTTCCAACTAGCAACTAGATCAAAGAGTGATCTCACTATTTTGCTTCACATTTGTTTCACTATAAGCAGCTGTCAAAACCAATTATTCATATGCCAATAACTAAGAAGTATGCTCTTTTCTGATTTTTTTAATTTTAGTCAATTTGTCTAGTTAAGGAGGAGAACAGTGAACTGAAAGGTGAAACAGTCATGTCACTAGACATTTTAGCTGGTCTCAATATCAAATATATTCTAGCAATTAGAAATAATTCTAATTTTACTGAAACAGAGTAGATAATAGCACTGATACAACACAGAGATACCCTTGGTTGTAGAAAAACATGTATTGTCAGCCAGAGGAAATTAACTATACTGCTAATACAAACGTAACCTCTTTGAACATATCCTGTCTACATAGGTAGTCGGGTATAAGAACTCTTCATGCCCTGCACAGAGTGGCACCAGCAGAAGCCTGCAGCACTGAAACATGGACAACATCACAAAACAAATGTAATGCCCATAGGACTAACACTGTAAAACAGTTGCTCATTTATTGCAATAGAAAGCTGGTCTGAAATTGAACAATAAACAGGTGAAGACCATGTGCATCTTGCAAGTCCTTTCTCCTGTCTCTTTTTAAATTTTAGCCTCATTTTCACAGTGGCAAATCAAACACCTGCATCACAGTTGCCTACTAGCAGATAGTTAATTATCAGCAACTCCCATAATTTATTTAGAAATCTACAAGTTTTGACACCTCTGTTTAAAGGTAACTCCAAAGGACTTTAAAAAGTTTTCTTTTTTGTCTTATTTATTTTAAAGAAATTGTGCTAAAAGTATACTTACATGTGCTGTTAGTATTGAAATGGGCTGTACTTCCTATTTGCAGAAATTTCTACATCAATTACACAACTGGGTTCTACTGTACTTCAATAAATGTCATTAATACTACTTTTACCAGGAGTACTACAGCCATAGTAATAAAGGGTTGGGAAGTGGCACCTAATTTGTTTTTTAAATAACATGGCTGTAGTATCATGAAAATGTCTCATATTCTACTGAAATGTCTCATATTTCTACTGAAATGTCTCATATTCTCTCATGCTGCTAGATGCAATAGCTCTCTCCACTTTAGTAATGAGGTACCACAGAGAGCTAAAAGCACAGGGCTTGACATAACTATCTCAGCTTGCAGGATCACACAGTTTCTTTTATCTTCTGACTTAAGGGGAAGACTGCTGAAATGAGTTGTGCTGAAAGAACCACCTCAGGTAAACAGATGTGTTTGTATACACAGGAGTGTCTGTATGCATGTATGTAATAAGGGATTACACCCAAGCCTTCATACGCTCCCTTCACAGCTTTAAAATTGTTGCCCCAAGCCAAGTATTGCTATTCCTGCTGCCTACTCATCAGCACTAGGACTAAAATTACAAATAAACTCCTTGACTGGCTGGCTGACTTCTGTGGTACATTTGTTCGAGACGTGGACAATCCTGCTTCAAGTCTCTGACTGAACACATATGAAGAGGGGCTTTGAAAGTATATTCTAATATCCAAGCTAAACATCTTAACTAAGACTATCAGCCCTGTTGACATTGAAGACTTAAACTTCAAATTCCTAAAGTTTTAGTGAAGGCTTGACATTTCCTTTGAAACTTCAACATTATTTACTACACCGGCATGGGGTGACCATTCTAAGCACTCTAAGAGATAGCTGTGCCAACTATAAATATTTCTAGTTTTAAATCCTAAAAAAAAAATAAAAAGGAAGAGATCACACATAAATCTATGGGACATCCAAGTCAAAAAGAAAAAAGATCATTTAAAGAAAAAAAATCATTTAAAAAATAGAAATAAAAAGAACAACCAAACTGATTTTACAATCTCTGTAACAAAACTGAGAAAGTCCTCCCTTCCCTCCTTCCCTATTCATCTCATGGCTGCTGTTTCCAGTTTCTGACTTCTCTTCCATTTGGAAGACATACTGCCATACGCAAAAGGTCTGATATCTCACATGGAAAACATCACCAAATATTAAAATATCTCACTGCATCATTTTTGGGGTGTTTTTTTCCTAATACTATGTGTAAAAGGAGGTTTCCATGGGGAAACTGATGTGTATTAAGAGAATTATTTTCCAGATATAAAACTAGAAATCAGAGACATCAGAAGATTTGATGCCTATCACATTTCATTAGCCCAATGTGTAGTCATTATACTTAAATTCAATATAAGATATTGAACACCATGATAACAGTATACTCAGTATATTGTGGCTAACCTGCATAACACATATGTATGCTTATGACTTCACTGACATCATGGAAACATACTGGGACAGCTCCTATGACTGGAGTTTTGGACTGGAAGGGTACAGGCTCTTTAGGAAGGACGGGAGGGATGATGAGGAGGTGGTGTTATCCTCTCTGCGAATGAGCATGGAGCTCTACCTCATGATTGATGAGCTGATTTGAAAGTTTATAGGTTAGGATGAAAGGGGAGGAGAGCAGGGACAGATGACACTATAGTGCAGGCCTGCTACAGGCCACTTGAGCAGGAAGACCAAACTGATGAGGCCTTCTACAGCAAAACAGAATGGCCTCAAGGGTCACCACCCCTGGTCCTCATGGGGAGCTTCAAATAACGCAGTATCTGTTGGACGGACGACACAGCAGGACACAGGTAATCCAGCAGGCTCCTGGAACACACTGATCCCTTCCTTCTCCAAGTGACAGATGAGCCAACAAGGAGAAGAGCTGTGCTGGATTTTGCTTTCACCAACAAGGAGGAGGTGGTAGAGAACATGAAGCTCAAGAGAAGCCTGGGCTGCAGTGACCACAAAGCAGTGAAATTCTAGATCCTTGGGGTAGTGAGAAGTATGCGCATCAAGCTCACTACCCTGGAATTCAGGAGAGCAGACTTGGCCCTTTTCATGGATCTCCTTGGTAGAATGCCGTGCGCTTAAAGCCCTGGAGGGAAAAGGGACTCAAGAAAGCTGGATGAAATTCAAAGATTATCTCCTCCTGGTTCAAGAGCTGTGCATCCCTACCAAGAGGAAATTTGGCATAAATTTCAAGAGGCCTGCATGGATGAACAAGTTGCATCTGGACAAACTCAAACACAAAAAGGTACACTCTAAAAGGTGAAGGCAGAGACTAAGAAAAACTGTCTGAGCAGCCAGGGAACTGGCACGATTAAATCTGGCCAAGGGCATTAAAGGTAGGTTTCCATAAGTATACTGGGGATGAAAGAAAGACTAGGGAAAATGTGGATTTTCTCAAGAAGGACATGGGAGACCTGGTTACCCAGGGCATGGAAAAGGCTGAGGTACTCAATGAAGGTAAAGGCAGGGATTGGAAGAATGGAGAACTGTCTGCTGTAGGAGACCACAAGGTCCAAGGCCCCTTAAGGAACCTGAAGGAGCACAGGTCCATGGGACATGATGAGAAACATCCATGAATCCTGAGGGAACTGGAAGTGGCTAAGTTACTACCCATCACATTTGATAAGCTGTAGCATTCCACTGAAGTTCCAACTGACTGGAAGAAAATGAAACACAACCCCCATTTTTATAAAGGGAAATAAGGAAGACCCAGGGAACTACAAACCAGTCAGTCTCACTGCAGTGCCTGGCAAGATCATGGAGCAGATCCTCCTGGAAACTAAGCTAAGGCACATGGAAAATAAGGTGATTGGTGATGGCCAACATGGCTTCACTAATGGCAAATCTCACCTGACAAATTGGTGGCCTTCTATGACAGCATTACAAGAACTGGCAGATGAAGGAAGTGTGACTGACTTAATCTACCTGGTCCTGTGCATTGCATTTGACATTGTCCCACACAACACACTTGTGTTTCACATTGTCCCTTTGTCTTTAAATTGGAGAGACATAGATTTCACAGATGGACCACTTGGTGGATGAAGAATTGGCTGGATAGTCACGGTGTTGCAGACAATGGCTTAATGTCCAAGTGGAGACCAGTAGCATTCCATGGGTGGCCATTGAGACTGGCACTATAAAATCTTTGTCAGTGACATGGAGAGTGGGATCAAGTGCACCCTCAGCAAGTTTGTCAACACCAAGTTGTGTGATGGGATGAGCATGCTGGAGGGAAAAATGCCATGCACAGGGACCTAGACAGGCTTGAAAGGTGGGCCTGTGTGAACTTCATGAAGTTCAACAAGGTAAGATCCAAAGTCCTGTGCCTGGGCTGTGACAATCCCAAGCATAAATTCAGTCTGGGCCAAGAATGGATCAAGAGCAACCCTGGGAAGGAGGTGTAGTTATGATATTTTATGAAAATCCTTTTGCCAGGATTTTCTTCTCCTGAGAAGCTGAGAGGGCCTCAGGAACAAATGTAAACAAATTGCTATCTGCTAGTGTGGAATGCAACAGGTGCTTTCTTGATTGGTCCATGTTGGTTGTTTCTACTTAGTGACCAATCAAGGATGCAGCTGGGTGAGACTCTTTGGGAGTCACAAGCCTTTGTTATTCATTCCTTTCTATTCCTGTCTTGCCTTCTGATGCATCTTTCTCTCTGTTCTTGTAGTATAGTTTCAGTGTGGTCTTTTAATTATAATATATATCATAATATAATAAACCAGACTTCTGAAACACGGAGTCAAAATTTCTGCATCCCTCACCTTTGTCCTGGCTGCTCTGAGAAAGTCCACAAGAAGGACTTGGGGGTTTGGTGAAGAAGAAGCTTGATACATCTCAACAACGTGTGCTTCCAGTTGAGAAAGCCAACCAGCCAACCATATCCTGGCCTCAAAAGCAGGTGGTCAGCAGATCAAGGCAGATTGCCCCTCTGCTCCTGTGAGACCCCTCTGGAGTGCTGCATCCAGCTCTGGGGGCCACCATACAAGAAAGATGTGAACCCGCTGGAGCAGGCTACAGAGGAGGGCTATGATGATGATCACCTCTCCTACGAAAACAGGGTGAGAGAGATGGGGCTGTTTAGCCTGCAGAAGAAAGGACTCCAGAGAGACCTTGAAGCAGCCTTCCAGTACCTATAGGGAGCCTACAAGGAAAGTGGAGAGGCACTTTTAACAAGTGTATGCAGTGATAGGACATGGGGGAATGGCTTTAACTGAAGAAGGGTAATTTCAGATTAGATATTAGGAAGAAATTCTTTACTGTGAGGGTAGTGAGGCACTGGAACAGGTTGCCCAGAGAAGCTGTGGATACCCATTCCTGGAAGAGTTCAGTACCAGGCTGGATGAGGCTCTGAGCAATCTGGTCTAGCACAAGGTGTCTGTGCCCATAGGAGGGGAGTTGAAATTAGACAATCTTTTAGGGTCCCTTCCAATCAAACCATTCTGTGATTCTATGGTTCTATCTCTGCACCTCGCCAATCACAACATTTCAATATCAAACACAACAAAACATCCTTGTCACCCCCCAATGAAGAAGCTCAAAGGAAATTAGATTGTCATGGCTAGAAATAAAAACTACTTTTCCATGGAACAAGCTAAAATCATTCCAAAACCAATCCCACCTGTCTCTCCAACCATTATTGAATAAAACCATCACATATGTTTGACAATGACTTCCTAGAAACAGCCTCTCTGAAGGAAAAATGAAGTCATTATAGCAAAAGATAAAATGACACCATTTACAGTTTCTTCATATTTGTTAACTTTGTTTTGCTTATCAGTAAGACTATCTTGCCCTGAACACTTCTCATTTGGATTGGACTTTAAAGACATCAAAAACCCAATTAATTCCCCCTTTCCACCCTCAAAATCTACCAGGTGGTGTTCTCCAAGACATTTCTCCGAGAAACAGGCCTGAGGTTTGACTCCACCATTCAATGACATTAAATGAGAACAATCAGAAGCAAGTTCATATGTAACACTTCTGCCGCACCATTTTACTTACGATCAAGAACTAAATTTTTGCACCAATGAGAAAAACCTAAATTAAATGAAACAAGTAGGATTTTTGATATGATAGAGAACTAAAATTGAATGGGATGCCAGAGGTTGAAGTTCAGTTAAGCAATAAAGAAACATAATTCACCATTATATAGCAGTCAGATCAAACATCAGAATTTTATCTAAAGTATCACACTTGCTTCACAGTTCTAGCTGAAGAGGAGGGTCCACATAGATACATGATTCATTGTGCTTTTTACAATGAATTCTGACTATAAGAAAAATGGATTTTTAAATTAACACTAAAAGATTTGTCTTTCCCTTTTGAAAGACAAGTGGCAGTCCTCAATTACATTGTAATAACTAATGCCACAGTAATTTATTATTTCAATATTTGGCTAGCATTCACTTATAGTGATGGCATTAGTACTGCCCTATTCTTTCACACTTTTCAGCATTGAAAAAGCATTTTCAAATATTAATTAGAGGCATCTTCACAAGGGACATAAGATCTGTCACTCTCAAGATAGGCTATGAAAGAATAGAAAATCATGCAGATAAACAGAAAAAAAATATACCCTGTAGTAGGTATTTCCTTTTTCCAGTGTGAGCTGTCAAGCAGAACCTATGCAAGCCCATTTCTTTTTAGTGAAGTCAAATATATAAGAAAAATTTTTATGCCATCTGAAAACTATCTATACTGAGGAATCTGAAATAAGGATAATTTTGCTTTAGAAAAAGAAAGCTGGGATAGCAGAAAGAAGCATGCTATACCTTGAAAGAAAACCATGCTCCTGGATTTATCTGCTACAGTAATTAGTGTTACACTTCTGAAAAGTAGATGCTTTTGCCTTGAAAAAGTACCATACTCAGTAAAAAGGTTTTAAATCAATTTGGAGAAAATAAACAAGCAGGCAAACTTGGCTCTGGAAACTACCAAACCTTTCCCTCTTGCTGATTCCCTGTTTCTGTTGTTTCAATTGTTCAAAGAAAGCCTGCTTTTCATTTCATTTTGGATGAACGCCTGGAACTGAACATACTGTATTATAACAAAACTTCATATTTGAATTCCTATTAAATCTTGTAATCCTCTAATATTCCTAGAAACAATGTGAGCCCTCCCTCTGGGCAAATGCAATGACTAGCTTTTGAATTGAGTGTGCCTTGCACAGCTCAGTTCGGGATCACTGCATTTCATTAATTTGAGGGACTGGGGTAGCCAATTCATGCAGTTTTATTCTCTGTGCTCTCTTGACTAAGTCAGAGACATTTATGAACAAAGCACTGACTGCACTTAAAACAGCATTTTGGGACTTCAACTCTGCATGTCTTTGAAGAGCATGGCTTTACTCTGATAAGCACTTGAAATCTAAAACTAAAAAACAAACCTCAGAGAAATGCATTACAAAGAGGCCCCCACCAGCCCGGTTCTGGAGAACTGAAATCCAAAAAAAGGTTAAAACACAATCATGTCAAGTATTTCAAATCAGGCATCGGCTCACAGGTTTTGTCAAGAAAGTGTCTGATTAGTCTGTTCTTCTGCATATCTATGACTACAAATCAAGAAATTGAGAAAACCAGGAAAATCTTTTTAAGAAGCTGAAAGAAAAAAAAAAGGAAAGGAAAAGCACACATCAAAATTTAATAAAGAAAAACTGAACAGCAAGACAGATAGAGCTTTAAAAAAAAGTCTCAAGCAAAAGTTTCACCTTTGCTTCCTTGTAAGTTCAGGAAAGCTGTATGAACCAGAAGTGAAGAAACACCTCTCCTTAAATGTTTCTCCAAAGCCCACAGTTTTCATGGAGACATGAGCACTATGGTTCTGGATGGTGACAGAGCAGGAACTGAACAGACAAATACAAACCTCCACTGGATATTCCCACCCTTTGCAAACAAACCAGACAACAGAACAAGGCTGTTGCATTTCCCCTGCCATGATGTGCAGGCACGTGCATGAGACAGGCAGCTACAGCCTGCAGCACTCCCTTAAGAACTGCTCTGGTGATAGTCCTAGAAGAAGCCAGGAAAGTTCATATCAATGGGAAAGTCTGGTAGATTTAGCATGTTCTTCACCTTTGCCAAATCATGCCTGCATATGCATATAATGCTTGTTTTGCATGCATCTCACAGATCCTGTGAGCTAAAGCTTGAATGTAGTATATAGGGGGAAAAAAAAAAAAGAAAAGAAGTTTCGCTAAATAATGGAGCTGGGCATGTTCCTAGTTTTCCATAAGCTTTCCACACTATTTCTTGGAAGATGAAAGACAGGAATACATGAGAACTAATTAGCCATTAGTCACAGAGACTTATTACAGACCAAACCCACTTGATAAATTTTTCACAAAAGCTTTTACTGATGTAAGCCAGAAACCAAATTCAGAGCTGGCAGAGCAAAATCATTGTGTACGTCAGTTTCTAGCTCAGTTTAGTTACTGCCATCATACTCCACTGCGTTGGGAGGTCATGTCTGACTAACACAAATTAACATATTACATCTTCTAGTAATGAGACCCCACTTAAAATGAAATTGGAGAATATAATCCTTCATCTACATGCACAGACCTTCCCAATACTACAATTATTCAACTTTTCATTTCTTAAAAAATCTCTTGCATGCCCACATAAAAACAGATTGACTGTGTTCCATGGGAACAGTAAATTGTCTCACACTGTTTTTCTCAAAACATGTGTTTAAAAATGAATGCAGTAGGGATAAAAATTCATTTTTTCATATTCATAGATCTTTCTCATAGAAAGCTTCTGGAGAGGATTGCATTCAACAGCATGAAAAAAAAGGAAGGAGAGGGTTCTTTTGCAACAGGGGACAAGCATTCCTTCGAACACTGTTAGGAGTACTGAATTTTCTTAAAGTTTCCTGTTCTCTTCCTCACTTTACCCATACATAGCTGAGAGTTAGGTTTAACTTTTATATATCAACATGTATTTTCAGTTCTTAGTTTTTAATTTTTTTGAGAAAATATTGGCACTAGGTTTAATGTATGTAGGTGTATATATAAACTACCATGGATTTCAAGTAAAAAATGAGATAGGCAATTAAAATGAAGCCTTTGTGACTTCACACTCATTTCTTCAGCAATTTTTTCAAGGTACACTCCTGCTCCTTTTAGAAAACCAAATGAAAAACACACACACCCCAAAAAAACAAAGCAAACCAATCTATATTTCTCCCACAATCACTTTTATAATTTTAAGATAAGAATTCATGTATGTAAGAGGTTTGGGTCTTCACACATTTCTTTACTTCAAGAAATTTGGTGGCATAGGTGATGGGACTCTGAGGAATTAAGATTTAGTCTCCTTTATTCTTTTCAAAGATACACTATCATGAAGGACAAAAAAGAAATTCAGTGAAGACTAGCTTACTGCCCTTTTGAAGCATCTTAAGATAGCCTAGACTATTTCCTGGAATCCAAAAAATCATCTCTAAAATAATATCCTTCCATTGGCTTTCCTTTTCATTTTTATCTTTTTTAAGTAAGAGATGGAATAAGAAGTATTCAGAGCTTTACAGTTAGGGCCTAAATATTTTCTTATTTTGACAGCCCTAGAGAAAAAGACTTAAGTTGTCAGCATTTTTTAAAATTAAAAACATAAATTTAATAAATACCATCAACTGAGTAACTAACAATCTTTCAAAATACGATTCAGTAATTCCAGTAAAGACCATTTAAACAAACCCACCATCTTTGATTTTTATCTAATTTTAGAAGTACTACATAAGCTCACTCAGCTGTAAGGTAAAAACAAACAAACACAGTGCCAATGACACCTTTTTTCCCTCCTTTTTTTTTATTTCAGTTTTTGGGTTAAGCTATAAATCTCTGCAATGAAAGACCATTCCCACAAATAAGCCGTTGTTTCTTCATTAAATAAAATTAAGTGCAACAGAATACTAAACATCATTGCTAAACATTTCAATTGAATTAACAGAGCTAGACTAACATCATCCCACATTCTGAGGAATGTGCATGACACCATAAAGTAAGTAGTGTTAGAACAGAGGAACTGCTTTATATTTTAGCACCTGAAAGCCCAAACGGCTGCATTGAGTTGATATACGAGGCTCCTGATATCATTACAAAGCTTCAAGACATGTGGTTCACGAGAAATGAGAAGGGCCACTTTGGTAACAGACAAAAGAAAATACTCAATAAAAGACACATTTTGAAGAAAAAGAACATCTGTGAATTTCATCAGGCTTCAATAGTCTTCCAAGAAATAATGTCACTAAGAGTCTAACTACTATCTTGCTATAAGCCAGTTTAAGGAGCACAATATAGGTAATCTTTACATTGACTAAATAGATGCAGCACTAATTTAAAGAAGGCACATGCATTGTTTATTCATGTGAAGACTAAAAGGTTGGGATTCCTTGGCTGGAGTGAATGAGGATAAATCCATAGTTCAGCAGCAAATTATGATGTCACAAAGTTTTGTTTAATTTGAATAGATGTTGCCCTCCCTATTATCTAAGCCTCTCAACTACTTATTCTTGACCTTGTCAAAACTTTACACTCAAAACAGCTGTAAAAGCAACTGCTTGCAGCTATTCCTCCAGAATAAAAGAACAGCAGAACAGAACACTTCACTAAATAGAAAAAATTTACTTGTGCTGAACAAAGACTCCTAATATAAAAATGTCACCACATTACACACCAAAAGCAAACCATACTATTCAATCTCACTCTCAGCAGCAATAAAACATATTGTATACTGTGTAGTGAAAATATTTCACCTACAGATATCCCTGCAAGAAATTTAAATAGAATTCCACTCCTTCTGCCCAAACTAGTAAATGTTTATTTCATGACTGAATTTTGGTGACTGAGGTGTATTCAGTCCACATTCCTGCTAGTAAACTAAAACAGGTTAGGCCAGTTATGCCATCTACGCTCTTTAAGTGCCAACAGGTCACAGAGTCCGTTGGGACTATATAATCAGCATTGCCCCATGCACACATAAACCAAGTTCAATCAGAATTATAAATGATTAGTAACATATCCCACAGGTTGCTATATGTTTAAAATTTCTTCTGAATCACAGTAACTGGTTTTCCATTTCAGAATCAATACTTGGGTTGTGTGCACAACATAAAAGAAAGCAACTGCAGTTGCCAGAATGCCCCTAATACTGTGAGCTACAAAGAAAGGGTTTCCTTTCTATTTATAATTTTTGCAGTGATGCTATACAAGATCCTCAGACTCTGATATGGGTTAATTCATAAAATTACTGGGGTCAAATCTAGGAGAGATCTTCAATGAGTTGATACTCACATTCCTCATAATACCAGAAATTACTGATTTTGGTTTCCAGACTTTGCTCTACAGGATAATAATTTTAAAAGCACTTTTTGACTTCTGTGGTTCACGATAGGTAAGTACCCTTACCTCTATTTTTTCCAGCAGGGAAATCAAGACACAAAAATGTACAAAGTAACTTGGTCAATTCACACAGCAATCAGAAGTGAGATGTAGGATTCCTAATTGCCAGCGGTTGTATCACTTACCTAAAATATGTCGAGTTCTTGTGCTGACACTTGTTGGCTGCTTAGTCCTAGTAATGAACACTAGCAGCTGCCAGTGCTGGTTCAATAAGTAACTGTTACAATCCATCTTCCAAGCATCACTCATATTACCCTTGGAGCTAAAACAACCAAATACAATATTGCAGGCCAGAAAAGGCTTAAGGTTTTCCTAACCAAGTATGGGTTCCCTTTACACCACTCAGCTGAACTTCAGTAGTAGTCATCATGCATGCTCACTTTAACAAGTACCTTGAGGTTAACTCCTGTGAAAGCTGTTTCATTTAACATGTTGACCTTCAAAATTAGGCTCTCCAGGACAGATTTGTCTCTCAGCCAGCAGAGTGGAGCCAGAAACTCTGCAGCAACACCTGGACAACAAAGGTAGAGTTTTCTTTCAGAACAGCTGCTATGATCTTCTGAATGCTCCTATGATGACTCAATTCATGGTACACAGAGTGGGTTACCGAGTAGAGGGGGCCTCATGCCTCAGGTCATTTATAATGCTTAGAACATAAAAAAGAAGATGCAGCCCATGCAACAGAGCAAGCTGCCAGAACAAAAAGAAACATCAGTTCTGTACACAACATAGGCAAAGAGTCAAAGGGGCTACTACCTGAATACACAAGGACAAGCCACTCCAGCTTAAACACTCAGGAACAGGTGTTAACCACTAGCATGGAAGAGACAGCATTTGCCTCTGTAAATGGTTATGAAAAAGACTGATCTCCAATTCTCAATGCTTCTTAAATCATAAATTACTCATAAAAAAGGGCGAAAAAAGTAGCACATTGTTTCTTCAACTCCCAGCTCACTCATGATCTCTAGACTATCCCTAAAGAAAACAGGACAGACTGAACGCTTGTAGTTTGTCTGCTCTCCCCTCTGACTCCTCAGTGGGCTTGCAAGTCCAAGGTTTTAATATGCTGCACCTCTGCAGTTCATTTTGTGACTGCGATTTATGATTCACTACTCTATCCAACCAAACACCCATACTTCTATACATGAAAGATGTTAACTAACCTGTCATAATAGCATGCCTATTGCTGGAAGCAAGGACATCACCTGCCTTGGTGACCTCTTGCCTGACATAGTATGTAAAACTTCATATGACACCTTGAATTACAACCACCAACTCTCCTTTCAAGCCAAAGTGACAAACCACCAAGCAGAACAGTGCCGAGCTGAAAGAATCAAAGCCACATGCACCCACCACCACCACAAGCAGCAAACACCTGCATCTAGGGAGGAAAGACTGTCTCAGTTGTCCTGATCATGTGATTACCTCATAAACTGGTTTTGCTCGTGCTCTCATTAGCAACACCTAAGGTTAAAGTAGATAAACATGACATTTCGATTTCTTTCCTCTCACTGCATATACTAGGAAGAAAGAATTAATGGAAACACCAAAGGAGCTGGCAGACTGGCTGACTAGTGCAGTGGAAGAGATGAACTAACATTACATGCTCATGTAATTATTAACTGGAACCACTGTGGAATAAAATTGTCATCACTGACATATATAAATATAATCTCTGCTGTCTCCCTTCCCTCCAGTGATCAAAACCCTTGAGGAATCAAGCATATCTTTACCCCTTTGGCTAACCAAAACACAGTTCTGCTGTAATTTGCTAGCTAATTACAGCTGACTCACTGCCTAAGAAAAATCCCCTTTCTTCTGACACAAGAACACTGGGGCTATCCAGTGGACAAGAACTTAAGAAGAGAACAGCAGATCTCTGCAGATTTGTGGCATCTTATTCAGGCAACTCTGGACTGTAAGAAGATGAGAGCTAACACTAAAAATAACGCTTGATTTTTTTTTTCTTCCCTGAGCTCCTCTACACTTGAAATAGCTACATATAGCAAACTGACTTTACAAAAAAATTTAATCTTCTGATTCTCTGTCTTCTGCACTTCCTTTTTACAGAAATCAAAGACTTTGATGTTCTGCTGCTCTTTTTGAGCTACAAAACTCAATGAACCACCCAAGATGCGCTGACCTTTTTTCCTTCTAACTCCATATACACAAATAGCACATTTCTTCCCAGATGAAGCAACATAATCAAGACCTTGCTGTATTCCAACTTTAGTTCTCATGAGCAGTTGAAGCAAATTCTTCCACTGTTAACCCAGATATAGCCTAAAGCAAGAGAATTTTTAAAGCTGTTAACACATAACAGAGGATATTATGACATCCAAACAATCTAGGTTGAGAATATATGAGTGGCTCCAATTCTCTTTCCTAGTTTTCAAAGGTCTGGGACATGCTAAAAACAAGCTTTATATAAAAAGTATAGAGCTGAAAAGTAAAATAGCAAGACTTAAATCCAGTGACAATGCAGAGATAGGAAACCAAGTATAAAGGTCTCAGCCATTGGTTTAAAAAGTTACACAAATCACACAATCACACAAAACAATAAACCTCAGAAGGATTTTTCTGGTCCGCCTACTGAAGCTACTGCCAACCTTAAAGACATCTAGAATAACCAGGTTTGTCAGCTTTCAATAGTTTCTTTATTCTTGTAAGAAATGTACTGCATATGCATTAGTGTAATATTTCTTAGTTCCCCACCAAGGTGGATTTAGCTTCTGTACTTCTGTACATTCACATATTAACAAGCCATACCATACCAGAATGTAAGAATGCTTTGCCTACTTTAAGAAATACCTACCTTTTTTGGTGCCCAGCACATAGACACAGAGATACATTGTTAGTCTATTCAAAAATAATCAAGCAACTATTTCAAAGACAAACTGCCTGTTCTTGCATACACAGTTAATATGAAAACATCTTCCTGGTGTGATACTTCTTGCATTCAGTCTGAGTTTGAAAAAGTCCCATAGTCATGGAAAAAAGATTAAAAATAATTTCTTTTATGAAGAATTCTGATTCCAATGAATCTGTGGGTTATTTTTCTTCATATAACATCAGCCACATCAGTTAATGAGTAACTGACTAACATGAGATAAATCTTAAGTCAAACAAACAAAAAAATAGTCAACAAATGGCAGGATATGTGGCACTAGGAAAATAAAATATGTTCCCACTCGCTCTTAATAGCAACACAATAATGCCCCCACACAACACACAAGAGCTCATTGGCTGGGATAACCAGTAGTTTCATTTCAGTGATTTTTTTTCCCCACTTTCAGATGCATATTTCATTTTTATCTTCCTTCTTTTTCATTCTCTTTTTGCAAGAAGTATGTGATTTTTTGGAGGAAGACTCATCTTCCTAAAATGAGCAAGTTATTACCAAAGGTGCATTTCAAAGTCCAAATCTCAAACACTATTATATTACTTTTGCAAAAGCAATTTAACCACATAGCTATAATGAATCACTTTCTTTCAAGCTACAGTTTTATCAAGTAAGAAATTTTAGCATGCTTGCCACACATTATGTGTAACACAAACTATGTGCAGGGGGAAGAATCTTCACCTATAAAGTAACCTACAAAAAAACCTGTTCACTCTAGCTCACTACTTATGTTACAAAATGAAAGAGAAAGGGTGAAAAGACCAGCAAAATGAAGTCACTGACATCCTGCAAATAGCGTAAAGTTATAGTCATGTCAGGAGATTTTCTGAATGTTACATATAGATAGCATATAGATAGATAGATAGATAGATAGATAGATAGATAGATAGATAGATATACACATACATATACACAGACACACATTTATATACACACATTTTTTATTTTTTTTTTTTTTTACAAAAACCACACACACCTATTTATCCAAGTTCTTATCCAAGCTCTTGAGTTAGGCCTGGAAAAAAATATATTTTTCTGCTTAGTTTTCCTCTTCTGGCATGTCTGTTAGTTATTGTTCCTCTTTTCCAACCTACCCTCCAAAACACTCATGACAAATGCTGGCTTTCTTCCATGCTGTATTTCATTTTGCAGTGTCACAGTCCTGACCTACATCATGAAAGTTCTTCAGTTCTCTGCAGAATACACACAAGGCAAAGACACTTGCTACATAGGTTATTTGGGGAAAAGATTTTTTTAAATCTTTTAATAAAACAGAAGGTACTTAGAAGCAAAAATTGATGAGTTTCCCTTGATAATTGTAAACTTGTAAACAGAGATGAAGTCCTTTCCTTCTCCAAATAATGGGATTTGTTCAAAATTAGTTCAGAAGCAAAGGAAAAGAAAGTCAGAATTTGGGTGTTGCTAACAGAGGTTAAACCAGACAGCAGAAACCAAGATCTTAAAATTAGATTTTACTGGACTTTGCACTAGTTCTCTGCACTGTGGTTTAATTTGCCAACCTGAACTGTGAATGCTAGCTACTGCCCCTCCTGATTTAATCTGTAAAACAGATGAAAGAGCTTTGTAAAGTAGATTGAAATTATTTAATACAAATAAGTGCAAAAATATACTATATTCACTCAAAATGTCTCATTTTGCTGCCTCTTCAGCTAAAAAAAAAAATCCTCATTTTGACAATTGTATACATCTGTTTGAGACTTAACTTCTGCTTTCTTTGTATCCAATCTGACTTCTCCAATCTTTATGAAGCATAGATTACTCAGGGAACTATGCTACCCTCTAAGTATTCCATGTGTATGTATTTTGTTACAATCTCCATGAAAAAACATTCTTCATTTGCAAAGCCAAACAAAACTAGCAACATTACCAGATATGGAGGGGGCCAGGAAGCAGAGGGGTTCTTTGTTCTGCCAACATTTTCCTATCCCAAAGGAACAAACTACCAGCATGGATTGAATTTTCTTGAATGGAAACAAACTGTGTACCAGAAAAGCTGTATCTCAATTCTGGACCTACAACGTAAGTATCGGTCTGCTTTCTCAGGGTTTCAGTCTGCTTCCAACACCTGAGTAATAGTGATAAGATGATAAAACCTTTAGGCATTGTGGTCCATATGGTCATAAATGGCACATCAGTCAACAGTATCAGAAGTTTCAGGGTGAGGACACAGGAGTTTTGTCACAACAAACTGCAGATATCACTGCTCAGCCCACAGATTTCACCACATCTAGTGTACATTTAAGACCTGGGACAGATCTATGCCCAACAAATAAAGGGATGAAAGATAAGGTAAAAGCAATATTTAAACAACAAGCATAGGTTTCAAATGGGGGAGAAGTGTGGGTTGTTTTCTTTTTTTAATACATATTAGAGGAAAGAAAGGAATGGGGTAGAGAAGGGCACCAGGAGGCAGCAATGTCAGTCTTTTCTACTCAACATCACAGAAAAATATGAAGGCAGAAGACACATATCAAACTTGTTGGTAAAAAAAGCAAACATCAAAAATTAGTTTGGGGGTCATTTTGGTTTTTTGCTTTATTTCCCTGCATTGAATGGTTGAAAACCATCCATCTACAGGATGACTCTTTGCATCTCCCTAGGGTAAAGTATTAATGCTTAATGTATTAAATCATAAGAAGAAAAAAATAGCTCTTTGCATCAGGCAATACTAAGATGCATACAGAAATTTAGCACAAGCCTGATTTCAATCTGCAATAGAAGGTCTGCAAGAATCATATCAAAAAGGCAGTGACCTCTCCAGCAGCAGGAAGTTTATAGATGACATTTGCAAACACTTTAGGAATGCTGCTTAGTAAAATAAAGGAGGCTAAACTAGCCCATATAGTTGTGAACCAAGCAGGACCCTTCCACTTTCCCACAAAAACGTGGGAAAATGCCATGTAGTAAAGATGCAGTCCCCTCTGTGAGGACCGAATTCGCCCATTTTTGAGATTGAGATGATTTTGTTGGAGGTTGACATGGAAACACCTGAATTTTATGGCATTTTATCTGACTTTCATATATCATAATACTGACTTTAACCGCTCTCTAGTAATTTTTTTAAAGTCCCTCCTCTTAGAACACATTAGAATAAAGTCTCAAACATTTACATTCCAAATATATCTTCAGTTTTCCAGCTATTCAGAAGAGAGATAATGCAATAAAATGGTAGAGAATGACATTTAAATACATACTTTATCATCAAAACTAGCTCTCCCAGACTAAGACTGAATTTGCATTATTATGCTTTAACTGTAGGAAGTATTTTAAATGCTTTCTTCAGCTACAAAGAACAAGACAAGGGAAGCAGCCTTTTAGAAATAATTACAAGTAAAATGCTATTAAATGCTGTATTATCAACAGAAGTAGTAAAAGCAAATTCTAACAAAGCTTAGACATTTCAGCTATCTGATAAAAAAACAGAACTGCTGGGATAAAGCCTTATAATGGATAATACTGTCATTCTGTTTCTCCCAAATTGTGGTTATTCATAATGTCTGTCTCCAGTTTTCAATCTTCTATCAAGCCAGTAAGGCAACTCCTTGCTGTTAGAGGTTAGAATTTTAGAATTTCTCCTGTTTTCTTTCTTTTTGGTTTTTGTTTGCTTGTTTGTTTGGGGGGTTTTATTTTTGTTTCTTTCAGGGAATGTTCTCCTGTGTGTTGTCTAAGAGATGGAAACTACAACACTTAAAACACAAAAGATGTAGATGGTAGGAGGAGGAGGGGGAAAGGTGTAGTTTGCTACCATCTCTTAACTGGGCAGCTTTCTCTTGAGAAGTGCAGAGATACCACAAGATTTTGTGTGGGGAGTGAGGGGCTGGACTCCGTCCTTGCTCGCTCTCTCTTTCTCTGGATCAGAGGGCAGACGGTAGTGGTTTTAGTGTGGGATTGTTGCAGCAAGAATTCACTGCCACTGTGGAGTTCTGTCCTACAGTTTCTCCTTACCATGGGGAGCCTTTGTTCATAACAGCTGCCATTGAACTGGGACCTTTTCAACATCTGATTGCACTGGAAAGGACCCTCACCATTTACTTGGATGCCTCAGGGGAAAACCCTGACCCCATTCAACCTCTGGAGGGAGCATCTCCCGTCTGCTTGAGGGAGCCCAGCCACCACTGCCCAGCCCCACTGTTTTCTGCCACTGCTTCAGGACTTTTTCTTTTTGCTACATTTTAATCCATCACCCTGTGTCTGCCAGGACACCCAGTCGCCCCTGCTATGGCTTTGGAATTTTTGCTACACTTTGTTTGCCACCCTGGGTGCGCCTGCCTCTGCTGTTCCAGCCAGGTGCTTTGAGGTTCCTGCTACAGCCCATTTCGCCATCTGGAGGGGCACCGGGACAGCCTACCACGCGTGAGGTTGTAAAGAAAGTACCTTTCTATCGCGTCTGCTGGCTGAGCCACCAGAGAAGCTCACACCACAGTGCCCCTTGCAGCTGTGGAGGAATCATTGCAGCTGCCCTGCCTGACCAGGAGCCACCAGCGCCCCTGCCAACCCAGGCCAGAGCTACACCAAAAGGGAAACTGCTTGACAGCCGAGAGAAGGCTGTTACTGGGTTTCTGGTGTATGACACAGCAACCTTGCAGAAGGCTATACATCACTGGAGCCCAGCACATTTTGCCTGCTACCCAATTACAGCCACTGCTGATACTCAGAATACCCTTCAAGATGTTGCTACTGCCTTTAGCTGTAAGAGTGGATGTGCAGGCAATTCCTCCTTAGTAAAAGCTAAGATACAATGTAAGTAAGGGTAAACAACTTTTTGTAACAGAAACTGAAGAAGAAAGGAGTGGTATATTTTTGTAAGCCACTTAATTCTCTTGTCCCAAAACCAAACATGAGTTACATAATGTTGTCTAGGGAGCGTTCCAAGAGGAAATGTAAAATGCATAGTTCCAAGGTTCTTTGATTCCATTTTCACAGTCTAAAGGATGTTTTTCTTCTTAAAAAAAAAAAAAAAGAAAAAAAAAGAAAGAAAGTTACACAGCAAGTCTGTGTGAGATCTCTTGCATCTACACTAAAAGGATCAGAGCTAATCAGCTAATAACTGGATCAGTAAAGAGGTTCTTCCCCAAATCATGCAAAACATGATAGGTCATGGGAGGATAAAACAAAATAAAACAAAAAAGCTCCTAAAAACATTCTAAAGCATCCTGAGATATCTCATGTAAAGTTCAAATCCATCATGAAAAAGTCACTCATCCATATTTTGGTGGTGAACAAAGACGAGCAGAAATTGTTCTGTTTCTTATATCTTTTCCCCTTGCCAACATATTTTTTTATTTTTAATGAAAAACAGCAACCAACAAAAACCCAACCTCAATATTATACATGTATGTTGGAGGTTTGGATTTCTCCTTTTTTTCCTTTTCTCTTAGGGAATTTTGTCCCTTTTGCTGCCTAAGAGATGATAATGACCAGTACTTAAAAGAGGAAAAACAGATGTAGCCAAGGAGGAGGGGGAGGGGTGGAGCTAGCTGCACACAGGCGCTCTCGCTGCACACAGGCGCGCTCTCTCTCTCTCTCTCTCTCTCTCTCTCTCTCTCTCTCTCGATAGCACCATGGGAAGAATTTACTGCCACCATGGAGTCCATCCCAGCTCTGCTTCTACTTTACCATGGGTGAGAGGGTGAGACTCTGTTCATAAGACCAGCTGGTGAACTGGGACCTTAGTAACAGCCAATCGCACTCGCCATCTACCATCTACTCGGGTGCCTCAGGGGAAAAACACAGGACCCCTCCCCCTCCCCAAGGGGGACATCTCCCGGGCTTGTGCTGCAGCTGCTACAGAGAAACTCAGCTGCCACTGCACAGCTTCACTGCTTTCCGGTACTGCTTCAGTTTTCGCTACACTTTACCCTGACACCCAGTGTCCGCCCAACCAACCCTCCCCCACCCTGGGCTCCTGCTTAGGCTGAGGAGTTTTCTGTTACATTTTGTTTGCCACCTGGGGTGCACCTGCCTCTTTCATTCCACAGGATCAGCTGCCCCCGTGAGGTTGTAAAGAAAGCCCCTTATCTGTCTCTCCTGCTGGAGCGCCCACCATTACCTATGTGAAGAGACACAGCTGAGCTCACACCACAGTGCCCCTTGCACCTGTGGGGAAAGCATCACACCTGTCCTGTCTGGCCAGGAGCCACCAGTGCCCCTGCCAGCTGTAACCGTAACAAAGGGGAAAGTGCTTGGCAGCCGAGTGAAGGCTGTTACTGGTTCTGGTTCCTTTTGTTGTTGCTGCCATTGTGATTGTTTGTTTGCCTTGTTGTACATACATACATACATACATATATACATACTGTTACAAATGAAGTCAAAATTCATAAAGAAATGAAATAATATGACAAATATAATATAGTTATAGATGTGAGAAATAATAAAACCAGTTAGGAGTAGTTATAAAAATGAAGGAGTTATTTTTTTATCACAAGAGATTTGCCCAGGCAAGTTTCCAAAAAGCTAGGAAAAGCAGCTTACAGGAATTGGTAAGCCTGTTGTCATACACATACCACAGAGCACAACCACATTTACATGTGAAGGAGAAAAGCAGCACAGAGTTTCAGAAATCTTAACTAAGTAAAGAATTACACCATCAACAGCACACCTGGCTGCTGACACCTGGGGGGCGGGGGGGGGGGGGGGATGGACGACACATTCGATGAGAATCCATTCAGGCTTGTAATCTGTTTCTGGGAAATCCCTTAACACGTGAGAGATTTCCAGTAAGAGACTGTTTGACTTGTATATCTCCCCAGACACGGGGTTTGTGTATTGCAAACGCAGTTTTTTGAGTTCTGTCTAGCACAAGACAAGGAGTCAATGAATTATTCCCAAGACATCGAGAGCTGGACCATCTTTCATCTGATAGCATTATCCTGGACGGGAGAAGCTTTTGGGACTCACTTGATTAAGAAAAGGACAAAGGACATCCTGGCCCGCGGCAAGAAAAAGAGTATAAGAACTGGACTTGAATCCAACCATGGTGTGCCGCTCCAATCTGATGCATGCAGGGGCTCAGAGCTGTGTAGTGTGTCACCCAGAGCCTAAGTCACAGGCTAGACTCTGTCCGATTCGTGGCTGACCCAGATTTTGTTGTTCGATGGCAAAATGAATTTTATACTTTGTTATTTTATCATAATTTGGCTCTTGCAAATTATTGATTTGATTTGATTGGCAATTTCATACATAACACACACACACACACACACACACATATATATATATATATATATATATATATATATACATATATATATATACACACTAATACACTAATAAAGAACTGTTACTCATTTCCCCATATCTTTGTCTGAAAGCCCTGTCAGTTCAAAGTTATAAAAATTTGGAGGGGAGGGGAGAGGCTGACATTTTCCATTCCAAAGGAGGTTCCCACCTTCCTTGGCAGACACTTGCCGTTCAAACCAGGACAATGTACCAGATGAATCTTACACAACACAACCAACTATCTGAAACTGTGGAAGAGGTTTTACAGTGACTTCTGAGAGCCAGAGAAAAGTTTGAGAAGAGAATCCATGTTTACCCCTGAAAGAATTTTCTACCAAGGTCGTTGACATAGAAACCAAGAAAGAAAGAAGGAAAAATAAGAGAAACATGCAACTTTTTATTCTAATTAGCACTTTGTTTGTCTTTCCTGACCAATGGGTACAGTGTAAAATTATGAATTTTGTAAGAATGTACAAAAAGCATGCATGCCATAATAAAACCGGGTTTGAAGCCTTCTGAAAATGGAGGGTTGCTTTGTCTTGTGACCATCTCAACTATGACATGAAACTACATACACTGAGGGGTGCAGAAATGAGCCTTAGAAAGTAGTCAGAAAGAAAAAAAGACTCATAGAAAAATTCTGAATTTAAGCTATGTGCTGACTGACTACTTCTCTGAAAATCAGAAAATAAGCCTCTTGTTAGAAATAAATGATTATTGAAATTTATCTTCTTTTCATATTCTTTTAATATTCTGTAACAAATGCTAATAATTTCATTTCAGTTATTCAAAAATCGTAAAACATGCCAGTCAGTATCTAGATGTCAGGCTATTATATATTTTTGGTACTCCATATACTACTCTTTTTGACAGTCAACACCTAAATGCCTGAGAGATGAAAAGAGAGTTTCCTGTTTTAATCATAAGGCACACATATTAAATCATTCATCTCCAAAACAAGTTCAAAGAATTACATCAGTCTCTAGAATCATTTCAATATCATCATTTCTGTTTCTATGCAGCACCTACCCAAGCAAATCTGCGAGCTACCAATGTTATCAACAAATCAGATTCATTCTTATATAACTGGCAGAATTCTATACTGCAAGCACTATTTTGAGAACCAAAGCTACTGTGCAAAGAGGGATCAATTACATCATCTGGTCTAACAAAAAGTACATCTTTCTACTAAACTGTTTTGCTTCTACCAATAGACCACTATTATTATAGTATTATTACTAGTCATTATTGAATGTATATAGGTGATGAAACCCTTGAAAAGGTAGTATTTTACTTAAAGATATCATTACCACTGTGTATTTTATCATCTTATTGCATTAAAAAAACACGTAATTCTGCATTTACCCAGCATATCACACAACACAGTGATTTTCAAATGCACATGCACCATTTTTACTCAAAATGGGGAATGCTTAGCCAATTGAAACCTGTATTTACTAGACTTTCCCAAAATGTCCAGAAAAATCTCCAAGTCCTTCACAAAGCAAAGACTCTTCTCTTGAATTTAGTTATAGACCTTGGATGCATTGAACCAAACAAATGCTTGCAAACATCAAGGTAACAACACAGATATTAGGTCTTGATCTTTGGTCTCCAGAAGAGGCTCTAAAATATGCTGTCTTAGTAGATAGCAAGTACTAATCAAAAGTTTTAAGTTAAAAGAAAGGAATATTACCCCATAAAAGTGCTGCTGGAAAAATAAAGCCCTCCAAGAGTTTAGACTGAATCTGTGTCTCTGATTTACACAAATCTAGCAATGGGGAAAGTAAGTCACGTGAGACCATGGAACTACTGATCTCATCTTGTGTGAAAGGAACTTGAAGATTTTCTAAAGTAACAATACTCTACACTACTGGGGGAATCTATAGTAATCACTGAAAATTATTAATATGTTTATACTTTCATAATCCAATACCAAAAGTCTGCCTTTAAATCTCTGTTGCTGTACAAATTATATATATTTGTATACGTGTGTGTATACACACATATATGGGGGCTGATATATAGATGTGCAACTGTCAGAGACTGAAATATTTAGTTTCTGACGTAAACATTTTCATGAAGGGCTTTTAGAACTGTATTACAAAAGCTGCACAGAAAATCACCACACCCTGAATAGGCCCTCGAAGTGAGGCCCTGGGCCATTTGCTGATGAAGATAAGATAAAACTCAAGAACTGGAGACATTCACAAAGCACAATCTTAGCACCTTTCAGGGAGAACACCATAGCCCCAGGGCGATCAGCTGCTAGGCTTCCCACAGACCCTCCCACCAAAGGATGCAGGCAGGAGGGCTGGGGGGAAGAGACGCAGTGTGCAGACCAGCTTAGCTTCAGAGGTCTTCCTCCAGGGGAAAACTTATCCACAGCAGAAGCGGGTGACACCACCCATCAAAAGGCCACTCCCAGGGGTCTTCAGACTCCGCACCACAGCACCAGAGATGATGCAACAGACCTTCAGTGTTGCAAAGGACAATGTCAAACTGGGCCCCTGCAAGTGGGGCAAAGCGTATATTAATCCACAGAATTCTGTACTCCTCGGCATGTGGCGGCGTCACATGGGACACTCACCACCAAGAAGACCAGATGGAAGGGAGCAACAAGACCACATTGGGACCCTTGGATAAGTGATATGCTTCCACTTAATTCCTGACACTTTCTCTCCCAACAACCCCCACACGTACTTCTTTTCTTTCTCTCTGTCTCTTTTTCTTTCTTTCTTTTCTTTCTTTTTCTTTCTTTTCTTTCTTTTTCTTTCTTTTCTTTCTTTCTTTTTCTTTCTTTTCTTTCTTTTTCTTTCTTTTCTTTCTTTCTTTCTTTCTTTCTTTCTTTCTTTCTTTCTTTCTTTCTTTCTTTCTTTCTTTCTTTCTTTCTCTGCCTCTTCTGCTATTAAATAAAATACATCATTTTTTTTGGCACCAACGTCAAACCTTGTTTGATTTTAATCCCATTTTTGGGTATATTTTGAACCCCCCCCCAAGTTCTTTCTAGTTTACATGCAGAGAGTTAATGTTCTTTGCTTTTCTGGGTTTAAACCAGATGATAACAGCATGTATACCTTATTCACTCAGATATATTTTTTCTTTTCTGGCAGAACTGTGTGATTTGTATTTCACTCATTTAACTTGATGTTTTCCACTTAAAAATCTCCTCCTGTGGGAAGAATGAGAAATTCAACCATTGGTGCAAATGTTTCAACTAACTGGATTTTTTTTTAATCAATGGCAATGTTAGAGATATGTCAAAATTCATAGGTAGATAAAATAGTATTATAGAATTAAAGGTACTGGGTGTGATGTTATTATCATTATGAATATAATGAAATATGATTTTACTACAGGAACTTAGATTTATTAGAAGAACATTAGAAGTTTAAAGCTACATATGAGGACTGCTAGAGGGAACATGTCCTGGCTAGTTACTAGAGCTAACGAATGGAGATTGGTATAGTAGCTCTCAGGGATGGGAGAAGCTGGTTGTCTCACACATACCACACATAGTCCTGCTACATTTACATGTGAAGAAAGCAGAAGCAGCACAGGAACTGGGGAATCTTGACTAAGTCAAGAATAAGCTATCTGTGGCACACCTGGCCACAGATAGCTAGAGAGATAGCATATTTGATGATAATTCACTTAGCCTATAGTCTGTTTCTGGGAAATCCGTTAACGTATAAAGAGCTACTGGTAAAAGACTGTTTAAACTGTATATCTTCCCCGGACACGGGTTTGTGTATTGTAAACTTGGTCATCAAGGATTCATCTAGCAAGGAACAAGTAACCCATTAATTATCCTCGAGACGCCGGGACCTGGACTGTCTTCCATCTGATAGTATTATCCCTGGACCAGAGCAGCTTTGGAAACTTGCTTGATTATGAAAAGGACAAAGGACATTCTCGCCTCCGGCGATAAAAAGAGTATAAGAACTGGACTCAAACTCGAGCAAATTGTGCCACAGCCACTCTGGAGCGACAGGGGCCCAGAGCTGCATGTGTGTGTGTGTGTGTCACCCAGAGCCAAAGTCCCAGGCTTGACTCTGTCCGTTTTAATTCGTGGCTTGCTTAAATTGTGAAATTTGAACCCGAAATAAATTTTATACTTTGTTACTTTATAATAATTTGACTCTCGCAAATTATTGATCCGGCTTAATTGGCAATTAGGTTTATAACAGCAAGAACAATACCTCAGCTAGGTGCCTTATTCTTAACTACCTCATACAGATTTTGTTACCTCAATTTTGAATAAATGTAGATCAACAGCAAGAAGGGAGGCCAAAAAAACACGCTTACATTTCCTTAACATTTCCTGTTTCAGGCATACTTGCAAACTAAAACAAAAAAAACCCCAAAATATATGACTAAAAGAGTAAGTGGATTGTCCTCACCTTTTCTTTACATCAGCTTTCTATAAGAGACCTGGCCAAACACAAGTATGTATCTCTAGAAGTATTTACATACTTCAAAACAAAACTAAACTAAAAGAAAATATGCATTTTAATTTTCATCCATTCCTGAACGATTAGTTAATTACAGCAGTGTTGACAGATTTGTGCATTCTATCAGCTCATGATACCATGTCTGGTTAAACATCATGGGCTGAATATCTTGATACTTACCTTTAAAGTTCCACATATAGCAGAAGTGTTACCATTTAAATAGCACAGATACTAAGATCAAATTGTTCCCAGTGTAACCTCTGAATCTTAGTCATATCAACAGGCCCAGAGATGTAAGAAAAGCAGGTTTACTTCAAACTCACAGGACACTAATACTGGCCAGACTGTAATTTCTGATTGAAATTCAGGTTATACAGTGTTGCAAACATTACTTTCAAGAGGAAAGCACTTTCAAATTCCTTCTTCCTAAGAGCAGGAAAGGATGAATTGTACCAGCAATCTTAGATTCAGGAAACAGCATTTAACTTAAAAAGCAGCCAGATGAGCAGTGATGCAATTATGATGCAAAGCACAATAGCTATAATCTGACACAAGCTGGTTTTAATTTGATTTTCCATATGCACTTCCTCCTTTACTCTGAAATTTACTTTAATTCCATGCAGTGTCTATCTTCTGGGTTACCATGACCTAACCTGTATTTTAAATTCAGGGAAAATTTTCTTATTCAATCTCCAAGATCAGTAAGCTGCAGAATACCACAGAGGTTTAACTGCAAGATTAACCGGGGCATAACCTCAGATCACTAAAGTTGAAAGCCATGTTTGTCACTTTGTGCTTCCCAACCCCAGGAAACAAGCAAGTACCAAGGTGTAAGGTCAGCAAATTCTCATACTCATTTCATATTCAAGTGCATCAACTCATGAATGAAAAGCCCTCATGCTCCAATCACTGCTCAGGGAAAAAAAAAGTAAGGCTTACTGACACATCTTCTATCTTGTACATGTGTCCTGGTTTAGGGCAAATCTGGGAGAGAACCACCAAAAGGGGCCCCCCAGAAAGCAAACCCACACATCCCCTCCCTTCAACCGGTTCGGGAAAAATTTCCTCAGAGAGAAGTGGAAAAAAACCTGTTTATTTAAACAGGCAAAGCACTCCCCAGCACAAAAAATGAACAATACCACATAACAAAACTCATTCGCTGCTTTGAAGAGATGACAAATTCAGAAAGTCTCTCCTGTTTTCAGGATCAATCCCTCCGGCACTGGGAAAGGCTGTGGCCCAGAGTAGGCTCCAGTAGGCCACAAAGTACAAGCTCTCAGTGCTCCCCAGGTCCCAGTCCAAAGCAGGTTCAAACAGTTCCAAGAAAAGGGAAAGAAAAACTTCTCTGCCTCAGCTAGCTAAACTAACTAAAAAAGCAAAGGAGGGCCCTGTTCTGCCCCGTCCATGCCCAGACAGCACAGTTCAGCAGAATGTGGAGGAGTAAGTGCAGGCTGATAACAAAACTCTGTGCTTCTTCTGCTCCCTGCCTTTGCTCTCAGAGCCAGTCTTGAAGGCACAGAATATAATATCCAGCATAAACAGAGCATCGGACTGGGGATACAAGCATCATAACATCACCCTAGGACAACCTGCTATGTTCATTTATTTTCCCCACATGTAAGTTAGGAGCAAGTTCCTTGCTCATAGTGCCTTACAGGATCAAGTTTCTTTATTCTCAAAATATATTAACATTCCCACAAATACACTACTAGTGTTGATAATGATATGTACCACTTAAAAACTCTATCAACTTTAAAGCAAATGGAAGACTTCTCTTAAACCATGAGGATAAACTTAATTTTCTTGCATGACAGCATAGGGGATAAATGGCTACATTCATTAAGCGATTTCACATACCAAAACTGTCTATTTAGTAGAATCCATACTTTATATCAGTATGGTTTATCAGCAATGGAGATAGGCAGGGAGACTGAGAGGTGGTCAGAAGCTGTCTTTATTGTGGACTACATATGCTTATATACTATTCCAGGAAGGCTAGTAATTTTTTACTACAATGATTGGGTTAATCTTCACATAAACAAATTTACACATTTTGCAACATCTCTTGCTTGTAGAAGTATTGATGCAATCTTCTTTCTTGATTCTTTCTTCTTGCTCTGTTTGTTCTTGCCAAGGCATCCTGATTATCAAATCTCTTATGCTAATCAGGTCCAAAGTACAATGATTAGCTTCAACTTTGCAAAAGGCTAAGATATGTTCTAAAAATATACATATTATCTGTTCATTGTATAAGCTACTTTGAGATTTCCTCCAAAACCAAAGATAACAAAAAAAAGTAAATTTAAAAATGGTGAATCTGTCAGAAAGGCGATATTACAGACAAGGTCTCATTTACTTTATAGATGCTTAGACCTAGATTTCTGTGAGACAAGAAGAAATATAAAACAGATTTAATTCCATGACAACTTCCATGATTTTGCTACTGTTTCATGTAAAACCAAATCACAAATATCACCAAAACACAAAACCTCTATTAAAGTTGTTGATAACTAAATGCAAGCATTGATTTTTTTAAATTTTTTGTTTTTTTTTTTAGTTTCCATGTACAAGGAAATCAGCATTTTCTGCACTTGTGTGACACAACAGCTCTTACATTTTTTTTCTGGAAACAAATCACTCAAGTCAGATGTGAACTTAACCTTGACAGCAACTTCAAGACTGAGTCTTTCAGAAGCTTCAAGAACAACTGTCCCAAGCTGGCTAGTAGTAAAATGGAGACTAAGCCATATTTAGTCAATTTACTGCACTTCAAAACAGTTCCTAAACAATAGGGAGAAAAAGGGAGTAAGGGTATCAAAATGAAGATGTGTTAACTCCTGCAAGTTGCCAATATTGCTGCCAGGGTAAAGAGAGAAGAATAAGCATAGCGAATAATATTCTTTAGACTTAAGCTCCAAAGGTTTTGTAAAATGAAAGTTCTGCTTCCTACATTCTTGTGTATAAGAAGTGAAAACCACTAGCAAAGCATTCACAAAGTAAGAAATTACTGCTGTAAACGAACCACAGAATGATTTATGCTTTACCAGGACAACCTTTGCTCTGTTTGGTAAGGGCTCTGCACCTTGACACATTTAAGCATTTAATGGACTTGTGTTATGGCAATATGTTTCATATATTCCATCACACTGCACACGTAGTGATTATGGCTGGTTTATAAAGACAACCATGCACAACTATTGGAATATATTACCAATATTACTGATGGGACATGCCTTGGCTTGCCTGGCCCTGCGTCTGAACCAAACAGCAGCAACTGAGGTGTTTCACCCCAGAGACACTATTGGCTAGCTGGATGTTGTAGCACAGCAAGTGAGGACAAGTCCAGGCATGCCAGAGACCCGGTAGTGGCGGGATGGAGTCTTCCTCTCGCAGAGGGTCCACTCATAAGGTTCTTACTGATGGAGATGCTTTAAGACAATGGTGAAGGAAGCAGTTGGTTCTGATAGAGGGCTTTTATACAGAGTTTTTATTCTGACCATATGGTCCCTGAATCCAGCAACAGCTCTAACAGAACTCCCTGCGCGTGGTCTGCTTGCCCTTTTACCTGGGGGAGAGGGGGAGGGGATGGAGAGGAAACCACAGCTTTTATCAAGTGATTCTCTGTGATAGGTTTTTGTGTGTTTGTTTTTAAACCCCACCATATATGGCAAGGGTAGAAAGAAGATAATTCAGGAATACTCTTGGGGTAGAAACTTGCATATAAATAGAGAATCAAAGAGATGTAACCCAGTTTAATGCCTTTCTAATCCCTAAGAAAAATTACTTGTCCCAAAAACATACACCAGACAGGTCTGGATATTAACTTCTTGGTGACAAAATAAACTGGGATACCAAATCAAAGGCCTAGATGTCTGAAAGATGCTTTCTTTCCCTCAGCATATCCAATGCAGCAAAACTGACACATGCTATTAAAGATACATTTTGACAGCAATAGCAGACTCCTTGAAAATTCACAACAGAATATAATCTAAACCAAGCATATAAAAAGATTTGTGTAGACTTAAGTTTTATAGTTCCCAACTCCAGACTTCTCTCTTAATACCAGGACAGATGGGTGTCAGAGGGTAATAGAAGTGGTAGAGCCAGCTATTTTAATATGTAGGCTAGTGATACTGGTACTGATCAACAGCTCACACCTGCAGGAAATTTCCTGCACAAAATATCAGGCCTGTCATTGGCTCTGAAGAAAATATGTTTTCTTTTTGTTAAAATAACTTGATTTGGTTTCTGAAAATGCAAATTACAGCCACCACAACAAAATCTCCTTGAGGCAGAGAAGGAGAAGAGACTGTTTTTGACCAAAATCTCCCAAATGGCTACTGGCTACAGCAAACCAGTCTGGTTAAAATGGCACTGTGGATGAAATGTTGCTACAAGAGCAGTTTGCTGGCTATTTTTATTTCAACAAGTGTTTAATAATGTTGTGATCAGATTATGAGGAAAAAACCTCACACCACCACACTTTTCTGCTGACCTGTTCCTACCAACTTTGCAACAATTCAACTCAAGAAAAAAATCAAAAGGAAATGAGCTTGAAAATCAGACACAGAGAAATTAAGTACAGCATTAAAAATAAGTTGGTATGCAATTTCATGTGAGGCAGTTTTGTGCATTTCTTCCCCTGAACCACTTTGTGTAGAGGGTGGGATAAGTGTAGCCTAGCTGAAAATATTAGTCATTAGATGCAAAAGTAAACACTTCTTTTGTTCTTTTTCTCATATTCAGCCAACCACTGTATCCTCATCTGAATATTGCTCCCACTACTTCAAGACAGTGACACTGTTTTTGGAAATGAAGGCTGTAGCAGTACTGGTTCACCAATCAGAGATTCCCAGCCAACACACCAATATATTTAGTGGGTTTAGTGCTGGTCAAACAGCAGTGTACCCACTAGAAATTATTTACTCATTTCTTGCTGTGAAATATGGATTAGGAGGAGGAGAGCAAAACAGGTTCAAAACTTTAAAGGGTATAAAGAAAACTTTATTAACAGAATTAAAGAAATATTATAAGAAAACCAGAAAAAAACCTTCAGAACACTTCTCCCCCCACACCCTCTTTTCTTTTCCACCAATAACATAGAGACAAAGCTTGCAATTTTCAGTCAGTTTACCACCTCTAAAATAATCTTCCTTTAGTCCACTTAGGAGAGGAGTTGCTCTTGCCATGCTATGGAGACTTCTCCACAACAAACAGTTCTCTCAGCAGTCTTGGCTTCCATGTCACAGCCAATCAGCCACCTGGGTAATGAAAATCTCATTGCAGTGTGAAAGTCCCTCCCATGTCTTGCTACTTTCATGGGCCATGTCAGCTTACTATACCCATGTCAGGGTACTATTTTAAGGATGAGCTGTTTTAGCATAAAAATAAAAGTTCTTTTACCTTTGGGACCAAGGTTTTTCTTCTTCTATCCCTGGGGCAAAGTTTCTTATCTCTCTCTGTTCAAGCTTCTCATTGAATTAGAGCTTTTCAGCATCCACACACTCCAGCATGAGTGCCCTTTCTTCATGGGCTGCAAGTGAATGCTGCATCTCCCCATGTACATAATGAATTACAGGGAAAAAACAAAGTCTGATATATCAAAAAATATATCTTCACCATAGCCTCATAAAAGAATTTCAGTCCAAGACTAAGGCATCTCCTCAATCTCCTCCCATGTAGAATTTGATTTGCTTCTATACTGACCTCAGTGTCCCATGTTGCTTTCCCTACACGTCTTCACCTTTTCCTGATTTGGGAGAGTATTGGTGTTCATAGGTTCATTTGTTCTCAAGCCTTATCAATTGAAACAGTTTTTATAGAGTTTTATAGCACTCAAAGGTTGATCTTATCCAGGCTCTGCACTAGGGAAATTGCGGTGTCTTTTGCTGCTATTGACGTGGTCTCCGCTGACACTGTGAGAGCCTTGGCAGCTGGCGGCTTCACTTAGCGCTTTTCCTTCATTCAGAGCACCAAAACCAAGAAAAGCTGCTGCTGCCATTTTTGTCCTTCTATCTGCAGTATGGCTGACTAAAAGCAGCTAAACAAACAAAGTCCATTATGAGGCAGGCTGAGGCAGCCATGGCTGCGCGTCTTTGTCCCAGTCCTGCCAATTTCATCTGCACAGTCTAGATCATGTGGCCCGTCTGGGTCCAGGCTGGTGGCCGCCACACAGCCACCCCAGATCTGACACTCCTGGCCTCAGGGCTGCACCCAGTGCCAACTGTGGGGCCACTCCCGGTGCTGGTCCCCACTGCATGCTTTCTCCTGGCACCAATATAGCTTCCGGCCAGCCTAGCACAGCAGCGCCAGTAGAACAAAGGACTAGGGTGCTGCGAAGGAGGCCCCAGCCAGCCGCCGGGACAGGGCCCAACAGGCTCCTTGGTGAGGGGCTTGGCAGCCCATGCACCACTCCTCAGAGGGCAAAAATCTCAGCTGCGCTGCGGGCGAAGACAACCTGGCCATGTGGCGCCAGCCCAGCCCGGCCATGCAGGCCATGCGGGGATGCCCCAGCCCAGCCCAGCCCAGCCCAGCCCTGCCCAACTTGGCCACACAAGACCAGGTCAGCCATCTACCTCCTCAAAAGCCAGAAGGCAAGAAAGCTTTCCCTGGCTTTGTTAGTTTTTAAATGTGCTTTTCCACAGAGGCGTATTCAACTCTTTTAAGTGTTTTAACTGGATATCAATCTTCAGACCTAGCCAGATGATTGGTTTCTCAAAACTAGCCATCTCATTGGCTCCACCAGGTTCCCCACAGGGAACCACCTCCCCCAACTGAAAACCAGACTTCCTTAAAACATGACAAGGCTAACAGATAGTTATAGAAAATTTGTGAAGAACTTCAGCATTTTGTTGGGGGGGGGAGGCAATACAGTGTTGTGAATGAGCCTTCCCACAAATGAAATATTCCATTCTCTGTTGCCAACAACAGCAGTGGCAAATCTTTATAAAGAGAAAAATATTGGCACTACAGCTGCAACAGCATGTCCTTTCTTTTCCTTTACTCCCACCTTCTTCCTGTCCTGTAGAAAAATCTTGATCAGAAAAGGTTTACAAAGGCAGAACAGTAGAAACAATGAAAATGTTTTAACATTTTAAAAAATACTCATACTGTTAATTTCTCTGATCTTTTTAAGGTACACTTGCCAGTCAGTTAGGAAATTGATAAACCTTACTCCAGTTTAGAAACAAAAGTAATTTTTAGACCTCCTTCCTCCAGCTAAAAAGATAACCGCATGTTGCAACATTTCATCAACAAAACCATTTCAACCAGACTGTGGATTACTATAGACAGCAACCCACATGAAACCCAAAAAAATGGCAGGATTTTCTCCAAGTTTTTCTTCTATTGTCAGCTGCAGACAGTCTAAGATCTCAAGAGCCTGCATGTATGTGATGGATCTTAAAAACATATCCTGCATAAATTATGCTAAGAGCAAGGATCAAAGAAACATAAGAAGAGATCAGCTTAAAAAGGGTGATCTCCAAAGTAATTAAGAAGTCAGATGTTGCTAGATTATGTGGGTAAAACCTTATGGGCCTGGAAGTTCTGATTCATAGTTGTTATTAAAGCTCATACAAAAAATGTAAGTGACAAAGACCACCACCAGATGAAAATATATTACAGGCTATAAAAAGGAAACCATCAATATGATCTGAATATTATCAATATGATATGCTGTCTTGATTTGAAAAGACAGGGGTCCTCTAAGGAAGGCAGGAGCTTCTCTTGAAATGGAAAATGCAAACGCCCTCCCTCCAAATTATTATAATTTTGAAATTAAGGAGCTCTTAGGCAAAGATATGGGAGTAGGAATAACAGTTCTTTATCAGGAAAAAAAATAAAAGAAAAATAAAAATGCAGTAATATAAAACAACACTAACAGGGTCAGAATACAACCTGACACCCCGTTGGTCAGGGTGTTTGTTGGTAGTAGTCTGATTAAATGGTGGCTGCAGTCCTCCTGGAGTGACAAATGTGGTTCTGTTGAAGCAGTGATCCTGTAGAAGGGTGTAGTTTTCCTCTGAAGGTCCAGTGGTGGTGTAGATAGGCTTGGTCTTCCTCTGGGAATCAGTGGAAAAGGCTGACTGCGGTGTTCCAAATCTCACATTATATTCAGGCAGGAATGCCTGGCTCCTCCCCCTGGGTGGAGCATGTCACAATGGGATGATGTAATTTTATCAGTCATGCAGTGACACTCTGTGCCATTAACAGAAGATATTTTCCAGAGGCAGGACTGGTTGTGGATAAGTGGTGGCCCAATTAACAGAAGATAATTGCCCCACCTCTGACAGATGGTAACAGAATACACACTTCTAAGCCACATCTTGCATTTCCAACCTAAGACATATGCTTATATAATCAATATGTTATGCTTTTAGCCTGCCTTAGGTCTTGAAGCTTTCTTCATGTACCAAAACAAACTCTTCAGTATTATAATAATTTTCTTCACCCCACCTTTTCTTTAAATAAATTTTATCTTCCTATACATTATTTCTGTCTCCCATTGTAGTTGTTCTCCTGTCCCCCCTTATTTTGAAGCTAATTAGAAGAGTGAAGTTGTTTTTGAAATGCATCAGTATTTACTTTGAGGTTTCTCTCCTCACATAGCATATGAAGTTTGTCACATTCACTCTAAAGATACTAGCATTTCATTTCAGATTTTCCCATTAGAGCAGATAATTCTAATTTCCAATTACTCTTAGGAATTTTTTGTTCCCTTCAAGTTGGCTAAGCTTATAAAACTGCAGGAATATCAGATGAAATCGCCAATAGTCATTGGCTCTGCTGGCAAAAACTGCGGGGTGAGGGATCAAATTTACTTTTTCTTTAATTATTCATTGGCCATAATAAAGAGAAGTTGCAGCTTTTTAGAAACCTTAGGTTAAAAGTAGGGTTTAAACATTAACTTTAAATTAAATAATCACAGATGAAATTTTCGTGTCATTAAGTTGATGCTTCTGAGGTAAACAAATAGGGAACTCAGGTTCTAAAGACAATTTTCTGAAACATCATGTAACAGCTGTGAACATTAAACATTCCACAGAGGTCTTTGCCTTGTGCATTTTTTTTATTTTTAAATGTTTAAGTTAGTAGGAACTTACCTTAGAGATTTCTGCCAAAATTTCTCCCCTCTCCCTGAGTTCTTACTAAGGTACCAATATTCCATCAAAGGATGTGAATTCTACTGCCTCTCACTACAGAGTGGGTATGTTCAGCCAGAATGCTTATGTACCAGTTGCGTAATGCCTACTGATTACAGTGGCTTCTTTTGTATCTCTGTATGCTCCAGTATGTCTTTAATCATCATTCCCTTTCATGTCTGTGCTTTTGTTATGCACATAACTTCCATGGTGTGCATAGTTTCCATGTCTCACTAGCTAAGCTCTGCATTGAAATATTAATGCATATCTTGAAGAATTGTGTTAGAGTACATTTTACTAATCCAGTGGAACTGTGCACCTTTTATCTAGAGAAGAGGGGCTGAGAATTCCGAGCTTCCAACACCACAAATGGGCTGCAGTCCACTTTTTTTTTTCACTCTCCTCCTTTCTAGGACACTACACTCTGTGTCACTCATTTCCAGATCAACATTCACCCATTTTTGAGGGGTCACTAAAAAGACTTCTCTGCTTCAATTAACGCAGTCTCACTTGGACATCCTCACAAACAAGACTGACAGTCAAATGAAATTTTACAGCAAGAGCCTGGGTCCCTACCTAAGTCAGCCTTGCCTGGGCAATTTGTAATCTCTCTTCCTTAGAGTTCACCAGAGCTGTAAGTTATTAATCTGCTCTAGGGACAACAGACTATGCCATTTGATCCTATAAGCTGCATATCCTGCTTTAAATTTGGAGGTAATTAGCAGTTAATTACTTTGGAAAATAGTATGGTTTTCTGGTTTGTTTTCTGCTGTTTCTTGGTGAGTCTAAACCACACATACAAGAGATTCAAAGCCATCTTAAAACAGTCCCGCAGAAGACAATCTGATTTGCTGGATCAGTCCTCAAGAAAACATGTAAGTGTACAAACAACACAAAGAGAGCAAATATGATATGATGAAAATCCCCTTCAATTTGATGACAATCTTTTCATTCTCTCAAAGACTTCTCATGTTATACCATCAACATGAGTAGATGGGTATGCCTATTGCCACAATTAATGATCTTATGGTTAATCAACCAATGCCCATTGCCATAATTAACTAGAAGATGGTTTAGTTATATATATATATATATATATATATATATTTTAGATAGATGGACAGATACAAAGATACATCTCATAATACACCCATGTATGCACCTTACAGGATTTTAATTCACAAGGATCACTCAATGGAAATCAGACTCAGACAAACACTCCTGCCTCCCTGCACTCTTTGCCATTTAGAGCCAATTGTAATGCCACTAGCCCAAGCAGGATACAAATTCTGGCTTTCTAGTTTGTCAATTCAAATTCAATTTCAAGCTTTCTAGTTTGTCTGTCAGGACTGTAACAAGAGACATGCTTTGCCCATTATGAAAATGCTCCTAAGTTATTACTGGTCTTAAGACTTACTGAAAAACAGAGTATATAAAAGCACCTGCAACATAATAATATAAAATTAAATATGCATATATTTACACACACAGCATGCCCAAAGAATTTGTCATGTCCATATGAGTCGTAATATAAAGATGTATTTTGACTTGCCATGAATTTGACAAGCAATGAATTTGATTAAATACAGACGGATTTTTCAATTGAGTAACTCCAACTAACTCGAAAGCGAGATATTAAGTGGATCACTAGACAACCACAAGCACAGTCACAAAAAAGTAGGTGAATCTCAAAGGAAAATATCAAAACTCTTAAAAAAGAAAAATTGCTCCAATTGTCTTCAAATCTTGATCTATGGTCTGTAAGCATGTGAAAGCACTTGATTAAACACAGATAATGCAATTTGATGAGAACATAGTTTCTATCATTAACCTGCTCAATGAAATAGTCCAGGACTTATTTACTATCAGCCAATTAACAAATGAATGAAAGACATGTTAACATAATTTACAACTTACATTTAAATATGTATAATATCTTACAAATAAGACAAGATGAATTGTATTCTTTATTACACTCAGCTTGCACATAATACCATGGTAAGCATTTCTCTGCTCACAATAGTTCACAGCACATACCAATATACTTTAGCACCTCTAGCTAACAATTATACATGGTTTAAAGTAAGAAAGTATCAAAGGAAGAAAGCAAAACTCAAATGTAGTTAAAGCATCCAGGAAATAGGTTTCAAGAAAAAAAAAAAAAAACAAACTAAAATTCTACAAGAACTCCTATTTGGATCACTCCAACATATATATATATATCCAAAACAAACACATTCATAGCTACATTAGATTAACAAAAAAGACACCCAATTCATTCAAACAACCATTAACTGCTTTAAATTCAAAAATTAGTTTATGGAATGCTTTGTATTGCATGTAAAGCCTCACTAGCAGCTAAACCTAAACTAGGTAACTTAACTGTCAACTGGAGATGAGGGGAGTTTCATCAAAAGACATCTAATCTATACAGTGCTTCAACTTTTTGCATATATTTCTCCCATCACATCAATGTTCTAAGAGCTGTGAAATTATACTTTCTTATTTAAAATTACTCAAATCTCCCAAATCTGGTCTCCAGTTTTTTTAATTGCCAGGAAGTCTAGAGATTCAGAGCTCTCTGTTCTACACTAAAAATTATTTAATCACAACACAACAAAGATAAATAATAATTTTTAAAAGGAAAGGAAAATAAAAGAAATTTTAACATCTATTTTATATATATAAAATATAAAGTAAAAATAATAAAATAGAAATCCACTTGTAAAGACAGAAATTGCATCCATATAACAGCTTGTTTACTGCTGGAACCCTGTTGCACAGAGAATATTTCTCTGCCTGTCCTGAGAAGTCCCGATCACCAAGAGAATACTGCTTTTAACCTTCACCCATGGAGAAAGCTTCCAAGACTTTGGGATGAATTGAAATCTACGAGTGTGTGAAATAGACAGTAGTAGAGTTTATCACAGGGTGAAAAACTTAAAGTTTTGGGTTTTTAGTAGGGAGGTAGATAGAAGACAAGATGGAGGATTTTAGGCATTGTCTGATCCCCTTCTTGTTCTTCATCTACTCCATTTTCTGCAGTGTTGGTAGCACAGAGTGATTGGTAAGAAAGAACCACAATGCAGATGTTGTGTGAATGGACAAATAATGAGTTATTGGTAGAAAGGTAGAGGTAGAAATAAAGTATTTTATAAGAATTAATTGGACAAAGTAGCTTTAAAAGACCTTGAACCCGTGTGCCTTGTGACTTTTGGTGCCTTCTCTTTGTACGCTGAGATGTAGACATTGTGCTGAACTTTTGATAAGAAAAAAATAAACAGCAACCTGAAGACCGAAAAAACCAGAAGTCCCAAGTCTGTCAATACTGGCACAGAACTTTTTAGGAGTCTCCCCATCAGGGGGATCCTCAGGGGGGTTTCTACATTTACAAATAAGGTAAAATAGTGAACATTCAACATTTAGGGTAAGCAGCTTAAAAAAAACCCAAAAGGCTCCTGTAACTCTAGTGGCCTTTTACTAACTATGTAAATGTGCAAGATTATTATGTATTATTTGCTTAGCCATGAATTAAATTATACTGTACTTCAGGACAAATCAAACCAGAACATTCAAGTTTGAGGTAGTGCTGAGTGCTGAAGAGACATGGGGAGTTGTGCAGTCCTGGGCTTAATGCAAGATATGCAGGTACTGTTGAAATCAATCCACAGCTTTTTGTCCTTACTTCATAATGAGAATCTGTATCAAAAACATGCTTACCATGCAGAAGAAGAGCCAAGAGCTTTCCCTCCTTCAATTCTCTTTCCTTTCTGCCACTGCTTTTGTAAAAAACTGTAACTGAGAATGCTTTACTGGGACAGAATGAAGTATGAAATGATAAAGGGACACCATTCAAAGGCACCTTTCATTCAAATGTCCATTGTTCACAGTGAGTTTTTACGCACCACATTTACAAGACAGGCTAAAAAACGCACCCCCAAAATGACTACCACATACTACTAAAAACCTACACAACACCCACTTACAGCTTTTTTATCCAAAACTGATTTCAATATAGACACAGATGTATCATAGACATGAATGTATTTGAATGGGGAGTGTGTTGGAAGGAAGTGGCATTTAAAAGACACATCAGTGTGGCCCTTTAAGACATGATTTGGTGTTATACTTGGATGTAACAGGATAGCACTTGGACACAATGATGTCAGAGATAAATAATTCTATGAATCAAAGTTCTGATTCTCTCCTGATACATTACTTTTTACACTGAAGCTGATCAAGAGGGTCTTTAGGTGGTTCTTTCACTAAACAGTCTTCCTTCCAAAAAATTTCTGCTAAATTGAAAACAACTAAATCCTAAGAACTTTGGAACCAACCTCCAGAAGGACAGACAGAAGAAATTTTTTAAGAAATGCATATATAATTACCACTCCTATGATGATAGCTATAGTGCTGAATATATAGCTGTTCTGCGGTGCAGTCTGTACCATAGCGCAAAAAATGGCCACATTCCTTCCACATCCTCTCACACTTCCTTCTCAAACCCTCAGAGGCATCCTAAGGTGTCTGAACAATATGGAAGGGTGGAGATGGGAGAAGGAGATCCAACTAGAACCTGAAGTTGGTGCAAACACCCCTAAGTGAAAACAGCAACTACTTTTTAGATGAACAGACAATAACATCCTCATTCTGGGAAGTAAACCATGCATATAGCAAGTAAAGAAACTGTTTGATTAACATAGAATAACAGGAGTCAAACAATAACCATGCGGAACCAGGGGATCAAAAGCCCTATCCCTGGATAACCTGCAGAAAAGACCTATTAAGCTTTCCTGTGATAAAATATTTAATTTTATCACAGGTATCCCCATGGAGAAGATGAAAGTATGGACAATTCTACACAGCAAGGGAGAGAAGAGTGAGGGAAAACAGCAGTAAGGTGCAGACAGGCACGCTGCAGGCAGAAAGTCTCCAGTCTGTGTTATCCAGGAGATCTCTATTCTTTCAGTGAGTGATTAGACTGAAGGACAAAGGATTAGACAGAGCATAATGCAAATAGAAAAATTAAAGGAAATAGACAACTGCTCTTGTGATTTTGTTTTGCAAATTGACATAGATAAATCCTTCATGCCTCAGGGAGGAAGGGTCACACACTTCCTCATTTATAGACTGAATTCCAGAGCCAAGTGTCATCACCGTGCAAATGTCACTCATATGCCCCCTCACAGATCCTCGGCAGGCACTGCCTTATTCTGCCTGAATAGCATATTAGTAAAAGCACATGATTATACAAGTCCAATTACCTACTACAGAACCCTATTGCCTGACAGTAGCAGGGAACCCTACTGTACAAAGAAAGGAAATAAACCAAAGGTAACTTACCCCAAGGGGAATTACCAGAAACGTGTTTTCCTAGAAACCTTAACATTAATATAAAACTAATTTTCTTAACAAAGCAAGAAAATAAAAACCACATCATGTGTTTCCACCTCTGCAGGAAATTCCTTGGCTATCAATAACCTGTTTGCAGAATCCACAGATACTGGATTTCTTAAAATACTTATTTTTGAAGGTGTGAGACCTTGAAGCTGTTTCTTGAGGCTGGAAGCAAGGAGAGTAACAGCAGAACTTCACTCAGCTTTTGAGTCATAATTTTAATGGAAATATAAATAATTTTAAAATAAAAATAACAGTGGTGTTATATACAGTAGTGTGTATATATAAAATAATTTAACAGTATACTTTTGTATATAATATAACTTAACAGTAATGTTATATTTAGCAGTATAATAGTAGTAACATGAAAGTGCTCTCTCGCTCACTCTCTCATCCTTGCTCTTCCACTCTCCAGTGTGGGAGAAAACAGAATGTGAGGAACCTCTTCCATATCAGGACATGGTTACTGCAATTAATTTTTTATCATAATTTCACAATTCCCTCTATAACTTATCTTTTAAGTGGAAATACAGAATAATGTATATGATATGACCCAAGAGTCTTCTGATGTAAGGTCTTATTTACATAAAAACTAGCATTGGTTCAGTTTAAACTGGTTAAAAATACCATAAGTACTGCCCTATCACAGTAGCCAATTTAACCAAAGCCTTAAAATCCCTTTGTTTCTTTCCTGCATAAGAAACATACACTAGTTTAAAGTAGCATTATTTCCACAGTAGCTGAAATATCATATTGTAACATAATGCAATTATTAAATTTCTAATTGGGGACAGAATTCAAAAAGTCAATACCATATTTGCAACATATATTTTATAGCTTCTGTAACTTAGGAAACATTTAGGTAAAAAAAACAGAGAAGGCTACCAAAAGCCTTTGACAGCTGTTATCTTTTCTAGAAGGTGCAGAAAAACATTCATGTTCATTGGCAGACTTTTTGGAAACATCAGTAACCGATTCAGAAATAAATATACATTTCACCAGACCATGAAAACCTCCAAGCACTCTTCACATTTCTTCATTTTCATCTCACATTTACACCTTACTGTCCTTAAAATACTGCAAACAAGCCTGCATTCAACACTAACACCCGAGCTGAGCTTTAGCATCACAAGTGTCTAGAAAAAGAAAGCTCTCCCATGGCTGGACCATTGTAGCACCAGACTTCCACCTGCATGTTGGTTGAGAGAGTTTCCCAGCATGGTGCAATGCCTAAGGTAACAGAGTAAAGTAGTATCACAAGATTTCTTTGTGCCCTTAAGTAACTTACCATGGCTCTAGGTGAAAGGTTTATTGACTCCAAAAATAACTTGAACACAACTACATGACAGGCACAAGAACAGTAATAAAAATCAATTACACTTTTCACATACAGCCTCCACATGGGCCTATCCAAAACTCCACAGAAGCCCCAAGGAGCAGAGATTGCAACAACTGATCACACTGAGCAGTGTGGGGGGCTCAGAGGCTATCCCCACTGGGGGTTCACAGTCAGCTTGATCTTAAGAATAGCTTAAGGAGATGTTGTTGGTCTTACCCACAGTGTAAAACCAAGATAATTCACTTACATCCATAAACAATAAATTAGAGACTACAGGAATAAACTTTCTGGAAAATCTTTCCCATGATAAGGTAATCAGCAGAAATTAGTGAGAGAAATAATCTACTAGTCCACATCCCTGGAAGTCTAAAAGAGAGGATGAAACATTTGAGAACTAACACTGAATTGTATACAGCGCTTAATAATGTATTTGGTTTGCGTGGCCAGGTTTTGGTGGGCAGGGTGACTAATGCAGTGACTTCTATGAGAAATTGATAGAAGTTTCCTCCATTTCCAGCACAGTCAATGCCAGTCAGCTCCAAGATGGCCACTGCTGGTCAAGGCTGGGCCAATCAGAAATGCCAGTAATGCCTCTATGATAACATTTTTAAGAAGAAAAAAGTTATTGTGCAAATATAATTTTAGCCAGAGAAGAGCAGGGTGAGAATACGTAAGAGGAACCACTCTGCAAACACCAAGGTCAGTAGAGACAGAGGAGGCAGAGGTGCTCGAAGCATGGGAGCTGAGATTCCTCTGCAGTCTGTGGGAAAGACCATGGAGAAGCAGCTGTCCCTCTGCGGCCAACGGAGGCTCACAGGGGTGCAGAAATCCACCTGCAGCCCATAGAGGAGACCCACGCTGGAGTAGGTAGATGCCTAAGAGGAGACTGTAAACCTATGGGAGGCCTGTGCTAGAACAGACTTCTGGAAGGGACCTGCAGACCCTTGAAGTGGAGGGAGCAGGTTTCCTAGTAAAGCTTGTGACCCCATGGAGGACCCACACTGGGGCAGGCTGTTCTCAAAGGACCCATGGAAGAGTGACCCACATTGCAGCAGTTTATGCAGAACTGCAGCCTATGGGATGGATTCACATCGGTGGAGTTTGTGGAGCATTGCCTTCCATGGGAGGGATCTCATGCTGGGGGCAGGGGAAAGACTCCTCTCCCTGAGCAGCAGCAGAAACAACTCGTCATCAATTGATGTTCATTCCCATTCCTCATCTCCCTGCACCGCTGTGGGGAGGAGGTAGAGCTGGGAAAAACGTAGGGGTGGGGAAAGGTATTTTTAAGGTCTAACTTAATTTTTCATTAGCCTGCTCTCATTTTGTTAACAACAAATTCAATTAATATCTCTAATGTGAGCCTAGCTTGCCCATGATGACATTTGGTGAGTCACCTGGCTCTGTCCTTCTCTCAACTCATGAGCCCTTCCCTGTCCAGTTGAAGAGAAAAGTGATAGAGAAGCTTTGGTGGGTGCTTGTCATCCAGTCAGGGTCAACCCACTATAGCCTTTTTGGTGCCAAAACCCAGGAAGGGGCCTGCTGTGGTTTAAGCCCAGATGGAAATAAAGTACCACACAGCTGCCCAGTCAGCTTCCCTCTTTCTTCCCCCTCCACCCCGCATGAAATGGGAAGAAGAATTCATGTGAAACTTGTATGTTGAGATAAGAACAATTTATTAATAATTATTATTGTATTGTACTTAATTTTCAATGGTAAATAATAATGAAAATAAAAAGGAAACAGTAAGTGATGCACAATGCAATTGCTCACTACCCGCTGACTGATGCCAGACCATCCCTCCTGAATGCAGACTGGCCACCCTTTCAGTAATTCATCCCAGTTTATATATATAGTATGCGCATGGTATTTTATGGTGCAGCATATCCCTTTTGTCAGTTCAGGTCACCTGTCCCATCTACACTCCCTCCTAGATTGTTTTGCTCACCTCCTCATCAGCAGAGTGTGAGACAAGGGGGAGAAAAAAGTTCTTGACTTAGTATAAACACAACTTGGCAAAACAGAAAACATCAGTTTGTTATCAACACCATTTCATACCAAATCCAACACAAAGCACTGCAACAGCTATTGAGAAGAAATTAACTCTACCCTAGCTAAAACCAGGGTAATTAGACACTTTGATCACTCCTTCTAGAAATCAAAGGCATAAATTCCCCTGTATGACATTTGCAGCATGTTACTTCAGGTTAAATGGGATGATGTTGTCAGAAGTACGATTAATATCAAAAATAAACAATAGAGAAAAAGAATAGCTGAAATCCAGAATTACATTGGAACATAGCTGATAGCAAACAGATCAAAGTTTTTTGTTTTGAAAAATCTCTGTCATGATTGGTTTTTTTGCCTTTGAAAGGAGATGCTTTTAAGGAGACAGGGGTCTAGGAGGAAGAAAAAGTGTCATTACATGCAGGTTACTTCTCTAATCCACGACAAGGAGGTTCTGTACTGGGTTTGGGCATTGTTCCCAAAGAGCTGGGAGTCCCTCACTTCCATAGCCTCTTATGCATATATATTAAAAAAAAAAAAAAAAAAAGCAATCTCCACTGGTTGCTGCCGTTTCTCTCTGTAAACTTCTAAACAAAAAACCACAATTCTCATTTTAGATTTATCTTCCCTTCTTCCCTGCAGAGTTCTACTTTTGGGACATGTTTGTGACACTCTCTGAAAATGAGTTTAGCAGAGCTTGCATTTTTGAAGAAATTAATGGATAAATTTCACTGTAAATTTATTCTGTTGCTAGGCCTGCTTCTCTTTATTTCCTACCTAACAAACAATTCCTCGCAAACCCTGGCACCTGCACCATTACAAAGAAAGATAATTACCATAACTCACAGTTTACATACTGAAGTTGAGTTTAAGTAGGTCTTGACATTAGTTGATCAATTAGTCAACCTGTCCATTTAATTTATAACATAAACATCAAATGCAATTTTTCTCTGTGGTATTTAGGAAATATTCTGCATTGCAGTCTCGGCATCACCCAGAACTTACAGTCTCCTTATACAAGAACTCAGCATAACCTACCATGAAATCTACAAAAGCTAATTTCATGAGGCTCAAGATTAGGATCCACAGTGCACATAATTGTTAGGAACAAAAACTGGAAGAAAACAGTGCAGAACCATAGGCTCCAGACTCAGGTTTTGCCGAAAGAAAAGGCTGTAATTACATGTGGTCTCAAATGACCACATGTAATTACATGAATTATAAAAATTACTCTGGAAATATTTTGCCATACTGTGCTCTCTTTAGCACACAGAAATCTAATGAAGCTGGAACTCTGTCCTAGACTTATATCAATGTAACTCTGCAGACGATGTAAAAACTTACAGATGCATCCTCAGCTGTCCTCATCAGCTGATGAATTTCAAATACTACTCATGTCAGAGCATTTTCATTAGGTAGCTACAGGCTAAACATCATCAGATGCAAAATTCACAGCAACTCTGTCAAAGGCAGTTTACACAAAAACTCTCCAGACTGAAATTAAGCCAATATAGATTAAAACAGTCAAAATCCACAACTTTGTTTTTGGCAATACCAGTACAGCAATTCCTTCTTGACAGAGACTTAGCACTGGTTCATTACACCTATGGAATAGGTATTCCTAATATTATGCCCAAATATCATATCACAACATAACAGGTAATGTTTCAATGAATAACAGACCGTTATTTTATTTAACAACGTTAGTTTATTTCAACTTCATGTTTCCAACATGCAAACTGCAACTGTAATAACAGTTCATTCTTTAAAGAGGCAGTCAGAGGGTTTAGATTATTTTATTAAATAATCAAGGAAATTTTTTTAAATTAAACTTTTTCAAATAAACTTCACGAAAACCATATAACTATAGTTATAATTCACACACATACATGCTCTATTAAAAACAAAAAAAAAAGGCACTTAGCTGAACAGAATTGGTTCTGTACAAAGTCATCCAGGCAGTGACTAATTTATATTTATGAGAAAATTTTCAACAATCTATACAAAAATAATTTATATAATAATTTATATAAATAATATAATTTATATAATTTAAATAATTTATTTCAGGTGTTACTCTGTGTTCATGAAATAGCCAAAACCTGTTTGCACATGATTTCTCTATCTCCAAAACTTGTAAAAATCCATGTCACATTCCAGCTAAAAGAAAATTATAAATATACATACAAAGCCCTATTAACTATCCCTATGGCAGACTCTAGTCCTGCTGAATTTTACATGGCCTCTTAGCATAACTGCAGAATCATATTTTAAAAAAAAATATGTTTTGTTCACTTCCCACCTGTGGTCATACAAATTCCTTTTCCTTATCCTCTAACTTACCAACCTATACTGGAATTTGCTAGGACTCTCTTTGTGCATTCTTCTACTCTCCAAGGTAGCTTTAAATCCACTGGATTATATAATGGTTACAGCTATTATTTTAAATACATGGAGGGCGGGGCCAGCAATGTATTAGCAGAATAGGTATTTCACCACCTTTTATAGGCTAAATAAATGTCCATAGATATTTCCAAAAGAAAGGTTCAGACAAGAGATGACTGAAAGAAGTCTTCATGAAAAGTGTCAGCCCCAGTTCAAAAAAGGAAACCTTTGCAAAACTAAGCTATATCAATAAACCGTATCATAACAAAAAAACAGCACACCAAACAGAGGAATGTCATCTCTCAGCCCTTTCTGTTAAGTTTGCTTATTGTTACTTCTCCACTTCCTATTTTCCTTCTTACTGGAAATGCACTGCAGAAGTTGCATGATTTCTGCCCAGTTACTTCAAGACCCCAGGGAAAAATCAAAGAATAAAATCTCTTCAGGTTATCCACACTTTCCCATAACCAGCATTCCTCAAGCAAATACTGATGAGCTAGAGCTTCCCAGAATACAACAGTTGGTATTATACTGATGAAACAAAATAGTTTTGAGTTTCTCTACTCTCCACACAGTAAAGAGGATATTTTAACTTTACTTCTCCTGAACCAGTACTCCACATTTGCTGCAGATTTCATTTCCAGAAAAACATTTAAGAATACCTACTGTGCATACAGACAAAGTAATATATTGTCCATCTCCCCTCTAAACCTGGCTTTTAGAACAGGACTGACCACAACTTCTTGGTGAACAAAAAAAGTGATTATGTCAAAAGTCTCACAACAAGGATAATTGGAATATACAATGAAGAACTTCCTAGAAATAGCAAAGAGCATAGCATTTGAGATTCCCTGAAGCTCTCATATCAGAATCTCTTGGAAAGCATATTATTGCTTCAAAAGTAGCACTGTATTTTAACCAAATGACATCAACTAAACCTGTGATGCACATTTAAGTACATCCACAAGTACCACCAGTGAATATATAAATATTGTAGAACCTATGCTACATGACAAAAATAAGGGATGGTAGCGAAAGATTTAGAACACCAAAGTATTTTTACACTGGCTGAAATAAGGCATTTCTGGCTGTATATGTATGTATGTATAAAAATATGGTTTCCTTTTACACACACATCCTAAAATGTACACAAATGGCTAGTTATAGTACTAACACTATTACTAAATAACTTATGAGGAATTTCAAAGACAATGAAGTCTTTGTTGAAGAGTCTTTGTTTGAATGAGTCTCCTCCTCATTCATTCAAGGTGTTTCACAGAAAGATAAACAAGCAGATCAAGCTAGAGAGGAGAGCTATGACTTAGGATCATACAACCTGAACTAGCAATACATCTCCAAGTATTGCTCCACTGCTCCTGACTTGTGATTCAAGTGACAGCTCATGGAGAAGTTAGTGAGGAAAAAAATATCTCACCAAACCAGTTGAGTAATGTTCATATCAAAAAGAAAAAAATAATGTAATTTGGTAGTACAAAATTGCCTAAGTATTCAGGCATAAGGGGCCAAAAAAGTAACATAAAATGACATAAAGAAAGTACTTTTATCCTAGCTTTTTGAAAATATTTGGTATTACAATTTCAAGCAGCAGAGGCCTTTGTAGTTTCTCAGACTGAAGACATCCAGGTCTTCATTATTTTAATAATAAATTCGGCCCAGGTACCAGGGTTTCAAACTTATACACTTTTCAAAAAACAAACCCAACCAAAAAAAGCCCCTAAAAAGCAGGGTCCAAATGACCTTACAAGCCATATAGATTTAAAGAAAAAGGTCAGAGGTGAAAAGCACCAACCCTCAATGTGTATGCAGTGTATCAACATCCAACTACAAAAAAATATGGCTCAAAACATATTCAAGCAGAGCAAGCCAGCCCCGTCTCTTCTGTGTCCCACTCCCTTCATGTTCCTGCATGTACATGCATGCTAGAAGGTCTATCACAGACCTATCCTCCCCATTTATGCTTACAGACACATTTCCCACTAGTTCTGTCAAACTCTTGCTTTGAACACGCTGGTACTGTCTGCCCCACAATATTCTGCAGCAGAATGCTCCAAAAAGTCATACTGTCCTTTGTTTAAAGTATCTTTATTTGTTCACTTTAAAATAAACTCCCACTGTGTCTGACACTTACTAGTTTCTGCATTGTGCAACTGCATAACTTGTCCTGTATGTTAACCTACCCAACATCTTTATGTTTTTGGAAAACCAAAGAGAAGAGTCCCCATCTTTTCAGTCCCTTCCCAAAAAAAGCAACAGTTTCATCCCCTTGACCATTTCATAACCCTACCACATGCTTTTATACAGGCTGGGATCGGACACATACTTCAAAGTTTCAAGTCAACAATCCAAAAGGATAAATTTGCTCCACAGTGTATTCATACAGCTTAGTACTCTAGATCTAGATTTCCAGCTGCTTCTAATTCCTGCTGTCAGAATAAATAAAAACCACCTTGGTAGCTAAAAGGAAAATTGTATTGACCATCACACACAAAGCTTTTCACCTTAGCTCTCTCACTTACAGCTCTGAACTAACAAGTTAAAAGCCAGACAGACACAAGGCAGTGCAAGATGCAACAGAGAAGCAGTAGAACTTAGTCTCGCATTGCGAGAACTTAGTCTCGCATTGGTTCTGGAATGAGGGTCCAGAGCCTTAGCTACCCTACCAAGTGACTTGTCCAGAGTAAACATAACAGCAACTTCACTGCTCTCTAATAAGAGAGTGGATCTATGTCTCATGTACTATACTTTCACGCACATTTGTCCTTTGTAGATAGCTCACCTCAGAGGAGGTCCTTTATCTAGACCATCTAGGTCCTTCATCAATTGCAAGTGCTCTTCTCAGAATTTTTAATTCTTGAGACAAAACACTATCAGCTTTCTTTGAAAAATGATTTCTACAGGATGCAAACATAACATAAGAGAATAAAGTGTTTGAAAAAGACTGGTAATTAGATAAATTTCTCTTCCCTTTTTAAACTTTGAAGTTGACCACCTCCAACTTTAAACAACAAATACAAACTTCATCATGTTTGCAATTTTCCAAGAAGTTCTTCCCGTTATGATCTGGCTGAGATTTCAGCCCAGAAAATAACAGGTCCAGATCTGCACAGAGGTGGGTAACACCTGCTGAAGAAAAATAGCACCCACGATTGTCTGAATGCATGCCCATTAGTAGTCTAACTTCCTTCCAGCAGAATGGAGGCAGAGTGACACTCGCCTGCAGGAGAGAAAACCTTCTTGCCTTTCTCCAGCCAAATCCTCACTGCTCTCTTTTATCCTAATATCCCTAGGAATCAGTAATCTGTATAGAGCAGGTTCCCACTCCTCCCAACAGGAACAAAAACAGGGGAGCCTGAGGTTCATTCCTCACATAAAATAGCAGCAGGTCTCACATCCTTTTATTTCATCACTTCCTTGCATTTTTGTTTCAATACCTCCATTTCTCCACTGCTCATGCATCTGTACAAGCAGCACAGCAATTAGGAGCCAGATGGACAGTCAATTAAGACAGTCATTACTCCAGACACTGAAAAGCTTGTCTATTTTATCCTCATCTCATTGGCAAGCCAACATTTCTTCCTTGTGGGAAAATACCACAGAAAGGAAATGTCTGAAAGCAGCAAAGGACTATCCTTCACTTTTCGTGAAATTTCAGTGTTTGACAATGGCTATTTTTCTTCTTTGTTAAATGAACTGACCTTGTCTTCTCTGAGACTGTAACACTGCTTTTATTACATAATGACTGGAACTCCCACACAGTCAGAACTAGACAGCTGAAGACTAGAATTCACGTATTTAAATAACAAGGGGGAAAAGGCCATATCTGAACATACTTGGTTTATTCTGTTTACAGGGAAAAAAAAATAAGAGCATAAGAAAAAGTTACAATTCAAATACATCAGGCATCTACCTTCAAAATGTTGCCAGCTAACCAGTTTTGTTTTACATCATCTTACACACAGAATCGCCAATCAAAGCTTTTCCCACTGCAGATGAATTCTTGCAGGTACACAAACACATTGAGTTTACATGCATGTTTCCTCTTTCTATCTTGATAGTCCCTAATGAGACTGTTTCCAGAAGGAACAAAGGACTGCAGCAATGTGTGATGCAATCCTCTTGTGGCATAATGCAGATACAAGGCCAAATACCAAAGAGCTACCAAGAGTTCTCTTGTAGCGGTTTCTGATGTGGTAAGAACCAGACATTAAAAACAAGAAAAACAAACATAATAATAATATAAAACAAAAATCACAAAAAACCCAACCAGGAAGTCTCCCAAGGAAACAACTAGGAACAATCTAACAAGGAATAACTAGGAAATTTACCAAGTTCTGCAGAGAAAGGAGAGAAAGCAAAAGAGGTCTGACCTGCTTTAGAGAAAGGACAGACAGAAGCAACTATGCGTCAGAACATCAGTCAGAAGAAAAACAGCTGAGAGGAATGAAGATGTATGTCACCAAATCAGTCACTAAGAAGTAGAAGAAATATTACTGATACTAATGCAGTGAATATTTTTACTCATTTCATTTAGACTCAAAGCCTGAGTTTTCTCTCCTACCCTGACAATCCTGCTTGAGGCAAGTGTGCTACGCTAATACGTATTCAATTTAGCACTTCAAGCAGGTAATGTGTGTAGCACAGAAGTGGTGTCTTACAGATATATCTTTTCTACCCACTATGCTCCAGAAAAAAAATCAGCACCCAGGACAGAAGTACACAGAGGTAAGGAAGTTGACAGCTGCACACTGCATATATATGTCCATTCAGCAGCTGCTGTACTACGGAAGAATTAACACTGAAAGTGCATTTATCAGGGAGGTTATCAGTCAGACCATCATATCTTCAAAAGCAGAAGATAACAAGCTTTCCAAGTCCACAGGAAGATCTCATTAATGGTATTCAGGCAGGATGAAGAAATGGTAATCTCAGTTCAGTTTCCTCCTCTCCCCACACACATCCTTATTTACCTACTTCATAAAAACCCAGGCTACCAGCATGGCTCATAAGACCTACTGACAAAGACAGTATTAGTGACTGCATGAAGTCTACCAGGGTGTTATACTTTGAAAGGCTGGAGTTACACTAAGCAAAGAACAGAGTGCAGACCAGCATCTGTGGCCAAAACATCTTCACTCAATACCTTCATCTCCACACCAAAGCAGGTACTTCAATTTATCCCTCTAGGTCAGAAGCAATGGTATTCCAAACATTCCTGTTTCAGTGTGTAAGCATCTCTAGTTAAACAAGCAATCCTACACAGATTACCATCTGCCTTAATGATAGAAACTCATATTGAAAACAACACTCTGTGTGTATGCCCGGAATTATGTCCTTATCTATTTCCTCTTTTTATTTTAGACTATTCCAAACAGTAATCAAAAGCAATATATTTTATATAACAACTTAAAATAGAAACATTTTTTGCATTTCATTAAACCTGAGGACTCAACATTTTTTGCTTGAAAAAATTTTTATTCAGTAATTTAGGAAGCAGGAGTGACCCTCACGTGGAAAACTGAAATCTCCATTGTGCACTTTTGGGTAAAGCTTAATTTCCTTCATAACATCAAGTTTCACTTTTTCCTGCTCTTTTACTGAAGCTTTGACAATTTTTTTCCATCAAGTTATAATCAGCCATTTTCAGGAAAGAGAATCTAACTAGTATTACACAGATGCTACAAAAAATTCCATAGGATAAGTGCCACTCCAAAAATCAGAAATGTTTACTCAATAGTCCTGCTCCCAGATGCAAATTCATTACTTTTACTGGAGAGCAGACAACTTGTGGTTAGTCACTTATTTTGCATTTACCCTGGTGTTCCTGTGTGGTCTTTGAAAACACAAGCTGATGAAAAACACTCTACTTGGAACTGTAGATTTTGCATACCTTCTGGGGTTTTTTTTAAATTTTGGTAATACAAGATTGGTGGTACTGACCGCTGAACACAAGTGTTTCTTATCAAAGCAGTATACTGGATCAAAGCCTTGATCATATTCCCTTATTGTTACTAACCACAGATAATTTACAGATTCCACACCCACCACCTAAACAAATCAGAGGAAATTTTGAGATAGTGCAGGTCGTAGGTTTGCATTTTTACTTAAGAACGTGAATTACATACACAAAAAAAAAAAAAAAAAACCAAAAAAAACTAACCAAAAAAAAAAACCCACCAGCAAACACTAGTGTCAAAACTTCCTGGTTAAAACTGTTATTTATATTACAACAACATTTTCATGATGCATAACAATTTTTAAAAATGCTAAGGAGGAATCAGTGCTTGCCTGATGGTAACAGACACATTGATCACTGTGTGATCAAAACAAACAGAAAAATAAGGCTCTTCTTCCAATCTGCACACTGCTTACAGCTCTAACCATCATTACACTCTAGTACCTGAATCAGTACTATGGAAAGTAGGCTGTTCAAGCTTTGGCAGACATGCTGAGCACAAAATGCACTCACACTTTGCCATACAGAAGGGGAAAGCACTTGCCATATCAGGTTCAACCTTACCTCTATTTGAGAGAGCAAATGTAAGAAATATTTAGCAGCAAAGCGTATGATGTAATGGTAAAAGAATGTGTCAATAGCAAGCTAATAACTCTAATTATACCTACTTCTGCTGAACCTCAGATTTTTGTACATAAAAGAATTTTAATTAAGTTAACCTTAATCCCATCCTATTAATAATCATTTTCACAGTCACTTCAGTCACAGGCTGGAGATGGGATAACATCCTTGCCTGCCTGTCCAAATGGTCTCTACCTTTTCAGGTAGCTATTCCCACTTAAATGTTTACCTCTAGCAAGAGTAGAAGAAAATAGCCATCTTGACAAATTTCATCGATTCAGGTCACTGAGAAGTGCAGGCTGCAACCAACTGGGACCACTCTATGTTCTCATCCAGCCAAGAAGAGATTTGTTGCTACTGGCCTGAGGCTTGGAACTTTAATTCCTCTCCTCTACCATATGAATGAACCAGAATAATGTAAAATGGCATAAGTACAAGGATCACATTCAGGTACAAGACCTAAAACTCTTGCGGAAATCAAAATCAAACTCAAGAGATATTTATGGAGTTGTTATACAGTAATACAGCTGTAGTTATATTACTGTATAATAACAGTATGCTGATTAACTGTTAATCTCTGCTAGCTGATTAACTAGCTCTGTAGCTGACTAACTTGGACACTCCCCCAAGGACAAACAGTTAAACCATTACATCAAGAAAATTATATAAAATGCAACTGTTGCTTAACTCAACTAACCTGCTCTTTTCTTTTGGCTCAAAAAATCACACACTTTAAATTTCTAAATAGCTATCCTGGTTATTTCTCTGGCACTAAAATCAGGATCTCTTATCACAGCAAGTAAGGAGAAACTCACCAAGACACATGCCTAACTTGATTTTCATGATCTTTTTCAAAGGCCCAAAGAATCCATTTGAAACACCAACTTCTTCCTTCTATCAACAACAAAGCTCCATAAACCCTTATTCTCATCAAATACTCTCCAATCTCATCAGTATCACTTCATCAGGGATCTTTGGTTTCCATTCACATCTGTAGCACCAAGGGTACTTTCATATTGGTACACTGGAAAAGTACTCTGCTTTTTTATGCTTCTCTCAGAAAAAAAAGTTTCCTTTAAAGCCTTCATAATTTCTACTTTATCATAGGTTAGATTCTTTTTCTTGCACTTTTAGAGGGTTTCATTATCAGAGCAGTTACTACTCCTTCTGCCCCGCAGGAGAAAAAAAACCTGAAAGCACTTCTAGAATAGATTCTTCAAATAAAGTAATTTTCTAGATCACAGCAATTTACAAAAGCAATAGTCCCATGATACACTTGACAAAATCTGAAATTTCGTGGAAATTAATAACAAAAAACATGTGAGACCACTGAATGCTTATTTAAAAGGCTTAGTTAGTTTTGACATCCAATTATTTCGGTAACATTTTTGTTATTACAGAGTATAAAATGTAGTGTATCAATGTTGATGTTGAAATCAACAACTTCTGAAGCATCTTTATTGCCTGGACATGTTTGTTTGCAGGTCTGTTGACAAAGCAGGAGTCCTAGGGTGACGTTGTAATGCTTGTATCCCCAGTCATCCCTTGTATTCAATTATGTTCTGTGCCTTCAAGACTGGCTCTGAAGAGCGGAGTTTTGTTTTGGTTTTGTTATCAGCCTGCTCCCCCACGGCTGGCGGGACACAGAGATGGGGCAGTACATAGTGCAGCTTTTGCTTTGCTTTTCGCTTTGTCTTGCTTCTGCTTTGCCCTTGCTTTTGCTTCTGCTTGTTAGTTAGTTTAGCTAAGCAGTCCGATTTTTCCCTGGACTGTTTTTTTTCCTTTCCTTTTTTTGGAACCACTCGAACCTGCTCTGGACTGGGACCTGGGAAATACCAAGAGTTAGCACCTTGTGGCTTGCACCAGCCATCCCCAATGCCAGAGGGACCAACAAAAGAGTGATCACTCCCAAGAGAGACTTTCTGAATTTGTCATCTTTTTCAGAGTGGTGAAAGAGTGTTGTCATCTGGTATTGTTCACTTTGTGTGCTGGGGGATGCTTTGCCTGTTAAATAGACAGGTTCTTCCCACTTCTCTCTGAGGAGTCCTTCCCAAACTGGTCAGGGGGAGGGGCCATGTGGGTTTGCTATCTTGAGGGGCCCCCTTTGGAGGTTTTCTCCCAAATTTGCCCTAAACCAGGACAAAATTTGGCACCCAACATGAGGCTCCAGAGAGAGTGGAAAAAAACCTGGTCTGACTGCATTTTGGTTGCCATTACTCTGTGTTGGTATAAAGCAGTTAATAACCATGTTTTTTGAATTCATAATGTCTCTTGGGGTGAAGGCTTGCATGCATTTCTGGTCCCTAGGGTTTTTTGAGATCTTAATACCTCTATGGTCCCTAGGTTTATTTTCTTATCCAGAAATAGCTCTAGTATTGTCCCTAATATGTAGTTTTTACAGCAGAAGGGCAGTGACCAGAATAGCTATCCTGCTGGGTTTGGTGGTAATGACTTGTAAGAAGTTAATAAAGGTTCTGGGGTCTATTCCAGGTATAAATGGTTCATGGCTATGTTTATGCACCCAGTTTGTTAGAGGAGGAGTAGGGGATGAGGCTTTTCAGCCTTTCCTTTCCTTCTTCTCCTTTGAATCTGTTACCTCCCTATTGGAGAATGTTCAGTTTCCCCTGAATGTTGGAGAGACCATCTTTCTGGTATTTAACCTGGTAAGCTTCCTCTATATGGTCTGCAGCTTCTCTAGAACAAGGGCTGAGATTTATAGACAGGCTGATGAGACCCCTGACCCAGGAGTAGACCCAGGCACAGAAAATCCTGAGTTGTGTGGGAAATGGGAAGATATGGGCCAAATCCTGAAGGAATTATCTGACCTTATAGTCTGGGACTTTCCACATGAACAAATTCAGAACCCAGCTGAGGTGGGGAAATACCTGAAAGAGAAGTGCCATGATGACTCTAAAGAGAAAAAGCTCATTGCAGTAAGCTGGACTCTGGCATATACTTATCGCACACTGCTAGATACTGTAGGGCAGCAGACAGAGGAAGGGGGAAGGGAGATAAATCAGCAGCTATCCCAGTCACTCGGGCTACAGCCAACACCCCAGGCTCAAAGCCAGCAGCTAAGCCAGACAATAAGCCTCAACCAATGGCCGTTGCTACTAGCACTAGAAGCAGAAAGTGCACAGATAAGACCAATCGATCAGTGGATGATGATGATGCAGGAGAAGGACCCTCAACGCTTCCTGACATAAAATCAGGAGTCAAAGTAACAGGTGCAAGATCAGAAGCCAATATTGAGTCCTTTTCCTGGAAGGACCTTCATGGGCTAAGGAAGGATTACACTCGAAGACCTGATGAATCCATAATTAGTTCGTTAGTCCGTCTTTGGGATGCTGCAGGCAAGGCTACAGTTCTGGACAGCACTGAGGCGAGGCATTTGGGATCACTGTCACATGAGCCTGTCATCAACCAAGGAATCATGAGGGGACTAACCCTCACAGCCTCTGAGCATAGGTCTTGGAAAGTGTAGCCCAAAGATACCTGTGTGCAGATGATCTCTACGCAGCAAACCCAGTGGAAGACCATACAACAAGGGATCCAATGCCTGAGAGAAATGGCAGTGGCAGAGATTATCTTCTCAGATGACATAACAACTAGGAATCCAGACTTGGCACCATGCATGTCTGTGATGTGGCAAAAACTTGTGTGACTTGGGTCACAAGAACACACTTCTGTGTTGTAGTGTGTCATTTTTGTTGCAGATGATGTAAAGTTGGTATGTTCTGTTCACCCCTGTTCACTCCTGTTACATGGTTCTGCCCTGGTTCTCCCCTCCCCATCAGTTCATGCCAATCCCCTTATCTCCACCCCAATTGTCCTTATTTGTGATAATTCATTACTGTAACCCCTCCCCAGACCCCTATCCATCACTCAGCGTCCCCTCCCGTTGTTCCAGAATCTTCTGCTGTTCCCGTCGAGTGATTGGATTAGGAGCCGGGGTCCCGCCCCCAGTTCAAATGCATTTGTTACCCCTACAGTCACTCCTTTGTAGCCCCCCCCACCCCCCTGTTTCCTGACTGGACCTGGGTCCAGTTCCACCCCTGTTCTCCGCCCCCTTTATAACCCCGTGTAGCTGGCTGCCCGGGGTCCCCGGTCGGCTGGTTCCCCTGGTGTCCAATAAAACCGGATTTCTACCCCCGGACGGAGACCCTCTTTTCTTCACTTTGCCGCAGCTGCCTCTAAATATTCCAGCTAGGCGCTCTCTGGACACGGCAGTGCCTCCGGAGAGTGCCCCCCAGTGCTGGCTGTGTCAGAGCTAGCCGCCGTCGATCCTGCTCCCCCAGCCGGGAGCAGAGGGACACAGTGCAGCAGCTTGGCGCCTGATGCGTGGCTCGACGGCACCCCCGGAGCCCGCGGCTGGAATTTAGCAGAGGAGCTGGGGAGTTTTCTCTCTCGTCGCCTGTGCTTGGATTCTTTGGCAGTCAAGCTACCCTTCCTCGTTGAGCAGACCCTGTTTTAAGGGTGGCACACCGAGGGGGAAGGGAACGGCAGCTCTTCCAAACACCCGAGGAGTCGTTCCCGGCAAGTGCCACTTTCCCGGATTTTTCCCCCCCGCGCCGGACGAGGGTGAGTACCTCCTTTGAGCCATCTTGGTGTAGGTCCCCCCCCCCCCCCCCGACTTTCTGGTTTCGCCCAGAATTAGCTAGAGTCGGGACCGGTTGCCGGGAGCTTTTTTGTTGCCCTTTTTCATTTTTATCTGGGAAGTGGATTTTGTGGGGTTTCAGGCATGGGTGTTAAATTGTCTGTTCCCCAGAAAAGAGTTTATTTCCAAGTTGTGGGTATCCTTGGGGGAGGGAATGTGGAATTTGTTAAAAAGGAGTTAAAAAAGCTAGTGGTCTGGTTGTTCACCCAATTTCCCGAAGTCACCCCTGAAAATGTTCATGAAATACAATTTTGGAATAAAGTTGGGAGTAAATTAGCTCAATTAGGCTCAGCAGGGGGATCTTCAACAGCAAAATTAACTTATTGGAGTTTCCAAATTTTTTCGGCTCTAAAGTCACGGGGTAAATTGGGGGAGCAACCACCTGCTGCTGCTTCGGGTTCTTACCTGCCCTGTCCTTCTGCCCCTGATCCTCCTCCCACCCCTTCTTTCCCTCAGAAAAGAGGAATATTGAGGGGAGCAGCCCACCCCGACACGGTGCCGGTTTCTTGCTATCTCCCGGGCTCTCCTCAAATCCCTAAATCCCCCTGCTCCAGAAGTCCTGGCCAGACTCCTGGAGATCTTTTCCTGTCCCGTTTGTACCCCTCCCCAAAGTCCCCAGTTTTGCACCCCAAAGTTAAGTTTGTAACTCCAGACCCCAGTTATTCTCAAAATGGCTCCTATGGAGCTCAAAATGGTGGAAGCCACATGGCTTTTCCCGCCAATTTTCCTTCTTCTTCCCATAATCCCTTTCGGCTGTCTCTCAACCCCTTCACCCCCCCATGTCATCCTCCAAACCCCTCCCCTTCCTTAGTGGACCCTCCTCCTTTGCCCCCGCCCATTCCTCCTCCCCCTTCCCAAGACCCGCCTCCTTGCCATGCCCCTAAGGCGGAGCCTGTGACATCAGCTAGCTCCACCCAGTTTCCCACGCCTGGCTCCTCCCCTCCCAGTGCTGGTTCCCACGCCCCACCTCCTGGTTCCCACACCCCGCCTCCTGATTCCCACGCCCCTACTCCTGGTTCCCACACTCCGGGCTCAGAGGGGTGGGGGGTAGGAAATCAGAACATTGGGCCTGCTTCTATCATTACTGCAGCTCCAGTCACATACCACCCGGAGGGAGAAGGGAGGCTCCGAGTACAGTGGACCCCATTCCCCCACTCCACAATTAAGGAGCTGTGCAAAGCCCAAAAGGAATTCTCTAGGGAGAGTGAATACTTCAGGGGAATCCTGAGGGCCACTTTATTAGAATCAGATGTCACTCCTGCTGATCTGCGAACAATTTTTTCCTGCCTCCTCAACCCCACTGAGTTTCTTGTGTGGGAGGAGGCATGGAAAAAAGGAATTCGTGAAATTCTCCCACAATTGTGGGAGAATGACCAAACTGGGAAAGACCTTAATGGTGGAGTGCTTAGCACTGATCACCTGTGTGGACAGGGGAATTGGGCAGATGGGGCAACTCAAGCTAGGGTTATCCCCCGGGAGTCTTTGAAACAAAGTGCAAAAGTGGCAGAGAAAGCCTTCCTTTCCCTGCGGCCAGTCGCCCCGGTTCAGTCATTTTCTAGAATATTCCAATTATCAGATGAACCTTTTATATCATTTGTTAAGCGACTTCGCAGAGCCATCGAGTTGCAGGTCCGAAGCGAAGGTGCCCGAGCTGATCTTCTGCTCGAGATGGCAGCCACCAACGCCAACACCGCATGCAAGGCAGCTATCCTCAGCCTTCCTTCGGATCCTCCTCCAACACTGCAGCTCATGTTGGAAGTGTGTGCCAGAAAGGTTCCTATTGTCATGGAAGAAGACCCTAGACCTCGACAACCATTGCGCAAGGTGTCCATCGTTGACTCCAACACCGAAGTCGATGCCGTGATGATGGACCAACGGCCACGCACTCCAAACATCCCACGACGACCTCCACCAACGCATGGTCAATGCCACCTTTGCGGGGAACTGGACCATTGGATGCCTGACTGCCCTTTACGGCAGGCATTTTATGATTTCCGCAGGAAGCAGGCATCCTCACAAGGGGACAAACCACCTCAAAAAAACTAGGGTACAAGCGCAGTCCCTCCCTGCGCAAGGACACAAATGTGGCGGGCATGGTTCCATCAAGGGGAGAGGGATTGGGGGGGGGAGTCCCACTCTAGTCGCCCTATTTTACAGGACAGGACAATATTACCAATGCAGACACTACCACTTCTAACCACTTCCTCTACGGTCTTGCCTTTCAGGTTGCAACTGGTCGAGCCGCTCCATCTTAAGGACTCCCAGTGTTGCCTCGTGATGGTGGCTCCAAGCTCCCAAGGTACTTGGAGTTGAATCAGAAGTAAGTGCGTTGTCGTCGGAGACACAAAATTCACTCCCGAGGAAATTCACATCATCCCGGGATTGCTGCCAGCAGACATCAACAAATTTGCTGTGGGTTTGTTCTGTCTCCGTCCACCTGTGTTTCTACCGAAGGGCCAAGTCATCGCCCAGGCCATACCGGTAACACAATCTGAATTTAACCAGTGTGAAAACTCAAGTAAACATCGCAATCAAGGTCACATTTCACATGCTTGTTGGTTACAGGTATTGGGGCAGGATAAACCACGACTCACCTGTCATATGAGCAAAGGTAACCAAACAACGACAGTGGACGGACTCCTCGATACAGGAGCAGATGTGACGATCATCCCATCTCGGGAATGGCCGTCACAATGGGAATTGCAAAACGCGGCTGGACGCGTACAAGGTATAGGGGGTGTTCAATTAGCTAAGCAATCAAAGAGCAGCGTACAAATTAAGGGGCCGGATGGACAACTGGCATCGATCCGTCCATTCGTTTTGGATTATGCGGAACCCCTATGGGGGAGAGATGTTTTGGCCCAGTGGGGAGCCAAAATTGACCTTCCAAAGGCTCCCCAGGTTTTTCAGACAGCGGTCACTGAAGAGCGCCCTACCCAAAAATTGACTTGGAAAACAAATTCGCCTATCTGGGTAGAACAGTGGCCACTCAATAAACAGAAGTTAAAGGCGCTCAAGGAGCTCGTTGAAGAGCAGCTAAGAAAGGGTAACATCGTGGAGACCACGAGTCCGTGGAACTCCCCTGTCTTTGTGATTCAAAAAGCAAACAAAGACAAATGGCGGCTCCTTCACGATCTCCGACAAATTAATAATGTAATTGAAGATATGGGCACTCTCCAACCAGGGATGCCGTCCCCAACGATGCTCCCCCAAAATTGGAATTTGGCTGTTATTGATATTAAAGATTGCTTTTTCCAAATTCCCCTACACCCTGACGATGCCCCGCGTTTCGCCTTCTCGGTGTCCACCATCAACCGAGAAGCCCCAAGGAAGAGATACCATTGGAAAGTTCTTCCTCAAGGGATGAAAAACAGTCCTGTCATCTGCCAATGGTACGTCTCTTCCTTGCTGTCTCCCGTACGAGCGGCAGCAAAAAATACTGTCATCTTACATTATATCGACGACATCTTAGTTTGTGCTCCGGACGACAACACACTTACCCATGCGCTTGACCTGACAATCACTGCATTGACTACTGCAGGGTTCGAGCTCCAGAAAGATAAAATTCAAAGGATGCCGCCCTGGAAGTATCTCGGCCTCGAAATTGAGAAGCGGACCATTGTTCCGCAAAAATTTGCTATCAAAAATAACATCAAAACCTTAGCGGACGTCCATCAACTGTGTGGGTCCTTAAATTGGGTAAGACCTTGGCTGGGAATTCCAACGGAAGACCTAGCCCCCCTTTTCAATCTTTTGAAAGGGAGAGAGGAGCTTAGTTCTCCTAGGATCCTTACCCAAGAGGCTCAAACCGCACTGAAAAAGGTCCAGGAGACAATTTCCACCAGGCAAGCACACCGATACCATCCCAGCCTGCCCTTTAACTTTATCATATTAGGTAGACTGCCACATCCCCACGGGATGATTTTTCAATGGGACCAAGCTGTCAAAACAAAGGGCCAGGGCTCAAGGGACCCCCTCTTAATCATAGAGTGGGTGTTCCTCAGCCACCACAGGTCCAAAAGAATGACCAAGCCACAAGAGCTGATGGCTGAGCTCATCCGGAAGGCTCGCCTCCGGATCAGGGAGTTGGCGGGATGTGATTTTACATGCATTCATCTACCAATTCAATTAGGCACGGGCCAAATTACAAAAGCCATGCTAGAACATCTGCTTCAAGAAAACAGAGCCCTGCAATTCGCTCTAGACTCCTACACCGGTCAAATTTCTATTCATCGGCCGGCTCACAAATTGTTCAATCAGGATGTCCAATTACAAATTTCATTAAAAACAATTCAGAGTAGGAAGCCATTGAAAGCCCTGACAGTGTTTACAGACGCGTCCGGAGCATCCCACAAGTCAGTCATGACTTGGAAGGATCCTCAAACTCAGCAGTGGGAGGCAGACGTTGTTGAGGTGGAAGGATCACCTCAAATAGCTGAGTTGGCCGCAGTCGTCAGAGCCTTCGAGAGGTTTTCTGAGCCCTTTAATTTGGTCACTGATTCTTCTTACGTCGCAGGGGTAGTAGCTAGAGCAGAAAATGCTATTTTGCAGGAGGTTTCTAACATGGCACTCTTTCAGTTGCTCTCGAAATTGGTTACCTTAGTCTCCCACCGAGAGCAACCTTTCTATGTTATGCATGTGAGGTCGCATACCGACCTTCCGGGGTTCATTGCGGAGGGCAATCGGCGAGCCGATGCTCTAGCCGCACCGGTTGAAATGGCCCCACTCCCTGATGTCTTCCAACAGGCAAAGATCAGCCATCAACTTTTCCATCAAAACGCACCTGGCTTGGTCCGTCAATTCCATCTAACCAGAGACCAAGCCAAGGCAATTGTGGCCACATGTCCCCAGTGCCAGTCATTCCAACTTCCATCTATTAGCACTGGCGCCAATCCCCGCGGGTTGAACAGTTGTGAAGTGTGGCAGATGGATGTCACACACATCCCAAGCTTTGGCAGACTTCAGTTTGTACACGTTTCCGTGGATACTTTTCTAGTGCCATTTATGCCTCCGCCCACACAGGGGAGAAGGCAGCAGACATCAAGAGACACCTCATGATGGCCTTCTCTGTTTTGGGCGTTCCAAAAGAAATAAAAACTGATAATGGGCCGGGGTACAAATCCAAGGAATTCAGGGCTTTCCTGCAGCAGTGGGGAATAGGACACAAAACTGGCATCCCCTATTCCCCAACAGGCCAAGCCGTGGTGGAGAGGGCCCACCAGAGCCTCAAGAAAATTCTTCAGCGACAACAGGGGGTGACGAAGGTGGAATCCCCTCAGGTTCAGCTCTCAAGGGCACTTTTTACACTTAATTTTCTAAATTGTACCTTTGAGAGTTTGAACCCACCCATCACGAGGCATTTCCAGCAACATCAGGATCTGCAGCTGAAGGCAAGGCCACCCGTGCTAATCAAAGACCCAGAAACCTGGAAGGTCGAGGGCCCATTTGACCTGGTAACGTGGGGAAGGGGATACGCTTGCGTATCCACCCCCACGGGGTTGAAATGGGTTCCCTCGAAGTGGGTCAAGCCATTCCTTCCAGGTAAAGCACATGTGACAGGTGTTGTAGCACAGGTAGAGGAAGTGGCTTGGAGAAGGAAGAGGAAAGGTGTCTCACTGTCTGGTCCCCCTGGGCAGAACCAAGAACTTCCCCATTAATTTCTCTCTTATTCGTTTCTTTCAGTCAATACCGGCCTGAGAATGTTCCACCTCCCCATCATGCTACTGTGCACGCTCATCCTGATTTCCCTGTTCCATCCCTCCACCTTGTGGATCGTTCCCCAACCAAAGGCCAACGTGTGGAAGACTCTTGCTCGAGCCCTCGGCCAAGTCCACCTTTGCCTCACCACCGCATCAGCAGCAGACCCCTTGTCGACCTGTCTCGTGGGGATCCCATTCAAACCCGGTGATGTTCCCCCTTCCCTTGCTTCTCCCTTCAGATCATTCCTTCCCCGGAGTGTTGTCAATTCCCCCAGTTCCGACCCTAAAATCCTTTGGAGGGACACAGTGCAGCACTTCTGCTTTAGCAATAATGAAGTGGGATGACAGTGAGGAGACTGTGCTTGATATGGCAAAGAAGCTCCAAGCATATGCAGATGCTGTACATGGCCCAACACATGCCAGCATCACAGCAGTGGAAACACATCTGCAGAAATTAGAGGACAAGATAGAGGAGAATCATAAGAAGCTCAGAGAGGAGATTAAAGAAGACCTTCTCCAAATCTTGGCAGTACAGATCAGAGGTTCTGGTATCCAACACAGACGATGGAGAGAATGTGACGTACACCCAGATGTGAGAGAGAGAGGGTACAACCCCGATGGGGAGAGAAGGTACACACCATGAGCTGAGCTGTGGTTCTTCTTGCATGATTAAGGAGAAAACATGAGGAGATGGGATGGAAAAATCTACTGCTGCGCTAGCACAGGTGAGTGAACTGAAAGAAGACAAGGCTCAGAGAGGAAGTTCCACCAAAAGGGAAGCAGCTCCATTTGCCTGTAGCCGAACTGCGAGGTACGATGATGATGATCTGTCCTATCCCCCTGAAGGAACCTCCAAGACATATGTCCAAGGAAAGAAGGATAACCAGGCTTAGAGGGGCCCTGCCTCCCTGCCTGTAGGCAGGTAGAGGCTAGGGAAAAACGTGTTTCGTGGACTGTGTGGATTTGCCTGGCACATTGGAACCACAAGAATATAAAGCTTTAGTTGATACTGGTGCTCAGTGCACATTAATCCCATCGAGACATGGGGACAGAATCCATTTCTATTGCTGGTGTGACAGGGGGATCACAGGATTTCACTTTGGTGGAAGCTGATGTGAGCCTGACTGGAAATGAGTGGAAGAAACACCCTATTGAGACTGGCCCAGAGGCCCCATGCCTTTTGGGCATAGATTACATTCAAAGTGGGTATTTCAAAGACCCAAAAGGACTCAGGTGGGCATCTGGAATAGCTGCTGTAGAGACAGAGGGCATCAAGCAATTGAACACCTTGCCTGGTCTGTCCGAGAATCCATTCAGAGTAGGACTTCTGAAGTGAGAAGAGCAACAGGTACTTCCACAGTGCATTGCTGACAGTATAGAACAACTCGAGATGCTGTGATTCCCATCCATAAGATGATCCAAGAGCTGGAGAGCCAAGGGGTGGTCAGCAAAACCCACTCACCCTTCAACAGACCCATTTGTTCTGTGCATAAATCTGAAGGAGAATGGAAATTGACGGTGGGCTACCGTGCATTTCATGAAGTGACTCCACCACTGAGTGCTGCAGTGCCGGACATATTAGAGCTTCAGTATGAGCTTGAGTCCAAGGCAGCAAAGTGGTATGCCACTATCGATATTGCCAATGCATTTTTCTCCATTCCTATGGCAGCAGAATGCACGCCTCAGTTTGCTTTCACGTGGAGGAGAGTGCAGTACACCTGGAACCGATTGCCCCAGGGGTGGAGCACAGTGCTACTATCTGCCATGGACTGATCCAGACTAGAAAAGGGTGACGCTCCAGAACATCTACAGTATATTGAAGACATTATTGTGTGGGGGAGCACAGCCGTGGAAGTGTTTGAGAAAGGAGAGAAAATCATCCGAATCCTCCTGGGAGCTCGTTTCGCCATCAAAAAGAGTAAAGGGACCAGCTCGTGAGATTCAGTTCCTAGGAGTAAAGTGGCAAGATGGACAGTGTCAGACACTCATCAATGTCATCAACAAGATCACAGGTCTCCACCATCCAGCAAGAAGGAAACACAAGCTTTCCTAGGCACCATAGGTTTTTGGAATATGCACATTCCTGAGTACAGTCAGATCGTGAGCCCTCTTTACCTTGTCACCCACAAGAAGAACGATTTCCACTGGGGCCCTGAACAGCAACAAGCCTTTGCCTAGATTAAGCAGGAGATTGCTCATGCAGTAGCCCTTGGCCCGGTCAGGACAAGACCAGAGGTGAAGAACATGCTCTACTCTGCAGCTGGGAACCATGGTTTGTCCTGGAGCCTTTGGCAGAAGGTGCCTGGAGAGACTCGTGATTGACCACTAGGATTTTGGAGTTGAAACTACAGAGGGTCTGAATCTAACTACACTCCAACAGAGAAAGAAATCTTGGCTGCCTATGAAGGAGTTCAATCTGCCTCAGAGGTGATGGGTACAGAAGTGCAACTCCTCCTGGCACCCTGATTCCCAGTGCTGGGGCGGATGTTCAAAGGCAAGGTTCCTTCCACCCACCATGCCACCAGTGCTACACGGAGCAAGTGGATTGCTCTTATCACACAGCGTGCCCGTATTGGAAAGCCGAATTGCCCTGGGATTTTGGAGGTAAGCACAAATTGGCCTGAAGGTGAAAATTTTGGTGTTACAGATGAAGAACAACAACCAGTGACATGGGCTGAAGAAGCTCCTCCATATAACCAGCTGCCACCAAAGGAAACACACTATGCTCTTTTCACTGACGGTTCCTGTCACATCATAGAGATGAATCAGAAGTGGAAAGCAGCCGTATGGAGCCCCATACAACAGGTCACAGAGAGGCCACTGAAGGAGAAGGTGGATCAAGCCAACTTGCTGAACTCAAAGCTGTTCAACTGGCCCTGGACATTGCTGAAAGAGAGAAGTGGCCAAAGCTCTACCTCTACGCTGATTCATGGATGGTAGCCAATGCTCTGTGAGGATGGCTGGAGAGGTGGAAAGAAGCTAATTGGCAGCGTAGAGGAAAAACAATTTGGGCTGCTGAAGAGTGGAAAGACATCGCTACCAGGGCAGGGAGGCTACCTGGGAAGATCTGCTATGTAGATGCCCATGTCCCCAAGAGTAGAGCCAATGAGGAGCACCAAAACAATGAGCAGGCAGACCAGGCTTCAAAGATAGGGGTGTCAAAGATAGACCTAGATTGGGAAGACAAGGGGGAGTTATTCCTGGCTCAATAGGCCCATGATGCCTCAGGCCATCAGGGTAGAGATGCCACCTATAAGTGGGCGCGAGACCGAGGGGTAGATCTAACCATGGACAGTATTTCTCAGGTTATTCGTGACTGAGAGACATGTGCTGCCATCAAACAGGCCAAGCGAGTGTAGCCCCTATGGTATGGTGGGCAGTGGTCCAAGTACAAGTATGGAGAGGCCTGGCAGATTGACTACATCACACTGCTCCAGACACACCAAGGCAAGCGCTACATACTCACAATGGCAGAAGCCACCACGGGATGGTTGGAAACCTACTCTGTGTCTCCTGCTACAGCCAAAAGTATTAGCAAGTCTTCATCACTCCATAGACTTCACCCAAAAAGCCAGATGGTTAGAGGTTTTACTCTTTCAAAATATTTTTATCTGGCAAAGTAGACTTCTTAACAAGCAGAAAGCCTTTGACAAAACTAAGCAACTAAGAACAAGCAGTGATTCTGCAGTACTGAGAAAACACCACCTGCAAGTATACAGTTAGCTACTCAAGATTTGTATGTTGACCTTTTAGAATTACGGGACTTTCTTTGCATAATGCAGTTTAGGGCAGGAAAATTTGTACAATTTTTCAATTGTCACTGTATATCAACATAGGCCTTGTCTTGTCCCTTACAGCAAAAGCAGAATTTCCAAACAATAACTCACTTTCCTACAAACACACATAAGCATATTGAGCAAACTACAGTCAGAATACACACTGTGCTCCCAAGAAAGAGCGTATGGAAGAGAAAGAGGAAAAGAGAAACGTGCCTCTTCATAGTATTCTTTCAGCAAAGATTTAAAATGTCTTAATGCTGCTGATACGAACAGCCAAAGAGAGCCTAGTGACTATATGCTTGTTTTGTTTGGTAATTTTCACTATACACAAGATTGTAAGGCGGAAAAATTTTTATAAGCTGCAGCCCTCAGCAGTAGAGAAACCACAAGGAATGCACAGATGTGATTACCTTCTTCCAAGTTAAAAGCATTACTTCAGAAACATCAGCATATAAAATATGTTGAATCAATGATGAATCAATGTACCTCAGTTTGCCCACAAGCCAATTCTCCAGATGAACTGTTGTGAGCCTGTTTTAAATAAAGGGTTGCTTCAATTAGTGAAATATTGCTAACTGACAGGGCAAATTCCAAAAATACTTCACTAGAATTAGAAACCTTTTTCCCCTCACTAAAACAATTTTTAAATAGCACTTAACCCCTACACAGCCACATATGTGTGCTCTAAGCATATCCATTTCTCCTCTGTACATCAAAAAAACAGTTAAGTGAGAAATAAAAATGTTTACCAAAGCATCTGAAAAAGCTTCCCAATGTTATTAGGAGAGATGAAGGCAACAATTTATTTCAGACCTGTACCAGATCCCACTTGGTCTGAATTTTTTTACAGGGGCCACAAGGAAGGGTGGCAGCACAGGAGGAAATGCGTAAAAGAAAACAAAACACCAGACAGCTGTTCAAACTAATGTTCAGTTCAGCTCAAGTTCAATTCACAGCCTGTTATTACACTGACTGCAACTGTCACCTTCCCCTACCTGCAATTAATTGTCCACCTTTTTGCTTTCCAGTTATTCTTTCACCACCTTGAACAACCTAACACACCACAGTTCTCCATGTGAACCCGAGACTCCAACCCGTCTCCATGTCCTCCATACAGTCACAAGCATACTGTGTTTATATATGATAGCAGCTTGAACTCCGGAAATCAAAATTTATTGCTGATAGAACAGGTAGTACGACATCAATACCAGCGCAGAAATTTATAACAAATAAATACCATTTTGCAAGCAAATAAAGTATGAAGTATTTTTCTTAGAATAAGTGATAAAATTATTTTAAAGTTAAGCCAAAACAAATTCTGCAATTTTGTAACCTGAACTACTGTATTCTATTCCCCCAACCATGACAAATTAATCTTTTCCATGCAAAACATGCACATATACACAATCTATTTATTGTACAATTCCTGCACCACAACATACAGATGCCCTTTTTGCTCTTACTGCTTGCAGGTGCTGTGAGTACAGACAGACATCTTCAGACTAAATGATATGTCTTGTCATAGTAACCTTTGCAGAAAATTTATTATCTTTCTATTACTCTGCCTCTTGAAGGTTGGCTGTGTTTTACTGTCTCTCTGTGACTGAATGTGCTTTGTGAAAAGGAGAGAACCCCTTACAGACTTCTTGGTTTATGTGAAGCATCCCCCAAGCATCAGGCTGCCTGAACTGAGATTCAGAGTTCCAGTGAGCTCAGTCTCAGGAAAGCATCTAAGTGAAAATTTCTAGCAGAATCAGATTACCTGGAATTCAGACTCATAGTTGTCCAACTCATGCCATCATTTCCAAGCATTCCAGTCAGCATAAGTTTGTGTATCTTATAATCTACGGCAATCCTTACTTGCATCATGACCTATGCTAAGACCACCACTGACCTATCTAAATCTAGAAGCAAATACTTCCACAGAGACAGCAACAAAAAATTATCCTCCAAGGTCTCCCAAAGGTCGTCCTATAATAAGTGTCGATATCTAACACAGTCCTCAAAAAAAAATTTTTTACAGGTATTGCACAGTTTATGTTCTTTGACTCACTCAACTTGCCTTAGTTATCAGCTTCTTAAAGAAACATTAGTTAAGAAAGCAATTCAGTTACTAGAAACCACTTACTGCTCCTCAAAAATGGTAGCAGATAGCAGAATTGCCAACTCTTTTAAATTTTTTTTATACTACTATATCACCCAAGGTCCCCAAACACAAAAGAAAAAAACTCATGCTTTATTCAGCTTACTCAAATTTAACCCCAAATACACAATCTCCTGTTAGCAGAGGCCCAGCTACCAGCAGGTGACAGTCACTGTGAGTTCAGGAGGTTTCAACTGACCCTGGTTTCTTTTAAAAAGTCCTCTGTGAGATGGGTGAGAAGAGTGCTTAATATTCTTTCCTTAGGACCCAATGCACCTAGAAAAAATCATCAAGGTAAATCATCTAACCAAAGCTGGACAGACTATATTTATTCATCCTAGAACATGGCCTTTCTCAAACACATTTCTGAACAAAATTATATGAGATCTGAAAATAATCAAAAAGTGATCCCAATCCAAAGCAAACTCCTAAAATCTTTAAATGTAGAAGCAACACTGAGCAAAATTCCACTAAAAAAAAAAACCTATAAGCTTGTGACAGGACTCTGACTCATGTGCTGCTAGTTTCTACCTTAATAAGAAATAAATACCCTCAGAGAAACAAAAGGTCCAAATGACACACGCGCACACAAAAAACTTTTGAAAATGTCTTCTGGGGTGGGGAAGAGGTGAGAGATTAAATCTCTCTGTAACCTGATGAGTGCTATCTTACTTGCAGGATAAGCACCCAAGCAGAATTCTGAGAAAATTCAATGCAAAGAAAATCCTCATTCTTTTGGAAAATCTTGACTTAAAAAGGACAATTTAAGATGTTTGGTTGAGAAGCAGAGCATAGAATTTGCAATCGCCAGCCCCTTGTCTATGTATATGATCCCTTCTACCAACATTTAAGAGGTCTGAAGTTGAAATAAACAAGAAAAACATATTCATGAAAGTGAACTATTGTCAATAAATAAAATATTCCTAAACTCACTAAAGTTTCTACACAGTAACCAAATACTACAGAGGAGGCCCAGAGTGCTACTGAGCAATTTTACTTCCCTCATCCTGCAGAATACATGATGTTGTCCAGGACAATTAGTGTCAATTTCTTCAAGAGTTGAAGCTTAGGAGTTGTGCAGCCCTGCTTCCCATCTACATTCTTCTTGCATTCTCTCTATCTAGTCTGGAACTCCATGTCAGCAGACAGAGACATGTCTTCCAGCAGGCAAGAATGAACAATCTCTCCCCAATTACAGAGTCATGTGTGGGCTATAAGCAATTTTCCAAACATAAAAGGAAGGCGGGAATTTGTTATCCCTATATTAGCAAGCTAAAACAAGCCAGCCTGCAGATGGCAAGGATCAAAGCATCTAAGTCACCTCAAAATTAATCCCCTTCAGGAATGTTCACCACCTCCAGTTCACACATACTATATTCCTCCTGTCCCTCCCAGGGCAAGAAGTTAAAGTCTTTGAAATTAGAATTAGAATACTGCTGTGGTTTGACACTGGCCAAGTGCCAGGCACCTATCAAAGTCACCCACTCACCCTCCCCTGCTACAGCTGGGCAAAGGGTTCATGAGCTAAGGACTGGAATAAGACCCTCCAAGGGCAAAACAGGCTCAACTTAGAAGTACAATGTAAATTTATTATTTTAAAAATCAGAGGAGGATAATGAGAAGTAAAATAAGCCCTTAAAACCACGTTTTTTTCCCCCGCAATGCCTCCCTCCTTCCCACCAAAAGTGCACGGAGACAGGGCAGAGTTTTGGTCAGTTCATCACTCCAGATCTTCTTCCACTGTTCAGGGAGAGAAGTCCTTCCCCTGTGAGACTGGGGTTCCTTCCCACAGGACACAGTTCTCCGTTAACTTCTCCAATATGGTTCCAATCTAATGAGCAGCAGTATTCCCAAAACCACTGCAACCTGAGTCCCTCCCACAGACAAACAGTCCTCCCAAAACTGCTGCAGCATGGGTGAGTCTTCCACAGGGTGTAGTCTGTAGCCATGATATTTTATGAAAATCCTTTTGCCAGGATTTTCTTCTCCTGAGAAGCTGAGAGGCCTCAGTTTCAAAATGTAAACAATGACTATCTGCTGCTGTGGAATGCAACAGGTGCATTGTTGATTGGTCCATGTTAAGTGTTTCTACTTAATAACCAATCAAGGATGCACCTGGCTCAGACTCTCTGGCAGTCACAAGACTTTGTTATTCATTCCATTCTATTCCTGTCTCACCTTCTGATGATTCCTTTCTCTCTGTTCTTTTAGTACAGTTTTTAGTTTAGCATTTTTAATATCATATATATCATAATATAATAAACCAGCCTTCTGAAACATGGAGTCAAGAATCCACGCCTCTTCCCTCATCCTGCGTGCCTGGCAATGCCACATGCAGTCCTCTAAGGACAGGCTGCTCCAGCCTGGAAGCAGGGACCCCCTCTCTCCATTGTCTTTTCCACTAGATCACAGCTTCCACCAAGCATCCACCTACTCCAGCATGGGCCACTCCCCCACGGGCCGCAGATCTCTGCATTCCCCATGGATCCCCATGGACTGTAGGGGCGCAGCTCCTTCACCATGGTCATCAGTCACCACAGCCTGCAGAGGCATCTTGGCTCCAGTACCTGGAGCACCTCCTCCCCCTCCTTCTCCACTGATCTTGGTGTCTCCATGTTGTTTCCCTCTCATGTTCTTACCTCCTCCCCTTCTCTGGACAGAAAAACACCATGCCCCCACTTTGTTTTGATTTTCTTCTTAAATATGTCATCACAGAGACATTACCATAATTTCTAATTGGCCCAGCTTTGGCCAGAGGCATGTTTATCTTCAGACCCATCAGGGATTGTCTCTGCTGGACATGGTGGAAGCTTCTAGCAGCTTCTCACAGAAGCTACCTCTGTGACCCCCTGCTACCAAACACCAGGCCATGCACAAACAATATGGCTTTATTCACATTTCAGTCCAGCTCAGCCTAACCAAGTTTTCTGCATTAAGCAGAGTAACTATGTTTTCACAAAATCTCACACCTGCAGGGTACACAGTCTCACTTAAAAGCACACAGCTAAAGGCACTAACCAGGACAACTGGATCTTTAATTCTACTAGGGGCTGTCTTCTTCACAAGTAAGCACAAACCATTAGAAAACAATTCTCAAAGATTCTTCTGATTATTTATCAGTTCCTTCTAGCAACACATGATCTTGCACCACATCATCACTGACCATTTTGAATCTATAGTCTTAAACTAGACTGAGAATCAACGCTTCAGTCCTTGTTTTCCTCAGAAGTACTGTTCTGTACTTGCAGATTTAAGATGTCACAGCTGAACACAGCCACTCTTTCCCAATTAGCCCCCAAATCCTCTTTCTTGGTAAGAGGTATATCATCTCCTGCAGACTATAATGAAAACTGGAGTGCCTCATTAAGTAGTCTCTAGCTTTCAGTAAATGTCAGCTTGTTCATACCCTTTATTATTACCCTAACATACAAAGAGAACAGCTATTCTCTTTTTAGGGCAGAATGAGCATCTGCATTTTAAAATAAAATAGAGTAACAGCATGTGTACACACAGGGAACAGTCAAAGTGTTTCAATGACATAGAATTAAAAAGTTAAAACTGCAATTTTTTAAAATTAATTTTCTTCAAATTACCTTTGCACAGCAGAGAGAGCCGATATTAAACAAAAGAATATTCCCTGCAAAAGCTAAAAGATTTTGACATGCTACTCTTGCACTTCCTGGGGAATGGAGTTTTAACTGGCTTCTTGCATAACTCCTCTAGAGGTTCATTTTCTAGATGGACCTATAAATCCTATGATTAATTTTATCAATGCTAACAATAAATGCTTCAGCAAAGCTACTCCTTGGAGAAAAGTCCAGTGCATACCAAGGCAGGGGGTGAAGGAGGGGGGAGAAAAATATCACAAATAAAGCACATTCCAGAAAGCAGTACAGAAGTCAAAGCATAATATCAGACTGAAAAGGCAGAATTATTAAGAAAATAATTTAAAGAATTTTTATGCTACAAAAGGCAAGAACTCTATGGAAGAATACTAAGTGTCAAGACAGAACTAAAATTAATTCCTCCTCTGCCCTATCATTAAGTGTCTTGAAACAACATACATAATTTAATATAGACTGACAAATCTTAACATAAGATTCGGGCTTACACATTTAAATATACTTTTGGAAGGCAGGCAGGTAAAGCAGGAGCAGGGCAGCACCAAAATATTTTATGCAACCACAGTATAGAAGACAGAGAGAAATTAGAAAAAAAGAATACTAGCATCCATAAAATACTGCACAATACAAAAAGCTCTCAAAATAACACAGAACAGCTGGTATCAACTGCAGCAAGGCCACTGCCAAATACCTGCTGAAAGAGAATACCTGCAAAGTTACAAAAAGCACAGAATTGGCAGTCATTTGTTTCCATTGCCATAAAGAAAGTATGTAAGACTTGCCCATATTTATGTGCTATATTTTACTTATGTATTGAAGATGCACTTCTAAAATATGCATATTGCTGATATTTGAAAGACAGTTTTATTTCAACAAACCATACTCAAAGAGCAAGAGCAGCTATAATAGAATAGTAGGCGATTTTTTAAAATGTTTATAACATTACAGATTAAAAAAAAAAAAAAATCCAATATTGGGGCTGGACCAGAACCCCAGCAGAGAACAGACAGAAATTTTAGGAAACAGGCTAATAACAATCTCAGTGGTTCAACTGAAATCTATTAATCCAAATATTTATTACTTAAAATCCAGTCTACTACTTAAAAAAAAACCCCTGCATTTTCCCCCAGAGCTTGATCTTAAACACCCTAACCAGTTGAATTTGCCACTGGAAATGCCAGGTTTCCCAGAACCTCCAGTAATAGATTGTACTTGACTTTTCATCTTCCAAATCAAATCCATCTCAACTGAAAATAAAAATAGTCCCAAAAACAGAGTGTGGCTGATAACTGCAAGAATAATTACATGACTGCAAAAAAAGATTGCATGCCTCAGGATTTACTTCTTTCTAATTTAGTGAAATACTTAAGGAAGTGTTTTCAGAGGTTTTTCAGGCACAAATTAAACTGATTACATACTAAAATCAACAGCAAATAATTAAACCATACACCTAGGTTCTCATTTCTTGACCACTACAACAGTCTATGTGTTTATTAGCTATAATCAGGTAACAACACATTCATCAAAGCCAAAGGGAATAGTTTGTTACCAAAATCCAGGTAGCTAAAGTTTCTTCATGTATATTTAATAAATTTAAAAACAGCAAATCACCCATAGCCGGGCAGACATACAATATCAGCAGTTTGTTTAAAATTACATTTCAACTGCAAACATGACAGAAATGTCCACCAGGTAAACAAAACCTAGCACATATTTTCAGAAAATCAGATGTTCCCAGAAGTACACAATACCCACAAAGATATTCTTTATAGCTATTATTTCCAGGACTCTGACTTTTAGAAAAGTATCCTGTAACAAGTCACTATCATCCATTCATCAAAAGCTTGCATGCACAAAAGCTGTATTTCCATGACTAACTCATTCACAGTTAGGGTAAAAGTCACACCAGTCTGTGGAACACAGATCATGTCTCCTTCTTCACTAGCTCCATGAGAGGCAGAAGACAAGGATGCTCACAATGTGGTACAGAATCTAACACTGCTAAAGCTAGGCATTACAAACCATCCAGCTCTGGAAGACACCTCTAATGGAGTAATCCACTAGCTTGTAGTTGTTATAAAACAGTCAGGAATGCCTGACCTGAGCACATCTCAGCCTCTCCTGTTACAGCAATTTCTCTTCATACTAAAGCACTGAAGCAGGAAGGGGATAATCTGCATGTACAGCATACTAAGAGGCATACTGGAAGACCTCTAAGCCAGTACACCATCCTCTGATGTGGAAGGCTCACCTTCAAGCTCCTTCTCACCTTTTCTTCCAGATTGCACATGAGCACCCCAAACACAGTGCTGTGTGTATCTGTCTTTTCATGGTATCTGTGGGTATCTGTCTTTTCTTGGGTCTCTGAATAGTCGATTATTTACCACAATGGTCTAGTCTCATATTCCAACACCAATTTTACTCCCCTTCTTCACAGTGGATTGCCCTCAATTCCCCCTATGTTGCTAAACTACCAACTCATCTGTCTAACAGCAGCAAGCTATCTCTGCTAACCACTACAAACACAGCCACAGCCCTGAAACAGGAAAAAACCTCAGTATACAAGAGGATTGAGCTACTGACACTACTGCTGCCAGTGGACTGGAGAAGGAGGATGTAGCCACTTATGCGAGGACAAGAAGCAACAGCGGCATCCTGACACTGACCAGCAGCGTAGAAGGTGCAGAATGCAGAACACAGCTCTCCAGGCCTTCCTCATCCCCTCCAGAGAACAGGTGGCAAGCCAGATCAAAGTGTTCTCTGGGTCACTTTCAACTGCAGCAACTTGCTAAATCACTTAACCAAGAGATAGATATGGAAACCTGAGTGTACAAAAAAGGCCCCAAAGTGCACTAACTGAGATGAATAAAGATGATTAGGACATAAAAATGTCCTATTTTGGCAACCAAGAAGCCTTGCAAAAACGTGACATTTTTGTCTGCCAAAACATAAAGGGTGCAACATGCTTTACATGGCACAAAGAAACACTGACAGAGAGAATATTTCAGCAGAGACCCTGATATCCAACAAGGCAATATTACACAAATATAAATATCTCTCATCAAATTAGATACTAGCAATTGCCATCCATTTTACTTCAACTAAAAAAATAGCTGTAAATACAGTTCTTCTACTGATCAATGATAATGTGCTTACAAAGCACAGAGTCTGAGAAATTGTATGCAAGGTACACAAGGTAGTATGGTACATTGAAAATTTTACATATGGTCTAATGTACATTCTTTCTTGTATTGAAAAGAGCTCAAATTCACATCACAGGATTCCACAGTTTCCCCAACTAAAATTATCCTTCGAGAAAAAACATAATACAGCATTTTAATTGAAAGTAAAATCAGATGTCTGCAATCACCTTTTCACTCCGTCTGCAAGCATATAGATTTTGCCAAGTTGGGAGGAAAAAAGATGCCCTCTACTCTGCTTTTTTGTTTGTTTGTTTGTTTGTTTCATGGTTAGGGCTTAAAAAGATATCACCACCAAAGTTCTGTTTTTTCAGTAAATTAATGCAAGACCAAAAGTTAAAAAGCTAAGTTGTAGAGGTTTCTCCTGCACATATAAAACCTAATAGACTGTTCTCCAAACACCACCATTCTTTTTCTTATTCCCCAAATCACAAATAAATACATTCCTAAATGGATTCACATCCTCTTTCTGCCATCCCCAAAGCCAAGAGAGTATCTGTGCAGCTCATGGAACTACTAAGATATAACAGCATCTTCCCTTCCTCTATCTCTGAGGCTGCTTAATTTCCTCAGGTCCTTTTCAGTGGATATACACTGAAAGCAGGCTGCATCAACACATCTGTCCATTAGATTGCTCCATATCTATCTGCCACCTTATGCCTCAAGCAATTCATTATGTCAATTCTGTTATCACACAAGTCTGTACCTGCAGGGTGTAGTTATGGTATTTTATGAAAATCCCTTTGCTAGGATTTTCTTCTCTTGAGAATCTGAGAGGGCCTCAGCTTCAAATGTAAACAATTTGTTATCTGCTACTGTGGAATGCAGCAGGTGCTTTCTTGATTGGTTGAAGTGAGATTTTTCTACTTAGTGACCAATCAAGAAAGCAGCAGTTCTAGGACTCTCTGGGAGTCACAGAACTTTATTATTCATTTCTTTCTATTCCTGTCTCACCTTCTGATGAATCTTTCTCTCTGCTCTTTGTAGTATAGTTATAGCGTGGTCTTTTTAATGTATATACCATAATATAATAAACCAGCCTTCTGAAATGGAGTCAAGATCTCTCCTTCCCTTCACTAAGTCCTAACTGCCCTGAAGACCACCACAATAGCAGGGTAATTAGATAGTAGCATGGTGGGGTAGGCAAGATGAGAGAGGGAGTAGTGAGCAAAAGAAAAAGAAAGGTGGACACCTACTCCCTGTGAAGCAAGGCAATGTTAATTTCCTGTCACTGGCAGATCACTACAACAAACCCTGCAGACTATGAAAATTTTGGCTTAATAGAAAGCATAGAAAAGCTATACTCTTTTCCAGAAGTTAACAAGTACTGAGTATGCAAATCCAGTTATATTCTTAAACTGGGAAAAAACCAACTTTAAAAGCACAGTTACATAGTGAAATACATCAATACAGAGGACTACCAAATCAAGTGGGAAAAAAGGGTGAGGGGGCACTTACACGCATTAAGTGTATTACCATTATCACTGCAGACTCCCTCACACTACTATAAATGTAAGAAAACCTCAGACATACCTCAGGGTGATAGAGACTTGTTACAGGATACTTCTCTAAACAGTCAGTGTCCTGGAAGTAGTAGCTATAAAGAATATCTTTGTGGGTATTGTGTACTTCTGGGAACATCTGATTTTCTGAAAATATGTGCTAGGTTTTGTTTACCTGGTGGACGTTCCTGTCATGTTTGCAATTGAAATGTAATTTTTGACAAACAGCTGATATTGTACATCTTTTATCAGAAACAGCAGCCTACTGTATCCCTAGTTGTAAAATATCATATCGCAGGCTGTTTCTCTGAAACTCAGTTTTTATTCATCATCAAATGCCAGGCTTTGGGGACATTGGCCTGCCAAAACCTTTAATAGCTTTGACATTTCCCAGATGCTTGCTTTCCCTACCCCTCACTAAAATAATTTGCTGCCAAACACCTGCAAATACTTACATACAAATCCCTGTTGCAGGCCTGCTGTGTAAGAAATAATTAAGCAGGAACCAAGCTTAACTTTCAGAGAGGGTATCCAGTCACGTGGTTTGCTTCTCACCTTCCACCCACAAAGGTACTAAGACTGGGAGAAAAAACAGAACAAAATATCCAAAACCCAGCCAAAACAAAACTCAAAAAAATAGGAAAAAAAAAAAAGCTGAATCGTTCACTCCCTGCCTCCCACCTCTCCTATCACACATCTTCCTTCACAGCTGCAGAGTCTCCATTAAGAGGTATTTTCCAAGAAACTCTTCAGCAATATGTCAAGTGTGTAGCTGACACATAGACTCTCATTATGACATAGTAACTTCTGGTTACTTTCAGTCCTGTATTTGAGCCAAGATACTTCCAAGATACAAATAAGTTAATAATCCCGTTCTTCAACTGGCAGCCAGAAAAACACCACTAGAAATTCTCCCCAGGAATAATATGGAACTGTAAGCCCTAAAATTAAATGCTAACCAATTATTAAGTTTCTGTAGCATTTTTACTGACTTCTAAAATAATTTCCTTATATTGGTTCTCCTTCATTATACCTGCTCTGCAATTTCAGAACTACTGTATTTTAGTTATCATCTCTCTTTTTGTTAAAGAGTATCTTTAGGAGACACGTAGATAATTATACTAACAAGGTTTTATCCAACTAAGTGCCACCCATCCCTCAAAAATACCAACTCATTCTCGGTAATTATGGTCACTTCCAGAGAAAGGAAATCAGACAAAAGAGATTAAGTGACTCCCCATCACCTTTTTCTAATGCAAATCAAATTGCTGTATTTTTCCAATATTCTGCATTATTATATCTCAGTGATAGCTTCCAATCTGCTAGCTGTAGAGGTTATAGTGAAAGAGGCAGATAACCCTGAGGAACAGGCTAACATGCCTCCCTGCAAGCAGCCCAGAGAGAGAAAGAAAAAGATCCCTGTTGTGGGTTCTGTGTTTGAGACAGAAATATTTTCTGAATGACCAGAAAACAAGAGCAGGCCAAAGCAGGTAATGCCAATGGTGATGATATCCAAAAATATCACAGCTGTTTTAGTAAAACAAAGTGTGACCTGCAGAAAGGTACTTTGGACTGAATCAGAGATTGCAAGGAACACGGATTAAACTACTTGTGGCCACTACCTTCTCTAAATAATCATTCCCTGGGGCACATACACAATCTAAACTGAAATAGAATGTTTTAACTTAAATCATAGAAAAACTCTAGGTAATGGACCACTGGTTCATGAGCACATGTACTTCCAACAAATTACGTGACTAATTAAAACTTCCAATAAACATAAGTTACTAGAAGTATTCTATTTAGTTACACAAAAAAAAAGCCAATTCTGCCTATGTAGGAAGAAAAAGCCACTACTTTCAATACCTGTGAAAAAGCAACTTTAAAAGCACAATTACATTTGTGCTTTTACATTGTGCTTTTTTTATTGTCTCTTTCACAGCTTCAACCTCATCAAAAATCTCATTTGTTTAAGCAAAAGTCTTGCTTAGCCTAGACTAACTGTAGTTGTTTCTTTTAAAAATTAGCCAGCTTAAGACATCTGTAATCAGTCGAAGTTGAGCAGCATACAGAAATTTCCTACCAAATATCACATAAAATAGTCCCAAAGCCCTTATAGCTTTCACTACTATTTCATTTCATACATCGTAGAAAGTAAACACTGCAATTACAACTGTAATTTAGAATTAAAATTATCAGCATTAAAAAAGAAAGAAAGAAAGAAAGAAAGAAAGAAAGAAAGAAAGAAAGAAAGAAAGAAAGAAAACAAACCACTCTGTTAAACATATAAGCAGCATTCCAAAATAAAAAATTCAAGTTACAGAAAATACTGTAGTTCTCACCTTCTCACCTAATCCTAGACTTGGAAATGTGACTCTTGGTTAAGGTGCAACTCCTTAACATTCAGGAGACCACCCGACATGGAGGATCACAGCGGTAGAGCCTGAGCCATCTACCCTGCACTACTGGCCAGCACCAATGCCAAAAGCTGTTCAAGACCTGGGCATTTGTGAGAGGACGCACAAAAGTTCTGAATATCGATCTTCAGTAAGGATCATTTATCTAAGAAAGAGACCAGAAAGCTTCAAGCAGCTGGAAGTTTTAGCCAGTGATGGCAAGACACTGCCAACAGTTCAGAAAAGCTGGGCATCGGGAGAGATCTGGGTGGGTACCAAAACCAGCACCATTTATCACACACACCAGTAGATGTGCTGAGGCCCAGGGCAGCCTCAACAAGGGCTCTCTTGTGGACGACGAGCTAAGCGGAAGCTCCCCGCTGGCGGACGCACCTCACCCCCAGACGGGGGCCTCCCTGCCTGACAAGCCCACAGGCTGAAGTAACTTTCTAAAACAGAAGCGAGTGCCCGGCCACTAAGTTGTCCAGCATGGAAAGAGAGATAGCGTGACTACAAAGATACGAGAGCGCCTTCCCGCCCCCCGGCCGGAGCCCGCGTGCGGACGGCACGGCCCGCAGCCCCGGCGCCATCCTGCCTTTCCTGCGGCAGCGCTCCGCCACCTCTACCCTCCCGGTAATATGAACTCCCGAGCACTGTTCCAGTGGACGGCGCTCCCAATCCCTCTAGACTGCCCGAACCCCCGCCCGGCCCCACCACCAGGAACTGCGTCCTTCCCGCCGTAACCCGCTCCGGGGCGAGCGCGCGGAGCTCTGCCACCCGGTAGCGGCGACTGTGGGGGCCCCGTATCTCCTCAATCCCCACTGCGGCGGCCCCGCGGCCCGCCGAAGGGCCTCCCTCCCCTCCCCGCCGCCGAATCTCCTCCGCCACACCATGAACAAAGCCCCGCGCCGCCGCACCAACTGGCGCGTTCTCATTCCCATGGATCACGACGGCCGACAAAGTTTACCTCGTTTTCCCGGCTCCGCGACAGGCCAAGGCTGCTCGGCCGGGGAGCGGGAGCAGGAATCCCCCTCCCCCAGCGCCGCACACACTTGTTTTTATTTCCTCTGGTCCCTCCCGCCGTGAGAAGCCTCCAGCGTCTCGATCAAGGCAGAAGAGGAGGCGGGGAAGAGGCGCGTGGCACTGCCCTCGGCTTGGGGCGGGTGGGTACGGGGCAGCCTAGCCGTGCCTTGCTGCCTCTCACCCTGAAGCGGCGACACCAGCCCCCTCCTCTGGCCTGCTACATGGCGCCATCTCCCCGCGGCAGCCTGACTGCCTCGTTCGGAAGGCTGATCTGCTTGGGAGGGGGAGGGGAATCTTCAGGCCGGGAGAGTGCCGCCACCCCTAGGGGCCTGCCTGTCTGCCCTGTACCCTGGCGGCTTTGAGCGTTAAGTGCAAGGCTGGAAGTTGCATCTCCAGGAACAAGAGCATTTACCTCTCTCCGGACGGCTTGGTGTGGCTGCCGGTTGAGGAGTGAGGCTAACAACCATAAGCAGCCACGTGCAAAGCGGCCACAGTAAGGAAACCAAAATCAACTGGGTGCCGAGAGGTCTGCACCTGTTAGTTTCTCAGCACAGCGCCAGGGATGCAAAGGTGATCCCTAAAATCACAGCTTAGATGCTGCCTGTTATGGATACGTATTACATTATTGGCTCTTCGCAAATATTAAATTGATACTATATGTGTTATGTTGGAAAGTTATGCTGTATACAGTTTTCAGGCTATAGTATAATATTAAAATAGAAACTATGTGATGTAAAATACTTTTACTTTTGTAACTAGCTCAAGGAATGGAATAGATAACCAAGAAATTCTTTGCATTATCCTAACTGGATAGAAATAACAGCAACAGACACCAAGATCCCAAGAGAAAAAGTATTGCCTCCTTATCAGGAAAGCTCAGACTTCGAGGAACCAAGAAGACTGATTTTTCAAGATGGGGGGGAAGCTAAAATTAAGCAGTAACACCCTAGTGTGAAAGGAATGTTTGAATCATGTGTGAGATATGTGAATATGCAATAGGCTATTGCTTTTAAGGGGTAATCCTTTGTTGGCAAGGTGTGCTTTGTGGCAGAGTGCCAGGCACTCCATAATTCTTTACTTTTTATTGTCTCTTATTGTCCTAATTTTTATTATTATTTTCATTACTATAAAACTTCTAAAATTTTAACAAAAGTGAATGGCGTTTTTCACACTGCTGAAGGCTGTAGATTCCCTGTGTACATATATTCATGCAAGAAGATTTCTTTACTGCACTGATATTTATGCTATTTACACACCAAGAATTACCTCTCCCTTGAAATAGCTCAAGAAAGGGCAGCTCCATACCTAGAGTTCCTGCCAGACATACACACATGGCGCTGTTCTCTGTACCTACTGGTTCACAGCTACTTCCACTTGCATAAGGAGTAGCTTCCGTAACTTTCCTTTGGTGTAGAATTTTGCCCCCAAAGGGACCCTGAAATTTAGCTAAAACAGGTATTACTTGAGGCCATTCCTTGCATATATATATATATATATATTTATATTTATATATATATATTTATATATATATATATAAAATCAAATATTAACTGAAGCAAAAAGGAACTTAATTAATAGGATTGGTTTTCCTAACACACACCACACTCAAATGGTAACTGAGGCCTGACTTGAGGTGAGGTGCATACTACTAGTGACAAAGAAAAGGATTTGAGCATGCCTGTTATGACTAGGACCCCATGTAAACATGATGTGACCTTGTTGTAGCTTGTTCCAGAAACAAGCTCATAGAAGTGATAAGCAATAATAAACACTTTCTTACTCATAGAGGCTAGATTTACAGCCAGACTATTCTAGCTCTGGCTGATTTAGGCAATACAGTGGCTAATATTTGCAATTCCGTTGCACTGAGGACAAAGGACACCAAGAAACAAGGACACCAAGAGATCTCTAGAGATCACAGAGATGGCTTTCAAAGTTCAATGATAAGTCTGTTTTTTTGCAATGCTTCATATTATGGGAATAGGCAAAGTGCCTGCAACACCAACAAAACAAAAGCAGAATTACAATCACCTTCTAGCTTTCGAGCAAAAGTTTCAAAACTTGATCTCCAAGGAAAGAAGGCAGAAATTACCATATTTTTTAAATTTAAACTATCATGATTTAGCACTTTGACACATGGTTTTTAAACTCTTGCACTTAGACAATGCTTCACATAAATGCAGATACCAGCTTACAGATGCACGTATTTTACATATGACATTAGCCAAAGAAAAAAAGTATTTTTGCACAGTATCTGCAATGTGAAGGCTCAGTGCCAGGAAGTTCAGTGTGTAGGGTTAATACCACAGTGTTAGCCTAGCACAAATGTTCTTTACTTTTTATAGTATGTCTATGGTAAATAATGCTTTCTAATATGTTTACGGCTGTAATTATCACCTCTATTTTGTGAATTCCTCCCTTCACCACTTTTTCCTTGGAATTGGGAAGGACGGGAAAGGAGAAAATCTGTGTCTGTGTTTTAAAGAGGTTTCAGTGTTTTTGAACCTGCCTAGAGATGTTGCCACTGACCATGTTAAACATGCATCTCAGACATAAACTTGCTGAATCAAGGAATCTGCTGTGTGCTATGCTAACCTTCTATCAAAATAGTCTTGTCTTCTACTTTAATGACATCACAAGCATTTTTATGTATTTCAAAGAATGGAGTAAGAGTAGTTATGGTAGTGATTCATACTTTTTCCACACTGGGTCACCACTTACCCTGATGTGGTTTATTCTTACTGGTTTCTACAGGCACAACCAAAATTGAGTAATGTATCAGGTGAACAAATAAAGAAGTTTTTCTGTCAGAAGGGAGAAGGATTGCTTGGTCAGCTATTGCTGTGTTGAAACTAATCTATTCTTACCAGCAAGCAAGAACTTGGAGAGCAAGTTACGCAGAAATCAGGACACAGAAAAATGGTTTCAGTCCTATTGCTATTTTGCTTAAATAACACAAACCAGAACAGTAGTCTTTCATGCGCATAAATACATACAGTGATGGCATATGCTATATTTATAACCAGTCATAAGGCATATATATATATATATATATGCATCAAGAGCACTTGATAGATACCAAGTTTCCCTTGAGTAAGTTTCCTAAAATTCAGTACACTCTTTAAAACTAGACTATTTAATATAAATTTGTAATCTGACTTCAGTGTTAGAGATCACAAAATAACTTTAAGTAGCTCCAAATGCAACATAAACAGTAGCATAAGAATTTACAGTGTTTCATAGATGTCCCTCCAGCAGCTCTGTAATCTGGCATGAACAACCACCACATTTTTATTTGTAACAAGAAAAAGAGTTCTCTGGTGTAGCTGCAGCTCTCTCCACAGAGAGCAGCAGGCACAACTTTCCCAGGCCTTTTCCTGGGGAAGGCTGTGAGAAGCTCAGAGAAAAGAATGAGAAACAATTCTTATCTTCACTTGCTGCTCCTGTTGCTGTGCACATGTGGAATGTGTTACGGAGATTTGTTTACCAAAGGGTGATTTCTTGATTGGCCAATGGTGACGGTGTTGGATTTGATTAACCAATCTGGTTAAAGCTGTATTGTCTGCAAGGGTGACAGGTTTTTTCTTCATGAGTATGGCACAGCATGGCATGACAACGTGGTTGACTGCAGCTTTCTGCAATCATGGAGTCAATGCTAATTATTACCTGGCTGGGGGCTTGCAACAACACTCTGGTAACTGCTTTTGTTGTTTCTTTCCATTTTCAGCAAAACAAATTCTTATAGCTGCAGTGCTGTACAAGTAATAATCATCTCATGCATGTACTGTTGACAGAACTGGTATCTGTAAGGTTTCTTCCAACCCACACCATTCTGTGATTTATGAATTGCCCCTGCATATGTCAGGTTTGGGCACTAAGTCACCATTTCAGAAATTTTCAAGCTACCACACCAACAGATCATATTTAACCTCATGTTCTAGGAATGAATCCACCTGACCTATTTTCCATCACTGACTTACTGGTACAGATGATACATGGTATTGGTGGTGGTTAAAAAGCTAATGTTAAATCTGCTGACTTATCAAACACACCTGTGATTGTGTTACAAGTGCAGCAATGAAACATCAATCTGCATTAGCCTTCTGTCATGTTCAGTTGGTACAAAATCAAAATAAAGATACAAAATTTCTAAACGGGGAATAACTTCAGTCCGTACTAACAGTGTGTTGCAGAAAAATCTATCAATTATCTGATTCTTGTTAGTACTCAGATTCTTTAATAAAAATGGACAAGAACAAGAATCTCACAGTATTTACAACATTTTCTCCCTGTACTGATTTGTGATGTTCCTAATAAATTATTACATTTTTGCAGGTTGTCAGTTTGCAAGGCAAGCCCTTGTAAATGCATGCCTACATCACCCACTACATGATAGTATAGGCATGCTGAAAATAATTGTAAAAAATCAGGACTATGCAGGTTTAAGGTAGGCTCATTTATATTATTATGATACAATGAGCACTGTATGTGTATTCATGTAATCCAATACTTGATGCCCTGTGACATAACAAAAACAGCCTGGTACTTGACATACTCCCATAAACATTTTTCTGTTCTCTAGTTTCCTAAAATTGCTTGGGTTTTTTTGTTGTTTTTTTTTTTTTCTTTTCCCTGCATTAAGAAGAAACTAGTGAGAAACACTGCAATTGGCAAGTTTAAAATTCTGAAGGGTACAGAAAAGCCTCAATATATAATTGATGCTTTGTTTAACATATATTAGCACGACTGTAGTCCAGAAAAAAACCCACTAACTCAAGAGGTGCTTTCAAGGCAAGTCTGGTGGTACTGAGTGAAGGAAGTCATGTGTTATTTGATACAGAGAAAACCGGTAGGAAAGACAACTAAATAAAAAGTAAAACAGTTGCTGGTTTTTAGTCTTCACAAAACTCAAATCAATTCTTTAATAGGACTGTCCTGGTTTAGGGTAAATTTGGGAGAAAACCTCTGAAGGGTTTCTTCTGGAGAGCAGATTCAAGCAGCACACCCCCCCCCTCCCGCCCCCCCCCCCCCACCACCACCACCCCAGCCAGTTCAAGAAAATACTTCCTTGGAGAAAAATGGAAAAAAACTTTTTATTTGGCAGGCAAAACATTCACCAGCACAAAATAAATGAACCATATTAAACAATAAAACCTCTTGCCGCTCCAAAGAAGGTGACAAATTCCAAAAAAGTCCCCTCCCCGGGTTGCAGCTTGGCTCACTCAGTCTCTTATCAGTCCCTCTGGTGCCAGAAATGCCCAGCCCAGGCCCGGCCCTGTGTGGCCACAGGTGCGAGCTGCCTATGCTCTGCTGGGTGTTCGGTCCAGAGCAGGTTTAAACAGGTCCAAAGAAAAGGGAAAAAAACACAGTCCAGGGAACTCCTCTGCATCAGCTAGCTAAAACTAACTAAAAGCAAAGGAGAGCTATGTCCTGCCGTCCATCTGTCCGTCCACAGACAATGCAGTCCAGGAGGAGAAATGTGGAGGAGTGAGTGCAGTTTCTGAACAAAAACTCTGTGCTTCATCTTCCCTCCCCTTCGCTCCCAGAACCAGTCTTAAAAGTGCAAAACTTATTTCTGGGCTAAACAGACAAATGAGGATATGAGATCATAAAGTCACCCCAGGGCAAGGACTCAAAACAGCAGTTCCACACACAGGGATCAATTGCACAGTTCTTCAATTCCTGTGATGGGATACAACTGAATCAAATGCCACGTATCATATACTTATTGTAACATGACTGGAAATTTAGTGCAGAACATACAAAATTTTCTGTAACTGGCTACACAAAGTTAAAAAAAAAAAAAAAAAAAAAAAAGAACCTATAGCATGATGTTACAACATGCACCCTCAAATCTCAGTGCATTGCTCCATGATTAGTGACTACCAGGGTTTTTGATGGCACAAGAGCTTCAAAATAATATATTTCTCTTCCTCCACCTCCCTTTTTCATACAGTGAAACAGGCCCCAACTCAGAACAATCTGGAGAGAGAACAGCTCTGAGACAGAATCTGCTGTACATGTTAAGTGTCTATGAATAACATCAGTATGTGTGTACATTAGTTATTGGTGGAGATGGGAAGATTTCCTTAAACTGAAGAGAAAGCAAGCTTTCTTCAAGTCTTTGCAGAGCATCCTACCTCCTAGTTATGGTCCAGTAGTATCAGCTACCCATTATCAGTGAAGTCATACAAGACCTCATATGCCACTGTCATATTTTCTGAAAAATCCTCTTTGCCCAGGATTTTCTCCTGGGAAGCTGAGAAGCCTCAGTTTCTACCTGTTTTGCTGCTTTGGAATGTGGTCTGGAGACTGTTTATCCAAACATGTGAATTGTTTTAGCTTAATGGCCAATCACGGCCAGTTGTGTCAAGGCTCTGAGCAGTCACGAGTTTTTATTATTCATTCTTGTTAAGCCTTTGGATGTATCCTTTCTCTTTTTCTTTAGTATAGTTTTAGTATAGCATTCTTTAATATAATATAATATCATAAAATAATAAATCAGCCTTCTGAGAACATGGAGTCAGATTCATCCCTTCCCTCATCCTGGGAACCTTACATAGACCACAACCTCATAGATGAGCAGCCATAAGTTTCCATGTCCATCTAGAACCTTCACAGACTGCAGGTTAGCCATTACTATTTTCTAGAATATGGAGCCAGACAGCTTGGGTTCTAGCAATTAATTTGAAATTAAGATTCTTTACATAAGGGTAGATAGAGCCACACTCTTTAAGTACCTGTTGTGGGTTAGGAATGGTATTCCCCAGTTTAGTATTTTCACCAAAACCCAGGCACTGCTCTACTCGCTCCCACTCCCTCTCTCCATCTGGCAGCTGGAGAGGAGAATTCAAGGCACAAAAAATAAATACCAAATAAGAATAATTACTGGAAACAGCAATGAAATAAAAAAACAAACAATAACAATCCTAATAACAAAAGTATACAAAATAGAGAGTGATTCAGATAATTCCTTTCTCCATCCTAGGAATGACATGAGGTGGTACTGAATAACCTCATTGTCCTAGCCATGACCCCTCCTGCCTACCGGAAAGCTTAACCCTGTCCTAGCTGGAACCAGGACAATACCATAAACAGGAAATTTATTTAACCAAATACAATAATAATTATCCCTTCTTAAGCATAGTATGCTATGTCTGTAATATGTAAAACCAATGGCTGTGCCTCAAGGAGCCTAAATTTTTTTCCAGTTACTCAACTCCTGGCTGCTTTTTACAACCCTATATATCATCTCCAGTTTAAGGAAGATCGTAAACTTTCATTATAATGTCAGCTGTACAAAAAGCTTTAAAGATTTGAATGGCACATCTATGATTCACAATAATCATAGGTCTGGTAGTTTATCTTCTCAGGGAATATGGTGTCCTCTTTTCAATTCATAATGACATGATTCAAAGAATAGACCCCAAAAAGTAGAATCTAACCTGCAAATGTATATGTATATCCCCCCTTATGAAAGGGGGATGCAACAAGACAATTTTTTTTTTTATAAAACACCTTCCTGTGAGTTGAGACATGCCTGCCTTCAGGCTCCAGGTACCCTATTTCAAACTCCTGTATCCTTTCCCCTCCACTCCAGTCTATAAATCAAAACAGTCTTTTTCTCCCCAGTTTGAATCATATGGGGAGAGAGGAAGACACCAACTTTGAGTTTGGTGTGAGCTGTCCAATAACATCAGAAGAGTTGCAATAATATAACTGTAGTCACATGAATTAGGAAAATACATTCAATTAGCTATAATAATATAGAACAGAGGAACAACATTGCTCTGAGTGAACATGAGACAGAAATCAGCCTGTTGTATTTTCCCAGAGCTTACATTCGACTCTGCAAGACAAACCAAAACTATAACTGTTGAATGAGGAGGAAAACTTTTAGCCTAGTGACAGTTATAAGGCACATGGGAACTGCATTACCTACTTGTTCAATACCAAACCTCAGCATAGTATCCAGTCAAGAAAAATGTAGAATAAAACACAATTAAATTCTTCATTAAGATCTGTTATAGGGATGGAGAAGGTTTTAATAATTTCACTGCATCTTTGGTGCTCAAATTGTCTCATGGTTCTCACTGAAGACAATAAAAAAAACCAAAAACCTTTTTACAATTTGTCATTTCCCATAAAAGTTTCTGAAAAGTTGCTTTCTGCCTACCTGTTAGATTATGCAAGTCTTACATTAGTAGAGATACTGGTAAGTTATTTATGACAAGTGGCAGGAAGCACTAGCATGAGCTTTTTCTAGGTTCACTCAGCCACCTGTGAAAGCCCTTAACTTCTTAAGCAGAGCACTAATTGGTGCTGTCCCACACTTTTGACCTACTTATGCTGACACAGCTTCCTACCCTTCCTACCACAGACTTAGTTTGCACTGGTCTACAGAATGTCTTTTGCCACTACAGCCATCTTACCTGTTCAAAAAATATGAGCACTCAGAGAATTACCCTTCTGCTGGGAGGCCTCCGTCTCCACTGAGGCTTTGTCAGCAGTGTTCCACCAGTTTAGAAAAAGGTATTTTCCCTAAAAGGACTCCCAGTTGACATGGCTGTGCGAGTCCAACTTTACAACTTTAAAATGTACAGCAAGACAAAATTCTGAGATTAACTCCTCTTTATCCATTATAATCTTGGTTTTAATTCCCTTTCTTTGTTATCTGTTTTGTCAACCTGGAGACTTCACATTTTCAAGCCTTTATGCTGAACCAGGAACTATCCTTATAATACAGAAAACCGGGATTAATGTATTATTTACTTATCTTCAGAACCCTATAAATACACCAAATTATTGCAAGATTCAAGATAAAATGAAGAGTACCGGCAAGAATATCCACTTTCTCAAAGCTACAGGCAGAAGATGTTGCCTAGAACTACATAAACGTGCTATGGCCGAGACATATCTACTTATTTACCTATGTCACCAGAACAGCTGATGTATATCAATTTACAGATCTTCCTGATCTCACATTATTCCAAAAGCAGCACCTCTGAAATGAACTAGGTATGGTGCTTTTCTCTCTTCAATATGGAAAGCAGAACTAAACCTAAAATAAGGGATGTTATCCCTCATTCAAATTTCTTTCACAATTTTCTTTCATTTACTAGAAAACAAACAACAACTGCCAAGATAACAGCAATAACCACCAGACACAAAGATGCTGAAACCCTTGGACTCCCCAGGAACAAAGAAAACCAGATGCTAGGTATCTTGGTTTAAGACAATTTAAGGGACATACTCTAACATGCGTTACTTTCTCTTGGTTTTAACCAATCCCTTGCCACCCATAAGGAGAAATTAATACGAGTTCATGTAAGTGAAAAAATAAGTTTACTGACAAGCAAGCCGGAAACAGGCAAAAAAACCCCCCAGTGAATAATCATTAGATACAAAATTGCTAAGTCTGCTCAACTTCCCTGGGAACAAAGAGAAACTTAAAATGGCAGTGACACCTCTCACCAAGATGGCTGCTCTGCAGCCAAGCGTGTGGCTCAATAACAGTGGGGAAAATGGCAGCTTTAATCGTTACCTTTCCAGCAGTGGAAATTCCATCAACAAAGGCAGCTGGCACACTCCACCAGCTGGTACTCAGTCAGGGGCTAGAAGTCACGAAGATATTTTGCCATCCTTTTGGCAGGCAGGAGAGGGCAAAGCAGGGCTGGAGCAACTCTCCCTTCTTGCCTCAGCTGGGCACTATTTGTGGGCTGAGGACCACACAGAGTGGGGCTGCTCCACTCCCCTTGACACGATGTCCTGGCCACAGTCAAGCACTCCCAGAATTCATCTTGAGGCAGTCCAAGACGCAAGAGAGGAACAAAAGTGGAGGAAAAAAACCCAAAGCAGAGCCTCTGCCTTGAGCAAAGACTCAAGGCAAAAGAAGGTCTGCTTGGGTGACTCTGACTTTTTAAAGGAATTCCAGCAATTCCCCAAACCTGGCACCCTGTCTTAAAAAGAGATAGTAATAAATTTGGGCACAGATAGATATGGAATACAATAACATTTTGGATTACCCAAGTCAGGGGGGATGCCCCTCCTCCCCAGATGGTGATACTGTAGCATGCCGCATGGACCAGAAGACAAAGAAAGTATGGTGGAAAAACCCTCCCCCAGGATGGCAGCCATCATAAAACAGACTGGATGGACCAGAAGGCAAAGACAATATGGCAAATAAGCCCCACTCGACTCAGCCTTCCCCCGGAACAAAAACCAGGAAGCAGTTCTGGTGGCAGATGGGGTGTGCTGGCATTGCCTACGGGGCTCTGACCCTGGGGTGTCAGCTCCCCTGCTTCCTTTTAATGACCGTCGTGGTGAGGTCAGTACAGTTGCTCACTGCCTCCTCCTGCCATATGCTGCACTCAGCCAGTGTTGGTGCTGCTGTCATAGGCCCCTATCCCAAAGGATAGGAGGGGGAAGATGAAAGCAGACCCATGGAGCACTTTGGAGAGGTGGCCCCAGTCCCTGCCAGTCCCATCTTGGTACAGCAGCTGCAGAAAGGTATTCACTCTGAAACAGTTTTGGATTGCAAAATTCAGCTTCTCAGGTTTGTAATCAGAGACCTGCCCAAAGCAACTTCCTTGGGAACCCAGAGAGTGACAAAAGAGGTCTCTGGATGTGTGTTGGCTGTCTGGACCCCTTCTTTTCTGTGAACCGGGCTAAAACACACAAGTTCAATCTCCCAGGTTGTTGAGTCTTAGTTGAAATAAATTGGGCAGGAGATTTTTCTCCTTTTTAATGCCTTTATTAAAAAAAACAGCTCAGGTGGGGAGGACCAACAAGTCGCGCACACGCCGCCACTGCTCCCAGGAATAGCACAGAGAAAGAAGAAGATAGCAGCTGTGTCTGCTGGTATGCAAACAGAGCCAGGACTTCTCTGCTCATGAGGGCACCAGGAAATTTAAGTTCTTTTCATTTGACATTTGAGGTGCTCTTTCTAGCCAACATCCTTAGGTTAGGGTGAAAGGTAAAAAGGATCTTAACAGACACTGGATTCAGTTCCTCACCTCTACATATCACTTAGATCTCTTAATTCCATGGTGGCTCGTTGTTTTAGGGTTTTTTCCTGCTAGATTTGGTGAGGTGTTTCCACATTTGCATACCAGCTCTGATGTCACCTCCTCCTCACAGTCCCAGGTGCCATCCTCCAGGAAGCAGCCAGGTGATACCCAACGAAGAGGGATTTCTAACCATCAACAAAAGGTAATTAAAGAAAAACTATTAACAACAGGTGATTACAACATGAAAATATTAACAAGAAATAGTTAAAACTCCAACTTAGCAGCAATTGGTTTAACCTGTTAACTCTGAAACTTTAAAAAAATGAATAACTTTTCTACTCATAACATTAGTGACAGTAACACAAACAGTGCAGATGGATGTAGAGGAAATATGGAATATAGTACACATCTTTTGGGTCACCTAGGATACTACCATGATGCATTCTAGACGTAAGCTACAATATGAGCACCAAACATGTCTTCAAGATATGTTAGTTAGCACCTCAACAGACATCAAGAGGAAAGGACTCTTTCACATTCGGCTAGCTTATCTGAGTGAACGTAACTAAGAAAACATTAGCTCATCAACAGGGAGCCTCTTACTACTGGCTCAGCAACTGGGCAACTGCTGACCTTTAGCAATTAATTTGCATTTCTGCCTGGGGATAATTGTATGTATTTATATATACACATAGGCACACACTTATAATCCTTGTATCAGTTAACCAAAATTACACAAAAAAATAGTCCCCAAAGGAACTAATATAAAACCAGGTCATTTACTGTTTGTAAATGTTGCCTCAGAAACCTTAAGCATGCACATCATTAAGTCTTGTGCCCTAAGGAATTCTTCTAACTACTGCTTTGCAATTTATAAGTATAGGAGTGGAGGGCAGTCTCATGTCTGACATTTGGTAATGATATATCTGAAACTAAACCCAAGTAGAGAAAGAGAATGCCTTTGTTCAAAGGAAGGCTACTTTCTTTTCCTTGATTTAGATCCCAGGGCCAAGTTTAGTCAGCAGTGCAAGTACAAGTGCCCTGCTACAATTCTGCCCAGGTTCTTCCAACAGCAGAGATTACTGAGTAGAGACTCAGCCAATTCAACTTCATCTGTCCGTGCTGAAGAAATAGATGAAATGCCAAAAATTGTAAATAAAATTGCATTTCAGTTTGAGGTTTTAATGATCACTCAAACCAGACACATGTTCAGCAAGACACATGTTCAGGTTATTGTTTATTTTTTATAAATGGGATATCAGCACTTGTTTACAGCAAAGCCCTAGCTTCACTGCATTAGAAGCATTAGAAGGGGTATGTGGTTGTGTGTATGTAACAGTTTATCACAATACCAGTGACTTTAGGTACAATTATATCCATTTATTTATTCTTACATCCAAAACATCTTTCTATTTTTTGTGAGTTATGACCGAAAGTGATATACAGTGAATCTGTACAAGCCTTTTACAAGTACATACAACAATTTATCCTAGCACATTAACTTATGCCCAGGTCTTGTAAGCCCTGTCTTGTCAGCCACTGCCGTCTCCTTAGTAAGAGTACTCTACATATTAATTTTACCATTGAAATACTTCCTAAAATTTTGAAGATAGGAATTTTTATCCCCTGTTCAGAACAACTTTGACAGAGAAATCAGGGAATCATGTAAATAACTACTTTGGAACAAATGAGGAATTAATGAAGTTTGAAGACTGCTGTGCTTTGAAATTAAGATTTATCCATGAACAACTCTTTAATTTCTAGTGGAATTCCCTGTTGTACTTTTTGTCTTTTCCACCATGAATACTATTGGGATTAATACTGGTTTTTATTTCTTCTGTATTAACTATTTTCCTTTATTTTATAGCACCATTTTATTATCTTCAGCTTTGATCACTACATATGTAGCTGCTATTAAAACTCATGTATACAGTGCGTGCTTTGCTGTATATTTGCTAGTGTCCACCTTTTTGTCAATTGTGAATGTGCTCATTCTTTAATTTAACAGTACAGTTAATCCCATCCTAAATAAGATCCACTCCTAGCTTCTATTTGATCTGTAAGGCTTGTAGCCCTCAAAACCTGGGGTGCCTTTCTGCCACCAGAGTATTTGCACATAAACTCTAGGTACTATATAAAGCAGAATTACATTCGTTTCTGCCAATTTTCTGCCCTCTGACTTAGCTCAAGCCAATCTATTTCCACAAATGCCTGTACCTGCACAGTCATTTTAAGTCACCCTCCTTTGCTAATTTTCTTATATTTGTTCCATTTTTAGAACTATCTCCAGATTATCAGTTTTCATATTTAAATCCATTTACTTTTTTAAATTCCTATTAAATAAGTATTTCTATAAAATGTCAATTACTTTGATTTTAGCAGTAAGTCTAACTCTTATCTAGCTTGGTGGGGTGGGGTGGGGGGGGGTGTTTTGGTAGCTAAGTGATACCTTACAAAAACTTTTTGACCATGTTAGGAGGAAAGAATCAAGCAGAAGTAACTAAATGACGAATTATAAACTAGAACACTAATTCCAGAAATTAGAATTAGAAATTAGAACACTAGCTTCTTTTTTCAGAGTAAGTTTTTTAGAGTGGTTTAAATAATTTGCACACATTTTGATGACATCTTGGACATGAAGTATTTATGCCACCTCTCTTTGGACTTCAGCTTTTACAATGCTGCAGGCAGACAGCTATAACACTGACATCAGGGTCTGGGCATCCCACAGATAATTTGCATCTTCTTCTGCAGCTCAATAGGCAGCTATCAAATGCAGGCATTTATGCATAGTAAGACACAGCACAGCATATATTAAACCATCTCCTTCCATTCAATTCATTCTATAACCTCACATACACAGCGCTTCCTTTCATTTCAGTCACCAGGGAAAAGACACATTCAAGATAATTTCCAAGCACTTCACTGTTTTGTACAACAAAGTAACTGCCAAAAAAAGAAGAACTAACAGGAAAGAACATAATTTAAAATCACACAGAAAGATAAAATATTGATCACTTTTCTTTTTCTTTCTCACCATGAAAACTTGGAGTTACAAATACCAAAATAAAGAAAGGAGTACCAACTAGCAATAAAAGAAACTCGAAACACCATAATTACAACAACTGACATCTGGAGCACACTGTGAGCCTGAATAGTTGTGTCTGTTGATTACATGGGAAACCACTGGCAATGTGTCAGTATCTGTAATATGAAGCACACAATCAATGCCATATTTTGTCAAAGCATTCACTTTCTGATTACAGTGGAAATGCAGGTAATAATGGTTGACACTTGAAAAAATAATGTGTTTAGTGAGTGACTCTGGAGGCAGCATCTCTGGCCCTTCCCTTCTATTAAGGCTATTCAGATGTTTAGCCAAATAGTTGTAATTTCCGAGGTTATGATAACCATTACAAGAGGAGTTTTCAGCTCCTGTGTGAAGTTTGCCAATCAATAGCTTTCTTTTCCCAAGGAATAAATGGGTCAAATGGCACCTGCCTCAAAGGTGATTCTTTTACTGTCTCTATTAATCAGCTAAAGCAGTTAAAATCAGAATGAAATTACTTTAAATTTTATAGTGAGGTAGAAGATTGCAGTAGCAATTTTGCCTTTAATCTGAATATTCTTTCTAAAAATATTTACCAGTAATAAAGATTTAATGATCATGAAAGAGGATGTGTGCTGGTTTTGGCTGGGTAGAGTTAACTTTCTTCACAGTGGCTGGTATGGGGCTATTCTTTAGATTTGTGCTGAACGAAGAGATGGTAATAGAGATGCTTTTGTTGTTGCTGAGCAGTGCTTATGCAAAGCCAAGGGCTTTTCTGCTTTTTGTTCTGCCACACTGGCAAGGAAGCTGGAGGTGGTTGGGAGGAGACACAGCCAGGACAGATGACCCAAACTGACCAAAGGGATATTCCAGACCATATGACATCATGCTCAGTATATAGAGCGGGAGGAAGAAGGAGGATGGAGGGGACATTTGGAGTGATGGTGTTTGTCTTCCACAGTAACTGTTATGCATGGTTAGGCTCTGCTTTTCTGGGGATGGCTGAAAATCTGCCTGCCCATAGGAAGCAGTGGATTCATTCCTTGTTTTGCTTTGCATGTGTGCATGGCTTTAGCTTTCCTTATTAAACAGTCTTTATCTCAAACCATGAGTTTTACAGCTTTTACCTTTCCAACTCTCTCCCCAGTCCAGCTGGTGAGGGAATGAGTGAGTGGCTGCATGGTGCTTGGCTGGGGTTAAATCATGACAATGTGTTGAATTTGTATTTACTCCCCTTAAAAAGTACCTCTCAGTGACATCAGAACTGCCTGAGGTTTTTAAACATAGCTATTGCAGAGCCACCCTCATGCAAATCTGTTAGATTTTTCTCACTCAGCTCTGGCCGGAGGTGTTCGTGTATTCCCAGAAGCCTTTCGGTAATAGAAATATAGTAATCACTATAAAACACATTCTTGTTTAATTCTTGACAAGTTGAAAATTCACAGCTAGGTGCAGTGTGAGGCAGCAGATCTAACCAGGAGTTAGGCTGTGGTGGCCTTGCACAGTGCATTTGTCTGTTACTTTCATTTTTAGCTAGGTTTTATAACTGTTACTTGTGAGTACAAAAATCACCTTGCTTTAGATCTCTGTCTTAATCATTTTTCTAGTAGTTTTCAAACTCAGCAATTTCATTCCTGGATAGTTAATTCAGATTTTCTAAAAACAGGAGATAGCTGAAGCATGCAAAGTATGCTAATGCCTCTTGAGAGGGACCAATCTGAATTTTATTTACACCTCAACATATGTTATACATTAGTTGAAGGATTCCTATAAGGGCTGTACACGTGCTGGCAGCCCTGTCCCAGGGGAGACTTCACCGGGCAGCCAGTCGGGAGAGAAGCTTCCACGACTGGACTGCAAGTAACGCCCCCCCGGCCAGTGGGGCAGATGCCTGGATGCCCGGGAAAAATGCCCAGGAAGAAATGCCTGGGAAATCGGGCTGTAGGAGGAACCTTAGAACATAAAAGCAGTTAACTGTGACACAACCGTGGGCCATTTTCTTTGGTTTTCTTGGAGGGATCAGGGGCTCGCTCGGAGGGTCAGCTTGGCTCTCCTCCTCCCATCGCCTTTTCCGACCTGTGGTCCTGCTCCCCTGTATGCACCTGTCCTGCCCTGCTTCGCCGCTTCCGAGAGGCAGCTCGTCGCCGCGACGACCGGGTGCTCCGCTGCTTACCGGACGGAGCAGACGCCACTGTGTTTACAGAGCGGCACCGCACCAGCCTGCCGCAGTACCAGCCCGCGGTGACAAGCTCACCGCAGCCACTGCCTGCCCTAGCCGCTCACAACAGTCGCGCAGGCTCGCCGCGGCTTGCCGCCGACGCCGGAGACATGCTGCCGCAGCCGCTTGGAAATCGCCCCCAACCACTCACGAGAGCTGCGTGGGCTCACTGCGGTTTGCAGCACACACACTCCATCTGCCGAGCTGACGCCCAGAGAGCACACGGAGTTCTTGTGGAAACGCTATTCCTGTCTTCTGTTTCTCTCTCTGTCTCTCTTTTTTCCCTCTCTGCTATCTTTTCTATCCCCCTTCGGTAAGAACAATCTATCCCCCTTCTTTATCAATAAACAGTTCTCATAAAAAATGTTGTTGCATTTGTGCTTCATTTTAGTCAGAAAGTCTATCAAAATTAATCCTCCCGATTCCCCCTTTTGGGACACCTTCATCAATAAAATCCTGAGAGCACATCCTTGTACATCGAATCCACTCAAGAGACTAAGCTCAAGACACTAAAGCTCAGGAAAACAGATCTAGTTAACCTATTTATCTTTGTTTTAAATGCACTTACTTCTTCTCCTTCCTCTTTTCCCAAACCAAAGGGCATTCGCCTTGTTATGAATAGAGTAAAAACTAATAAAATAATAAATGTTATAGTGAATGTAATATAGTTATAAGTGCGAAGTATGATATAAATAAGTTAGAAATAGTTACAGGAATTAAGAAGTTGAATTTTACCATGAGGAATCTTGTCTGGGCATGTTTTAAGGAAACCAAGGAAAAGCAGCCTGCAAGATTGGGAAACCGACCGACACACACATACCACACAGAAGAACTACATTTAAAGTAGTGAAGTAAAAACAGTAGCACAGAGTTTCGAGGTTTTTAGCTGAGTAAAGAATTACGCCATCAGCAACACACCTGGCTGCTGACGACCGGAGGGAGTGGTACATTACTGACAAGGAAAATCCATTCCGGCTTGTAATCTGTTTCTGGGAAATCTCTTAACATGTAAGAGATTTCCAGTAAGGGACTGTTTGACTTGTATATCTCCTCAGACATAGAGTTTTGTGTATTGCAAATACAGTTCTTTCGAGTTCTGTCTAGCACAAGACAAGAAGTCGATTAATTATTCCCAAGACATCGAGAGCTGGACCATCCTTCATCTGATAGCATTATCCTGGACTGGAGAAGCTTTTTGGACTTACTTGATTAAGAAAAGGACAAAGGACATCCTGGCCCGCGGCAAGAAAAAGAGTATAAGAACTGAACTCAAAAACGCAGTGGTGTGCCGCTCCACTCTGAGGCATCCAGGGCTCAGAGCTGCGCAGCGTGTCGCCCAGAGTCTATTCCCAGGCTAGACTCTGTCCGATTCGTGGCTGACCCAGATTTTGTCATTCAATCGCGAAATAAATTTTATACTTTGTTATTTTATCATAATTTGGCTCTTGCAAATTATTGATTTGATTGGCAATTTCATACATAACAATAGGTACAGACTTCCCAAAATGCCTAATAACCCCTTTTAATGTATACAACACCACCCCCACCCCCCATTTTTCTTTTTCCTTCTGTCTCTGTTCTTTTTCTTTAAATCCAGATATGTAGCACAGTCTTGAGTGAGTAACAGTCTGTATCAATTAGTGGAATTCCTATGGAATGTATGGTTCCCCCCATTGCTGCTTTCATCTCTCCATATCTGGCCTTACCTACCATCAAGCCCTCAGCTTGTTTGTAAAGACACCTCCTTCTCATTCCTTTCAACGAGATTTAGCAATTTTGTAGATTTTTTTTTACTTTCTTCAGAAGTGGGTTGCTTGTTTTTTTGGGGGGGGGTTTTCCTATTGCTGTTTCACTTGTTGGTAAACTGTTACTTTTTGCACTTATATCTACTTGTATTCCTACCTTATTGGTGGAATAGGAAAGGAATAAGTTGAAACTAAGGAGAGTTAGTGTCCACACTTTGTAGAGTGTTCACCTCTTTAAATTTTCTTAACCCAAGACACATACAAATGGCAAAGCTGTTGGTAATTGCCATGTGACACTAAGTGGGGAAGGCTATTACATAGCTTATAATAAGCTTTAGCCCTAATGTTTACTACACCTGTAATGGGTGATATTATTACTGTTAAAAAAGAAATTAGGTATTCCTGAAAGACTCCTAAAAAAAAAAGGGGGGGGGGGAGATCTATGTAAATAACTGGCAAAAATAAAAGTGATATTTTATTTCAGAGCCTCAAAACACTGAAAAAGGAATGGGACTTCTGTTTCACAAATGTATTAATAAAATAATTACTATTCTTTTAGCTTATCCATTTGTCTGCCCACAGTCTAGACGAGGCTTTCTCTGAATTGACCTTGAAATCTAACAAAATCCATGTATTAGTGGCATTTATTCCCCAGAATGGAAATTTTGTTCTCTGTTACATTATTTGGCAGTCACTTGCAGGAAGAAACAATAACCTTTTAATCTGTGTACTTCAGCCCCAATCACTAGCTCCAGTGCACATCCAGTTTTGACAGATGGAGTCAACACTGGTATGTGGATATCTCCTACCATCAAGGGCTACCATGCAGCAACAGCTTTGTCCTGTGGGTGACTGCCATGGGTCAATAAAGCCTTGCGGTACCTTAATCGAAAAAAGTTTGGCTTCAGGCAAAAAACAGTTGGTAAAGATTATCATGGTAAAAAGTAACATATGGTGACTTTTTTCTTTTTTATTTTGGATAGTTTAAGAGTTCTGTAGCTTTTCTTAACTCTGAGCACCCACTAAAGGAACATTTTAACACAGGACATGTCAAGTTAAAAGGCAGACAAATTATGAATATTTTCAGAGAATCTGAGTCTGTTAGCATAACTCAGAAAGGACTGAGGATCTAATGCATGCTAGTAAAGCTACGGAGACACACCAATTACAGCAGGCTTTATATCAGCCCCTTAATGCACACCAAATATTTAAAATTAGACAGTTTCTCAAGAGGGTGTCCCTCATATGTCATATCCTACACAGAACAATTTTAACGGCACCATTCCCACACTTATCTGGAAGTAACATGCACTTTGTGTTACTTCAAGTATGAGATACCAAAACCAAAAATGGTTTGTCTAAGAAGATAAGATCCCAAACCCAAAAACCCTCAACATTTTTCTCTGCAGATGGTTGGAGCAAATGGTGTCTGTCAGCTTCTCAGTAACAGAAACCCGAGATACAATGGCTATCCAGTCCCATAATTTGTGCTGTAAAATCCAGTCCCATAATTTGTGCTATAGAAATTACATTAAAATAAATTTCTGGAATTCTTTAGAAATTATGTAATTGCCATCAAAACACAGATTATAACTATTTATTACTTCTTTCCTGCTAGTGCAATTATTCTTGAGAGGCTGTGTGGATGCATAAAAAATAATAAAACACAGTGGAAATAGCTATTTTCCTGAAATACTTTAGCAGCTGTTACAAACTTAATGTGTTAGGAGAAGCTGAACCACAGCTGAACCACTCTGGCAACAGCATGTAGCAGATACAAAGGGCATTTGTTTTGACTAGGAATTGCAGTCAAAAATGGTTACTTGAAGTCCATTGTTCAAAGCCAAGATAGTCCCTTAAAATACATGTAATGAACTTCTATCAAAAACTAGATATAAAAATAAAAGTTTAAATTTTGATAGATTGTACCTCTTGGGGAACTGCTCATTGGTCTTAGGAAGAACCATAATTTGTCTAATTTTTTCAGATGTATGTAATAATCTGATATATCTTTCATTGAAGAGTATACAGGGGAACACTGTAGAATGCCTTCTCACTTATGGGCAACATTTCACATTTTTCTAAACAAACTGAGTTTTATGACATCTTCAAACATTCAAATGAACAGTAGTCTTTTATTGCCACCAGTAAAATGAATTTGTTAAAATGTGGAAATTGAAACACATTGAAGCAGTCATTTTTGAAGTAGGTTGTTCAGCTACAAAATACAATGTATATTTTAAGGAAAGGAGAACAAATTTACAAGAACTTTGATTCAGCCTCAGCTGTTTATATTGGGATGGAAATTCCTGTCTCTCTGTAATTGCTGTGTTTATAAAAATCCCAGCCAGACCCCACCAGTCTTTCCTCAGCCCCCACTACTAATTTAGCTTTTTTGCGTAGCTTGCATTTTTATCACTAAAATAAACTGAACAGAATTTTCCTCTAGAAACAGGATCTCTTTCAACAGCCAAACAAAAAATTATAATAAATTTAACTTACATAGGACAGATGCTCCAGTACAGTTATCCAGATTCAAGGGGTTTTTTATGATGCAGTCTCATCTGCAGAAGCTCCCTTCATCCTGGAAAGAGACTCTGAACAAAAGTTTGATGATTTTGCTCCTTACGTCAGGAAAAAACACTTCAAAAAAGAAGCTGAGCCATGGGAAAACACAGACAAATCAAAACACAGGCATAAGAGAATTCAATAAAATGTCGGACCAACACACACTTTATGAACTCAGGAAAAAAAATTGCCTATAGTGCGATGGTCTCTGTGTTAAAAAGATGGATTACATTTAATTAAATGCAAGCACACACTTTCATGCCAGAAATTGGATTGTATGAGGATCAACAAGTTGAAGTGCCAGGTCCAGCACTTGGGTAACAACAACCCTATGCAGAGTGTGAATAGAGTTGCTGGAAAAGCTGCCCAGGAAAAGGCCCTGCAGGTATTGCTCAACAGCAGCTGAACACAAGCCAGACAGTGCCCAGGTGCCCAAGAAGGTCAATAGCATCCTGGCCTGAACCAAAAATAGTGTGACCAGCAGCACTAGGGCAGTTATCATCCGTCTGTACTCAGCACTCAGAGTACTCGTATCATGTGTCCAGTTCTGGGCTCCTCACTACAAAAAAGACATCGAGGTGTTGGAGCATGTCTAGAGAAGGGCAACAAAACTGGTGATGTGTCTGGAGCACAAGTCCTATGAAGAATGGCTTAAGGAGCTGGGGTATTTAGCCTGGAGAAGGTAAGCTCAGGGGCAGCTTACCACTGCCTACCACTACCAAAAGGAGGTTGTAGCCATGTAAGTGTTGGTCTCATCCCCAAAGTAGCAAGTGACAGGATGAGAGGAAATGGCCTCAAGTTGTACTGGGGAGCCTTGGATTGGATATTAGCAAAAATCTCTTCACTGAATAGGCTGCCCAAGGAAGCGTGAGATCACCATTCCTGGAAGTGTTCAAAAGGTGGTACTTAGGGATGTATAACTTAGTGGTGAATATGGCAGTGATAGGTTAATAGTTGGATTCTTTTATCTTGGAGGTCTTTGCCAACCTTAAAAACTTCATGACTCTATTATTCCATTTAAGACCACAAGTAGAAATAATCTTGTATTTAAAACCATGACAATTAACTGTGGAAAAAAAGACATGGCAAATAATGCCATCATAAATCATGGCACAGCATTTGTCATAATGACAGACATTTCAGCATTTAGAAATCAGACAGAAATATGAGACTTATAGTGCTAAATAAAAGGGCACACAAGAATGTGAAAATGAGAGAAAGAAGCTTGTTTGGTTATTTTTTTTTCAGATATTGTTTTCCTTCCTATTAACTGTATTGCTACTGCATACAGTGGGGGAAATAACTCAAACAAGAACTCTCAGAGTTCCTTCCAGGATATGGACAGTTCATCAGAATGCAAACCTAACCATAGATGAAAGCCAACTGATGAGCCAGGAATGCAATAGAGAATCACCAAATTACATTACCAGCATGTGAACTGCCTCCTGGTTTTGGGGGTGGGGGGATTGTAATTTAAATGTTTTAAATGTTTTAAAGAGTTCCTCTCCTGGCTTGGTCTTGCTAGCATAAATCAGTTTTTATAAAAGAAAATTAGTTTTCTCCCAGGTTTTAACAGCTACTTCCTTCCATTGTCTAGGAAGTGATTTACTGAATTCTACAAACTTAACAACTGTCAGCAATAGGACGATGACATTTACACTTGCGTTCTAACTCACTGCATAGCAAAGATCTCTGATTTAATTTAGCAATGAGAAAATTGTGATTAATTATTTCACTGACAGGATTGCAATAGTATAGAACAAACACAGTAGAACAAACAACCTTTCTGCATGTACAGAAGCTGCAGGATGTTGGATGGATGGTTGGTTGGGTTTTTTTGAAGCTGGTGTGTAGATCTTAGAAGTAGTGACATGTTGGCCTAAAGCTGGAGAAGAACACCAGTAGAACATAACTTCTTTCTACTTCAACGGGATTTTATCTTTGGCATTACAACAAAAATCCTTCTATACCTTAATAATGAAATAAAACTATTTCCAATATTTTATTAATCTTTTGAAGCCTCTTTACAAAAGTGTCATCAACATGTGGTAACATTCATTTAGTAAAGTGTGTGTTGTTTGCAGTTAAAAAATGAGGGAAATGTCAAAAATTATGTTGCATTTCTGTGCTGAAGTATTTAGGATCTTAATAGCTAAAATATCCAAACTGGCAATAAATTCATCCTTAACTTGAAGTTTTCCTTAATTCTTACTAAAATCAGTGGACTTCATAAGCATGTTTTAACTGGGCTAGAAAAGATAATGTGTTGAAGTCCTTTGAAAAACCAACACCCTACACAAATATTGTACAGATGTTTTGACTTTGAGGACGTAAAAAAACTACGGCGAGGCATTACTTTTCTGTACTTCAAGCCTACAGTGGTGGTGATCAGACGGAGCATTCCTGTCTGTGTGTAATGAGATTTCCATTCCACCAGTGCAATTGAACTAAATAAAAGTTCATTTGTCAACTAGTCTAGTTGTGACAAAGTGGTTTTGCATAGAAGAAAAATCCAAGTGAATAGTGTCTTTGCAGCCTCCTCTCTCCTCTGTGTCAATATATTCATGCTTTGCAACTCACAGGCTATTGCAGAATGAAGGAAATAACTTTTTGTGGCCATGTCATATTAAAATATGAACAACTCTAGCAACATATACCATACTTGAAGGAGTTAATCATTCATTTCCTCTCTAGTGGGCCTATCTTCCATCTGCCTTCACTGTTGTCCTGGTTTGGGACAAATTTGGGAGGAAACTTTTAAAGTGGTCTTTTCTAGAAACCAAATTCAAGCAGCCCCTCTCCCAACTGGTTTGGGGGAAGATATCTTTGGAGAAAAATGGAAAAAACTGCCAAGTATTCACAAGCATAAAAAAGAGTAATATCAAACAATAAAACCCTCTCACTGTTCTGAAGAGATGGCAAATTCAGAAAGTCCTTGTCATGGGGTGTAGCTCGGCTCACTCAGTCTCTTATCAGTCCCCCCTGAGCTGGAAAATGCTGCATCCTGGGCCCCAGTGGGCCACATGCACAAACTCCTGGTGTTTTTTTGGGTTTTCAATCCAGAGCACGGCCACTCAGTTCCAAGAAAAAGAAAAGCCACCATCTGGGGAACTTCTCTGCCTCAGCTAGTTAAAAACTAACTAAAAGCAAAGGAGAGCTTTCTCTCGCTCCTTGTCTGTGCTGAGGACAACACACACTGAGAGAGAGCAAGGAATGCGCGGGAGCAAGTGCAGTTTCTGAAAACAAACTGCATGCTTCTTCTCTCCCCAGCTTCGCTCTCGGAACCCATCTTAAAGGTGCAGAGCTTAAAATCCAGCAAAAACAGAACAGACAATTGGGGATACAAGCACCATAAAGTCCCCCTAGGACAACTATCTTCTGTGCTGTCCATCTGAAGCCAACTGAAATTTCAATCATGGAAACTTTCAGATTTTCAAACATTGAGTCTTTAACCTGAAGGACTTGGTGAATTTGCAAATAAGGGGGAATGTTCAAAGACTCAGAATGGAAGCTCACTCACAGAAACTGTACTGAAGACACATGATGTATGATGTATGTAAACATACAGAGTAAGTTTAAAACCTCTTGCCTATCTCCCAGAAACAGACAGACTATAAGGCAGACAGAAAAAAAAAAAGAAGAGACTACTGAAGAGACTACTGTTCTCTGAGAAACCAAAAACAATACAAAATTGCCCTTAACAGCATCAGTTGCAGATACAGGAGACTTTTGATTTCTGGAAAGACTTGGAGCCATCATGGCTGACACACTCAATGGTGGAGATTTAATGAATCACAATGGTCTTCCTTTCTTAAACATTTTTCCCAAGTATGATTGGAAAAAAGGTATCCGCAGACTAGAATGAAGCAAAGAATATGTTGCATGTGCTCTACCTCTTCTACACTACAGAATTCATCCCTCCTGTCCAAAATGCTCTTGAATGTCTGACTCCACAAATCCAAATGATCTCTGGGGAGACAAGCTTTGCAGGGATCACAGAATCATAGAATGTGTAAGGTTATAAGAGACCTCAGTGGGATACCTAGCTCAATCTCCCTGCTCACGTAGGGTTCCCTACAGCATATTAATCAAGAATATGTCCAGATTGAATATCCCCAGGGAAGGAGTCTCCACAACCTCTCTGGACAACCTATTCCAGTGCTCAAAAGAAGTTCCTTTCCATGTTCAGGTGAAACTTCCTGTGTTCCAATTTCTGCCCATTGCTTCTCATCCTTTTGCTCATCACCAAGAAGAGCCTTGGTCCTACCTCTTGATGTCCTCCCTTCAAATACTTCAGCTGCTGATAAAATCCCTTTTCAATCTGCTCTTCTTCAGGCTAAACAGTCCCAGCTCCCTCAGGCTCTCCTCATGAATGAGGTGCTCCAGTACCCTCCTCATCTTCATTGCCTTCCTCTGGACTTGTTCCAGGAACTCCATGTCTCCCTTGTACTGAGGAGCTCAGGACAGGTCACAGCACTCCAGATTCATACTTACTAGGGCTGAGTAGAATAGCAGGATCACTTCTTATGACCCCCTGGCCACATTCCCTAATGCACCCCCAAGATATCAGCAGCTCTCTGCCACAAGGACACACTGTGGCAGCCTACTGCACACCATGACCCCCTTCTCCAGAGCTGCTTCAGAGCAAGTCAGCCCCCAGCTGGTACAGCTCTTTTTCCCCAGGTGCAGGACCCTGCTCTTGCCTTTAATGAATTTCAGAAGGTTCTTCTCTCAACCTGTCTCCAACCTGTTGAGATTCTTCTGAATGGCAGCACAACGTTCTGCGGTACTGGACACTTCTGGATCCAACACTTACGCCTGGGGGACACCACAGGCCTCCAGCTAGACCCTGTACCACTGATCAGAACCCTCTGAGACCTGCCATACAGCCTGTTCTCAATCCATCTCACCATCTGCTCATCCAGTTCACACTTGCTGAGCTTGCCTATCAGAATGTCATGGCAGACAGTGTCAAAAGCCTGGCTGAAGCCCAAGAAGACTACATTCACTGTTCTCCCTTCATTTATCCAGCCAGTTATCCCATTGTAGAAGGCAATCATCTCCAATCTGGCTTCTTCCATAGCTATGACATGACAGTAAACCATTAAAGTTCATAAAACATAAATCTGTTAAGTGTTAAAAAACCCTAAATAATTAGCCAATGATCTGGTAAGAAAAGTCAGAAAGTCCAACAGTCCTTTAGAGAACCACAATAAACTGTGCTTCAGATTGTCATGAATAATGACAATGACATCACAAAGTAGAAGATTAATTATTATGTAAGTAAGAGTTGAACACATGCATCATACCAATCTAAACAAAAAAGAACCAAACATTTATGGCACTAGCCCACCCACACTAACATAGTTTGTTTCCCTGACAAAAAGATGTTTTTGCATTAATAAGAAGGCTAGAATTTAAGCTTCTATCAGACAAGCCAAGTGCACTGGAAATCCTTCATGCATTTATTCATCACATATTGCACCCAGCTGTATAGCAGAAAGATTCTTGTTTTACATATGAAGAACTGAACCAGAGATATTTAAGTCCAGATGACATAAGCTATTTAGCCACCTAATCTGCGTGCAACATAACTGAGTCTATGCCTAAATTATTTTAACTGGGTCATTCATGATGCTTGCTCAGGAAACAGTATTTTTTCCATAGCATACAGTGTTGAAATAATTTCAGTCTTACATTTAGTCATGGCAATCTGCCCATTTGGGAATTGTCATTTATGAAAAACCCTCTCACAAGGGTTAACTGTGCTCCATTACTTGTTTCCAGCTTTTTCTTAGGAATGCAGAGTAATACATTTTTCCACAGCTCTTTAGCACCCTCTGTTTTCTTTTTCTAATCAAAATGTCATTCTTTTTTAATTGCTGTGACATTGAAAAAATCAGACTATATGCAAAGGCTTTTTCAAATACAGCATAAAAATAAGGATCAGTAATGCAGTGTGTAACCAAAAAGCAAGAAAAACAAGAGAAGGTTATAAGTTTCCATACCATACAGAAAAAAGGGTTAAAAAAACATGAAGGGACACCAAGGGACACAAAAGTGATGCGAGTATTTTAGGAGGCATCTGTGTGAGACTGTTAGAGTATTTATTCTATGGTTATCTGATTGATCACATCCTATACTAGATGAGAAAAAGAAAACAAATGAGGCAAACACAAATATAAACCCTGATTGATTAACATTAACAAAGACAGTAACCAGAAAAAAAACCTGAAAATATTTGTTTGCATTAATTGTCGGTTGGGCTATCAAGAAACAGCAGGCTATGTTGGTTTTGGCAGTGATAGAATTTGTTTTATTCATAGTAGCTCATATGGTGCTATGTTCTAGATTTACGACCAAAACAGTGTTGATAACACAGTGATGTTTTTTGTTATTGCTGAGCAGCATTTATATAGCATCAAGGCATTATTCCCATACTGCCCCGCTAGCAAATCTGCTGGGAGTGCACAAGAAATTGGTAGAGACACAGCTGGGACAGCTGACCCCAGCTGACCAGAGTGATATCTGTATCATACAGCATCGCGTTCATCTCAGGGAAAAAGGAGGAAGACAAGGGCATTTGGAGTTATACAGTCTGTGTTCCCAAGTAAGTGTTATGCATGATGGAGCCCTGCTTTCCTGGCAATGGTTAAACACCTACGCTCATGAGAAGTAGTGAATGAATTCCGTATTTCGCTTTGCCTATTAAGCTGCCCTTATCTCAACCCATGAATTTTTTCACTTTTACCCTTCCAATTCTCTCCCCCATCCCACCAGGTGTGAGTGAGTGAGTGAGTGAGTGAGTGAGTGAGTGAGTGAGTGAGTGAGTGAGTGGCTGCTTATCAAGGTCAACTCACAACACAGGCAAAATGGGACTTTGCAAATAGTAAAGATGCAAACCTTAGCAGGTTGCAGGCAGTGAGTGGAAATATGACAACTGATGAGGCAATGTGCAGGGCAAGGGAAAGCAGGGAGGAACAAAGAGGGAGTAGGTAGAAATATCTATAAACAGTCAGTCAACACTCTCATCAATGCAAGTCTATTCTAGCTTCTCATTGACACTGCCTCTCCTTCAGCCTTCTCTTGAGCATTTGCAGCTCCATGGACAAAAGATTCATTGCTCCCTTAATGTCAATGCCCCTTGGAAAAAAAAAACAAACCATCAAAAACCCAGCACTTCTGACCATGACAAGATACTTTCTAGAAGAAACTCCCGGTCTCATTTGGCAGCACAGACTCAATCACTAAAACAATCAAAAGCTGTATGGAGCATGCCAGGATAACAAATAAACCACACATGGAATAAGGAGGAAAAAGACCTCAGAAAATAACCAGGAGGTAGAAGCAGGGGCAGTACTCCTATGAGTGAAATTTAGTCATCCTCTTGGCTGGTTGGCATGAGAGCCTACACGCAATCTTACCATGTCTGACACCATGACGACACAGGTTGTACAATGTTTTCTAGCTGGAAAGGGAAAAAATGTGCTCCACAGATAACCTGTTCTTTATTTCATCCCAATTGCTGTGCTCACACATGTCCTCATATGATATTCATTCTGTACCTAGTGATTTTCACTGCCCACATTAACAAAGTAATCCAGACTATTTTGCTCATCCTCCCAGGCCAAAGAGTTAAACAAAGAGTAAGCACGAACAGAGCTTTTGAGATTTGCTGGAGCAAGCATAATCAAAAGATTCCTACTGGAACAGAATTCAGTTCTGTACCACTTCAGGACGTCTGTGCATACTTGTCCAGGCAAATACCAATCAGGCAACCCTCCAGAAGGCTCTCCTGTTTCATGGAGGTCTGATAGCATCCTCAGAGATCCCTTAACTTGGATTGCATTGCTCAATACTGAATACACACAACAGCACCTCCAGAGGTGAATTCTACCTTTAGGTTTTTGAGAAGACTGAAGTATTTAATTCTGTGTGCTTTTGGGATGTTTTGAGCTGTGGATAAGACAAATTTCAGTTTTGCTTCTCCTAAGAGTAAGATATACCAACAGTCCCCAGCATTGCGTCTTTCATAGCATATAACTATTCACAAAAGTGGCTGTCTGGATGAGGAGGTATTTTGAACACTTTCATAAATATTTAAACAATGTCCATCCATTTAAACAATGTCCAATGTCCAATCTGTCCATCAGTGTCTCACATCAAAATACTCCAGCAACTGAGGAAAGATTTCAGACTTCATGAAAGAGGCCTCAAGTTGGAAAATGACCAAGATTCCAAAACACTCAGGCAATTGCTGGAATAAAATACTGAAGTGAAACCTCCTCATGGAGCAAGATGAAATGGACAATTCTCTTACGTACAATATCTGTGAGGAAAAAAAAATTAAAACACAAAATCACCTCAATGCAGGAAAAATACTTAAAAATTACATATTGTAAAGATGTTGCCATAAAAACAATGCTTCCACCACTTCTGACAGAAGGGTAACTAGACAATTTAAATCCTTGAGGGTCTGTGAAGCATTAATAGTTTATGAAAGATGATACCAAAAACTAAATATATAGTGCATAGGTTTATAATGCTACACCAATTATTGAAATCTTCCTTGGGAAATTCTTAGTATCTGCACTAAACCATAACAAATAGATGCTCTCAGGAAAAGCACAGTTATAAAAATAGGATATAAACCCCTGCACAGACTTCTGCTAGAAAGGAAGTATTGTTTTCTAGGGCTAGAAACACTAGCTACATAAAAAGCATTTTAGTATTAAAATCAGTGTAAGAAAACATCTCAAGGGAAAAAAACCCAACCAAAAAAACATGCCAGTAAATTCCAATTTCTCTGCTAGAAGATAGAGGCTTTAGCACTTTCAAAAAATAATAACTTAAAATAATAATAAACATTAATAACAACTTTAAAACAAAGACAACAAGACAATGATTAGTGAGTCTGAGTATTCAGCTTGAGACTTTTAAAACAGCTTGACGTATTTTTCTTTCCCAAATGCCTAGGACCCGAATCTAACTGCCTAAAAATATAAATAATAGAAGTCCTTGGATACAGTAAAAATAGTTGACTTTCAGACAGCAAAACAGAATATATGATATTCTGCTGAAACTAAGTATAGCAAACAACCCTACTTAACTGAAGTTCACAAGCAGAGCTGTTGAACTTACTGCACAATGCTTTTGTAGGATTGACCTGCTGTCCAGCAAGCAGCTGCTGCAGCTTCTTGATGTCTATGCATGCTTCAGCCATACTTTCCAGATCTCTGCCTTGAGCAGAACTTTGACACCCATCCTCTGATGCTAAATAGTAGGAACACAACATTTAGTCCAAACATAAAAAGCAGTTTCAACACCCATAAGGATATACCTGAAAACTGCTGAAGTTCTGGAACTCAACTGGTTTTCAGAACAATGCAATGAAAATAAATCCCAGTTTTCCTATCAAACTGTCAAGAATAATGGAAGAGATTCCCCACCACCACCCCAAACATGAAACAGACACTCCACTGGCCACTCCACTTTTTCTTTTAAGATTTCATTTGAAGACTTCAAAGTACTTGATGCTATTTTCTAAAGAATAAAATTTTAAAAGTACTGTTATAAGCAACACACTTAAGTAATGAGATCGGACAGACACAAGAGGTAACAGGGAAACTTACCCCAGGGAGGATTTCCCAGGTCTTTAAAATGTGTTGTTACAGATACTAAGTCAGTTTCTATTTTCAAGTTCATTTCACCACTCAAGTTTGCTTCAATCACCTGCAATCAATCTCAGTTTCAGGCAACCCACTTTCACATTGCAGAATTACAGAAGAATACAGTTTGGTTTTGTTCAAATACAAGCTTCCATGAGTACTTCAGTACAAGTCAACCCTACTTTCTGAAAATGGTTGAACATTTGAATGTTCACCTATAAAATGCATTTCCCATCATTCCCATGTGAATTACTTTACACCAAACTTTCAGAAGTCAAGAAAAGAAAGAAATTTAATTGTCCTCCAGTACTTTTAGAACAAGTATTAGCTCTGGGAAGTTCATATGCTGAGGAAAAGACTTGAGAAATAACTCGAGACTGAAGCTGAAGAAATGCAAAGATTCCTGAATTTCTATTCAGTTGTTCAACAAATAGAAAGGCACCTACACAGTCTGTATGACACACACAGAAAATGGGATGCACCAGGAGCTGACAGTGCTGCTTTCAAGAATTTAAAATAGAAAACTGCTGGATCAGATCAGTAACTCCAAGAAGGACATTGAACTGACAGAAATCCTAGAAAAGTGCTAAAAGCTTTCAAATTCCGTCCCATAAACTGGAAGAAGGAATTTGAAGGAAACTATATATGGTCTTACACAAATCCCAAGCAGATCAGAGGAATCCTAAAGCACAACTAAGCACTTGGTTTCTGTGATTAGATGAATTCTTAGTAATTAAAAAAAAAAACAAAACAAAACTTGTACTGCAACCAGAATCTTGTATAGAATGGCTCCAAACAATGGACAAGTACTATCAGAAATTGCTTTTAAGCCCATTTTGCAGCACTGATCTTGACCAGTTTTATTACCAGAATGTATCTTGCAAAAATAATTAATTGTGACACTTGATGTTTTTATTTTCTAACAACATGAAAGCAAGGCACTTAGTTGTATGATGGGATTGAACTTATACTATCTTGTGTGAGAAGAGAGCCTCAGCTCTAGAAACAAAAGCACTGCGCTCAATTTTGCATAAGCATATCCACCAAGGACATAGGGGAAGGAAAGAAAATAAAAACAAAGGCCCCCAAAAAAATCTCACAAAAGAAAAGACTTTGATGTATTTTTGCAGAATGGCTGCCATTTGCAAAACTGCCAGTAACCCAGGGTAATCTCGCAACTCTTCCAAGTCTTGAAAAACTGAGACTGTTCCAATTTCAGGATTCTCAGTTAACAGAAAAATTCCTATTTCTCAAAACTGGAATGAACAGCATCAAACCCAAACTATTTCAAAGCTCTACACTTACTTATTAACTTTCATGTCAGTCAGTTATGGTGACTGTGAGCACAAACAACTAAATAAAAAACCAAAGCCCTTTTCTGTCCAACTGCAGAGAGCTTCTTTCAGTTAAAAGGCCCACCGGCACTCTAGAAGTCCAGGGTAGACTGCAAGTCCAACATGTCAATCTAAAGCACAGTGCGACATCCAGGGGCAATTAGCAGCATTTCCTTTAAATCCTATGTAAAGTTTACCTAAAGTTCATTCACAGACACCTAACACAACACTCACTCAACAGGCATTTCCTTAATGGAACAGCCCGGAAAGTCTCCAGCTAGCTTCCTGAAGGACTGTCATTTCTTACCAGCTATGAAGAGTAGCTTGTAGCAACACAATGCCATGTTCTTTCATGGATTTAATACAAAGAGCATCATTTTCTGAGAAGCCCAGGAAAAGCTCTTCAGTGTAAATCCTAAAATAAATCCCATCATTCTATTCAAGCTTTACACAGGCTTCAGGTGCCTTGATTTCAATGTCTAAGTCATCTCAAAATAAGATAATGTGGCAGCACCAGTTTACACAACCTGTTATGTCCCTCATGAAACAACATCTGTAGCATACATGTTTTAAGTGCCTTAACTTACAATGAAATTGCTGAGATTCTTCATTCTTTCCACAACACTCTTCATTGTTTTCAGCACTGGTAGGTAAATACTGACCTAGGAATACATAAGAACTGCATTTGCACATGTATTTCAGATGTGATTGGGACACATTTATTTCTACTTTCAATTCTATCATAGTTTGGACAGTGTTATCTACAGCTTTCAGGGTGCACAATACCTATCTTAAATCAGCAAATATCTCAGGAACAGAGGAACTCCTTCCCATTATACCAACAGGCCATTATTCTAGCAATCGCTCCAGACTTAGCATTCCAAGTCTACGTTCAAAATAGAAGCATGTTTTTGCAGATCAGACTCTTACATGAATATCTGTGTTACTAAATAGTCAATTACTATAGCCAAAAAGAAAAGACCAACATTCATATGATACTGCACTCATTGCTGGAACTGCAGCAGTGTAAATCTGAAATAAAAGAACAAAATACTGAAAGTTTCTTCTTGTACATCTTCAGAATCTAAATACTCTTAGCTATAGAGGTAACAGACATCCATAACCTCAAATAGGAGCACATTTGTGCAAGGACCTTTCCTTACAACTCTTCTAAAAGTCAAAATCAGAAGGAAACACATATATCTTTAACTCTACCAGATAGGCCATAAATTTCAGAAAAAACAGATTATTTGGGCCATTTGGCATCTGAACAGCTGAAACAGTCTAAACTTGTGTGGTTTAGAGATGCTCAAGACTAAAGCCACGCAAGTCCTTTTCTCCTCCCTTCCTCTGCCATGAACATCACAGAAGCAATTGGCAATCACCCACTCTGTTTCCATGGGTTCTGGGCTCTCTTGTCAGGATAGAAGCCATGTTCCATACCCCTCCAAAACTGTAGCGTCCAGTCTTTCCTCTTTCCTTTTAACTCTTTTCCAAACCCCACCTATAGCAAAACCATTCCATTAGCAAACTCCCCTTTCAGAAGGGAATATAAAAGCAGAGGCTTACATCAAAGTCTGGCACACTGGGCTCTCTGAAGTCATTCCACATTCTTCTGGGAATAACTCCCACAGGAATGTCATGTGTCACAATCCTACTCCTGCTTGATAAGGATGGCTTGAGGGAAAAAAAGAGGATGCTCTTGCAGTTAAACACAAGATTGGAATTCTAAATTTAAATTTTTCAGATCCACTCTGGGAAATCCTATAACTAAATGCCCGACACAGTTTCAGTTTTCCCTCAGTTCCTATCAATATGCTTTTAAGTGGGCTTCCCTTTCAAATGAGGAAGAGTTTGTGATGTATCAGTCATTAGTGTATCTATAAGCTATCCTTAGAGCTGAAGAGGTGAATCAGCAGAGTTAACAACAACAAAAGAATCAGAACTCAGTATACAATATCAGGAAAACCAAAGGCAAAACACAGGGCCAACCACTGAAACCTCCTTTACCTAATGGCTTCAATGAAAAGGCAATAATCCGCAGAAGATACAGAGGATAAAGGAATGGAGAAATATAGACATTAGAAAAACTTGTTTCAATAACATAGCTTTCTTCCTCCACCTCTTCCTTGTCTTTTGGAAAATACAAAGCGGGTTGTGTATACTACCAACCATGATGGCAAGAAAGGCTACTGAAATGGATAATGGCACAATGTTTCTTTAGTTTTCTAGAATTATACCATCCCTTTGATCTTAGGAAATGCACTAAATTTTAGACAACTTTTTCTTAATAATGAACGTGAAAGCATGGTTGCACTTACTAGCTCCACAGCAACTCTGAGACAGGGACAGTGTTTATTAGTCAACTTGATCTTCACTGCCTTAGCACTCTGGGCAGTTTTTAATGCTCTCCACAGGTTCTCAGGCAAAAACTCTAAATAGATTTCATTGTGCTCTGCAGCTACTCCTTCCATCTGAAATTCATCGAAGAAATTCCCCTACAATTTTTGAAAGTCAGGAAATAAAGCAAACAAGAGAGGCAGGTTTTATTTATCGGACCTTAAGCTTAGAACTGCATTTGTATACCAGAAACTCCCCTTTGTCTCACATCACCTGAGGAATCACAACCATGAAAACTCATTGCTTCAGGCTGAACCATTTAATGTACTCCCCTTACACCTAATCAGTCCATTAGGCAGCGAGTTATCCTTTCCTGTTTCCAGTTTTGGGCAGGCCCATGTGGGCCAGCACACACTGAAGCTTTACACTGAAGTGAAAATCAAGGAAAAGGGAGCATCCAACCTGAAACACCTGTGCAACCAGACAGATCTTGAGAGACCTGGCACACAGAAGGTGAGTGCTACAAGAAATGCCTCGTACATCAAACCCAATTCCATGATCTGGTCTTCAAAATGTGGTTACTGAACTTTCCTGGGCTCACCTGGCTCAGTTCACACCACATACTGGCGCCTCCATTTGTTACTTTATCGGAGAGGATGAAATACAGCTTGCAGACAGTAAGGCGCAGGATGCAGGTCTTGGCTAACTTGGCGATTGTGTTAATTATACCTGCCGGAGGGAGGGAGGGAGGGAGGAGGACATTACAGCGGTGATCACTCCATGCACCCCAGTCTCTGCGGGACAGAAAAACCTTTGGCATTTACAAACGCAGCTCGTACTGCTTCGCAAACTCCTAAACACCTCGGGGCGAATGAAAGCGCCTCATGCCACGTCCTCCCAGGAAAGCACTGTGGTCCTCACCTCCCTTCCTCTTTTCTTCGCCCGAGAAAGCCGGCCCCAGCCGCTCAGAGAGGCACTGCCGCCCTAGAGCCGGCCCCGACATACTCACGGCTGAAGTGGTTGAGGCAGGCGAGATCCACGATCTTAGCCCGAAATCGCATGGCGGCGCCGGCCCATCCAACCCCTTGCCCGCTGCCACAGGAGATCAGGGAGGGAGGAGCCTCACACCCAACAGCTCCGCGCCGTCCCCGGATGCACGGCGGGGTTGGGCTGGGTCTGGCACGGACGGGGTGAGCTTACTTCCGCTGCCGTGCTGTCGTCGTAATCCGGGTTGAAAGCTTAGCTCGAAATGCTTTGGCACCCCCGGAACATACGTGAAAATTCGTCTGTATGGGTCACAGTCCTGCTGTCTCGAGAAATTTCTTTTTCAAATCCAAGGGGGCCCTTGCAGCAGACACCATGAGCCCCTGGCAGGGGCCAAGCTCCGACAGTGCCCCACAAGACGCAGTGGTGAGGAAGGAAAGCAACAGTCGTGTTACGAGGTGGAACGAACAGCTTCGTGAGGGGCCTTTCCGCTGCCCCATTGTTACCAGGCCACCCAGAAAGGGCTGGGCAACCCTTTCTGGGTGGCCTGGTAGTTTTTTGAGAAAGATACTGTCTGTCAGACCGGGCACCTCATGTACCCAGGCTCCCAGTTTACTGCATGGTGCACGGGGATTTATGCAAAGTTGGAATAGGTCAAGAAAGTAAAAAGTGAAGGAAAACTTTGCTTTACTGAGTCAATGTGCAGCATGCCTCTTTCCTGTAGACGGTGTCCTTTACCTTAATGGTTTTGGTTCCTTGCAGTCCTTCAAAACTACAGCATTTGCAGAGACAAATCCTGACATACCAAAAAAGAACAACACTAGTTTTCTAGTGTTGTTCTTTTTTGGTCTGTCAGGATTGTCTGGAGTTCTTTTGTCATATTGCAAGTTCCCCAGATCAGCTAAATTGCCTCTCTAACATTTAATTTTGAAATATTCTTGGGACACTTCTCACATGCCTTCATGCTCTCTTTCAATTGTCACTATGAAGAAAATTAAAATAAATAACCTTGGGTCTGCATAGTGATAGATACAGCAATAGTTTCTGGAGAGGTTATTCTCCGCTTGTATTGCTCTTAGGCCTCGTAAATTTTGTAGAAATAAGCTGAAGATTTTCCTAGAGAAACCAGTGCATCAGGGTGCCACAAATTCCCATCTAGGATCCTGCCAACTATGCCAATTTGTCACAAATGTGTGGTTTAGGGTCACTCAGAGAATCATCATGAAAGGTATTAGCAAAAGTTGGGTTAATATACATTTATAAAAGTGTGACATAAAGTTCAATGACAAGATTCACTCCATCATGGATGAAACATACAAAGAAAAAGTTAATTAGAATAATTTTAGAATTATTTACAGAGAAAAAAGAGTTAAGGAAGACTCTCCTGTTGAATCACAAATTCAGAGTATACCCTCTTGCTTTCTAAACTCCTCATAGAGCTTAGGTGCAGCTTGGTCCAGTCTTAGCTTCAGACTTGGACAATAGTTTATACATAACAGAATTATCTCCAACTTTTTCATTAAATACTGGTCCATTAGCCTTTTGTTTGGTGAAACGTGGCTGCAGAAGATAAAGCCCTGATGGTGTGAAATCCCACACATTAAACTTTGCAGTTTAACACACTTTCCTTCTTTCACAGACATAATTGCAGACTGCTTTTAGTGAAATGATTACTACATGAAGGTTAAGCAGGAATTTGGGGAAGGTTGATCTAATCCCTTTGAAGTTGTGGCATCCTGATACATGTGGATTGCATAAGGTTTAAGAGATCCACATGATTTGTCTTTTCTTCCTTTGACTATGGTTTCCTGATTTGACCCTGGCCAAATGCCAGGCACCCACAAAAGTCACTCACTGACCCTCCCCTTCCACAGATGGGCAGAGGAGAGAAAAAATTAACAAAGTGCTCATGAGTCGAGATAACGACTTGGAGAAGACACTCCAAGGGCAAAACAGGCTCAACTTGGAGATACAAAGTAGATTTATTACTAATAAAATCATAGGAGGATAATGAGAAGTACAATAAGCTCTTAAAAACATCTTCCTTCAAACCCTCTTTCCTTCCCACCGGCAGGGAGACAGGGCGTGGGGGGTTTTGGTCAGTTCATCACCTGAGATCTGCTGCTCAGGGAGAGTCATCCTTCCCCTGTGAGACTGTGGAGTCCCTCCCATGGGAGACAGTTCTTCATGAACTTCTCCAGCATGGATCCACTCTCATGAGCAGCAGTCCTCCCAAAACTGCTGGGGCATGGGTCACTCTTCCATGGGGTGCAGTCCTCCAAAGACAAGCTGCTCCCGAATGGAAGCAGGGGCCCCCTCTCCCCACTGGCTCTTCCACTGGATCACAGCATTCTCCAGGCATCCACCTGCCCTGGCATGAACACCTCCCTCACAGGCTGTGAATGGATCTCTGCAACTCCTGTGGATCTGAGTAGCCTGCAGAGGAATCTTGGCTCGAGTGCCTGGAGCACCTCCTCCCCCTCCTTCTTCACTGACTTTGGTCAGTGAATGCTGTTTCCATCACATGTTCTCACTTCCTCCTCTTCTCTAGCTGGAATTCAAACTGTGCCACCACTTTGTTTTGATTTTCTTCTTAAATATGTTATCACAGAGGCATTACCATGATTTCTCATTGGCCCAGCCTTGGCCAGTGGCATGTCTGTCTTCAGAACCATCAGGGATTGTCTCTGCTGGACATGGTGGAAGCTTCTAGCAGCTTTTCACAGAAGCTGTGGCCTCCCCACTACCAAAACCCAGGCCGTGCAAAACCAACCCAGCTGGACGGAAGTTTGTTCTCTAGCTTATTTTCTAGACATGGTCTGTTGTTAACAATGCTTTATAACCTCTGAAGATTAAGCCACAATGAGAAAACAGACTTTATGTATACAAAAAATTTCCATTGCTTGCCCTAAATAATAAAGAATGGGGAATTAATAACCAAGATGGGCATCAGAAATAAATTACTATATGCCACATATACACCCAGAAGTCTGCAAAAAAAAAAAAAAGCTTTATATTGCTCTTGTTCTCATCACAGTTGACTGACAGGCTCTACTTATGGGGTTCAGGCCAGGCAGGATACAGAGGTTCAGTTCTGTATCCATACTGGCTTAATATGGAAGTGCTAGGGTATATCACATTGACAGCAGATACAGACAGCTTTGTGAAGGAACATTGAAATGGCAGAGCAGCACTGACAGAGTAGGAAACTGTCACAGCAGTTGTACCCCTCTTCTCCTAATAACTCAGAACCTCTGTGCTGTCTGTGGATCTTTTTAGCCTGTGTCCTGGTTTAGGGCAAATTTGGGAGAAAACCTCCAAAAGGGGCCCCTCCAAAAAGCAAACCCATATGGCCCATCCCCGCAACCGGTTTGGGAAGGATTTCCTTAGAGAGAAGTGGAAAAAACCTGTTTATTTAATAGGCCAAGCACTCCCCAGCCCACAAAATGCATAATACCATATGAAAAAAACTCATTCACTGCTCTGAAGAGATGACATATTCAGAAAGTCTCTCTGGGGGGTGGTCACTCTGTTATCAGTTCCTCCAGTGCTGGGAAAGGCTGTGGCCCAGAGTAGACCCCGGCAGGCTACAAAGTGCAAGCTCTCGGTGTTTCCCCTGGTCCCGGTCTGGAGCAGATTTAAATGGTTCCAAGAAAAGGGAAAGAAAACAGTCCAGGGAAAGCTTGGACTGCCTTAGCTAGCTAAACTAACTAACTAACTAAAAAGCAAAAGGAGCGCAGTGTTCTGCCCCGTCAGTGCCCAGACTACAAAAATGTTCCAGCAGACTGTGGAGGAGTGAGTCCAGTCCCTGATAAAAAGCTCTGTGCTTCTTTGTCTCCCTGCCTTTGCTCTCAGCCAGTCTTGAAGGCACAGAATATAATATCCAGCATAAACAGAACACCTGATTGGGGATACAAGCATCATAACATCACCCTAGGACAGCCTGTCATCCTCTTGCTTGTGACACTGCTATATTTGTTGTCAACTTTTAGGCCTAATGAGTCCTGCTGCCACACAATTACTTGTGATCAAAGCAAATTTCTTCTGCAGTGTTTGCTTGGTTGATGTATTTTTTCCCATTTTTCTATTAGTTATTTACATGATAAATGGATTATACATGCATTTGAAACAACAAGTTCTATGTTTTTAAGCCCATCTAAATAACTTCAAAGTATAATTGTTTAGGGAAGAAGGCACTCACACTGGTTGCTTGATGGAGAGACAAAGTGAAATAAAAATCTGATGTCAGCTCTGAGAACCAGAGGGACACTGAACGTATCACCACAGAAAATGAATAGGTACTAGAAAGGGCTCTTTCTCTGTGAAAAAGTTTTAACTGTACTATTAAGTCCTTTCCACATTAATTTGATCTATGAGTATTATTGTAACTGAATTTGGCTTGAAAAGTCTGTATGATTTGATCTCAGTCTGCTGAAGCTCAGCTCTGAATAGGTCTATGTCACTGGACTTAAGAGGTAGTAAAATAGCATTAAGGGGGTTTTTGGCTGTTATGGAAAATTTCAGTATTTTCTCATAAATGAATTGAAACTCACCATAATGTATATCTAGATGTTAAGGTAAATCAGTATTTTCAATTTGAAAGTGTACACTTAATGAAACACATCTTTCTCATACACTGTTTAAAGTCGTTCGTGAAAAACCCTATGTTAAATGGTGCTTTGAGCAAGAAAAGTATAGTACAACAAGCCTACACAAGCCACAAAACAATGATAATTTTCAAAATACAGTATTCAACTCATTTTTTAATGATATGGTTAATTGATCCATTGTGGTGATCACAAATTAAAAGATATTAATTTAGATATGAAAAAACATAAAAAGTGAAAATGAAATTAAGAATAAAACACCGGCCACTGTGACAATTTCAATAATTATTTTCTGTCATCACCTACACAAAACTGGAACTGAAGTTGTTTTGACTATAGGGACAATCATGAGAAACTATTTTGAGTTAAATGAAATAATTTTACCTAAAACAAGTTGCGTGTATTTTATTAAAATAAAATTTCCTTTGGAATTCTTAGGGAGGAAGTGCTTGCTCCTCTTTGTACCTTCATGGCAAAGTAATTCACATTCATTTTCAATCAATGGACCTTGTTTATATGCTGCCTACATGCTGTTTTGCTTTTTGGGTTTAATGTTAAAGTGAGCAAATCACTGTCACTATAGGACACAAAATGAACAACGCACACTGTTGTTCTCAAGGTGAAGAAAAAAGGGGAATGCTTATTTTCTGACTCCACTATTTATAATTTTCTAAAAGTGACAGTGGATTGGAGGGTGACAGTGCCACCTCTCAAATGACACTGGACAAATTAACAGTTTATTATATTTTTCTTCTTTCATGAAGGAATTCAAAACAGTGAGTTAATTAAAGAAAGTGTGTGAGAAAGTTTGTTACAAAAATGTAAACATTAGAAAGTTTAGAAAATCTTAAAAAATCAGGGCAACAAATCACATAAAACGTCTAGTGGGAAATCTTGCCAGCTTGCAGAGAAAAATGTACCAAATGAGAAAATACTATGCCATATCTACAGACAGGCTGGCTGCCTGAGAAGAACCTGTCTCTATTTTTTCTCATATTTATTATAAAAAAGGGATATAAGGAGGACCAAAAGGACTCATAATTTTTTAACAAATGTAGGGATCATGTCTTCAGCTGAGACTTGCTTTTTAGCCAATATTCCAGCAGTTATGAAGCTGACTACTAATATTGAAACATAGAAGCAGTGAGCAATTTGTCCCTAAGATACCATGATTTAAAAAACACCCCCAAACAAAACCCAAACAGGTTACTGCCTGTGCATTCAATAATGAATCCATCATCATTCAGCAAATTAGAGAGGGAAAAGCTCAGTTATAACTCAAACTGGCAACTTCTGTGAAGGACAGTAAAAAATATTTTTATAAATACATTAATGGCAAAAGGAAGGGCAAGGACAACCTCCATTCTCTATAAGATGTGGGAGGGAATTTAGTAACTCAAGATGAGGAAAAAGGCAGAGGTACTGAACACCTCTGCTCAGTTTTTAACAAAGAGACAGATTGCCCTCAGGAAACTGTCCTCCTGAGCTGCTAGATGGTGTCAGGGAGCAGAATAGCTCCCCTCTTATCCAGGAGGAAGCAGTCAGAACCTGCTGAGCCACTTAGATGCTCACAAATCCATGGGACCAGATGGAATCCATCCCAGGGTGATGAGGGAGCTGGCAGATGAGCTTGCAAAGCCGCTGTCCATCATTTAGCATCAGTCCTGACTCACTGGAGAGGTCCCAGATGACTGTAAGCTGGCCAATGTGATGCCCATCCACAAGAAGGGCCAGAAGGAGGATCTGGGAAACTACAAGCCAGTCAACCTGACCCCAGTACCTGGCAAGCTTATAGAGCAGATCGTCTTGAATGCCATCACATGGCACCTACAGGATGGCCAGGGAATCAGACCCAGCCAGCATGGGTTTAGGAGGGGTAGGTAGGAGGTGACCAACCTGATTTCCTTTTATGACCAGCTGACCGCCTGTGGATGCAGGAAAGGCTCTAGGTGTTGTCTACCTGAATTTCAGCAAAGTCTTTGACACTGTCTCCCACAGCATATTCCTGGAAAAGCTGGCCACCATGGCTTGAACAGGTGCACCCTTCCCTGGGTTAAGAATTGGCTGAAAGGCCAGGCACAGAGAATGGTGGTGAATGGTGCTGCATCCAGTTGGCAGCCAGTCACCAGTGGGGTCCGTGCTGGGCCCAGTCCTGTCTCATATCTTCATTGATGATCTGGATGAGGGGATTGAGTCCACTACCAGCAAATTTGCAGATGACACCAAGATGGGAGCGTGTGTTGATCTGTTGGAGGAAAGAAGGACTCTGCAAAGGGACCTGGACAGACTGGACAGATGGGCTGAGTCCAGTAACATGAAATTCACCAAGTCCAAGTGCCAAGTCCAACACTTTAGCCACAACAATCCCCTGCAATGCTACAAGCTGGAAACAGAGTGGCTGGACGGTGCCCAGCTGGAAAGGGATCTGGGGGAACTGGTCAACAACTGACTGAACATGAGCCAGCAGTGTGTCCATATCACCAAAAAGGCCAATGGCATCCAGGCCTGTATCAGAAAATAGTGTGGCCAGCAGGACCAGGGAAGTGATTCTTGCTCTGTACTTGGCACTGGTGAAGCTGCACCTTGAGTACTGTGTCCAGTTCTGCGCCCCTCAGTTTAGGAAGGGTGTTGAGATTCTTGAAGGTGTCCAGAGGGCAATAAGGCTGGTGAAGGGCTTGGAACACAAGCCCTATGAAGAATGGCTGAGGGACCTGGCATTGTTTAGCCTGGAAAAAAGGACACTCAGGGGTAACCTCATGTATTTGTTTTGGTTTAGAGCAATTTTTGGAGAAAAACTTCTAAAAGTGTTTCTATTAGAAAGTAAATTTAAGGGGCTTCTCTTCTAACTGGTTTGGGAAAAGTGGAAAAAGTTGTTTATTTAACAGGTAAAGTATTTACTAGTATAAAGAATGAATAATATTAAACAATAAGGATTCTTGCTGCTTTAAAATAGATAATAATCTCAGAAAGTCCCCTTGGTGGGCAGTAGCTTGGCTCACGTAGTCTCTTATTAGGTTTTCTGGCATTGTAAGTGATGCAGCTTAGGCCTGGCCTGGTGGGCTGTAGGTGTGAGTTGCTGGTGCTCTTCTGGGTGTTTAGTCTAGAATAGGTTTAAACAGGTTTAAAGAAAAGGAAAAAAACCTACAGTTTAAGGAATTTTTTTGCCTTAGTTAGCCAAAACTAACTAAAAGTAGAGTTCTGTCTTGTTGTCTGTTTATCTGCAGACAATACAGTTTAGCAGTAGGAATGTGGACGAGTGAGTGGAGTGTTTGAAAATAAATTTTGTGTTTCTTCTCTCTTCTTTGCTTTTGGAACTAGTTTTAAAGGTGTAAAATTTGTTATCTAGTATAAATAGAATAGACTATTGGGGATATAAGTATTATATAGCTAATTCAGGACCTTCTACCCTTTATATTGTTAGTTTGTTACTAAAATTATTATATATTCTAACTCTACAAATACATATATATACAATATATAGTTATATATAGACAATAGTAGTAATATTTAGTAAATAGTGACATTTATACATAGTTTTCTGTCTCTGTCTCTATCTGGGTGCCTCTCACTTTCTCGTGCCCCGAGGGTACTGATGGCAGTTAGGCTATTTGCCTTTGCAACAGAAGAGACACAGGGAGACGATAAAGAGACACAGGTAGAAGATAAAAGGTCGACTCTCAGCAGGAGGCCAGTCCAAGGTTTATTCTGAGCCCTCAAGGGAGCATTTGCCTCAGGAGGGGCCTCTAGCTCAGAGTGCCCAAAAGGAATGCTCAGGTCACTTTTAAAGGATGGGAGGAAACAGAAGGTATATACATTGCTTGACCAATAAAGATCCCTCCAGGATGAGGCCATGGGGAATGGACCTTTGAGAAAACATAAAGGATAGTACTTGGGGGGCTGTCCGAAAGTTCTGGATATAGAGGATGGGATACTGAGTGACTGACAAGGAATCCAGGGCAGGGGATTTGGGGATGACCTCAGCAAAAGGAAATTATTACATCGGTAAAGGGAAGGGGTACATTCTGGGGTAAACCTTTTGGGAATAATAAGAGGATATAAAACCATGCAATTACAATGTATTACAAAATATAAATGCACTACAACAGTTTTCCCTTAACAGTTAGATCTCTTTGAGGTATACATTGTGTTGTTTTATCTTTCTGTATTATTTACTATGTGCAACTTGGTCTCTGAGCAAAGATAACTTACAAATGGGTTTGCTTTTACTTGAGGTAGAATTGATTTAAATTGTCTTTTTAAACAAATTTTTGATATGCAGTACTGGGACTTTGTGTCTGTTTACTGTATGCAAAGGCTCAGATTGGGTAGGGTTTGTTTGGTTGGTGGAATTTTGGGTGTTAACTAATTAGGTGGTTTTTATTAGATGTTGCTCTTAATTTTTGAAAGATTTCTCACTTAATGTTTTTAAGGTGGTTTTTAACAGTTGTGGGGGTTTTTTTTGGGTTTTTTTTGGGTTTTTTTTTTTTGTTGTTGTTTTTTGCTTGTATTTGGTGTATGGTAGGGGTTACTTACTGTTATGTTTAGTCTAGGTGTTGATAAGGTTTTTGAAATTAGTTTTGTTGTTTGACTTAATCTTTGTAGGGGTACAATGTTTCTCTAGGACTTGTTTTTTTAAGGTTTAGGATGGTGTTTTGAGGTACAGGGTAGGTTTCTAACTATTTTGTGGTGGTTTTTATTATTGTGAGCACATAGGGCTTACTTTGGTGTGGGTGGGGTAGTGTAATGTAATTAATTGCTGTGGCAGCATAGGTAGGAGTGCTACCTAGACGGTAGGAGCGCCACAACCTTCCTGAAGAAGCGTCTTGATAAAGATGTCCTAGGGACACAGGCACAATCCCAGGCAGTGGGCTCTCAACATGATGCAGAGAAAAAGGACTAGAGTACTGTGTGGCAATTCTGTAGAGTGAAGGCCCTTATTGAAAAGCAGGGCCCTCAGACAAGGGAGCCAAAGCTAACAGCTCGCTCTCACAGGGCAAAAAGCGGGCTTTATATAGGGAAAGAGAGGGGCGGGGAGAAACTGGCAACTAATAGGATACAAGTAGCTTGGTGGGGTGACAGGGAGAGGACCCATGGGTTACAACAAATCAACATATAACTTGCAAAGGGTTCTGGCTGGGAGATTTTCTCACCCTGACTAAAGGTGTCTTGCTCAAGGGTTGGCTCTCCAGGGGACAGCAACACCCCATTTGCTAGCTGATTCTTTGGCCCCCACAATTAATCTGTTAGGTTTCTCTATATATTTGGACTACTGCTTATTATATTATAGGGGTTTTACTTGCTTGGTTTGCTTGATGGTGGTATATGCCTTATAGACATGGATAACTTGAGAAATATTGTTTATGGTTAGATTTACTCTTTGGTTTCATGCCCATTTACAGGTAGCATTTTTATTTTGATGACTTGAGATATTATGAGCCCATCTAGCTAGGAATAACTTTTTCTGTGTTGTCAATTTAAGTTTATTTTTGATACTTTTATTTTTGTAGCTTGATTTATTTCTTGATTGTTTTGGTGGTTTTTATTGGTTTTATTTCTGAGGACATGGGTATTTATATGAACTTCTACAGGTAGTTTCTCTACCCTGGTAGTGATGTCTTTCTACTCATTAGCTTTTTTTCTATGCTGTTAATTAGGTTTTTTTTACTTCTCTAACTATCTTTATAGAGTATTGGCTGTTATTTATGACTTTGTGTAGAGATAGAGTTTTGGTTACTTTTTTACTTTTTTAGTAATGTTTAGGGTTAGTTGAATGGTTTTGAGTTTATTGAGTTGACTTGATTTACTTTTTCCTTTAGTAGCTTTTGTGATTTGTTGTGTGGGATTGTTTTCTATTTTTGTTTCATTTCTATAATGTGGTAAGAACTATCAGTAAAAAGAGCATAATGTGGGGGTTTTGTTGGTAGTTGGTTGTATGGTAGAGTTTTTAAAGTATGTGTAATTTCTTGGAGTTTTTTTGCCAGTGAGACTAAAGTTTTTATTTTTACGTTAATTTGTAATTATTTCTAAAATTTCAGGGTGATTTAGGTTTTTAATATGGGTGTGATGTGTGATGAGGGTAATCTACTTGTTTTATGTCATATTGGTGGTCTGCTGGGTAGAGGGAATTTTTGATTTGAATATTTACTTTAGCATTGGTAGTCGGCGTGCCAGGAGGAGTTGTACTTTAGTGTTTATTACCTTTAGGTGGTTTCGATTTTTTTATAGGTTGTTAATTTTGTTTGTTTGTTTGTTGGAGTGTAGTTGGTTTTAGATTTTTTGTAGTTTTGATTTTAAAATCTTAGTGGTTGGTTTTGGGACTTATTAGGTATTTTTTGTTAGGGGCCGTAGGATAGATTATGGTTTTTGGCTGTAGTTTGTTTTTTACATTTGGTTTTGTTTTGATTGGGTTAAGGGTTATTGTATGAGTGATTTTTTCGTTGATTTGGGTAGAGGTTTGTTGTCATTTAGGGCTCTATTGGAAAGTGGTTTTTTGATGGGTGATTAGGTAGAGAGGGTTTGCAATTTGGATATATTCAGGAATATGTATTCTTTAAAAGTTTATGCTGCTTAAGTAAGTTTGTGGTTTTTGCTTGTTGGTTGGTAGAGATGTCGTGATTTTGTTGATGATATTGATGGGAATCTGATGTTTGTCTTGTTATTTTATTTTTTGGAACTGGATCTTTTGAGTAGGTCTCAACTTTGATTTTTTTGATGGTGAAATTGGCTTTTAGAAGAATTTGGGTTATTTTCTCTCTTTTTAATAACACTTTTGTTGTTGTGTTTTCTCACAAAATGATGTTATCAATGTATTGTAGATGTTTTGGAGCTTTACTTTTTTTCAGTGTAGCTTGGATTAGTCTCTGGTAGATGGTGGGGTTGTGTTTCTGCCCCTAGGGCAGTAGGTTTTAGGCATATTGTACATCTTTCTGGGTGAAAGTAAACCGAGGGTTGTATTTTGTTGCTAAAGGAACGGAGAAAAATATATTGGTAATGTTAATAGTGGTGTACCACTTTGCTGCCTTGGACTTTAATTTGTATTGGAGTTTTAATATGTTTGGTACAGTAGTGGTGTAACACATAGCCTAGCCCAAAGATTCTACTTTTTATAGAAATAAAGTTAAATAAAAGGTAGGTATGTCAAAAATTTGTATTCCAGCATGGGATGACTGAGTAAACAATCAAATAATCTGCCAGTATAACATGTTAGGATTCAGACACTCTAAAAATAACTTTTAGCATGAAAGCAACTAAACAAGAAAAATAGTTAAATAAAATTTTTCCTTGAACAACTTATTTCAGCATCCTATTCATCTACACATAGCCAAAGTTACACTGCTCTCCAATATTTATGACAAGTTCCTTTTCCTGGAGTCAATACATATCAGGGATTTTTCAAATACCAAATAATACCGTTATGAACTCAGAAGCCTATAGTCAGAATTACCCTTATAAAGAAACTATTATACATGTTTACTGTCTCCGGTATTTGAGTCAGGAGAACTGCTAGAGCTGAGTATTTTAATCTGACATGAATTTTGACTGTTAGCATTTTGTCTAGCCTTAGATTGTTGACAATAATATCTTAGCAGTTAAGACAGTTTTTTCATGTTTTAGTTTAGGAATATGAGAAGGCATGGAGGAAGTGAAAACTTGAACATTTCCTGATACACATAGTTTTCGACAAGCCACATGCTCAATATTCGTGTGAGAATAAAAGAAAGCAAAAATCTGCAAATGATGATAGAAACCTGTAAAACCCTGTTTTAATAGCTATTTTGAACAAAATGGGACTTTAGTATTTGGAACAGATATTGAGATGGATAAAGCATTCCATATACTGAAAATCACTATCCTTTATGTATTATCAACATTTTATAGCTTTTAAAAATGGTAAATTTGACAGTGGGAGTTACAAGTGGTTTTTAATGAATGATGAGTGATTAGTATTTAAGAGAAGCAAACACATTCAGGGTAATAATTATTCTAATTTTACTCATTCCAATGCAGCTTGATTGGGCAGTAGAGAGGGACAGAGAATTAAAATCAGTTTTATGTTTCCAATACAAGACAAAAATTTTTCTTACAGTCACATAAGCAGAATAGTTTTCATGAAAATGGTTTGAGGGTAGGTTGAATTTTTTTTAAAATTTGGTTCCAAATTAGTATAGCTTTAGATATTTTTTTGTCTTGGACAATTCTGGTATTTCTCCTGTGAATCTCACATAATTCAAATGCCAGTGTTTTATACAAATTCTAAAGGAAATAGGTTTTTCTATATGCTGTGAAAATTTTTGGGTTGCAATATTTTTGCACTGAAGCATCTGTGATTCTCTACTCACTTTGTTTCTTACTTTGTTTATTTGTTCTGTTTCCCATTTCCTTTAGTTTTCAGACTTGTGAGCCATACTTTCTTTTATTGTCAACCTGTGCTTTCTTTTGACTTCTGCCACTTCAGATATTTTGTGCTCATTTTAGTGCAACAAGGGTAAATGAAGGCTACACATAAAATCCCCAAAGGCTTCACAATCACCAAAATGTCCACAATCACCAAAATGTCCAGAGTCCCAGACATCATACAGGTTCAACCAGAGGCAAATTAATTTATATGAATCCCTACTGCAAGCCTTCATGATAGATATCTGTAGCAATGCCTATTGCACACAGGTATCGCCAATACTACTAGATTATTTTTCATTGACTGAATTGTCTGTGGTAAGATCACTGAGGTCAATTTGATGTCCAGAGTGCAAGCAGCTATAGCTGCAACTGAACTCAATGGCCACTTTACACAGTTTCACCACAGAGGAAAGAAACTCACAGAGGGCTAGGAGACTGCACTGGTAGACATACTTAGAAGAGGCACAAAAATCACAACTGTATATCAGCTCCACAAAACTCTGTCAGAAGCTAGGTCCCATTACAATAAGAATCTGCATTAGCAAAGCTCACCCCTTCACATGGGCACAACCACAGAGTGAAAATACAAATTTTCAATAGTTTTTTAAAGCTACTTCCCAAGCCTCCAAAGCATACCCGAAACTTCTGGAGAGATGTCCAGAACTGAAATGTTATGGACAATTCATTCAGTGAAATTACCTTAACAGGTAATTTCCTGCTGCCCCCCAAAACAGTATCTATATAAGCTAGAAACACAGTTAACTCTGAGTTATTTAAAAGGTCAACAAACTATTTGTCTCTTTTATGATATATTTATTAAAATCAGAGTGTAGTGAAGCTATCATTAGAAACAAGAACTTTTTTTGAACCAACTCTCTATTTACATACACAAAATTCTCCAAGTGGAACAATATCAAATGTGAGACACATATGAATACACCATATATACAAGTTTAGAGATTTAGTATCTGTTACTCCATACATAATGGCTACACAAAAAGTCAATTCCTACCTGTTTTCCAAAAGTATTTTAAATTAAGTTTATAAGACAACCCAAGCAAAACAAAGCAGAATCTGGGGAATATTCTGCTATCTGAATAGTTACTTTATAAAAATAGTACAAAATAATTGAGCCAGGTTTTCAAGTCACGCTGAGTATTCTGTTAAGAGTCCATACTCCAAACTGATGTAGGTAGAAAAACAAAAACTGTTACTGATATTTATTGTCATCAAACCAGAAATATATCAGGAGTTCAAGATGCACTCGTTTTCAGATCACTAATCAGCTACTAGGAAAAGCAAGTATTTTTGTTTATTTTTTAAAACCTCTTCCTTCAAACAGAAAAGCCAAATAAAATACTTGACCTTACTTTGCATGATCAGACATTCTGATTTAAAGTATGAAATACAAGAAGACACACCACTTTGTATGGATTTTAACTGGAACCAACTACTGCTTAATTGGTAAGGCACTTCTTCCTTTAGATCAGTCCACTTCTCTACATTTTAGTTTAGCTCCATTTCACACAGAGAGGTGATTTCAGCTATGCCATTTGTGATAGCAGAAGGGATGTTGTTAGGAACTTTTGCTCTCCAAGCATGGATGGCCTCAACAATACCTTCTGGATTGCTTGAACCCAAGTCACATAGTGAATATATGGCTGCCAGCTGCACGCCCCAAGGAATAGCTGCAAAAAGTTAACAAAAATCAGCTTATAGAAACTTTTTGATAAGCAAGAATGTTTTAGGGAATCTTGAATCTATAGAAACTATTATCCAACAACTGAAAATAAAACACATCAACAGTTCTGATGTCTAACACCATAATGTAGAAAGATGACAACCTGCACACAAATTCCGTAACATCTCATTTTATACTAACGCTTTCCAGTTTTCTCAATTCAGCAACTTTTTAGTACTCAAAGGGGGTACAGGAGTTGAGAATCTAGTGACTTTAGTTAAGAGTAATCAGACTTAAGAAAGCAGTCAGGTTTACACTGAGTCTGAAACACGGACATACACTGTACACCATACACTACCAAGTTAGAACTTGAGATTGCAAGGAAGAGAAGTTATACAGGTACTTCAAAACAGGTCCCAAACATTAACAAATGTTTCACTGCAAAATGTACTTAACATCCAGAGTAATTTAACAATGTGGATTTCTGCTGCTCTAACTACTGTGTTTCATTTCATCAGTACCTTGAACTGTCTTTCTCCCACTACAACAATTTTATTAGTAAGCTTCAGCATAAATTGCTTAGGTAAAAAATTTGCTATTGCTGCTCAAGTTACAATCACCCTTCAAGTGATCTTAACTTGATCACCCTTTAAGTGATCTCTAATGCAGCTGACAGGCTCTAACATGAAGCAGGTCAATTCCAAGGTGTCTGAAATCATCTCACAATTTTTCTCTGTCTCAAACAGAAGGTAATACTGTTAATAGCTCATTAACTTTGTAACAGAAAGGGACTCAAAATGTTTGACCTGTTATACACTAATGAAAACTGCAAGAGCAGGCTGTTTTGCCATGTGTGCCTTAATTTATATTCTGGCATTGCAAAACTTCACATTGTGGATGTTACTCTCAAGTTCCTTTAAAAGAACATTACCTTCCTCTTTTGCATGCTGTACAAACAGTCCAATTACTGAACTAATATTCTTCACTGCAGCAAGATAGCCTTCCTTCAAACCTATTTGTCCTAATCGACCTGAAAGAAAAAAACGAGTTACTATGTTACTGACTATTTAGACAGTCAACTTACCAGCTTTTATACTTCCCAACTGTCTGTTGAAGTATCAACAGAAAATGAAAATTTTAACTACAAAAAATTATTGTTACCATGTTGTCTTGGGAACAACAGTTGTCTTTTATTCCTTGTGTAACTAAAGACCCCAAGGCTTTTTCATCAGATTGATTCAACCTCCTATAGGTTTACAATTTTTAAGTGTAAAACTCAGAAAGAATGCAATTTTTTTAAAAATAAAGTATGTCATATAGCTTACACACTGAAAATATTTTATTGAAACTCAAACTATATTTACATCAAATGCCACCTATGCCACCTAGATCCCAAATAAATTAATCTAACTTAAATTTATTATGGTATTAAGTTGCATAAAAAACCACATTTTATACATTTTGCTGGAAACTATATGGCATGAAGCTGTGTCATGGGAGGTTCAGGTTAGCTATTAGAAAAATGTTCTTCACTCAGAGGTTGGTTAGGCACTGGAACAGGCTCCTCAGGGAACTGGTCACAGCACCAATCCTGTCTGATTTCAAGACGCATTAGGCACATGGTGTGATTCCTGGGGCTGGCCTGTGCAGGGTAGGAGTTGGACTTCAATGATCCTAGTGGGTCCCTTCCAACTCAGAACTCCTATGATTCTATATATGGCTACAGATGATTTCATTTTAAATACATAAAACATGTTGGTATTTGTTATCCTGAATTAATATGACATCTCTGAAAACTTAAGTATCTTCTTTCCACAGGCTAATAAACAGAAAATACCTGCATAAAGATCCAATAAAATTCATTAATACTTCAACCCCCTTTCCAGACAGGCCTGACAATTTCATAAAGACATACTTTTACAAAATAGTAGTGCAAGCAAGAATTTAGATTACTTACCAATTAGCCTGAGTGTCAATGCTATAACACTATCACGAATTGACTGAGCAGTTTCATGCCCCTTTCTCTTCTTTATCCAGTTATCCATAGAAGGCCAAAGCACTTTGCTGTGAAAAAAAAATTAATCTGAAAATCTCATACTCCATGAAGGGGTGGTTATAGTATTCATACAATGAAGGCAAATTACTCTTGTTTATTACTAACTTTACGTAGTCTGAATTGACAAATGTATATGAAATCATGTTGCTTTCAAATGTCATGCTGATATGTTCTGTAAGTTTCTTATATGACTAAAAATTCAGTTTGTATGTTACAAGTAGGATGTGATGCTTGTTTTTAAACCTAAAATGACCCAAAGTAAGATTTTTTAATCCTTAAAATTATGCTAATAGACCTAGTTACCTATTACTAGCACAACTCAGAGACAATCACCTTGGTATGGCTTTAATTAAGACTACATACGTTTCACTGAAGCTAATTTGTATTAATTTAAAAACTATTTCAACAAAAAAACCTTCTTTACTATCTGAAGGTATGGAATTAATATACAAGACGATGATTATAACTATCACTTATTATGTTATGTCACAGATAAACAAATGTCTCCTAAGTCATGTAACCTCTATATAGAAAATCAAGGCTGTCAGATCAGTGTTGCTGTCAAAATGGAGTCTTTCAAACAAGGTTAAGTATGGTATCAGTCCATATCCTGTATTTTAGGTTCAAAGAAAATTTAAGACATTGACTCTAAGTATTATTTTAGAATCAAAATCAGACTGAAATCAAGATAATATATTAATGAGTATGAATATATTTCACTTTCAGCAGGAAAGCAGTGTTATTTTCATATCAGAAATTCCACCCACATTTTCTACTGCAGGGGAAGGGGAATTCAACAATAATTTCAGAAGAAGACAATCACTTTGCTTCACTGACAGACAATCTCAAAATCTTATACAGCTATTTTGAAAGCAGTTCTTTATTAGAATAGCTCTAACAGGGTTCAATTCTTGGGACAATACCATAAAATACTGTATTTCCTCATTGATCATTCCCCCATCTTAAAATAATGCACACATACACAGTAATCTAGGTCTCATCAGGCTGAAACATTCTCGTTTCTAAATACCTATGCAATGCTTTATTATGTTAAAAACTAAGTCATAATGAATCTGGGAAACAAAAAAACACCACCAAAACAAACCACAAGAAAAGAAACACAAAGAAAAACATTGAAAGACGTGATCTCCACAATACCTTATAACATTATCATGTGTCCAATCCCACTTCATATGAGAGCAGAGTAGATCAAGAGCAAATATATACTGCCAAGCATCTTCACTGAGATCTTCTCCATACTGCTCACTCAGGTGAAATTCTACTTTTGTACATGACTGCATTTCAAAAAGCAGGTTTGAGACCATAATACCAGCATCTAAAGATGAACTCTGGAATTTTAGAAGGTAATTATCTTAATGCATAAAAAGTTACCAGCCCAGAACCAAACTCTTTACAAATATTTGATACTGACTGTGTACAGCATCTTACACCATATATCCAACTTTTGGGTTGAATTAACACAAACAAATAGAGTACATAAACCAAAACCTTCAAGTACTAGGTATTTTTCCTGATGCTTTTACTAAAAGGAGAGTTTGGGAAAAAAATACCCAAACAAGAAAAAACACAGACCTCACACCCACTCTCTCATCTTCTCCCACAATTTGGGTTTTTTTTTTCTCTCAATGCAGCATTAAGGTAAGAAGCATGTTTTTCCAGTGTGGAAAGATTAGTCTAATATAGTCTAATATAAATAATTTTCTAAAATTGTTACTCTTTATTCTTCATTAGGGGCAAATTTGCAAGCAAATACATTCAATAGCTGAGGTAAACAAATATGCCATGTGAAACCATTCTGCTAATTAAACAGCTAAGGCAAGAAAGGAAATTTAAAAACAAAAATTTTTTGAATATCTGACGTATAAAAAAAGTCTAGGCTTATCACATAAACAGAATGGGTGCTTGGCAGATCTCCTCAGTACAAAACCTCATATAATTGGCAAGTTCTGCCATGGTGCAAGTGACTAAAATGACATGCTTTGACCAAGAAATAAATACCCATCCCAAGTGAACTTTAATTTCAGAAGTAGAACAATCTTCTCCTAAAATTATATGTATAACAGACTGTTAATCACAATCTACTCGAAACTTTTATCTGTATTTCTACCCAAATAAAACAGAGCTTACAGACAGGATGATGTCATCTCCTATCTTCAATATAGAAAATTCTGAGGTATTTCTACCCAGCTGCAGCAGCTCTCATATGTCAGAGATCCATTAATAAAGTAGGTAGTGTGAGTGCAAAGAATTGATATTTCCAGGAACATTTACTAGGACATTCTTATGTGCATCTCTACTGGCATGATACTAAAAGCTGTAACCTAATAGAATGGAGAATACAAATTCTTTGCTAAACAGGGACTGCAGTACAGCGTAACTGAATACCAGAGCTTAATGCTACATCACAGCTCTGATATAATAGTAAAAAAACCAGATACAAATCCATGCCAAATTAACTCACTCCTGCACTAAAACAGGAGGTTTAGGGGGCTGTAATTTCAGTGATACCAAATTAAATTCAGGACTGGCTTCAGAGATTAAAGAAAAAAAATAACACCTAAAGGCTATGATGACAGCAGCAAGACTACTACATTCCTCAAGGCAGTTGTAGAGCAGCATGTTAGGATAGGGAATACATGAGCTATTGTCACGGTTTAGGAGTGGTATTCTCCAAATTAGTGCTCCCACTGAAACCAAGCACTGCTAGCTTCCTCCCTCCTCTCCCTTCCTCTTCTCTGTGGCAGGATGGAGAGGAGAATTGGAGGCACAAAATACAAAGATCACAGGTTGAGAGAAGAACAATTTACTGGAAACAGCAATGAGGTAAGAAAACAAATAGTAATAACCATACATACTAATGATGGAGAGTACAAAAGAGAGACCAACAATTCACATGGAAACAACAATACACAACTTCTCCCTCCACCACACTATGCTGGCCTGGAAGGGACTCATTCTTCCTGGAAGAGACTCCCTTCCCCACATCCCTAGTAATGATGTGAGGTGGTACAGAATTAACCTCCAGGTCCCAGCCATGCCCCCTTTTGACAACTGCAAAAATTAACCCTGTTCTGGTCATAACTAGGACAGCTATGAATCAATATGATTTTGTTCACTTGATATATACAAAATTATTTTGTTTCCAGGAAGCAACCCTGGCAATAATATGGAGTTTTGAAATATATGAGGCCCCAGCCTTCAAACAGACACACAAGCCTGTTACACAAACTCCTTCAGAAGCAAAGCACCTCTGGCTTTCCATTTGCATGATATAAAATTACTTCAAATTATTTCAATTTTTCCTCCTTGCAACATTCTTTTCAGGACAGTAATATGTGCCTGCTGAAAACTGATAGAAATTAAATGATTTGCCGAACAGCTCAAAGACTTGAAGTCAGCTCTCACTGATCATCCTTCTCCTGGTATCACTGGTTTTGTATTAATCACACCAACTGCTTAAGTTTTTTGGGTTTTTTTTTTTTGTGATAAACAAGTATTTACAGTCTACCTTGCAAAAAGATCATGAGTAAAAAGAGACAGGCTCATCTTGAAATTAACTGTAGTAACATATTACCTGTTACACAGAGAATTACAACAGACAAAACATATTTTAAAAAGCAACAATATAAAGCAAAAGAAAAAATCATCTCAAAGAACAGTTCCACAGATGGAAAGAATTCCCCAGTCCAACAATGCTCCAGTTAAAAGTTTAAAAACAACCTTTACTTTTAATGTTCGGTAGATGGGAAAACAAGAAAAGTATTGTATTCTAGTAGGGTCTAGACAACTAGGGGAAAATGCCCGAAATGGCATTAGTTGTGCAACTGTACAGCCTCCATGGGATATTCACACCCTTCATTTGAAAAGAAAGTTGCTTGATTTGATTCAGCCAGCAAAGCGACCAATGCAGACAAAAACTGATACTGACAATGATATCAGACATTACCTGTTCACAGTTGAGATAAGCACTTAAACAGGCCAGCATCTCATTGCTTGCACTCTGCCTGACAACTAATTGCATAGCTTTGTTAATTGCACCTTGGAAGACAAATATGTCAGACCATACATTTGTGATAAATAAAATCAATTTTTCTGAGTCTGGATAGTCTAAGGAAAAAAAAGAAACAATTAAGTAAATTTTTAACATTTTAAAACACAAAAATGAATTTATTAATGCATTAAAAGCTAGTACATTCAGCAAGGTAACTAGGAAAAAAGGCACAGAAGTCACATCACAACTGAAGCCTAAGGAAAGAGTTATACTAGCACAACTCAGTCCTGAGACTAAATAAGAAAAGATCCAATAAAAAAACCAAACAAGAAACACCAGCAGAACCCCAACAAACCTTAAGCCACCTTCCCCATTGTAATTTCACTCCCTCTCCCTTCATCTTTCTTACTGCACTTTAGTTCACTAAGGAGAGTGGTCTTAGAGCATTGAAACTGGATTCTTTTAGGATTAAATTAGACTGGAAGATGCACTCCAACAACCCACGTAATACATTCCAGTCACAAATAAGCACTCCGATCACTGGGCCAAACTAGAATTAGTCCAAAGGAAAAAAAGTAATCTAAAGTACTTGCTAATACCTTGCATCCATACACCTGTGAAATTATATATGATTATATATATGGATATGTATATATAAAGCTTGCAAAGAACTGTCACACAGTTCAAATCTGATATTCCTCAGCTGTTTTCCCAGACTTTGTCATAGAAACTACATATTATGCAAGTTGTATGTGAGCATATATGAATGTTGCATGCTACTATTTATACTTCCATAGATTTAAAAATTTGTGCTACTCCATATAATTGAAGAATCCTCATCCAATAAAATAATTCAGAGCAAGTATCTGACAACTATCAGTTAGATAGGACAGTTCCGGGCCATCAATGGGAAGCCAAAAGACCCTTCTGAATACCAAAGCTGAGAGCTCCAAGGCAAAATACTAAGATAAAACATGAGTGTGTAGACTGTAAGCAATAACAAATACACTGGGATAAGTAAAAAAGTATATACTGCTTTCATGCATGAAATGCTATACTGCAATGCATATGCCTGAAACGCTATACAAAAAACAATGAAATCTAAAAAGCTGAATGTACCTTCCCTCTTCACATCAGCATAACTTCTGCATTTTTGAAAGAACTTAAGTACTAGAAAACACATCAAAATACATCAAATCAAGAAGCTTTAAAGAACATAAAGGATATACACTTCAATGAGGTGTGTGGATGGACCTTCTACTCTGAAGCTGCTCATCATGTGAAGAATTCACTTTTTTCTCTCAGAACTGTTTTCTATCAGGACTGCTGGTGAACTAGAATTACTGACAACTAGAACTGCTGCGTAGGAATTTGAAACACTTATAAAATTCACTCAATAATGAGTAAGAGTTCAAGGGGCATAAAAAAAAAAGAAAAGTAAAAAAAAAAGGGGAGAGGTACAAGGAAAATTAACAGAAAGGTAACATTTTATTTATAGTCACTGAAGGCAAAATACTTGAAAGGAGAACAGAACAAAAATGATGGACAAGTCATCAAGACAACAAATTATGTTGGTCTAAAGAAGCAATACTGACTGTTTATAGTGAATTTGGTAATTGTGTAGCTTCTGTTGCCATAATTCTGATGGGAATACGTGAAACTACATGAAAGAGAAAACCCAAAAATAAATACATGGTAATCAATAAAACCAAAAAAATGTTAAAATGCCTAAATAGCACTTGTGTTTACAGCTGTTCTCACTCAAAAATAACTATAAAACCACAGAACAATGACAATAGAAACTTATGCAATTCAATGTATAAAAGAGAAAATCATCCAATAAAAGTCCGCATTTAGCTATTTAAGTTTGGATCTTAGAAAGGAAAAAGAAAGGAAAAAAGGGGAAATATTTAATATTTGCAAAAGCCCACTAAAAGAAAAAGCAGTAAGATACTGCAAAACATAAAGCTTAATTATTATTTCAGACAGAGAAAATATATATCTGACAAGTAATAGTTTCTAACATGGTGCAGTATTAAAACAATTAACATGAAAGAAGTAAAAGTAGAATTATAACAGACTGAAGGATAGAAAAACAGAGGGGAAAACAGGAATTTGAAAAAGAACTCAAAACAAAAATATTTCACCCCCTCAAAAAATGGTAATTAGAACAAAATGAAATCACGAACCTTTTTAAGATTAAAACAAAAAAAAGACAGGAATGTTATATGAAAGATATCAAGTAATTGAAACAATCTCAAGCTTTAGCACTTGGCTTGTCAGTGCTCTTGAATTTTATTTTAATGTGAAACACAGATACCAGTATACTATCTTCAAACTTAGTGAGTTTTAATCTTCCAAAACTAAGATTCTTAACTTAGCACTTAACAAAAAGGTGTCACCTTTGTTCCTGTGACCAAAAGGCAGGGGAGTAAAGGAAGGGAAAGAAAATGGAAAAAAACTTCTCAACAAAGCAAGAATTTTGATAACAGCAAGCAACAAGATTTTAAGGAGGACATATTATAAAAATATCCTGGTTTTGGTCAAGGTATTGTCCAGCTCCTGACACTGTGTTAAATACCTGGTTTTAAATCACACTTACTTTATGAATCAATACATACTCAATTAAAATAAGAAAATACTAACAGGCTAAAAGGACGAAATTCACAGAAATCACATTATCATTTTGGAGATGGTGGGGAAATGAAAGGACATTTTTCAGAGTGTCCTAAATGAAATATTTCCTTGGAAAAATAAGTATACTACTAAGAGCCCAGGTCACCACAAAACTACAGTACAGATGTAGTGGAACTATGAGAAGGGGAATTTCTTCTAGAACAGTCTATATTTCTGCATTACAGAAAAAAGTTCTGGAAAACAAGCCTTGAAGAGGAGAACAACCCTTGAAGAGGATTTATGTTTATTTTTAAAAACATAATCATTCTGACACACTACAGCAAAGACACACAGCACATTTAAGATATAAGGCCACTAAGCCATACTATACCTTCTTTAAGTAGACTATAGCAGAAAAGGCGGGCTCTTTCCAAATCTCCCAACTGTCGACAAATTCCTGCATAGATTCGACACAGAGCCTGAATGAAATTGTAATTTGGAGCATTCTTCTGAGCCTTCAGCTTATTGAGAATAACATGCAGCAAGGACTCTGCTAAATGCTGTAAGACACAAAATATGTTGTTAGACTGTTACATACTGAAGAATACTTGACAACATTGTAGTCGTGTAGTAAGTAAAAAGAACTACGATCTTATATGCAAGAATACTGTTTGTATATATATAAAAATGCAGGAAAGTAAATCAGAGGCAACCAGTGAAAGAAAAAAGAGGGAGGAGCAGGCAACTTCCCAGAATAAACATGTGATAAACAAACGAAGAACAGGGTTACTATTGTTTTAATATAAATTGTTTAGTTATGTGATTAACAACAATCTTCCCCAAAGAACAAGGGGAATAATGACAACTAGAAGGAATGAGGAGAGGAATAAGGACAGGCAGAATAACCCAAATAACCTAATCAGAGCAAATGTAAGCACCCTGACTTAGCTACTTCCAAAGATGCCACAAAAGGACAAACAGCCCATTGTTCAGGTGAGAGATTTACTAGGTAAGTTAACAGCAGTCTTTCTCCAGATCACTGTACACACTGCAGGAGATATGTAGTTATGATATTTTATGAAAATCCCTTTGCTAGGATTTTCTTCTCCTGAGAAGCTGAGGGCCTCAGCTTCAAGTGTAAACAATTTGTTATCTGTTACTGTGGAATGCAGCAGGTGCTTTCTTGATTGGTCAGCAAGTAGAAACATTCCACATCGACCAATCAATGGGGCAGCAGCTCTCGAACTCTCTGGGAATCACAGAACTTTATTATGCATTCCTTTCTATTCCTATCTCGCCTTCTGATGAATCTTTCTCTCTATTCTTTGTAGTATAGTTATAGTGTGGTCTTTTTTAATATAATATATACCATAATATAATAAAACAGCCTTCTGAAATGGAGTCAGGATCTCTCCTTCCCTTCACCAAGTCCTAACTGCCCTGAAAACCACCACATCAAAGATGGGGAGGAGATGTTGCTGCCTATAGTAACATGGGACTTAATATGAGATGCGAGGAAAAAGAATATTGGGATTGTGCAGAATGTGCATGACTTATTAGGGGATGCTTAGACGGAGACCTGAAAGTGGGGAGTAGAATGAGAGGTGTAGGAGCCAGGTGCTGGAGAGTACCCAGTTCAGACTGGGTGTCTGTGGACAACATGGATTCTGAGTGTTAGCTTTGGGAGGAACCAGAAGGTTTAAGCCAGCTACCTGAAAGACCACAAGTCTGAGGCCCAGACACAAGTCTAGACCAGCTGCTGAAGGAATGTGTGTACACTTCTCTGTCTCTAGGTTTGTCAGTGCGTGAGACAAGTGAGAAGAGTATCAGTCACCTACTGGATATACTGAGTGCCTAATGTTAGCTGCTGGGGGAATCCATATTGTCTGTGTATATATGAATGTATTTTCCTCTAACAGGATTTCAACCTGATTAACCAGACAAGGGAATAAGAGTAGGTGTGTACTGAGTGCATGTCTCTCTACCAGGAGTATGTACTTGGGCTTGCTACTGGCTGGACCTGAAAACATAAAGCTACGAGCCTTGCTTCTATGAAGTTATCAGACTTGACAACTCTTAAAAAAGAGACGTGAGACCTTGGTAGCAACTTCTAAGGAGAACTTAATTATGTACCAGGACTGTAACAGGACAGAATGCTGCCATGTATCAGTTGGTGAATTGCTCTGCTGTAAACTATAAATTATCTATGAGAAAGATGGCAACTGAAGCAAAATTTTTCAGCACTGATGCTAAGGAAGTTCTGAGAAATAAAATAAGGGAAGAATTTTCCAATAAAATTAAATTTAATAACCTGATGTAGAATAGTAAAGGTAAACACAGAACTAAATTATATACCAGTATATACATTGAAGTTTATATTTTTTAATTTTAAAAAAATATAGTAATTTTGGAGAAACTCCTACAGCTGTTAATACTGTCCACTTCAAATAGTGCTGCAAAAATAAAGTGGTTTATGCATACATCAGAAAAGCATATGTAATTATAAATGCAGTTTTGCATCTTGGACACCACTGAACAGTAATTTCTTGTACAGTTCTGTATTTTCTTATGTTATAAAAAATTAGATTTCTAATAACCTTTCGAGACTACACTTTGGCACAAGACATTGCCACAACATTTGAGAATTCCAGTACTACAAACTTAAACTCTATCTGCACAGAAGTGATTATTAAACAGTAAAATTAAAAATTATGCTACTTACCTTGTTTTTTATACCAAATTCATAGACAACTTCTCTCTCTTCATCTCTCATTACTGGAATCTTTGAGATATTACCAACATACACATGACCTTTGATAACTGGTAACAAATCAAAACAGGATTCAGCAACTTTCTTTAATGCCAAAGAAACTTTCTGGCAGTCAGAATCCTTTACTGGTAGGGATTCTTCTAAATTGGAACACTGTGATGAATCACTGATTTCATAACTTTTACCATGGAAAGCATGCTGCATTTCAGAGATGGCATTTTTAGTATTTCTGACAGCTGTAATATCACTGGGCTCCATCCTTGGTGGTTCACTGTCCAGCCTCAGTCTTTTGGCACTTCTTGGCATAGATACCTGTAATAGTGTCCTTTTTCCAAGATCATTTGAAAACAATTGCTGATTTTGCACATCTTTGTCTTCATCTTTGCTACTATCAGATTTCAAATTGCTCCCAGCTTTAACAAAAGCAGTTGATGTAGATGCAATTGCTTTGAATCCACCTGCTTGAGACACAGGTCCTGGCAAATTTTGGCTGTCTGAAAAAGGACATCGGTTAAGCTGAATATTGCCTTTCAGAATGTTTAGTGTCCTTGCCCTTGCAGACAGCTCTGGATACATAGTGTCCAATATTTTCACTGAGTTCTCCTGAGGAGCGCCTGGACCAGCACTAACTGCTGCAAAGAGAGGAAATCTTCCTGGAACGGGAAGTGCATGCTTTGGAATGGAAGTACAAAATTTCAAAGGTGAGGAGCAAATCCTTCTACCTACTGCCATTTCTGAGGGTGAGGGAGGAGAAAATAAAATAGCAGGTTTTACTGCTGGAGTATCTGTTAATGGGGACATGAGAGGAAGAACAGGAGTTTTGCCTAATGGGGATATCAGGTCATCAAGAGGGGAAAGCAAAGAGAATTGACCTGTAGAAGACATTACCGGGGACACAGTACAGGCAGGTTTTGGAGGAGTAGCAATCAGAGGTAGTAGCAAGGGGGGTAGAGGAGGACCTATCTCTTCTCTGATTTTATTTATCATCTCAGATGAGCATTTTTTTGCCACAGAAGTATTAGCATTTACAAGAACTGGCTGAGTAACTTTAAGAGTCCTTGTTTTTCTTTTACTTTGAAACAGTTTCTTTGATAGCTTGGTATGCATTACTTGGGCAGCTGTCTTGGTAGAAACAGTCAAGATTTCAGATGGTTCTTGCTCTTTACACCTCCACTTATTGCTCTTCTTGAGAGCACAAGACTCTGATTCCACCACACGCAACTTTTCAAATACAGTCTTTTGTGGTTCAGAAAGATGACCAACTGTTTGACAACTGCACCTTACATCAGAGAGGGTTGGATTTGGAAGATAATTGAGTAAAATCTTTTTTGTACCACTATCTATGATAACATCAGTGCTGCTTTCTCCTGTATTGCAAGCAGTGTAAGTTTGATTATTATTATATTCTTCAAACACTGAGACCCCCATATCAACACTGTGTAATAAACCTTGTTTCCCATTTGACTGAAGTTTTGCAGAATCATTTTCTTCTAAGAAATTCCCAAGTGCTAACATTCTTGCATTTAATTTACTGGTTTTTACAGTCAGCCTGCAATTTTCTGAGAATCTGCTTAACATCTTGCATAGTGGCAACCTATTTTTTGAAGCATCTGGCGTCACAGGGCCTTCTTTTGATGTTCCAGATTTTAATAGACTTTCCTCACTGTGACTGATGCATCCAGCTATGTTAGACTCCATGAGTTCATTAGCACTCTCAGTATTTTCAGAGGTTAGTAATATACATTCCGTTTTCCAAGAGGCTGAGTCTTCAGGATAACCCTCCCCAGTCACACTTGACCACTCATTTGCAGTATCTCCAGAGTTGTTTGGTTCACAGTGTGTATTCATATCCATGACAGTGTCTGTTTTTAGGTGACTAACTGTGAAAGTATTTCCTGGGTGCATCATTGAATGAAGCTCACATACTTGGTAATCAGCATCAACAATTGCACCAGCTTCCAGAGCATCCACTGCAATTCTGCTAGAAGTTTTCAGTTTGTTTCTAAACATTGGAACGCATTCAGAACACTTCACATACTTAACTTTTTGTATAGAACAGTCTTTCTCTTCAGAGTCATTGCTCTGCTCTGGCATACCAAAATCACTTTTATACTTTATTATGGCATTTTTCCCAGAACCCACAAAACCATTCAGTTCTTGACTTTCTCCCCCACCTGTTAGTGAATTAGTTCTAGAAGGATCTGTTCTAACCTTCCACATAGAAGTCCTGCATCCTGATTCTTGACAATCAAACTTTTGGAGGAGAAAAGCATTCTTTTTATAAGGGTTTGCATATATGATCTGTGATTTAACAGACACCTGAGGTGCTTTATCTACTGGCTGCTCCTTATCTGAAGTTTTCTCTTCATTTCTGTGTACATATTCTCTCTCAGGGCAGCCCAGTTCTTTGCCCACGTTGACTTTTTCAGTAGACAGAATCTCAGCACCCTCTTCTAAGTTATCTAAAGAACAGTTAAATGTACTACTCATAATGGAATTTGTAGGTCCCTTGTTTTCCCAAGTACAGGAAAAAGCAGCCTTTCCTGGTAAGTTAGTTTCAAGGAAACCAACAACTTTCTGAAGACTGAAATTTAGATCAGGAGATCTTGTGGATTCCAAGCCAGATCCCACTTGCACGGGAGAATTGGTTTCCTCATTATTTATACAGCATTTCACCAAGTCCTTTTGAGTAGAAAAAGCCAAGCCACTTCTATATTCCATTTTTGAAGCAGGCTGGCAAATGATCTCTGAAATATTATTTTTCTTCACAACATTCTTTTCCTGCTTCAGTGAACTGGAGCAAGTCTCAGTCACCAATTCCTTGCTTTGTTTATTTAATTTCCCTTCTATTTCATCACATTTAATATTTTCAGTTATCAAGAGCTGAGTCAGAGGTTTTGCAAACTGCTCCTGAGAAATAGGATTGCTTTCTATTAAGATAGATTCAATTGCATCCCCTCTTGCTAACAACTCACAGCCTTCCCCTCTGCAATCTTCTGGATTAACTCTGACTTCAGTCTCTAGAGATTCAAACAGTCTAAAGTTTTGAGATTTGGACTGCCCACATTCTAATGTTTTACATAAGTTTTCAGATTGTTTTATTTCACCTTTCACTTCAGTAAAATCTAACACAGAGGATTCACACTTAGCTACACTGCATTCTGCACCAATAATGCATGCTGCCTTTGGTAGTGCAAGTATATTTTCTAAGTTTGACTTCCTTTGAGATAAATTACTATCATCTTCCTTGTGATGTGGTTTGCTTTGTAAACCTACCACCTCCTTTATATCTACTAGTTTCACATTTTCTGCACTATGGAGTAGCTCTGACAATTCAGCTATTTCTAGAACACTTCCTCTGTTAAATTTCATAGTTAGATCAGGAGTTGGAGCTCTGGCTATATTCATGTCTTCAATTTTGAGCTGTTCATCATTTGGAAAGACTGACAAAGTTCCAATTCCTTCAGTAGCAGATACAGGTAAGTAATGCCTAAAGACTTTAACAGTCTCTGGATCACATTCTCTGTTCACTTTGTCTTTTGTTTGCATATGTTGTTTCTCTAGAATCTCTTCACTGTCATATTTTATTTCAGAGCACTCAGAGTGTGCAGAAATCTCAATAGCTCCAGTCATATTAGTTAATTGGACTACATTTTTTGATTTATTTTCAACCTTTTCTATCAACACATCAGATTTTTCCTCAGCATCTTCTCTTTGAAGCATAATGCATTGTTTAGATAGGAAAGGAAAAACATTCTGTGCAACAGATGCTTCTCTGGAAGTTTCTCTCTGTGCTACTAATTTATCTCTCTCTGCATTCACTAATTCACTGCATTTTTCATGTGTACCCTCACTATCAACAGCTCTAATTAAGGTTGCATTCTTCTCTGTTTGCTCTACCACACTACATTTTTCTATCTGATTCTGAGGCTTGAAACTTTGTAACATAAAACCTACTGAAGGATCTCCCTCTTCACTGTCCATGTCCTCACCATCTCTTTTCTGTTCTTCCATGTCTTCCAATTTGTTTGCTGTTACTCCAGTTAGTTCTCTGTTCTCAGTTTCCACATCCCCAGAATTCTCCTCCAAACAATTTTTGTTAGTTACCATGTTTGTCATTAGAGTAGCACCTTCAGCTTGCTTTCTTTCAGCATCTCTCTCCTTGCTTGACATCTTAGGACTGATATGAATATTCTTTTCATTCCAACTCAGATTAAGTGAGATTTCTGCATCAAAACCATGTTCACATGATTTGCACTGTCTGTTACACTCATCACCAAGGCTGATTACATTACAGCTTGGAGGCTGAACTTGGTCTTCTTGTAAAATACTCTCCACTGCAGAAGTACTGCAATCATCGTCTTCATCACTGGAAACTGTGACTTCTCCCAAGAACATATCCTTCAATCAAAAAAAGCAAAGTTAATAATCTGAACCCTAGTATCAGTTTTAGGACCTACTTTTCTAAACAAGTACACTTAAGGACCTGACATGCAATGGTTTTGAGAGATTAAGGCTGCTCAAAAAAATTACAACCCTCTCCATCATTGCTCTTCATAGAGAATGACAGTACCTCTGTAAAAACTAGGAGACTTCTTTATCTACCTACTTGCATTCTAAAATTACTGGAAAAGAGCACTTGAGCAGCATTTAAATTTCAAGCTTCAAATTTGGGAATTTTGCTATGAAAGCCAGGCTTATATTGAACATAAATTGGGTCTTTAAGTCTGCACCACTGGGAAATTATGACAGCAAGTTGAGACTTAGGTGACTGTATACTGGTTTTGACTAGAATAGTTAATTTTTTTTTCACAGAAAGGGGGGTATGTTTTGGATTTGTGCTGAAAATGGTGTTAATAATACAGAAATGTTTTCATTATTGCTGAGTGGTGCTTGCACAGCATCAAGGGCTTTTCTGCTTCTCCTACTGACACAGTGAAGAGAGCACTGGAGGAGTGCATGGGAAGTTGGGAGCAGACACAGTTTGGACAGCTGACCCCAACAGACCAAAGAGACATCCCATACCATTATGGTGTCATGCTGAGCATATAAAGAGAGGGAAAAAAGAAAGGGTGGTTGCCTATTAAACTGTCTTTATCTCAACCCACATGTTACCTTACTTTTACTCTTCCGATTCTCCCCAGCATCCTGCTGGTGGGGAAGTCAGCAAGCAGCTGCGTGGCACTTAGTTTTTGACTGGGTTTAAATCATGACACATACACTTCTGAAGATTATGTTTTTGCTCCCTTCCACAGGCAGTATGCTACAAGGTCAAAGAAGTATCCATATGGATCTAAGCACACAGAGACCTTTTCAGTGCATAAGTAAGTAATACTGATAAAAAAAGTGCCCAGGAATATAAAATCATTATTTCTTCAGTAATTTTAAGACCAGTTAAAGTTAAGTGCCAAGTCAGATACACCCTGAAACTCACCTGAGTAGTCAGTGGTGAAAGCTGCACTGGAGAAAGTAGAGCAGGAAGAGGTCTGGCCCAATTCAATATATCCATCACATTTCCACCTGGGTCTCTCCGCTCCTGACTGGAGAAGCCTGAAGTGCTGTGCTCCCTGCCTGTCTGTATTATCACATCTACATTTTTATCCTCACCACTGTGCAGTTGTTCTTCAGTAGTCCTGTTCATAGCACAATCATCTCCAAAAGGCTCAGTACTTGTTTGAATTATCATTGCTGTTACAGAATTTTGCTTTACGGCACTTTCCCCTGAAGAACACCAAGGTAGTGTTTTGCCATCACACTTACTGATCCTTTGGTGGATTTGTACAGTGTCTAAGACAGAAAAATATTGTTAAGAATTTTTGCCCTCCCATTTTTATTTACAGAGATAATATATAATAGTAATAAAAATGTAATACCATATATTCAAGTGATGTTTCCATAGAAGATCTTAGTCACTTTCAGAAATACTTTCCATATAGAGATGTGATGTTGTTATTCCCAATTATTTTTTAATGAAAAAGGCATATGTGTGTGCAAAGAGCTTTTCCCCAAACTGTCTGACTTGGATCATTAAAACATTCCCAATTTTTGTCATCTGGAAGGGTCATTCTTGGTAGGATTGACAGTCCATATGTTTTATCTCAGTCTTTGCCCAGTAACTCAAAGTCATGAAAAGAAGGACAACCATGCAGACATTCCCCACCCAGGCTGTAATTCTCAGCTTAAAGCAACCTGCAGGTTTGAGCCAGCAGCTGTGCTTCCAAGCAAGTTACAATCATACCCTGCCATAAATACAACAAGGAAGCTCTTAGCTACATTTCTAGTTTATGATTTAATATGCATATACTTTTCAATTGTATGTTCTTTAAATTTAAATACTGAGTCTAATCACACAAGATTTTGCTTTAATGGTATTATTTAGTCAGTTCTGAACCCTTAATAAAAAAGCACCACAACATATCCTATGCACAAAGTTGTTGGAACAACTAAGATAAAGATACTGAGCAGTTGACAACCCTTCCAAGATGTCAACTGTACAGTTTTACAGTTATTTTAACAACAAGAAAGCATGTCCAAATGCTCTATGTGATTCTTTGCATTGTACTTTTGTTTTGTTACTTTTCAAATCATAGTTTTTACTATTACACAGTAACTCATTCATTATGCAGCCAAAACACATTCATTGAGGAAAGTCTAAAGACAAATAATTTAAATTTATTATAATTATGCTAAATACTTCAAAAAGGGAAAAGATGGCCCAGTTTCCTGAAATTTAAATTCTATGATTTTATAAAATGAAAATATTACCTCCAATAAGATGGTAGAAATCAACAATTCCCAAACCCCAGTGTGTCATAGGGAACTAAAATCTACTCTGTATTATTTGCAATTCTTGTATGATATTGTATGTGTGATCTTTTTTATAGTATTCACAAACACTACTGGACACTTAATCAGCAGTATTGAAGCTAGAGATCAAGCCTATTCTGTGTACACATGAATTCGCCATCTGCAGTGAACCACTTAAATTTTGTGACTAAATTTTGCCTTAAAAAAGCTAATTTAGATTTAAAGGAGAAACCGCTGTTAAACAATATAACTGCAGGGGTAGGGTTAGGGGTTTTTAATGACAGTTTCTCTCATGTACTATAAGCTGCAAAACTCTGAAAGTTTACTCAGAACCTTTGTTCAGAAACTTTGTCCAGCCACTGAACACACACTCTCACACCCCTGCTTGACACTGACAGACTTCCATGTTCTTTGAGAAAGAAGATTGTACATGTCTGGAACTCCTCCTGGAGGAGATACTGGGGTGTTTACTGGAAAGATGAGGGTTATAAAAACCCCAAATTTTGATGACTATGTGGGCCTCCACCTTTGACAGATTCCTACTGTGTATCACAACCACAGACCCCGATCACCCACACATCACTGGAGCCACAGGTGGTGGTTATCTTTGTCTTTTCTCCTCTATCATTCTTCTTTCCAGTTTTCCTCTTCAGGGTGATCACACACTTCAAAATAGATATATACCCCTCTCCAATCCATTTCAGTGTTTTCCATTTATAGTTTCAAAGCAGTTCTAATAAAATTTGTTGTTATATTAATTATTTAGCGGTTTTCTATTTTAATCCACCCCAAGGGATACTTTAGCAACAAATCGGGTTGCCCTGCCTCAAAGGCAAGTCACAACACCATTCCACAGAACAAAGAGCAGCATATGCATAAAATGGTTTTGAGTATAGGATGTACTAATTTAACTGGCACAACTTGCATTCTATTGGGGAAAAAAAAATTGTGTGCTTCATTACTGTTCTCTGTGTTAATCCACTACTAGAACTTGCACAGATATTCCCAAAGCAAATCACTGGTAGTCTTATATTTTAAAATATTAGTTTAACTTGATAGGTCAAAATAGCCTCCTCAGCAATCAAAAACTTTTAAGCACATTGATAGCGGTGGTGACATGATGCGTCAGCACCACTAAAGGAGTACATTAGAAAAATTAATCAATAACCCTATTAAAAAGATCCATCTCAGTCCCTTCATGTAGCAACTCCATGAAAAAAATCTCAATTACTGCACTGGACACCTGGAGGAGGGAGAAACCGATCAACCTGAAGGGCCCTAGCACATCATTTTCACCAAAGATAATAAAGCTCTGCCATTTCCTTTACATCTTTTAAGTATTACAATATTACACTGTTTTATAAAACCATTTACAAGCCACAGTCAAATAGAGCTTCCAGGATGTTCTAAATTTTCTCAGGACAAACCTATATTCTTTTTAAAATTTGTTCCAATCCAAGGCAAAAGGAACTCTTTGACAAGCAGAAACAAAGAAAATAAGGAAAATTCAGAAGTTGGTTGTCTCTCAGATTTTTTTCATGTTGTTTTGTGCCAACCATTTCAAAGCTCAGAATTTACCCTGCACTGAAGCAGGCAGCAACACAGTTACAGATTTTGCCCCTATAAGGACTCCATTTAGACAATTAGGAAGTTTCCTTTTCACAGTAAACTACACAATAGTGCTGACTTATTAGTAACTTTACATCCTGTCTATACTCTCAAAATCAGTCATGCACCTACAACAAGTCCAAGAATGCTGATACATATCATTCCTTTAAATGTTTCCCCTGAACAATGGATCAAAGACATAATTTCTGAATAACTAAGAGATTCTCCAAACTTCTCTACTCATCCCTTTCCAACCCAGTCACAGATAACTGCATTTCTCTGGGAATAAGACACCTTTCTTATAGTTACCCAATTACCTATAGGAAGAGTTGTCATAGCAATTTTTAAAGATTCAGCATAAGTAAGTTTCTTTATTCAAAGTGTCAACACTTTGGCACCTTGGCCTGAACCTTAGGTCCAGAAAAAGCCTCATTAATATTGAGCCTATCTCATTGGAAGGATCCTCTCAAAGATCATATTTCGCAGACAAATTTTACTCTATCCAGGGAATCGCACTCTTGTTCATTATGTGACTCAGTGAAATGATAAAGTTTTCTCCTGAAATCTACAACCTGGAATCTAGTTCATGTAGCTTAAAACCCTTACACGGCTGCCTTCTCTCACTTCTGAGAGAAGATTAAGATTACTCTGATTTGAAAATACCATCAAAATCTATCATGTACTACTTGAAATACCTTCTTCATGCCAAGTGGAGAAAGAAGCAGAGATGAAATAAGTGATCCAATGTTAAAATTGATTGCCTTGGTACTAAACAAACTGAATTTTACAACTCAAAACTTTACCCTTGATTGGGCATACTGCAAGGCAATTCACCATTCCAAGTTGTCCTCTCCTCACTCCAAGCAACAAAGCAACTTTTTGAAACAAGTCTTGTGTTTTTCTCCAGATTAAGATGTGGTATTTTATAAAAATAAATAATTTAGCCATAGAATCTCACCTGATTTAAATCAAAACCTCATCAGCACAGTGATTGCAAATGCCTGGCAGTAGCCACTGCACTCTTCTCAAGAACAATAGTGTTTCTCTGAGAAAAAAATTCCTCTACAGAACTTTTTTAATGCCCTGACAATGAGGCAGAATTTTTCAACCTGTTTCCAATTATGTGAATTTCAGGATGCTTCATACACTAAATATTCTTTAAAGCTACAGACAATATTCTCTTTTCTGAGACAGCAAATCCCCATATTCCATTATCTGAAACAAAGAACTATAGTGAACTGCATACCCAAAACTAAATATGCCATACTACATTGTCATATAGGTGTTACCCTGAGAGATTTTCCTATGTTTTTCAAGACAGAAAACAGGTCTGCTTCTCAAAACACTCATGTGCTATGGACTTCAATCTCAAGACCATAAAACACACATATACCTAGGGATTCAGTCTCATCTTTGTGTTTTACATAAACACAGTGGTATTATATCTCCTATTATCTGATATTAAAGCAGACAACTCAAGTGCACTCCCTTCCATCTCTGCATTTAAGATCTACAGGCAGCTTCTCCCCTATCATGTACCCCCAAATAAAAAGATGAGCAGATTAGATGGGTATAGCTCAATAGTAAGCCAAATTTAGCTCAGAACTCAGTTACAGAATACCTCTTGAAGAAGCTTGGCTCCTCCCAGACAGGGTCTTTACCATGTTCCTTCAGTTCATCTCATCATAGCATATGAACAGAGCATGTTAGAGAACCCAACGTACCAAAATATTCAGCACCCAGCTGCAAGATTCTTCAAATGCTTCATTAAATGTTTATTCACAATGTAGGTGATTTTATGTCTCAACTATATGAGATAAAGTTTTCCAAAGACTAAAATACTATCAATGTCTTATTAACCTTAGGTTATGGACCAAGGTTACTGGTCTGATGGTCAGATGCAGGTATTGTCAACTTTTTACTAGCAGATTTGTAGCAGTACTACCAAATGCTTTTAAATTAAGTTTGGCAAACCTCCATTACCCTATGAGGCTTTCAAAACAGCACATTTGGAAAGCCTCACAAATCTTCCAATTTTCATATATGAACACATTCTTCAAGAAAACCATTCAAAGTAGTATCAACCTTAGCAGAACAGAGAAGACACTGATCCATAATGCAAAGCTTTGGGTATTTTACAGCACATTTGAATATACTAAGAATTCTGTTATAAGAAGTATACTTCAGAAAGGCTAGATCCAGGCAGCAGATGAACTGACATTCTCTGGAAAAGATACTACCATTAAACTGGTCTGCTCTCTAGGTTGAAACTAATATAATAAGGGACCAGAAATCAGGGCAAACTCATTAAGATCCCTTTTTTCCTAGAAGATTGCACCTGTAAACATAAGCACTTTGTTAATATGAATTTAACGTAAAGGCCAGTTTCATAAGAGGCTGAAAAACAAGATGGCTGTTCTAGGCGTGAAGAGGGAAAAAACCAAAACAGTAACAGGACAAAAGACATGTTTCTATGAAATCTAACCATTCCAACAAAAGCATGGTCTAAGCTTAGAATTTTCTTCACACTGAAGGGAGCAGAAAGAAGGACTGGCTAGAAGAGACTGTTACATATAATTGCTTCCTTCTATGAAAGTACTGTCGTTTCCTTGAGAAGACATGAATATGAAAGATGGGACATAATTTCTGGAATCTAAAGTTCCTCTCTGGTGGATGGCAAAGGGATTACTCTGGAACCTGATACCCCCCCCCCTAAAATCACAAATATTTTAAACTCTTCAGTTTCTTGCGCTTGTTGTTGTCACTTGATTGACCCTTGATCAAGACATTAAATTCAGAATTGCAGGGCACAAGTGTCTATCTCAGTTTTGGAGCTGAAGCCATGTATTTGCTGCATTAAATTCATGGAAGTTAGGCTGACTAATAGGTTTATAAGCTGGTCCTTATATTTTGGCACCTCTTAAGCGGATTCCATTGGAACACATCTGAAGGCAGATTCATTGGGATCTACACAAGTAGCAAATTTTCAGACTTAACGGGGTCTTTAAAAAGTTTATCTTCAAAGCTCTTAATGCTGCTGGGTACCTATCCCAGGCAATATCTCTACACCTTTAATTACAGAAAAATCAAAGTAGTAGAGTAACTGAAACAACTAATAAAGCTTAATAAAAACATTCCAGAGATGCAACACAGAAATTAATGCAGTTTCAAGGCATCTATTACTCTTGAGTGCAGAAAAAAAATATCTGCTATGTAAAGTTAAAGCAGTTAAAGTTTGCTATGAAGATGCATGTGAATAACTACTCAAATTATTTTTTATCATTACCTGAATATCACATTACAAAGAAGAAAATGGAGGTAACAGTTTCTTAAACTTTATAATTCAACTATGTAATCACATATTTGTTTCAGACTAAAATGAGCCCATATGCACCATCATTCACATTATATACTACAGAGTTGATAATGATATAATAATAATGCTTTAAACATGAGATGAGTTTTGACTACTTACAAACAGTAAAAGAATTTGATTTCTTGATTGCAACTGCAAATTACAATAGCTTTTTATCAGAAGACGGTTCAAGTTTACTTATCCATTCAAATTAATATTTGAAGTATTTTCAGATAATTCAGATTCTAATCACACATGTAATTGACCAGACAAACACCAAGGAAAGTATTTCTCTCTTTCAAAAGTGTTATGCAGTCACTACCCAACTGGAACCTACCTTCTGTAGCAGTTAGTCTTCTTTTGTTAGACCATTCCTTATCCCAAATAGGAGCTGAAAGAAAATACCAACATTGTCTTTTGGTCAGAAAAAGAGAAGGCATCAAGAAAATGTCAAGACTTTGTATGCCATTGTACCTAAGACAGGATCATTTTTCTCATTCTCTCTTTTTCCTGTTGCACTGTCAATGCACATCCAGAGTTCTTCTAATAAGAGCTTCACTCTTCCTGTTAAAATAATTAAATAAAAATATCTATTTATTTTAAATAAATTGATAAAATTGAACTAAGAATTTGTGTTTATTTTACTCAGGATACAGACATGCCTACAACTAAATACAAAATACCCACAAAAAATTAAAACTAGGCACAAGCTTCAGTGAAAGACAAATGCTAGATGCCATTTAGGGAATAGATCCTGTACTGGCCATATTGCCATAGCAGACTAAAGGAACAGCTAGAGAATGTTTACCTTTTCCTTTTTATAGGGAATACTGCAAAGAGTTATAACAACCCCCCAAGTAAAAGGTAAAACAGATTCAAATGTAGCATTAGTGAAATTAAACAGCTCTGTAAAAGAAATCAAGCTACATGAACCTGGGAGAAAATCTTCTACGAAGATGTGTATCACATTTATGCTCACTCAGTAATAATTAATCTTAGTTTTATCATGTAATAGCACCATGTATCTGAATTAATTATCAGGCCACAACATTAGGAGACTGTCTACAGTTCTAACAGCATCATTGCTAGGTGATGTCAAACAACGTAGTTTCAGAGAGAGAGGAGAGGTGGAGAGGGAAGAAAAACTCAAAACCTCAGAAAAACACAGGAAGCACCTTATCTACTTATGCCAAAAGTCTCATAAATCAAACAATCAGGAACTGACATTGTTTTTGTGCAAATTCTGGAAGTCAAAGACCATAGCAAACTGCTACTATTTTATGAAGAGGCATACTATTTTATGTTTTTATATTAAAAACCAGTCAGCATATACAAGGAAAACCTACCAAATTTTGCTAAACAGCTAATAACAACACTACCATTTACTCATTACTAATAAATCCTTGCTGCTATTTGAAGCTGAAGCTCAAATTAATACTCAGATATTAATTTTCCTATTTTACCATTAATTAAAAATCAAAGGATTAAATTTGGCACCAATTCAGTACAATCCAAAAAGTAAAAAATATGCCAAGACACACACAAACTGACAAGGTGTAGCTTTAAAAAAAAAAAAAAAATTCTGCAACAAACCTATTGCAAAGCAAGAAATACAACAGTGAAGTTCTTTTGCCTCAAAACAGCCTTCAGCATATCTAACAGTTCAAAAGCAGTACCAGCACTTAAAAAGACTGCAAAAAATACAAAAAATAAATTTGCCTAAAGTTTGGCCTCAGTACTTTAGAAGAAGTTTTCAAGGAGTTTGCTCCATTAGAGTTAGATTCAGGTAATTTGTAGCATATATTTTAGATCACTAGAGCAAAAGAAAGTCAATAAGATAAAATTACAGCTATACCTCCTGTATTTCCACTTGATTTTCCAAGTCCCATATAGAAATTTTACAAAATGACTCTCCTATTTGGTGCTTTATGATTTCAGTAAGCTTCAGAGGGATTGTTAGTATTTTTTTCAGTGTTTACATTTTGTTTTATAATTGCACATCAGCTGACTTCACATATGCTCAGGGTAGACTAGTTATTTTTATGAATCGAGGGTTTTCCTTACTGAAAAATTGAAAATAGTAATCTATTAGATTGATCTTCATCGCTGTAACCTACTTGTATCAACCACATCTGCTCTTATAGCACTTTGGCAGTATTCTCTGTTTCCAAAACTGCGACTCCAGAAGAGCTGCAATAAATTCATAACAACTGGCTCCACATAGAGAATGGACTTGCAAAAAGTCTTACCTTTGTCTATATCTGTTGCAAGATCTTCACTTGAACTCTGAGTTTCTGCATGTTTAACTGTTAAAAAGAGGAGAAGTGGAAAGAAAATATTCAAATGGAACAATACGACATACGAATTTGAAGGCATTCAAAGGTAAGCACTTACGTTTTCTGCACTTCTCCTTAATTACACCATCAAGTTTTCCCTGTTAAAATTAAGAAGTACAGAATTTTTATGCAAAACGTATTTCTTAGAGCATCAGCTCCTAAAGAGCATGAAATCTATATCAACATTTCTTAAGCTGGAAAATTTCTCTCTTACAGTGAATTGCTAATGTTTATTCAATATCCCCCCAAAAATGTAATTTTACTATTTCAGCATCTATTACGCTAATAGCTTCTTTCTTTCCCCCCAAAATACTAAAAGAAGTTTCACACAAAGACAAGGAAAGCCTTACTTGTGCTTTTTTAAGCTCCTTTTCAAGCCTTTTCTTTTCAGTTTTTAGTTGTCTGAAGTCCTGTGTATGCTTTGTTGCAGCCTCTTCAAAAAAGAGAACCAAATTTCAATTTAGAAACTACACTGTAAAGAGACTACTAAATTAAGTAGTGCTGGTATAGTGGTTCCCTAGTTTGCAGATAAAATTACCAGAAAAAAACAGTGTGAAATACAAATCTACTGAAGTTATATTTTGGTTCATTCAGACAACATCTCATGGATACAAGTATGTTGCCTTCTACTGTATAATTACTGTTTTGAACCACAGCAATACATTTATTAGTTTTCTCAATTATATGCAAGAATGAAGAGTGAGTAATATTGTAATGATGTTGTACTGCAGAACAATATACACCAAGTGAAAAAAAAAATAAAATTGAGTTGCAAGGGGGTTTTTTTACATGTTTTATTCTCTTATTTAAATAAGAGCTTTGGTTCAAAGATGAAAACACCACAGCCAGTGCATTAGAAAGATACATACAGCACTCAAGACTAACAGAGAAGAGGACCCTATCTCTTAATGTCTAACAGACACCTGGCAAGAGGGCAGATGGGTGGAAATAGAGGATACAGGGTAGGTAAGAACTGAATGCAAGGTTCCTAGGAAAATTCTCAGGTGACAGAGTCAGCTGAGAGACCTCCTGAGAGTTCAGCTTGATGACTTATATATGGATAGGAAAGAAAAGAAATGGAATCTTCCTGCTGATCAAATCAGAAGAGAGCCTATTAAAATAAGAGGTTTTAAAAAGGAACCTTGAGTGGTAGGCTAACAAAAAAAACAATCACGGCAAAATTTCATACTGCCAAAAGATACAATGTTTGAGATGTTTAATGAACACAGAAAAATCCAAAACTGATAAAATAGTCACTGAAATTGGACCTAACACATACTCTCTCTCACTATTTTGTTCTAGTTCTGCCAGAATTTGAGATTTTGGAGGCAAGTGTGTAAAAAGCCTGGCTGTCCTACAATGGAACTCCAAAATTCTCATCAAAATAAACACCTTGTACCTGTACTTTACAGTAAGATTCAGGGGGTTTCTAACACTAGGATATGTCACTCAGTTCACAGTATTTTTGAACTATGGTAAGCACAGCTAAAATATGTGTGATATGAATGCAAATATCTGCCTTGCCAATTGATGACACAGCAAGTGAAGTCTCAAAAAGTTTACGTATATCCATCCTCGCAAACAAGAAAAACACAGCGCCATGAAGCCAATGCTTTTTCTCCATGTAAAAAAAAAGCAAGCAAACAAACAAACTAACCAACTAAAATACAAGTGCCAGACTTTTTAAAAGTCAGAAAATGTGCATCAGGAACACCAAATATTTAAATGTGAACATAAACATGAAGAATCCTGCCAGGATTATTAGAACACTGGAGCACATGCCCTATGAAAACAGTCTTATTGAACTAGACTTAATCAGCCAGAGGGGAAAACATAACAAATCATAGAAAGAATACAAGAACAGCTTTCCTGTACAAGGAGGTATCAAGAAGATGGAACGAGACTGTTCAATCAAGAAGATGGAATGAGACTGCTGTATGGTATACATAAGGTGTAAACTGAAACATGTGAGTTTCCAACATGTTACTGAACTAAGTTGCCTACAGAGGCTGGTAACATTCCATCCTTTGAAGTTTTCATGACTAGAAGTTCCCTTCCAACTTCATCTGAGTCATGTGCCGAAGACACTCAGCAGAAAATATACTGCAGGAGGACTGATATAAATCAGAGACTAAGTACCCCACATAGACTGGCCTGACTTGCTCCTTGGGCATCAAAGTTAAAGTCACAATTCCTCTGGACAGAAAAGGAAAAAAGAGATTAGGTTACTGTACTGTTGTCCTACTTAATGTAGAAATTTACCTTCAAGTTTTTTCACTTTAGTTTCCAGTTTCTTTCTCCTGTTAAAAAAAAAAACACATTATAGATATTTTTTTAAAATGGAACTATGTTGCATGAAAAGTCAGAAAAAAAAATCTAGCTATTCAAAGAAAACACACCTCCTGTAACCAGGACCTGTGAGACCAATGAGTCTCTGAAGTTGAAAAATTAAATTGGTGGCTTGCTGCTGGCATTCTCACACAAACAGCTGTATCTGTTACAGAGGCAAAGTTTGCTTTTAAGAGAGTCAATCCACTAAATATACCTTTAGCAACAACTTGGAATTAGAAATACAACTGCAGAAAACTGGTTTCTGTTTTTTGCATTTCTATGATGTAATGCAGACAGGTTAGCTTTACTCCTTAAAAACAATCAAGCTTTGCTTACAATGAACAATATCTAAGCAATGAGATAATCAGGAATAGCCCTCAGGATGACTTATGTCCCACACCTTTTTATTCAGAACATCCAGATGCTTTAGACTAAAAGTCAAACCAAAGGAAAAAAGATGAAGCATCCTGAACAATTTTGACTTCAACATTTCCAATCCTACCTTATATGTAAAACACAGAACTGGAAAATAAATGAATAGGAAAAAAAACCCACATTTCTATTCTTTTTTTTTCTATTAAATTCCAATATCCCAGAAATTGTTTTCAAACTGTTGTAGTAAGTAGACAATTCTACCAATGATCACTGATCACTTTCATGAAGCAGAACACAGTTCATCTATTCCCCATATTAAAACCTGTGTAATAGATTGAGATTTACCATCTAAGCCTTTCTGGGTGTTCAGGCTTTAATTACCACTTCAGACATTAAGCATAATATATTCAAAATCCCACTCATAAATGGTAAGATTGACCACCTTTTGCATGTTCAGTAGTCAAAGTATTTATAGTATAAAGTAATAGACAAGAATTCTGTGCCTTCTCAGCCTGAAAAGGTTCATACTTACTTTCCTATATGATGGCTTTGACAGTCAAGCCATAGGTGAGAACTTCAGCAAAATACTCATAAAATACCTTTCTAGAAAAAAATAAGGGGAGGCAGGGGAGGGGGGAGTTGTCCTTTAGAAAACAAGAGGTAAGAAACTTTTGTTTTTCTGTAGATTATCTTCAAGTGAATGCACAGAAGTGCTACCTACATGGACATTTGGAAGCAAGATAAGTTGACACAGGAAGACCACAGAGATGCTGTTTACTATTGCAGGGAGAAGACTCATGCAGCCAAAGCTCAATTAGAATTCAAGCTGACCAGTACTCTGAAGGACACAAAAAGAGCTTTTCAAAATATCTTAACAGCAAATGGAAGATCAGAAATAACATCAGTCCATTTCTTGATGAGGTTAGTCATTTCACAAATAGGGACACAAAGCAGAGATATTTAATGCCTTCTTCACATCTCTCACCAATGACAGACCCTAGGACTCCCAGAAACCTGTGCTGGAAGACCATGAGTGGCTTGTTTAGATTAGGAAAGAGAAGACTGAGGGGTGACCTCATCACAGTTTACAACTTCCTCATCAGGGGACAGTGGAGAGAAAGGTGCTTATCTCCTCCCTCTGGTGACCAGTGATAGGACAGAAGGAAATGCAATGAAGCTGCATTGGTGGAAGTTTAGATGGGACATTAGGAAAAAGTTCTTCAGGCTCCCCAGGGAAGCAATCATTGACATCAAGCCTGTCAGAGTTCCAGAAGCACCTGAGTGACAGTCTTAGTCCTACAGCTTAGTTTTAAGTAGTTCTGTGAGGAGAAGGGAGTTTGACTCAATGATCCTCATGGGTACTTTTCAACTTGAGATAAAAAAAACTAGGATACAAATAACAAGAATCTGAACAAACAAAGAAAAACAAAGTGCCAACATTATCATTGCAATAATATTTATAAATTAAGTAATTACCTTTACATAGGCAGTACTATACTAATTTCATCAACACACAACTACATGAAGAAAATAGGTAGATGTTAAATATAGCAATTTACAAAAAGCAGTTTGCAGATGATGCATTTGGGCAGAACTCCTCTTATGTTACCCAACTCAAGTTCCTATCTGATCCTTAAGATACATGCACAACTGCAGCTGACAGAATGCTATGCTAACAGAAGTTGTACTCCATGGGAATTGCCATTCCTGTAGAATATTCAGATCTCAACTAGACAGTCCTGAGCGAGCTAACTTTAACACTGGCTCTGACTAGCAGGATCAAAGGACATGAGTGATAATTTCTCACCTAAGTTTTTTAACAGTACCTGTAGATTAACAGTAATTTTATGCATAATTCACTATTACTCAGCTTCTGAAAAAAAATCCAGCTTTCAAATTTCTGAACTCATATGACCTACTGCTTCAAATGGCCTCAGTATCAGAGGTATACAAAACAGCAACAGCATCACAGAATTGAGGCTGAGGTGACAAGAATCCTCTGGAAGTTATCATGTTCAGCCCACACTGCTCAAGCAGGGCCACCTACAGCTCACTGGTCAGGACCATTTCCAAATGGCTTCTGAATATTTCTAAGGATGGTAAGGCCACAAGCTCCCAGGGCAATCTATGGAAATAGTTAGTCATTCTCACAGCAAAAAGTGTTTCCTGATGTTCACAGGAAACATGACCTTCTTTGTCTTAGTTTGTTCCCACTGCCTCTTGTCCTATTGCTAAGGTCTAAGGAAGTGAGCCTGGTTCTCTTTTCTTTACATGCTCCCTTCAGGTATTTATAGACATTGGTAATACCACCCCTGAGTCTTTTCTTCTCTAGACTTCACAGTCTCAGTTCTCTCAGCCTTTTGTCACTGGAGAAATGCTCCTATTCCTTAATCATCTTCATTCCTTAATCATCACACTCCCATATATCCATGTCTCTCTTGTATTGAGAAGTCCAGAACTAACACAGTACTTCAGGGGTGGCATCAGAAGTGTTGAGCAGAAGAGAACAGCATCTCCCTCAGCATGCTGGCAAACCCCACTGAAAACCAAGATACTGGTAGTCCTCTTTGCCACCAGTGTGTATCGCTGGCTCATGTCATGAGATCATCCCAAGCTGCTGTCCACCAGCACGTACTGGTGTATGTGATTGTTCCTCATCGGGTGTTGGGTTTCACACTCCTTGCTGAGAAGTTGCCTCATGTCTTCAGCCTATCAAGCTTGTGCTGGATAGCAGCATGCCCCTCTGGCCCATCAGCCATACTTGTGCCATTGGCAAGCTTGCTGACAGGTTCTGCCCCATCATGCAGATCACTAACAAGATGTTAAACTGGACTAGACCCACTATGCAGCCCTCTCTGTCTCCCCCCAGGGTAGTATTATCTACTGGTCTCCAACTAGACTTTGCACAGTGTTCATCACCACACTCAAAGCCCAGCCATTCAGCCAAATTTTGATCCGCTGTCTATCCATCCAGTGCCTACAGCACCAGCCTAATGGGCTATGATGAGGCTACCATGGGAAATGGTGTCAGAGATCTTATTGATGGCCTGTCAGACACTAGCCACTGCTCTCCCCTGATCTAGAAAACATGTCAATTTATAAGGTCAGTGAAGCACAACTTTCCCTTGGTGAGGCCATGCTGTCTACTCCAGAGCTTCTTGTCCTTCACGTGCCTGAAAAAGAGTTCAAGGATGACCTACTCCATCTCCTTCCCAGGGATCAAAGTGAGGCTGACTGGCCTGTAGTTCCCTGGCTCCTCCTTCTTGAAGATATGAGCGACAGACAGGGACAAACATTATATCTGCACTGACACAATAAACTGCCAGAGTGGTCAGTTTCCTCTTAAGATGCAGTTAGCAAGGGGGTAGCTGCTCTCTGCTTCTCTTAGATAAGACGATGTACTGAATATTTCACTAAGCTCACAGTACATTGAGTACATCTATATGTGAAGTAAGTGCAGAATGGCTGAAGAAATTACAACAATCCCAGTCTCCTCATACAGTCTTTTGGGTAATAATGGCTTGCTGCTCTGCTTGTGAATACTGTATGTTTCACAAGTCATGTAAAGAGACTAGTTTATTTCTTTTGGGAAATGCTTCAGTCACTTGATCATCTCTGTGGACCTTCATTAGACTCTCTACAGTATACCCATATCTCCTGTACAGAAAAGCCCAGAACTGGGCACAGTACTTCAAGGCATGGCCTCACCAGTACTGAGCAGAGAGAACCAATCACTTCCTTTGACCTGCTGGTAGCACCAAAATAGCTTAGAAACACCAAAGTTAAAAATGATAACCAGCTTACATGGAACCAAGGAGTCACCAGCAGGAGTCCCATTGGGATGTGTGCTAGAAGACATCAGAAATAAAAGCTGACTACAAAATCAAGCGGGTCTTAGAATTCCAAGTCACTGGAGCGCAATCAATGGTTTTTGTAAATGCAAAGTGATGCACATGAAGAAAAATAACCACAACTACTAACACCTTGCTATATATTAGCTGGTTCTCTTCTGAGAGCATGAGTACCTTCCCACACAATATTGAGAAGTCACAGTTCCCTGACATAGGTGATTTAAAGGTTAAAAATATTAGAAGATTAAAGAGCAATTAGACAAGTCCATTAGAGTATGCATCAAGAGCTGTAAGAGCTAACACAGACATATGCTCCAGGCAACTAAACCTTTGACTGACTGCTTACTGGAAAAACAAACTTTGGGAATTACCAAGGCACAGAGAATAGAAGACACAAGGCACATCAGAATACTCTGTATTATGGCAGCAAAAATTACTTTTGCACTTTTGGTGCCAATTCCCTCCTGCTCATTTCCAAACATGGCAGACTATGAACTGCTGAGCTGTTACATTAAAACAATAATTTTAAGGACTGATTTTAGTAAAGACCACTTTGGCAATATTATTCTTATACTGATGTCAGAGACTTTTATTCTTATACTGGCCTCAGCAAAACTGAAATGGATGGCAATAACAAAAAGCTGAGACTAAGAACCACTTAGAACTGGAGAAACTACAGCTTTTTTATATTTCATCCTGTTCTCAAAGACTTTCATTAAACAACCACATAAAGCCACTTCACAACAAGACAATAAATAAAGTAACACTGCACTCAAATGAGTTTGCTACAAAACTTAGGATCATTTTTCCATGAACTCCTTGTTCTAAGAACCCATAAATACAAAAATTTTAGCAAAATGGAAAGCATAACTAGATAAGGTATATTATTAAGTTTGGAAAAGGTAAGAGAGGCAAAGAAAGGTTGAGAAAAAAAAAAGAAGCATCACTCACACAGCATCACTGTTAATTATTTCTTCTTTAATTTTAACATATTCCAGTTGACTCTCCTGATAAATCTTGAGAGAACTCTGAAGAAGGAAAGCACAGTTAAAATATGTCCATACTGAGGGAAAAAAAAAAAAGGCAGACAACTTACCTCTTCTAATGAAAACAGTTCCTGGCCAAAAAAGTTTAAGTATATTCAATAAGAAAAGAAGCAAGTAGGAAAGTCAGGTTTTCTTTAAAGGCAAAAGTTATAACAAACAAACACATTAATCTCTTTATGTCTATCTTTTAAGTACATGCCTTCAACACCTAGTTGGATAGGAACTTGAAGCTGAAGTCAAGATCTTAACTATTACACACCATACATATAATCCTGTTTTTTCTGAAAAAGTTCCATCATGACATCAGCTACTAATGCTTGCTGAGGGAAGAGCAAGAGCATTCTAACACATAACACTAACTAGGTACAGCAACAAGACAAATGTTAGTATCTTTCTTATACCATTATAAAAAAGCTACAAGAAAGAAAGTGCTTTTTTTCTTCAGAAATTATAATAATGTCTAGAAAATACATACATGTAGGTAATTTGAACAATCTAAACCTTCTTTCCTGTAGACTAAATCTCAGCTAAGCAATCAGAGAGAAATTAGGAAAAAACTTCAGAAGCTAATGATGTAAAACATATGTTCAAAAAGGTAACAGAAGCACAACACTGTTCTGCACAGACCCTCTTTCTTGGCACCTTTTCACTAGTACAAGTCATAATCAATAATCTGACAAGAACAGAGCAGAAAATCAAAGGAGTCTGAATGTTTCTCATTCCTTCCTTCCTTAGTGAGGAAATAACCAAATAATCTGATCAAAAACTTTAAGAACTACAACAACCTAAACTTATTGCCTCTCTGAAACCTGATTTAATTAATTCCACCTAACTTTCCCAGAGCTACCTGTCCTAGTGAGATGGAAATAAGAACAGACCTCATTAAAAGTCAGCTTCATTAAGATGAGCATTAGGAATATGCATTTCCTTCAACAGAAAAAGTGCAAGTTACTTAAACAAGCCCACCTTCTTTTCTTCCAACTCTGCCTTCAAGGAACCCAACTCTTCCTGGCATTTTTCCAGAGGCAGAATTTTCTGTAACATCTTCTCCACTTGGCAACGAAGAGCAAAGATCTCCCTGAAATTAGATGTGCAATTAAAAAAGTTGCCAAAAACACAGAGGCTTTGAAACTCAGTATTCTGATTCTTCAATCAAGCATCTGAGTATTTTGCTTTTATCCTATGGAAAAAATGCTGTGAGAGATACCTAAAAACTTTAAGAGTTTTCAGTATTCTCATCTTTCCACCTATTTAAAGAAAATCCAAGATTTGATTTAAAAACACTACACTAAACCCAAAGCTAGATGCAAGCAGATGGCATGTGCCACAGAAGTATGCTGCCTACACTAAAGTGCCAGTAATAAGTGTCTCTGCATACACAGTGCTGTAAAGTAAGACCTGAGTCCAAATGCAGTGTTTTTCAGCAGGCAGGTTGGAGTCCATAAAAATTATACATGCCTCTTCCTTTATAATCACAGAGTAAGCAAGGGCACGCAGATATAACTCTTAAGTCAAAATGTTTCACACAAATATGGATGCCCCAAATAGCCATACATTTAACCACCACCAAAAGATGAGCTTCACATCTCCACTTGGACTCTCACTAGCCTAGGGCCAGGAAAGAATCCCACACATGAATTGTAGAGGAAGGACAGATTTCTCTCCTTATCATCCCTTTGCTAACGATGGCCTAGGAAACATGGTAAAAGTACTATACTAAAAGTGCAGCTTAGACCCATGGCTGTTGCTATGACACCGTAAGACTCCTAAAACTAACCACAACACAGAGAATATAGTAATACATCTTTAGTAAACAATATAAATCCAACTTACCGTTCAGCAACTTGAAGCTGTAATCTCTTGTTAAGGTAGAAATTAAAAACAGTTTATCAAATGTCCTTACAGTATATTTCAATCCAACTGCCACTTGCAAAGAAACATCCAGTAAAGACTTCCTCACAGAAAAAAACCTCCCCAAGACTTACAGAACTAAGTGTTTGATACATGCATTTCAATACATTTGAAGTGAATAAGAAGAGCTTCTTCTGTTACATGAAAAATATTGAGTAATTCTCAGCAACTCAGATTTCAAACACACCACCTTAAACCATACACCAGAAACAGGCAGCTCTTAAGTGGACAGTTTTAATTCCAAAGGCCTATTTTCTTTATAAAACTCACACAGTTTGTTCTTTATTAGAGTCATCATCTCATAACCTAAACAGAAAGCCTCAACCCCTTTTATAAATGTTTTAGGTATACTAATCCTGTAAGAACACAAAGACAAAAACTAAAGGATATCACAGCATTTCTGTTGATAATCTGTCAGCAAATGACTGTAAGAAAAGAAAAAACCCAGACATTACTCATTTTCTCACCTGATTTTGACAATCATATGTTATGGTATCCTTCCTTTTGCTTTATGGATAAAGAGAGAAAGTGTAAAATTGGTTTACATTTTCTGATAGTAGTCAATACAACCCTTTGATTTCATTAAGCCTTTCAAACCTGAAATCAAACTGCTTTAAGTGGGAAAAAAAAAAACAACTGGCAATTACATTAAGTTGTAGCCATTAACTAATTGCAGCTTTTTAAAAAAAAGTATTGCTTAGACAAAGGAAATAATATACATACATATATATACTAGAAGATATATATACACACACACACACACACACATATATATATATATATATATAAAAACACGTTTCCAAACTTGAAAGGATGTTTTCCTAAAAAAGAACATACATCTCAGAGAAACAGTTTGAAAGACCCTAAAAGGCTTTAATCTTTATATTATTCTCCTAGCAGCCATAAAGGGTTACACCCTGATGCAAGAGGGCCATGGGAACAGGACCAAGGAAAGCTACTCCTTTCTTTCCTCAAAAGTTATGTTTTTTAAGAACAGAGAAAAGAAAGGACAAGAAAGAGTAATACCATGGGAGTTACCCTAATACAGAGAGGGCTGCATTACTTTCTATTGCAATAGTTAAGAGCAATCCAGTAAAGCCAAAAAGGAAAGGTTGAACTGCAAGTAGTTAAAGAAGAGGCAATTTCCACAAAAAATATATGCACTGGCAGAAAGAAGAGGGACACAAAATTTAAAATTCAGAAAAGAGATCACAACAAAGTTAAGGAGCTTTGAAAAAAAAAATTGTAGTTAAGAGACTCAGTGTGTGCTAGCTGAAATACTCTGGAAATAGAATGCAGGACTGTCATTTGGATTCACAAAAGCCAGACTGACATGGAGGATCTAGGAAAGGATACATAAAAAACAAACCACTACAATTAGGAGACATTGCATGGATATTAGGCCATAGTATGGAGGTATACATAACATATCTTGATATATTATTCCATAAAATATGTTGATGGGTTTTGAGAAGAATTGAAAGCAAGCACAGAAAAGAAACCAAACTGTAGGAAGGATTTTATAATCACTCCATTCTGAACAATGTTCAGCTTCACTTTTCACATTCTGATATTTAATCCCAACAGAATTTTTGAACTTAATGATCAGACTAAATTCTGCTGAAAAAGTTCATATCTGTACTCAACTTTTAGTTCCCACATTCTTCACCACAGAAAAATGACATAAGCGAGCACAATTAAATGAACAAAATAAATATAAATAAATATCATAAATTATCTACTTCTGTGTTAAATAAATAAATCTCTTAAAAGAGTTGCTTCTAATGATGTTACTTCTAATGATATTACAGGTACACAAAATAGCCCCATTTACTGTAATTATGCACAGATGTTTTACAGAATAAATTAGTCTTACAGTCTAGATTTAGGACATGTTTGTGAAGAACTTTCATTTTGAGAAGCATTTAGTGTAGTGCATAAACGAATATCCACATTCCAAAAATCATATCTCCTCCATTGCTGTAAGTACTTAAGAATAAAACCCAAACAAACAAACAAAACCATGTGCAATTGTACTTACTCTCCATCAATTATTTTTTGCTTCAGTGCAATTAATGCAGCCACATATTCATTCATATTCTGTAAGGAAGAGTCTCAAGTCAGTAAAGAACTTACACCCCAAAAATCAGTACTGTAAATAACCCCTAATCCAATGGTTAATTTTATAGAAAATACAATAAACTGTCTTCATTCAAGCAGAGAATGCAGACTCCACAAGTAAGTATGCATCTTTAAGTGAGGCCTTGCTACAAAGGCTCTTCAAACTTTGCCTTTGCAGTAGATTCTACACTAAATCCCTATAACTTTTTCCGTCAAAATCCAATTAACCTTTGGCAGAATATTAGCAATAAACATTAGCTCACTAGAATCTACAGATTTTCCAGTTTCTTATCCATACTCATTCTAAGTGTGTCTTATGAACTCTCAACAGGACCTTCTCTTCATTGAAAGGAAAAACAAAAATTACCCAAAGCATAATACCATACACAATAGCTTAAGAGCCCTCAAGGAAGTAAACTCTAAATCCTTATACTGCACCGAAGCAAAGCCAAGAGGACACAACTAGAAATTCCCTGACAGATCCCACAAGGCACGTCGCAGATCCCACGAGTTACTTTTCCACACTTCGCCTAGCTAAAGCTCGACACTGCTGCTACTTTTAGAGCCCATTTACCACGCACGCCAGCCGCGTTCCCGACGGCACAGGGAGAGGTGACTGTGGTACCCGACACTTCCGGCCAGCGGCCCGGCGCTGATCCACTACCTCGTCCATGAGCAAAAACCCCACTCCAACGCCACAGGGACGGCGGTCCATGCCTACCTGCTGGAGAACACCGCAGTTAGCGCAGGCCCTGTCGGCGGCCGCAGATCCGGCCAGCGGTGGCGGCGTCTCTCCGGGCATCATCGTGCCCACGCCTCCGTCCGGCCGCGAGAGCGGCGCACACGCGCCGTTCCAATGCGTCACACACCGCGCCACCGCCTTAGCAAGGACCCAGCTCGCCTTCGTCTCCTCAAGAATGCTGTCCACTGCTGCCTGACTAGCAGCAGACAAGACAGCAAAAAGTGGTCTCTGCAGAGACTGAGCGTTGAAAGCGACCGGTGGAGAGCGACTTAGCCCACTGAAAGGCACGGCCTCAGCCACGCCCTTCTACCACCACTATTATTTTATCTTCTTTTAGGTGCGGGCGCTTCTGGTAAGGGAACTACTGTAGGCCTGGCGCAGGTGCGGAATAGGGCAGCTTCTATCACCTGGCGCGAGAGGAGGGACGGCGCCGCCGCTGGAGACGCGCGTGGGGGGAGAGGTGGGGCTGCGCGCAGGGGTGCAGCAGTTCAGTGACAGTGCGGCCACGAGGCCAGGCTGGGCAAAGCTCCCCTGCAGCCGGAATCACCGAACATTGATCTCGGTGATCCGCGACGAACCTAAGGTGATACCGAAATCGGCCGGAAAATAAACTAACACAATTTGAAATGTTTGAAAGCCGGCATTCTTTATTACAGCTTTGGACACTTTGGGAGGATAGCTCCTCTAATCGGATGTGTGTCATGAAACTACAACAGGGCATGAATTCTATCTTGATAATACATATTCATTACAACAGACTTCCTAGCTAATACATAAACATCACTGTCATAGAACTAATTTGTATGCGTCTGCCTTCTGGTAGAAGTCCTTTTATAGTGCTAGACGGTCATCTGACGGGGTCTCTGATGCTCGTACTCACTGAGTGTCCCAATATTACAGACGACCTTCCCTTCAACATTTTTTTTGGGCCTGCGTTGTTGCTTCTTGTTACATAACTTTACAACAAAATCCACTATATTCCTCATTATCTACTTATCCACTGGTTCCAGCCACGTTTATCATCTTGTGCATACTTCTACATTCTTTTGGTTTGGGGTTTGTTTTGGTTTTTTTGCTAGTTAGTTTTTAAACTCTATCTAGAAACTTCAAGAGAACTGAAAATTTATATTCTCTTTGTTATCTCTCAGAAGCTAATCACTCTTGCTGCCTTCTCTCTGCTCCTGTGCTGCCAAGCTAGATCTGCCTCCTAGACAAGGGCATGCGTAGCTGATGCCATTCCCTGACACACACACCCCCCCAGTTTTTCAAACGGGAGCATACCAGTTCAGCTCACTCAGACAGCATCTTGTGGAAATATAATACTCATGGGAAGAGATCAAGCTTTTTATTTCGTCCAAGCATTTGTAAACACTTTTAATATTTAGCATCGCTTGTTGTGACTGCCTGCATTTGCCACTTACACTTCATCTTTCTATAGCGAGTAAGCTTGGGAAAGACTTTATAGAATTACAGAGCGGTTTGGCTTAAAAGGGACCTTACAGATCATGTAGTTCCAAGGCCCCTGCCATGGGCAGGGACCCGTGCTGCTAGATCACGTTGCTTATGTGTTTCAGGCCATGCTTTCAATCACTTAGAGGCACAGAAGTTAAAGTAGTAAGTGCTTACTGTTGTGAAAAACGCTAATCACTTGTTCTAAATTTTTTAAAGTTTAATAGTAATAAAATTATTATTAAAATAGTAATAAAAATTAGAGTAATAAGAATTTGGACAATCAGAGTTAGGACAATAAAGGACAATAAAAACAAAGACATATGGACAGTCTGGGTGCCTCCTGGGCAATTAAGCCCCAAAAGCACACATGCTAACAAAGCATTAACCCTTAAAACCAATAGCCTGTTGCATATTCATATATCTCATACATGATGCATAAATTCTCTTCAAATAAAGGGTGTTGTCTGGTTATTGTCAACTTCTCCCCCTTAATCCTTTTGTCTCCTCAAAGTCGGGAAGGAGGTGGAAGAAAGTTGTTATTTTCCGATAAGGAGGCAATAGTTTTTCTCTCGGGGATTTAGGTGTCTTGTTGCTGTTGTCTCTGTGCAAAGAATTTCTTGATTATCTCGTCCCTTTCTTGAGCTAGTTAAAAAAGTATCTTACATCTCATAGTTTTATTTTAACATTATGTTATAATCTACAGCTATACCACACTACTTAAAAAACCACAGTAATACTAATTAATACAACATAACACATACAGTATTCCTTTTAATATCTGTGAAGAGCCAATCAGGTAATATGTACTTCTCACACTATATTGTGCTACCCTGTGTTACCATTTGAGGTACATAGAAATCACTCAGTATTTAGCAGACAGGACAGATGGTTGCACAAAGTGTAAATTAGTTTGTAGGAAAGACATTTCTGTTCTTGTGAGCCAGCGAAGACTTCCTGAAGATAAGGAAGGCCTCCTATCTCTCTTAGGGAAGATACCAAGACAATCAACATGACAAAGTGAAGAAAGAGAGAAAATAAAAAGATATGGGCTTTACTGGTTGGCTCACAGAGTGATGTGGCTCCTTTTCTATTGAGAATTTTGTTTCCTTTTTATGACCAATGGGCAGTGTATGTGTTTGTTAAGCAAATGTAAATATCTTGTAAAACTATAAGGGCAACATGTTGCTTTAATAAAATAGATCTATAAATAGATCTTCTGATGGAATCCTGGTGCTTTGCACCGAGTGGGGCTCTATAACAACATTAGTTTGTGATTTTTTTCTATTCAACTTATGGTGTTGTACTTTATTCACTGCATGCTGCTGCTTACACTTCTAGTCTACCTGAAACTTTCTCTGGCTTACAATTTATCCAGTTGCTTTTTCACTGTTGTCTTCCTTGTAGTTTGTACATACTCCTTAGGGGACTCAATATTCATTTCTAGTTCTGAAGACCATGTTAAATCTTTTTTCTGATGAACATTAATGTATACAGTTGCACAGTTACCTGGACCTTAATGAAGACATTGAAACTTGTAACTCCTGTATAGGTGCTCTGATGAAACATAGTGTTTCAGGCTTTCTCTTTCTACTTTGAGAGCCTTACAGCAGTATAATAAAATACCCTTTAGAATAACAACAGAGTTTGTGTGTCAGTGTCACTGGAATGAATTTACTCTCTAGGCTGAGTAAGTTTCCCATGTGAAGTGCCCTTTCAAGAGAATGGAGCTGAGTACTACTCATTTTAGATTTGAGAATTTGGGGCTGTAGTCAGTCAGGTAACAAGGTACTATATTAGGTGAGTTTCTTAATGACAGGGTTCTGCAGAAAGAAACAATGCTATATCTGAAAGAAATTATTAGATGTTTTCAGAAGAATTCAATGTTTCTTTTAACTATTCATGCTTAAAGTGAAAATGTTACCAAAGTGTTGGTTTAACATTAAAGATGTCCAAATTTTCTAGTTGTTTAGACTTCACAGAATCATTTAAGTCAGAAAAGACCTCCAAGATCGTCAAGTCCAGTATTTACCAATCTTCACCTTGTCAACTAGGCTCTGGCATTCAGTGCTACATCCAATATTTTCTTGAACACCTCCAGGGATTGGTGATACTACTGCCTCCTTGTGCAGCCTATTCCAATCCTTAACCACCCTGTCCATGAAGAAATTCTTGTTATGTCCAATCTAATCCTCCCCTGGCACAGCTCAAGGCTATGTCCTCTTATCCTGTTACTAGTTGCCTGGGAGAAAAAAGGCTGACCCCACCTTGCTACAACCTCCTTTCAGGCAGTTGTAGAGCACAATAAAGGTCCCCCTAAGCCTTTTCTTCACACTAAACAACCCAGCTCCCTAAGCTGCTCCTCCATGGACTCATGCTCTAAACTCTTCACCATCTTTTTGCTCTTTTCTGACACACTCCAGCAGCTCAATGTCTTTCTTGAATTGAAGTGCTCAGAATTGGACATAGTAAACAAGGTACAGCCTCAACAGTTCCAAGTACAGGATGGTAATCACTTCCCTAGTCCTGCTGGTCACACAATTGCTAATGCAGGTCAGGATGCCATTGGCCTTCTTGGCCATCTGGTCACATTGACAAACGCATTTACAGCCAGCTGTTGACTTACACCCCCACATTCTTTTCTCCTAGGCAGCATTCCAGCCACTCTTCCCCCAGCCTGTAGAGTTCCATGGGGTTGCTGTGACCCAAATGCTGGACCTGGTACTTTGCCTTCTTGAACCTCATACAGTTGGCCTTGGCCCATCAATCCAGCCTGTCCAAGTCCCTCTGCAGAGCCTTTCCACTGTTCAGCAGATTATACACTTCTGCTCAACTACTTGGTATTCTCCATGAGTGGACAATTGAAAGTGCACTTGATTCCCTCATCCAGATCATCAATAAAGATATTAAACAGGGCTAGGCCCAATACTGAGCCTCAGGGAACCCCTCTAGTGACCAGCCACCAACTGCATATAGCACCACTCGCCACATCTCTCTTGACCCAGCCATCCAGCCAGTTCTTAACCAGCAAAGACTGCACCTGTCCAAGTCGTGGGCTGCCAACTTCTCCAAGAGAATTAGTTGGGAGACAGTATCAGAGGCTTTGCTGAAGTCCAGGTAGACACATCCACAACTTTTCCCCCATCTGCTAGGTGGGCTATCTGGTCATAAAAGATTAATTTGGTCAAGCAAGACCTGCCTTTCCTAAACCATTCTGGCTGGGCCTGAGCCCTTGGTTGTCCTGTGTTGGTGATGGAGAGAGATGGGGAAGACTGATTCAATGATCAGAATCCAATTTATTTGTGAGATACAAATGCTTAGATACTGTTTTAGAGAGACTAGTAATGTGTACTACAATGATTAGGTACAATCACATACACAAACTTATGCATATAACAACATCTCTTGCTTGCAAAGTTTAATGGGATTTTCTTTTTCTGGTACACCTGTCTGATTTAATCTTCTTGCAATCTAGGTCTAATTTTCTAAGTTCTGTTTGCTTTTGCCAAGGCATCCTGTTATCAAATCTCTTATGTTAAGCAGGTCCAAAAGTCCATCATCTGTCTTGTGTCCCCTAATATCCAAACATCTCCCCCTTTCCTTTTGACCAAATATACTCTTTTAATGACCTTATTAATTAATCTCTGCACACATTGAAAGGTATCATGATTAATACAATTATTATCAGAACTACCACATACATACCTATCCTAAAAAGAATCTTTTAATTAAAAACTCCAGCCACTAAAAGGCTCAGGCTTGATCTTTATAAACTAAAATAATTTGTGATGGCAGCCACATTACTGGATTTAGAAAGGGTGCCAGAAGTGTAATTGTACCAAAAGGTTTGATTCTTATACACAGGGTGATGGGGAGAAGCATTTTTAGACTGATTCCTTCCCATGTATTTAAAATTAACCCAAAAATCCAATTTCACAGAACCCAGGAATTCTAATTCTTGGGGTTCCACCAAGGGTGTTTCAGGAGGGTAAGGGATCCAATTTGATATGGTGTGGTTTGCTTTCAAAAAATTTTAGTGTAAATACTAATGTAAAATTCTGGATGAGCTATATTCCCCTAACTTTTTGTGTAAATATTAGTGTAAAGTTCTGGAGGACCTATATTCCCCCCTAATTTTTTGGTTTTAGCAACCTGTGTGTTTCTCATTATGAACATGACGGTAATATAAAAGCATAACAATATGTAATAAAACAATAAACTTACACTAAGTAAAAATAAATCAAATAAAAGATAAAATTAGTAGCAAGTGAAAAATAAAATGGTGATTTAAAACAATACGGTATCAATTTCTTAAATATTGTATTATTACTTAGAGTCTGTAGTAATTGACAAGCTTTAATTTTTAAAGTGAGGGCTTGGAAAATCATTCCCAGGTAAGATTTCCAAGTTCACCTTAAAAGGATGTTTAGCTATTATAGGTCCAAATTTGATAAGGAACTGGTAAAGCTGGTGTTATGAGTGAGATTGCCAATTTAATTTTATCAATAATTTGCCAGAGCCAAATTATGATATAAAAACAAAGTACAAAATTTATTTCGCGCAAATTGACAAAATTTCGGTAAGCCACGGATCGGACAGAGTCTAGCCCGGGAATAGACCCTGGGTGACGCCCTGAGCAACTCTAAGCACTGGCTGCTCCAGAGTGCGGCGAGCACACCAGCTTTCTCCATGTAGGTCTTTTTATCCCATTTTTTTTGCCGCGGGTTAGGAAGTCTATTGTCCTTTTCATAACCAAACAAGTTCTAAAGGTTTCTCTGGTCCAGTAGAATGGTATCTGATGGAAGGTGGTCCTGTCCTCGATGTCTTCAGGAATAATTCATCGACTTTTGGTCTTGTGCTAGACAGGATTAATCTTAACAGTACACAATCACATCCCGAGAGAGATATCCTTATCATTCGATACTCAGTTCTTACTGGAAATCTCTTTTGCAAACCGAAGTTTCCCAGAACTGTTTTAAAATTCTACTTAGAATTTTTCTTCCCCCTTGCTTCTTTCATCTATCAATGTCTAATTTCATTTATCAGCAAACCTGAAGTTTATTGTAAAAGCAAATATCTTTTTCCATTCATCAATCAGTGGAATCCTTCCCATTGTTTCTTTTATCTCTCACTGCTAGTTCTATCTACCAGCAGACCCACAGCTTGTTTGTAAAGACAAATCTGCTATTCCTCTTGTTATAAATGTGTCAAAATTCATAGGTAAATAAAGTGATGTGCTGAATGTAATATAGTTATAAATATGAACATAGTGAAATAAGCTAAGGTTAGTTATGAGAAGATTGGAGTTTTTTTACTATCACAGGAGGCTTGCCCAGGCAAGTTCCCAAAAGCTAAAGAAAAGTGGCTTTCAGGGGTTGGGAAACCTGTTGTCATACACATACCACACATAGTCTTGCTACATTTACATGTGAAGAAGGGGAAGCAGCACAGGATTTCAGAAATTTTAACTAAGTAAAGAGTCAGCCATTAGTGGCACACCTGCCTACAGATAGCCAGGGGAGATGACATATCCAATGGTAATCCATTCAAGCCTATAGTCCGTTTCTGAGAAATCCCTTAACATGCAAAGGACTACCAGTAAGGGACGGTTTAACTTGTATATCTTCCTGGACAGGGTGGGGGGGGTGGGGGATTTGTGTATTGTAAGCGTGGCTCTCAAGCTCTGTCTAGCAGGAGACAAGAAGCCTATGAATTATTCCCAAGACATTGGGAACTGGACCGTCTTCCATCTGATAGCTTTATCCTGAGACCCTGAGAACGAAGAAGCTTTGGGACTTACTTGATTAAGCAAAGGACAAAGGACATCCTGGCCTGCGGCAAGAAAAAGAGTATAAGAACTGGACTCAAACTCAAGCAAGGTGTACACAGCCACTCTGGAGCAACAGGGGCCCAGAGCTGCGTGTGTGTGTCACCCAGAGCCGAAGTCCCGGGCTTGACTCTGTCCATTTTAATTCGTGGCTTGTTTAAATTGTGAAATTCGAATGCAAAATAAATTTTATACTTTGTTACTTTATAATAATTTGACTCTCGCAAATTATTGATCCGGCTTAATTGGCAGTTATGTTTATAACATCTGTCTGGTGTGTGCAGATACCTGTCTCCCCCTTTGACAAAAGCCGCGCCACAATACACAAACTGCGTCTGGGAACACATACATGTTGAATAGAGTGTACAGGAATCGGGTTTTTTACATCCTAGTGAGATTCCCAGAACCGGCTATTCATGCTAAGTTGATTATCAGGAATATCTATCTATCTATCTCTGATTATCAGTGGCCACGATGGGCCGCTGATGTCATGGGCGTTCTGTGATTTAGGTAGGAGTTCCACAGTAGCGCAGTAGGAGCTTCTCCTTCACTTGCTAATTCCAGCTTCTATTCAGTGTGCATCTGTGGATACTGTGTTTCAAATGAAGCATGAGGTAACAAGTTTCCCAATCCCTGTGGCTGATTCCGTAAACTCAGTGGTTTTATGCCAGTCCCTAGTGACATGTCTGGACATGTATCCCAGTGTATTCTATCCCTTCTAAGTGCAATCATATTTTATTCAAACATTAATTTTAATATATTTATAACAATGCCATGAGTCAGAGTCAATAGCTCCAGGGAGAACAAACAAACAAGGTATGCATGCGCTGTCCAGGTGGTCCCAAAACTCCTGTGGGAAGCAAATTAACAGACTAATCAAGCAAAATTACTGTGTTGAAGGTTGCCAGGTCCATTCCTGCACTGCCTGGGGTGTCTGGTCAGTGACGGTCAGGCCAGGGGTGCTTGTGGTCCAGTGAAGGCTGCTTGGGGCGGTGGCTGGGCTGAGGCTTGGTCCGCTCTGAGGGATCAGCTGGGGCATCTGTGTCTTCGCGTGGTGCCACGCTCCAGCTCTGGTTTTCCAATATTGGACGCCCTTCAAAATCATACTTGGACTGACATTGATTATGGCACCGAGGGCAAATACCAGGAGTTTTGGGTCTGGCCTCTCCCTTTTCGAAACAGTCCTTTTTCAAATGCCAAGATTTCCTGCACTGGAAAAAAGTGTGGGGGTCCCCCTCCTTAATAGTTTTTTTCTTTAGTTGCATCCACTTGTCACAAGGGTCAGGAGGGAATGGATCAGTCTCATCATCTGAATCTATCAGTCCTTGATCGAAGGGGTCCCCCCACTCCTCACTGCTAGAGCCTAGGTCAGCTATATAAACTGCTAATGACTGTGAGAAAGGATCACTTCCCCTCCTTTGTTTGGGCAGCTGCGAGGTTGATGGCTCTTGAGTATCAGAAGTGCCAGTTTCAAGCGGGGAGAGAGAGTCAGAGTGAGGAGAGCCAGAGCAGGGTAGGGGGCCGGCAGCATCTGGCCGAGCTCGCTTTTTCAATGTCTTAAAAACTATCTTCCAGGACAGGAGTAGAAGTGACTTAAGGTCCTCCTTTAGGATGAGGGAGTCATGCTTGAATAGAAGGGCGAGCATGGTTTCATAGACGTCTTTCTCTTTGGATATTTCCTTTCCTATTTTTAGTTCCCCTGGCTCAAATGTCAGTAGCAGCAGACAGGCAATTGTGCGCCCTGGTGCAGTTCTCTCACCATCCTGATCAGTTCCAGGGCCTTGCCGACTGCCCACCAGTCAGGCCAGTTCCCGTCCTTACACGGAGGTACCAATTGTCGGCAATGGAGAGAGAAGGGGAGAACTGATTCAGTGATCAGAATCCAATTTTTTTTGTGGGATACAAATGCTTATATACTATTTTAGGGAGTCTAGTAATGTGTACTACTGTTAAAAATGGGACCACACTCCTGGTACTAAAAGTGATTTAGTACCAGTGCTTTCCTGGTACTAAAAGTGATTTATTATAACAAAAAGGCTTAAAGCAAGGGTGCAGTGCCCCTGAGCAGGGCATCCTGTCGTTCCTGTCAAGGATGTTGCAGAACTGGCACTGGGTCTTCTTCAGCAGCGATGTCCCTGATGTTCCAGGTGGAGCAGCAAAAATTCAGTGGGTCAGATGCCCCTTTTTATCCTGTTTTTTGTCCTTCCAGATTGGTTTATTTTTGTATCCTTCATTTGCATGAAGAGTAAAGGCGCTTTATTGGCCCATTACAGTTCTGTCCAGGCTGCCTCATTTTGCTTGGGGGTGGTACACTTTACTTTGGTGCAATATGGTACATTAAGTACCGTATTTCTTATAACTACCCTTTTAACCTTTTTTACCATAACCAAACTAACAGTACACACTTAACAATTGTCAACTATTTTACTGTAACCACGACATTTTTATCAAAATCCTTTGCTAGGATTTTTTTCTCCTGAGAAGCTGAGGACCCTCAGGAAAGAAATGTAAACAATAACTATCTGCTGCTGCGGAATGCAACAGGCACTTCTTTGCTTGGTCCATGTTAGGTGTTTCTACTTAATAACCAATCAAAGATCCAGCTGCGTCAGACTCTCTGAGAGTCACAAGATTTTATTATCATTCCTTTCTATTCCTTCCCAGCCTTCTGATGAATCCTTTCTCTCTATTCTTTTAGTATAGTTTTAATATAGCATTATAATATAATATATATAATAATATAATAAATCAGCTTTCTGATAAATGGAGTCAAGATTCTCATCTCTCCCCTTGTCGGAGTTGCCTGCAAATCCCACATTTTACAACAGTTTCTAACCTATTTTTAACACTACAATAATTAGGTACAATCACATACACAAACTTATGCATATAACAACATCTCTTGCTTGCAAAGTTTAATGGGATTTTCTTTTTCTGGTACACCTGTCTGATTTAATCTTCTTGCAATCTAGGTCTAATTTTCTAAGTTCTGTTTGCTTTTGCCAAGGCATCCTGTTATCAAATCTCTTATGTTAAGCAGGTCCAAAGTCCATCATCTGTCTTGTGTCCCCTAATGTCCCAACAGTCCTGTACGTGCCACATGATTGCACTGAAGATGATCTGTTTCATAACCTTTCTGGACACCAAGGTCAGGCCTGTAGTTCCTTGGATCTTCCTTCCAACATTTCTTGTGTATGGGCCATTGGCCAGCCTCCAGTCATCTGGGACCTCCCTGGTTAATTAGATGTGATTATAAATGATAGAGAACGTCTTGGCAAGCTTTTCTGCCAGCTCCCTCGGTACTCTCTCATGCAGTCCATCCGAACTCATAGACTTACGAGTGTGTAAGTTGTTCAGCTGGATTATAGGGGGGGCTATTCTATAACAATACCGGCAAGTAATTACAGGCATGACACTTCCAAGTTTCAGCAGCAAAAAGCCCCCTCTAATGTTACAGCCAATTTTTATCCAGTTTTCCAAGTCATCGTGTTTCATTCTAATTGGTTAGTAACTTTCCTGCCACTGAGTTCATTTGTAGGAATGTGCCCCCTATGGACAGAGTGACAGAACTCTGTCCCCTAAAAAGGAAAGAGCCTACGGACAGTGTGACAGAACTCTGTCCCCCAAAAAGGAAAGAGCCCAGAACTTTCTCCCAGTGATCAGGTAGGAAAATCACTGATAGGACCTTGGGGCTTCACCTCAAGTTTGGGGACAGGTAATTGGCCATAAGCCAAAAGGTCCTGCCTGGGCCATTTAGTAGAAAAGGACAGAACAAAGAAACCAAATTGCTTTTGTGAGGTGTCTTTTACCAGGAGCACAAGTCTGTGGCACCTGGATCGGTTTGAGTTTGTTATTTTGCCTTTATTAAACCTTTTTTGTTCCTGACTCTGTCACATCAGCCTCCTGCTCCTTTTATGCCTTCCAAAGAATGCTGAGCTATTCTGGGGTGTAACGTTGGGGTGTTGAGAGCTTATCAGATCAGCTCGAAACCCCCGGGCAAAACGTTATATTCATTGGTTAGAAGATGCTTGTGTATGTACATGCTAAGACTCTCTTTACACAGGTGTTTAAAAATTTTTTGTGGATTCTCATGGGATAGACTCTTTACTTTTCATAGGTATAACATGTTTTTCTCACATGAATAGATTGTTATGTGTGAGACAAATGCTCACTTTATAAATTTTAAAATATTTATCAAATCTTAACAAAAATACAACAAAAGGGCTAAATAAGGAAACATTGCAGTATGGGGAACTGCCCACATGGCTGTCTACCACTGGCCAGTTCATCTTCAAGATGGATGCTCAGTCTTTTATATTCCTGGAGGTTGCATCAGCCAACCCTTGCCCTTCCCAAAGTCTTCTGTCAGTCAGCTCTTCTTTGCCATTTATTGGCAGAGACTGCTTTCTTGTAACTTGATGGGAAGGTCAAGGGTTGTCATGCCACACCCCCTAGCAACACGCATTTCCATTCCCAACTGTAAGGGGCACATGTGCATGCCTTCTTTCTACCTGTCCTAGCCAAGCCAGGCTGTCTGATGGCAATAACAAGGGGATAGGGGGGAAGAGAACTATGGGGAGAACAGAGGACATCTCAACTACAATAACATAACTATACATCAATATTCACACAGTATTAATCTCTTAATTGCGAGAGCCAATCATCTCATTATCCATCTATAACCTTACGCAAACTGATTTTCATTCTTACGATTCTTTCTCATGGGAAATTAACAGGCTAGCTGTTAATTCAGCTGAGCAAGGCCTGATTTTATAAGGCCTTTCTTTTATAAGGTTATACTTGTGTGCAATACTGTTCTGGTCCCCATTCCTGTCTACCCGCTCAGAGGGCTGGTTGCCTTGAGGATAACTGGTATTACTGTTAAAGACTGAAGCAAAGAAGCCCTTAAGTACTTCAGCCTTTATCTCATTCTTGGTTACAATGTTTGCTCCCATGTTCAATAAAGGATGGAGATCTTCCTTGGCTCTCCTTTTGTTTTTGATGTATTTATAAAAAACACTTTTTATTATCTTTCACAGCAGTAGCTATATTGAATTCTAGCTGAGCTTTCTCCTTTCTAATTTCCTCTCTACATCTAATGACATCCTTGTACTCTTCCTGAGTTGCCTGCCCTTTCTTCCAAAGGTCATAAACTTTTTTCCCTGAGTTCCTGTGAAAATTCTGTTCAGTCAGGCCTTTTTTTTTCCCCACCAACTCTTCTTTTGGCATATAGGGACAGCATGCTCCTCCTCCCATAAGATTTCCTTCTTAAAATGCGTCCAGCCTCCCTAGACTCCTTTGTTGTTAGTGATTGTTTCCTAGGTGGCTCTCTGAATCAGTGTCCTGAACAGGCCAAAGTCTGCCCAGTGGAATTCCAAGGTACAGGTTTTGCCTACCCCCTTCATTACTTCACCAAGAATTGAAAACTCATCTCATTTTTGTGGTCACTGTGCCCAAGACAGTCTCCAACCCCCACGTTTCCCATGAGCCCTTCTCTGTAAACAGCACGTCTAGAGGTGCAGTGGCCCTGACAGGCTTGCTTACTACCTGTGTCAGGAAGTTCTCTTCCACACAATCCAGGGAATTCCTAGAAAGCCTTTTCTGTGCTATGTTGAGTTTCCAACACATAATTGGCAAGTTTGGCAAGAACAAGGTCTAGGGATCAAGAATCATCAGCAAGCCTTTTATAGAATACTTCATCTGCTTCTTCATCCTGGCTGGCTAGTCTGTTACAGACTTCCATTAGGATGTCTGCCTCCCCCCTTACTCTTACCCATATGCACTCAGCCTTGTCATCATTAGCTTTGTGCTCTTTACAGTTGAAACACTCCCTAATGTACACTTATTCTAAAAAAAGTCTTAAGTTTTAATGCTTCAGACTCTGAATACAAGGCAGAATTAGGCAAGTAAATTTATGACAATTTTGTATTTCCTTTTCTTTACGTCACATTCCCATTCCTTGCCAACAACAAAATGTTTTAAAACTGTTTTAGCACATTGTACAAAAACTAGCTACTAAAACCATTTCCTTAAAAAAATCTAAATTTTTAAAATTTAAAAATTTTTAACAGAGTATGAAATAATAAGGCAAATTATTTGTTTTTGTAAAAATTGTACTTGATTAGGCCAAGAAGGAGATTGTGGGGTATGGAATTCCAGATTCTGCTTCATTATATCTCAAGTGATGAGCACCTCAGAGTTCAGAGAAGATGCATGGGGATGCATGGGGGAGTTTGGGTTTGTTTTTGTTTTTTTTTTTTTTTTTTTTTTTTTTATATCTGATGCCCAAAAACTAGGCAAGAAAACAGTATTCCATAGTGTAGGGCCTATAGAGCAGGTATTTCTTTAATTGATGCCACTAGTGAAGGGGATAGCTCCACCACAAACTCACTCATCCATTCTTCACAAAGTACAGTCTTTTATACTTTTTTACTTAATGTGCACATTATGCTTTCCTCACCTTCATATTGCAACATATTTTCTAATTACATTATTACATGCGCCGTTTACATGCGACGAGGTGGTCGTCAGCCTCCTGGTGGTTGTTTTGGATGAAGGCTCAGAAGTCTTCCTTGGGGTTGAACTTTTCACCTTTCCTTCTGTGCATGCTCTATAAGATTGTCTGCTCAAATTGCTAGTGGTTAGCTTTTTGCAGTTAGCTTGTTCTGCTAAATTTGCTGACTTCTAAAAGGTGCTTTCATTCACATACCCTGTTATAAATGAACTACTTCTTTCTGCAGATCTACAGCTTCTTGCAGAGTTCAAGCATTACCTTGTTGCCTAGGCATATAAAGGAAGGAAAGGAGGTGGGGGTGAACCAGGGAGGGTGATGGGGCAACATTGTCTTGTTGGCCAGTGTCACAACTTCAAAGTTGTAGATCCTACCATCTCTCTGGCTGTCTTATTTGAAGACAATTTAAAGTGCAGACACTCCAAAGTAAGGTACCTCCCTTTTTAATTACTTCCCTTTTCACCAATAGAAGAGATGAATGTAAGAAGACATAACTGAAAAAATAAGTTTACTAAAAAATGAAACAGCAGCAGGCAAAAATAACAGTGATAGTCACTAGATACAAAGTTGCTGAATCTCATGGACTCTCGAGAAACAAAGAGAAACAAAATGGCGGAGAAGCCTCTCCCCCAAGATGGCGCCCTCCAATAATGACCTTGTGGTCTGAGAGAGAAAGGCAGGAATGGCAGACAAACCCTCCCCCCCAGAATAGCGCCCTCTACAGATAACCATGCGGTCTGAGAGACAAAGATGGTGGACAATTCCTGCTCAGGTCAACTTTTCCCTAGAAAAAAATGGGAAGGTAGGAGCTTATGAAACGGTTCTGGTGGCAGATGGGGTGAGCTGGCATTGCCTGGGGCCTCTGACCCCACGGTGTCAGCTCCCCAGCTTCCTTTTGGTGACTGTGGCATTGTGTGTCTGTGTGTGTGGTCAGTGCAGCTTCTCACTGCCTCCTCCAGCCACCTGCTGCACTCAGCCAGTGTTGGTGCTGCTGTCACAGGTTGCTGTTTCAAAGGGGAAGAGGGCAGAGAAGCAAAACTGTCAGGCATCAAAGAATAGTGGCCCTGTTGCTACTCACAGATGTGCCTGAAGCAACCTCTTCAGGAGCCCAGAGAGACACAAAAAAGGCTTCTGCCTTGCACCATCCCAGCTTCCCCACAAGACTGAAGAAGAAAGGCAATAGAGCGTCTGCCTAAGTACTCCCAATCTTAAGAAGACCCTGTCACCCTCTGACTTCTTGTCATGGGATGATTTATGATAGTGTATTCCTTGACCCTCTGCTTTATGCCCAAAAATGGATGCTGTATCTTTAAGATGGGTCCTGAGGGAGAGGTGAGCCTTGGGCTTGTTGGTAGGGTTTTTCAAAGCCTCACTAACCAGGTGTCTGGGTGGGGGTGCGGTGCAGTCTGGGTTGGGTTTTTTGGGGTTTTTTGTTGCTTGGCTAGCTTAGTTTTTGTTAATGCAGGCAAGAAGTTTTTCTTTCCTTCTTGACCTTCTTGACCTCAGAGAAGCTGCAGCAGCAATCCTTCAGCAACTTTTTGAGGTGTGAGAAATAGCTACTCACTTTTCAAATTTAGAAAAGTTTATTAAACCTTATCAAAAATGCAACAGAGGACTGAATAGAGAAAATATTATGGCACTGGGAGCAAAAGGACTTTTCCCACCATGTTCTTGCCCACACAATGGAGATTTCTCCTTTTAACCCCTTTGCCCCTCCCAAAGTTCTGTCCATCGACTCCTTCTTCACTGTCCAGTGATGGAGTTCACTTCATCGAATCCTGATTGGAGGTCAGATGTTGCCATAGTGACAAGCTGACCCTCCCAATTGTCCCAACCCCAGCAGTCCCTTGATAACAATGGAAGAGAGTAAAACATAACTATAAATCTATAAAACCTTTCTTAAACTATATACATTGTAAAAAATGCATATTATATGATTGGATCTTTGCAAATATTAAAATGAATACTATATGTGTTATGTTGGAAAGTTATGTTGTAGTAATCTCTTTTAAGTAGTGTGGTAAATATAGTTTTTAGGCTATAGCATAATACTAAAATAGAAACTATATGATGTAAGATACTTTTTTGTAACTGACCCAAGAAATGAAAAAGATAACCAAGAAATTCTTCTCATTTATCCTCTCTGGATGGAGATATAACAGAATTCCAAGAAAAGAATTATTGCCTCTTTATTGGGAAGGCCCGGACTCTGAGGAACCAAGGCAGCTGATTTACAAAATGAAGGGGCAAAGTTGACAATAAACAGAAAAATCCCTAGTTTGAAAGGCATTTTTGAATCATGTATGAGATATATGAATATGCAAGAGGTTACTGCTTTTAAGAGTTAATCCTTTGTTAGCAAGCTATACTTTTTGGGGGCTTTATGCCCAGGAAGAATCCAGACGTGTAAAATTCTTTGCTTTTATTGTCCTTTATTGTCCTAACTCTGATTATCCAAATTTATTGCTCTAATTTGTATTACTATTTTTTTAACTATTTTATTACTATTAAACTTTTAAAATTTTAAAAAAAGTGATTGGCATTTTTCACTTACATGATATTTCTGTTAATTGTGAGAGTCAATCATCGCATTACTCATCTATCTGAGAGGTAAACTGCGCAGTTTGTTTAGTCTGAGACCAGAGAAAATGGGACCTGTGGGAGAGGGGTTGGTCAGGATCGGTGGGAGAGAGAGGCCTGCTCCATTTTTGGCCCCAGACCTTGGGAAAGCCAAGCTGAGGAGAGAACGCACACTGAGAGACTCTAGTCCACCTGCTTCATCTGCTGTGGAGAGGAGATCAATGCCAGAGAGTCACTAAATTTCATCTGTTTGCCTGAACTACAGCATGAAGTTCTTGTTTGGTTTCTTTTCCTGAGAGAAAAGCTGGCACCATCTTCTACCATGTGGCATGAGCCAGTACTTTTTCCTTGGTGTTTTGGGTTTTTGTTCATGTGATAAATATATTATAGGGTTGGCTTACACAATTGTTAGAGTGTTTCATAATGTCGACCTTTGTAAAAAAGCTTAGAGATCTTTCAATCCAAATATTGTGTTGTGATACTAATGTTGGTTGGGAGTTGTTGTAATGTTAACATTTTACTAAGAAAAAATCCAGGCCTGGTGAATGAATCAAAGAGTAGCAGACGACCACAAGGAGGATGACTGCACATGCTCTGAAGGGTAGGGACGGAGGAGGAACTATGTTAAAATGATTGAATATGTATGATCATTTATGATTATGTATTTGGCTGATGCAATACCCACAGTATAAAAGGGGTATTGCTGTGTTGACTGGTGTGCCTCTGGCTGCAGCTAAGCACCCAGTGCTGTTCCTTTTTTGTCCCCTATTATGTCTTATTACATTTCCTTTAAATTTTAAATGAGGAGTAGGCTTCATTTCTCACAGTTCGGGGGGGTGGCGAGGGCAAGGTCTGAAAGTTTAATATCTAGCATTTAATTTACTATTTTTACTGTGCCTTGTGGGCATTGTTTGTTAATAAACTGTTTAGTTTTTTGTTTTTTCACTTTCATACACTAGTATTCATTTCCTATTTGTCAAGAAAATTAATCCACAATGTCAGCAATTTATGTCCAAAAAGGAGACAGAGGAATCCTGTAACTTTGTTTGAATAAAGTGAGAGGCCATGGGGCATATCCTATGGGGTCTCTCAAATTGTTAGAGAATGCAGCCTCCTTTTTATCCTAATTTCCAGGCTGCATTTCCCTCTCTCTTTCCCAATTGGCTGAAGTACATGAGAGGTATAGACTTCCTGAATCGCGTAATAGAGACCTCCTTCTAATGTGCATTCCCCCATGCCCCCTCCTTCATTTTCTTAGTTTTTCTGTTCTTTTTCTGTAAGTCCAGGAATTTAGCACAGCTTTGGGTGAGCAAAGGTCTATGTAAATTAGTGGAATTCCTAGGAAGGTATGATTCCTATCATTGCTTCTTTCACCTATCAGTATCTGACTTTATCGACCAGCAGGCCTGCAGTTTGTTTGTAAAGACAACTCCCTCTCATTCCTTTCATATCGGTGGAAAGGGATTCTTGGAACCCTTTTAGACGAGACAACTCATTCCCGACTGTTTCTCCTAAATTTGTCTCTAAATTGAGACACCTCTGCAGTTCCATTTCTGGACCTCATCTCTTAAAGAAACAGTAAAAATTTTAGGCAGATGACATAGCACAGCTAGAGATAGAAAACAATAACATTCTGGGTTATGCAGGACACTGGCCAACCTGCTCAACTGTTCTAGGATTGAAGAATTTTTTATCCTCTCCAGTCAGAATTTTGGTTGTTTCAGTCTGTTGCTTCTTGTTGCGCATCTTAGAGAATTGCTTGCTCATTCTTCTCTATGAAACAATGTAGATAATTGAAGACAGCAATCAGATTTTGTCTAGTCTTCTCTTGGTTGGATAAACCCAGTTAGATCAGCCTCTCCCTGTATATCAGCCTCCTAGTGGACCGTTCTTCCTGCTTGTCAAGGTCAATGTGAATCACAGCCTGTGGGGTTTCACCCCCGGATTGGGGTGACCCCAAAAGATGGAAAAGTCCCTCCCCCAACCCGTGCCTTCGAAGAAAGACTCAGTAGTCGTCTGTTGTCTGTTCTCAAGGTAGTTTATTGTTGGTTATCTAAAAGATTCTTCTCCTGAACTGCTGTGGCCTGTTCAGCAGGTCAGACAAAGGCACACTGCCCTCCCAGGGGGCTGGTGCCATCTTTTATATCATATATTATGTACTACATGTTTATACCTTTTCCCCAGTACGTACTATCTATATTGAATGGTGACTTTCTACTCTAAACCAATCTGTGAGTGCCAACATCACCAAAGACATGGAGGCTAGGAAGGAGAAAGAAAGAGGACAGGGCACACCCAAATCCCTCCATCTTAGAATCCCCTGACCCCCATGTACAAAACTTGGACCACTGCGTACAAGGCTTAAAACCCTCCTGTACAGCACTCAAAAATCCTTCCTTCCACTTTGTGACTACTTCTACTATGCTATCTAAACTTGTGTGTGTGGCTTGTAATTCTTCATACAGAGTTAGTCATTTGCTCCATGGGCTAAGATCAAAACCCCACGTGTGTCTTTGGCTGCGTGCCAGGGTCTCAGAGCCCCCGCCAGCAGCTCTGGCCATCCAGGGCACCCAGAGGAGAGTCCTGGGTTCCGACACAGGCCTGCCTCTGAATGTCATGTGCTCCGTCCAGTTTTGTGTCATATGCCAACTTGTTCAGGGTCCTAGGGCCCTTCTGTCCCCTTTTCCAGGCCATTGGTGATGATGTGAAACAGTGTCAGTCTCAGTGTAGACCCTTAAGAAACCCTGTTTAACTGGGCTTCCAGCTCTATGATCACTTGCAGTTAGTCATAGTGGAGTCATTTACCTTTGGCTATCTGGTAAAACCAAACATTCTCTTATTTTACTTCTCTCTCTTTCTCTCCCTCCCCTCTTTATACAGATATGTGTACACACACACACACACACATTCTGCAGAATTATGAGTTTCTGTTACATAAATTGACAGTAAAGGAATTTGACAAAGAATATTCTAATTTTTGCTTTTCTGTTCAATTTTCACCTGCCCTTTTGGATTTTTGCTCTAGTATAAGACAAATCCAGACATAACAGTTGAACTCATCTACTGGGTTATCACTGCATAGTATTCAGAGGGCTGAAAATAAATATATTTTTTCAGGTGAGTGTACTACAGGACACAGAAAGCTTCTGTTTCTTATAGTCTCGTGGATATTGTGGAGGAACCTGGGTGAGTCAACATCTAGTTCAGCGTGCCAATGATATATTTTTGTCTCCCTTCTAAAACTTTCTCCTTCTTTACCATATTTTATGAGTGTTCTGTGCATATTTCTTCAGTACTGCAATACTTTTTTTTTAGACCTTATTTTCTTTTTCTCTGATTTGTCAGATATTGGAAAGCAGCTCTGTTGCCACTCATCATTGCTAATTTAGAGGTAAACTTTCTTTTGATTATAAAAATAACTCTGAGAGGGGCTTTGGTTCTTCATTCTGTTACCATGGCATCAAAGATTTTTTATGTGTAATTTCTTAAGTATCATTCTTAGTGCCTCTTCTCAGTATTGGGAGGACATCCAAGTGGTAATTTATCTGGCATGGTCCTCCTGTACAGTTTTATACTATGCAGTGAATTATTTTATGTGGTTTACATGATAAGGGAAGGAAAGAGTACTGGTTACAATGATCTATTTAAAGTCCCTTGTGATTAAACTTTAAGATCTTTCTTGGGAAAATGTTTACTCTTATTGCAGTAAATTCTGTGTCCAAACATTGGTAGAATCCTCTTGTATTCTTTTCCTTGAAATTACAGAAAGTAGGAAGAGTTGACTAGAAATCACAGGAATGTCACTGCTCTTTGTTAGATCCACCACATGTCAGCTGTACATGTTACAGATGCAATGGAACAAGTGCCTTGTGTGCTGGTTAGAAGTATAGTTCTGAAAAATACATACATGGTTGTCACCACAGGCCCCCAGCTGGGTAATAATTAGCATTGACTCCATGTTGCAGAAGGCTGATCAATTGCTTTATTCTATTCTATATTATACTATATCTGTTAAGAAGCTCGTAACCCTTACAAACAGTCTGATACAGCTTTGACCTACTTGGTCAATCAACCCAAACACCATCCAGTGTCCAATTAAAAAATCACCCTTTGGTAAACAAATCTCCATAACACATTCCACATGTGCAGAACAACAGGTGCAGCAAGTGGAGATAAGAATTAGTTCTCATTCTTTTCTCTGATTTTCTCACAGCCTTCCCCAGGAAAATGCCTGGGAAAGTCTGTGCCTGCTCTCTGTGGCCAGAGAGTTGCTGCCACACATGGTAACATGGTAAGCCCAATATGTTGGATTTCACGTGGATGTTGGAAATGCTTTTTGTTCATACTGGGGACCCCAGCAGCATTTACTACTACTTATCCAGATTTTCCAGGCAGAACTATGGATGTTCAGAAACTTTGAGGCAAGTTATAGTTTACAGCTAAATTCTTCACCAAAAATAGGTTGCCTGCTGCAAGCAAATGAGAAGTTGTGTCAGACTGAAATGTTATGGTTAATGGCTCAAACATTGTTATGAAAGATTTTTTTGCCCATTATGGCAAAACTATAAAGGAGTTACCACCACCTAAGTCCTCCCCTCCCTCAATATTCTTCTTGACTGAAAGTTTGGACTGTGAGTTAAGCCACCTAAAGGGAACTTGAGATAACATAAAGGTGACACTAATATCCAATAATCTCAGGTCTAGGAGGAAGTAACAAGGCTAAGGGAAAAGAATGTATCTACAAAGAAAGCCAAACCCAGCAGCTTTCCTGAAAATCAGCTGTGGCTGGGTTTGGGGTGGGGAGGCCATAGCCCATAAACTCATTTCCTGAGGCCAGGTTTGCATACACTCTACCCCAACCAAGGGGGAAAGGAGGGGAGTTTTGTGTGTGGGGTGTAGTCTCTAGTCAGAGAAAGATAACACCCATCCTCCCTTACACTAACTGACTCAGTTGTAAACTCCCCCACACCCTGGGAAGGCCCCATCCACACAGGACATTCATATTGAGAGGCAGCTGAGGAGGTTTCATAAACCATTAGACCCCGAAAGAGTCCCTCAGACTCATTCCTGAGACTTTGCACCAGAGGATTGCCTGCTATGCAAACTGATGCAACAGATGCAGAGTCTGTTGCAAGAGACAATGTCAAACTTGCCCCCTGCTCCTAGGGGAGGTAGCCGGGCATACCCATCTGGCCCAAAGGTATATTAATCCATTGAACTCTGTTTTGCAGGACTCTCACCACCAAGAAGACCAGAAGAAGAGGATCAATGGGGAGACCATTGGGATCCAGAGGGTGGTGATATTTTCTACTTAATCTGTCATCTCTGTCACTCTCTTTCTCTCCCCCACTATTCTCCTATTTCTTTCTCTCTCTCTCTCACTCTCCCTTCTCCCCCCTCCCTCTCATATTCACTGTTAAATAAAATTGATACTACTGAGTTCAGCATATGGTCTCATTTGCACCTTAATTCAAGCAGAGGCATGTCTCTAATAATTTTAATAACTGGATCATAACAGAAGTCAGCTGCCAGGAGTCCTTTCACATGAAGGCCTTTGGTCCTATGTGCTACCACGTATTCCTAATATGCCATGCACATCTCCTTTCCTTACCTCCCTACGGATGCCGCACTAAAACGATACTTTATACCTCCAGGCTGGTGATCTGTTTAATGGAGTCGGTGGTCGGAGATACAGACAACACATACTCTAGGTCTTCATGGGACAGCAGCATGTTTCATTGTCCGCACTCTCCTGAAATTGCAGATTTTGAATCTCTTGGTCTAGATAGCTCATTGATCTGACTTTAACACCACCTAGCTCCCCAACCAGTGAGACGTCTGCCACTTAGAGTGGAACGCGATTGCGTGAAGTCCCTGTATGTATTAAAATCTATCTTATCATCTCTCAGCCAGGGACTTGTTTGTGGAACCAAGCTGGGTTTCTTATTTACAGCCAAATTAATTGCTCAGTACAAGCCAGCTTGTACTGTAGTATCTCCTTTCTTTCTTTGTTAAATATTGTGACCTGCTCTTTGTTGCCTATCTGCAAGGGCCCTTTGCAAACAGGGTGACAGAAGACAGCATGGGTTTAATTTGCATGAGGCCATGTATCACTGGAGCTGCAGCATTCATGTCTATGAGCTGTTAGGTGAGAACTACTAATTTTACAATCTTTCAGGCTAATATGTCACAGGCTATTTTTCTTAGAAGTTACAAAGTTAAGTGTAGTTAAAAAGTTAAGTTACAAAGTTAAGTTACAAAGTTTAGTGTTATGTTGCAACTTAACACTAAAAGCAAGAGACCATTTAACCTTTAGAACCTTGAGAAAGAACACAACTACTAGAAAAACAATTTGTAAACAGAGTTACATCTTAACACCAAACTGAAATTATAACTTCAAAACATTCAACTTTAGAACTGTGAGAAGAACCAACCTTACAGATGAATCAATTTGTAAACAGGAAAAGCAATTTGTTGTTCCATATGTTGTTTCTTTTGTTGTGAATTAATTGAAAGACATGAGAAAAATATGAGAACATGAGAACACTTGAGACCTCTGAGAGGGTTGTACATCCATCCCTCTTCACAGTCCCAAATTCCAACAGTGGAGCTCCCAGCTTCTCTGACATTTTTTGTGAGTGTCTCTTGCACCCTGTGCTCATCGCCATTTTGAGTGACCGGCACTGGCATTCTAGTCACTGCTTTTGCCATAATATTAAAAAGAAAAGTTCTTACTTGGAGGGAAGCCCATGCTCCCATGTTCCTAGCAGTGATTCCAATCTACAAAGGGGGATTTGAAACCATGTGGCACACTCTGCCATTTATCGCTGGGATTTTGCAGCAATTTTCCTCTGCCTGTGGTAATTCCACCACTTTCTGCTGTCCCACCAGCTGTTCACAGCAATTTTTGCTGCAGCAATATTGCACCACTATCCACCATCCCATTGGCTGTTTGCAGCAGTTCTGCTGCCTGTGGCAATTTCTACTGCTTTTCTACTGTCATACCTGCTGTTCAACAGCAATTCTGCTGCCTGTGGCAATATTCTGCTGCTGTTCTTGTCTTCCCGCAATACCACAGTTATTTAAAATGGCTGAGTCCATTCCTCGCACGGGCCACCACATGTTACGTGGAGTCGGTTGTTAGAGACAGAAATGACACACACTTCATGTCTTCATGCTGCAATAGCATGTTTCATTGTCCGCACTCTCCTGAAATAGCAGGTTTTGAATCTCTTGGTCAAGATAGCTCATTGCTCTGACTTTAACACCACCTAGCTCCCCAACCAGTGAGATGTGTGCAGCTTAGGGTGGAACGTGATTAGGCGAAGTCCCTGTATGTATTTAAATCTATCCTATAATCGCTCAGCCAGAGACTTGCTTATGGAACCAAGGTGGTTTTCTTATTTACAGCCAAATTAATTGCCCAGTACAAGCTAGCTTGTACTGTAACAGTGATGTATGCTTAGTTCCTGGTAACACAATATGCTGTCTCTGGGGATGCACATTTCTACCTCATTTGCTGCTTTCCAAACTGTAGAGGAATACATCTGGTCCACCTAGCCCAGTTTGCTAGCTGCTACCGTGATTGACAGCGGTCTTGCCCAATCATATATCTCCCAAGGCTGCAGGCATCTCACTGGCCAGAACCTGAAGGGGCATGGAGTTCAAACCAATGACAGCATCCAAAGCAGGTCTCTCAAATGCTCTATATAAGGGAGGGCTTTGGAAATAAAATCTCTCTGTTGCCACGCGAACCTGGGGGTAAGTGATCTCTGTCTCCTGCCCACTGCCCGCCCCCACCTCCCCCTCCCCCCCTCCACATGATTTAACAGCAAATTAAGATGCAGATTGAGCCCTGGGTAGGAGCCTGAGACAAGAGGCTGTGAAATGCTGACCTTTTAGATAACAGGTTTCTGTGTTACTGTTCTGTGAATAAATTGCTTTTTGGAACTCAACATCTGAGACTCTGTTATGGAAAATCTGGGGTCAAACTGGGAAGGAAACCAGGTCTGACTGCATGTGAATGGGGTCTGTCAAGTGGAGCCACCTTCAGCTCATTGGAGCCAGTTGAGGTAAAGCGGCTTCAGTCCTAGGAGTTAAGGTCTCTGCCATTGGGAGTGTGATTACCAGAGAGTTTCATAAATGGGAAGACTGGGGAGTTTTCTTAGCACAAAGCAGACAGCTTTCATCACCTATTCAGGCAGGTGGGGGAACCTGCTTATTTCTTCCTCCTTGGACAGCAGAGCTGCTGCTTGCTGAAGTCTTCAAACCAAGGTGTGAACCATTTGGAGTCATGTAGGACTGGTCTGGTTTCTCAGCAGCGTGTAGAAGGGAATTGCTGCAGCAGGCCAACTGTTTTTGTCTGGGTAAAAGGGCTACATGAAGACTTCAAAACTTGTCTTCCATAAGCACGAAAAACACAGTTAGCACCTAGGACACCAGAAGCAAAGGCAGGATCAGCTTGTGCGATGGACCTCAGAAATCAGAAGTGGGTACAGATTTCAACATCTGAAAATTCATGTCTGAGACTCTCATCTGGGCCACTGTCTTTTTACTGACGCTCAGATTTCTCAAACCAAAGTGGTCATTCTGTTACTAGTACCACGTTATTAGTACCCTACCATTATGGTTTTCAGCTTCAAACTTTTTTTGTAGTATAAGTGCAGTTTAACTTCTTTTAGTTTTATATTTTACTCTCTGCCCCTGCTTCCTGGACAGGACTCTAAATGATCTCTAACTCTATGTCACCTCTCAAAGTCCTTTCCCCATTCCTTTGTCCTCTGAGAAGGAGGACCCAGGTTTGTGTATAATATTTATCTATTTATACAGTGTCTTGATGTTACCTCTACTTATTACTCCTTTCTTAGAAAAGTTTAATAATTTGATTTGCTTTTTTTTTTCACACTACTGGGCATAGATAAGACATTTTCATAGAACTACCTGTCTTATAACAGCTCAGGGCTCTTCCTTTTAAATGTGAAGGTGGGATGGTTTCTTCCCACATGCCCTGCTTTACAATGAGCTTCCCTAAATTCCATCTTTTTGCCTATATGCCCAGTACTCAAAGATTCTTCTGCTTGCAGTTCTTCTCAGTCTGCCATTGCCTACATTTCCCTAAATAACACTGCACTGTCAGCAGACTCTGACAGTGCCATTTCCAGAACCTTGAGAAATATGTTGCAATGATTAGATTCCAAAGCACTTCCTTGTGGGACCCTATTGATTACTTCCTTTTCCTGTGAAAAAGGACTATTGACTGTCTTATTTGCTATCTTTCATTCAGTTATTTACACCTGCAACTATTTATTTCTTGGCAATGTAACTTTTAAGAGCTTTTAATGACTGACCTCTCCAAATTCCCTCCAGAAATCAGTATTGTCAGTTTTCTAGGATCTATCTCCCTTAGCCATGAGGGACTAATAAGTATTTCATTAGGACTGTGAGATTGTGAGGCAGCTCTTCCCTTTACAAATGCCTTTATGACTCATCCCTATTACAGCATCTTTATGCATATGCTCGCCAATTCTAATCCATTTTACAGTTTCCACTAAATTACCTGCTATGGACATGAGGACTGTACTTTTCTAGTTTTCTTATGGTATCCTTTTAAAATCAGCTTTCAAGAGTCTGCTATAGCAGATACAACTCTGCCTTCTACACCAAATCAGTTTTGTACTAGAGGTTTTTCAGGACAGTTTGTAGTTCCCTCTTGAATTCTTTTAGAATTGCTGGTTATATACTGCCTGGTCCTTGTGATTTATTATTATTAATTTTGCCTATGTGTTCCATAACCTATATGTTACATATGGAATCTTTCAAGACACAACCCCTACTGAGTCCCCTCATAAAAAAGAAGAGCTGGCTTGGGAATCTCATCCATCTCTGCTGTAGTGAACACAGATGTAACAAATTAATTTAGATTTTCTGTTATTTTCTTTGTATGCTCTTTTACATTTCTTTCAATTTTCCTGGTACTGCAGTCTGTCGGGCAGACAGCCAGGGCCTGAAGTGTGTGTTTTGAAAAGGGATTTATTATTAGATTTTATTCCTTATGCAAGCTATTCCTCAAATTCTTTTAGACTGTCTCATGGTATGGTTTACTTTTTATCTGTCACAAGTTTGGATTCTATTTTCAATTTTATGCCCAAACCTAGCTTTTGGAAGGATGCTTCTAAAAAGCTGTCCCCAGCAACAAGCACTTTTTTTAAATGAAAGCACATATTGGTGGATGATTTTTTTTTTTTTTTTTTGCTTGTCCATAAGGGCTTTATGTAAGGAAGGAAAGAACAAAAGAGAGCACAGTGTGCTGCAATTGACTGTGTCTGCAGCACCTTATAACTCCTCCCTTGCCTTCTGGAAATGTACACACTACTGTATAAGCTACTGCTCCTGCCTGCAGGGATTGTAACCCCAATGGCATTTGAAATACCTAGGAACAGCTTCTTTAAAAATCAGGAGCTCCGGGAAATACTTCACACAAAGGGTACAATATGCAGGAGACTCATGCTGAACATCTAGACTTGTAGTTTATTGGCTGTAGTCCATTTTATCTTCCTCACCAGAATCTCCACATCATGACAACCTTGCTGTCTTCATGTCAAGGCATGTCCTCAGCAGTCACTGACCTCACCATGGGCTGGTTTTTAGAAATGACTATTGGTTGATGACTAAATGACTAAATGAAAATACATTTTTAGAAATTACTATACCATGATGACTGTTTGGAAGTGAATGTGTTTCTGCTAGAGATTTGTCTTCCTTGGCATGCATGCTGACACAGACCTAGGCTAGGGCTTCCCTTCCTTCTGCTTCCCTGCCTCATCTCCCCCTCTTCATTGAAAGGCAAGCTGTTTACTGTCGTCCCTGCTGCATATAGGAGAGTTGACTATAAGAGCCCCAAGGACATTCTCTCCCATGTCCCTACCCCCAACATCCTGGGGGCTAGGGTTTGTCTGGATGAACTCACACCAACTTCAGAGTGCCTACCCTTTGTTATTTCCCTCACTGCTTTATAACACCTCCTCTACTTCTGCCTAAACTATGTTGCAGGTATGCTTGTGCCTAACCTCACTGACTTTTACCCACTGTCTTGACTTCTATCCTAAGCTGCCCTGTCACTACAGGCTTGCATGACAACCTGGCCCTTTGCCTGGAGTGTTGGTGAACCTACTTTGCTCTTCTTGCTCAGGTATTGAATTTGCTGACTCTTAGCTCCTAGCTCTGTCTTCTACATGGAGCAGTCTGTCCCTGCTACATCCTTACAGTCCTACTGTTCAGATGAAAAGAAGCAGCCACTGAGCAAAGAAATGAGTGAAAAATGGCAAAAGGATCGGAAGATAAATATTCAAGCATGACAAAGTAAAAACAAAATACATGTTTTAAGAGAGGGTGTATGATACAGTCGGGAGAACCTTTCCACTATCCCTGAAGTGAAAAGAAGAAATTATGAGGAAAAAATAAAAAGGCTACTTTGGCTAAACTAAAGAAGAAAATAAAAGCAGATGCCTGTAGAGAAATGCTGGGCAGTTAAGTTAGGCTATCAGGAATGGCTGGAATTCACTCAATGCAAATTTAAGACAGAAAAGGGGAAAAAAAGCAGAACTGTTTAGATAAACAGAGAAAATGGGGAACAAAGGAAAACCTGTACAGACCTAACCATTAGCAATTGTGCAGCAGAACACACAGGAAAATTTCACTAGTGCTTTCCAGGCAGTGACTGGTTTCTTGGTGGTAACAAAAAAACAAAACAAAACAAACCAACAACAACAAAAAAACCTAACAAAACCAACCAAAAAAAAAACCCCAAACCCCCCCAAAAAACCAAAAAAAACCCAGGGTACATATTGAGGTGTTGTGGTATTCATGAAAAGCAGTGTTGAAATTTTGTAGTAGTTCTATATGAGTATTATGGTCACATCTTTACAGTAGTGATAGAGAAGTCTATGGGAGCTAGAGGACTAATGCAAGCTTCTTGACAGCAGCAGGAAAACCACACACCATCCCTGAAAGGATTGTTACTGACACATACCTTTCTTTGCAGCCTTAGATGATCACCATGTTTACATACAGCAAAGCACTTCATATACATTCAAAATACATGGCAATCATGTAGCATCTTCATAAGGCTGTTGCCATACTGGTTTGCAAGCTTCCTTTGCAGCAATGGCATGAGTTTGGGGGGCACTTCAGTGGCTAGTGTTTCTGCAATAACCCACAAGTTCTTTAAGTTCCAAGACCCACAAGTCTTTGAAGCCACGAACTTTGCCCACAATGAACAGTAGCGCTATGCAGCTAGTGGAACTTTGAACGGAGAATTTCAGTAGGAGGGTGAGGTGTGGAGGTTAAAATGCAGACAGGCTGTGTGCAGCAGTGCTCCTGAGGTGTCGTTCTTCTGAGTTGATGTTACAAAACTATGAGCTTTCTCTGCAGTCTCTCTAAAAATCAGCAGCTCTGTAAGGCCTCTGAGCTGTTCTGTAGATGTACTGTAACCATGGCACTGCAACCTCTGCAGGAAGGTGTGAATCATAAAATGGTTAAACACTGGTGCTGAAACCCGCAGTATGACGAATCATGCAGTTCTATCGAGTGTTTGTAGCTGGAACATAAGATTTGTCTGCAGCACCAGCTGCAGTCCTTGTGTGGACTTTTTTATGTCTCTACCTCCTTCAAGATAGCCTGATAACAGATCCCTGCTTTCTATCCTGTGCCTAGAGAAAGCACATCTTTTACACGTGGAGACAGAGGGCCGAGATGTCCTGTACCCACCCTCCTGCTCTTGGCCCGCTCAGCCGGGCTCTGAAATGCTGGAGACAAGCCGATTGCCAACCAAAAGGTCCATTAATTGCCAGACCTAGTGTTTCTTTCTCTCTGTTTGTCTTCCTTTCTTCCTCCTTTGCAGTATCAAACAAGGTTCGCAACCCAACAGCCCGCTTGTCCTCCGCTCCGGCCGCCCCCGGCTCCGCCCCTCCCGCCTCGTGCTTGGTCCTTCTCTCTCTCTCTCCACTGCGGTGCAGGCTGCGTGCGGAGATACGGCTCAATTGGTGGCGCATGCGCAAGCTGTGCGCGTGCGCGGCAGCACCGTGCCGGACCGCGGAGTGGGGCTGGTGTTGGCATGGCGGAGGCGCGGCCCGGTTCAGGTGAGCGTGGCTGCCGTTTTGGGGCAGAGAGACTGAGGAGAGGGACTGCAGAATTGGGTGGGCGCAGTGAAGGGGAGGCGCAGTCATCACTCCCCAGCGATACTAGCGGGTAGAACGTCGCGCCGAAGCGGTCGCCACTGATCGCTGGCTTGTTGAAGGGTGCGGGCTGCGGCACCACCTGTTGCAGCTGGCCCGCCCCTGCCCTGCGCGACTTAGCGGTGCCTGTCGCGCCCAAAATGGCCGGGCTCGCCTGTGCCGCAGGGCCCGGTAGGAAGAACTTTGCCCGAGGAGAAACGTGCTTGCTCATAGTATGGGACAAACGAATGTAACGTCTTTGGTAACGCCAGAGAAAATACATAAAGAAGAGCTTGGTTACTGGAAAACCTGTTTGCTCTCTGCCCACCCATATCCTTGAAACCCAGATTTCAGGCTGCCCGCACAAGAACAGTGACAATGACAACGTCTCAGGCCCACGAGCTGCTGTAAAGCCGCGTCTTTTTGAGGGATCTCAGAGGGATCTCTGAGTAGAAGTCTTGGACATGCAGGAGGTTACTGGTTGGAGCAGGTGCTACCTGTTCTGAGGAATCTAGGCAGGGGCTCACGGATGGAGAGCGTCTTAGGGACACGGCCTGGACCGGGATTAAGTGAACATGCAAGAAAACAGTTTTTCCGTTGTTTTGCCATGCTTACTTGTATGATGCAGGTTCAGATTAACTTTAGTTTTGTTCTGATTGCTGAGGAGTGGGGAGGAAACCTTTCAAGATTGATATTTCAGCCTTGCATTTAATTCAACATTTTGTAAATCTGTGTAATCTTGAAAATAATAAGATGCTGTAGGTGAATGTATAAAGTGATCAGAGAAGACAGAAAATATAAACTTGGTAGTCTGATTTAAAGCTTCCAGTGCTATGGGGAAAGCCTCAAATTTCCATAATGGACCATTCATTTTTTGTTTGTTTGTGGGTTTTTAATTTTTTTTTGGGAGGGTTGTTGTTGTTCCGTTTAATACAGGCATTTTAAGAGCTGCAGGGAGTGTCTTCTGTGTAACTTGCGCTTCATGTGCAGATGACTGAATCATCTTGTCTGGATATATATAATGCTGACAAGAATAGACTGTTGTGTGCACATTCTACTGTCATCTATCTTTAGGTGAAAGAATAGGTTATTTGAATTGTTTTAAAAATGAAGGCATCCATCCTGAAAAATCAGCTTTGTCTTATAGGTGAGAGATATTATATAAATAGAACATCTATTAATAAAACATTCTGAGGGGAAGGGGACTCACAACAGTCATTGAGTCAAGTGCTCACACAGAGCAACCTAAAAATTAAATAAGATAGGTAAACACATTATTAAAACAATTCTTGAATACTGAAAAGCTTGGGGTCATGACCACTTTCCTATAAAGCTTTTTCTGGTACTTGACCACCCTTTAATTGAAGTTTTTCCTGATACTCTCCAATCTGACCTCTTCTGTGACCAAGCTTTAAGCTTTCCTTCACTTCTTATCACTGGCCACTGGGGAGAAGAAATCAGCAACTGCCTCTCCACTTCCTCTCATGAGAAAACTGTAGGCAGCAATAAAGTGACTCCTCAGTCTTCTCCAAGCTCAACAAAGCTGGTATTTTCAGCTGCTCATGTAATTTAGACCTTTTACCATCTATGTTGTCTTCCTTTGGACACCTAATATTTTTATATCCTTTTTTGCATTGTGGAGCCAAACAGTACTGAAGAAACTGTTTTTGCACACAGTGCAAGACACTATTTTTGGCTGAATTCATGGGTATCTCATTAAAAGCAGTCAGTTAAAAAATTTCTGAAGTCCATTTAGAAAGAATGGTAATAATCAGTATTGTTTGTTTCATTCCAGTTTTATACTGTTAGGAAACTTCTGAAGGAAATCAGTTCTTCCTGTTTAGGAAGTAAAGCTGAATTAATTTGAGAAGAAAGAAGTACTAAGTCTGATGCCTAAAGGGCAGCTGTGTGGACTGTTATGGTTTTTTTCTGATTAGCTGTGTCAATATATTTTTTTTCTCTTATACTTGTTTTTAATTATCAACTTCATATTAGTTAAAGTACATTATGTAATGGTTCTTAAAAATGTAATTGAATATACCTTTGTGAAACTGTTCTAAAATATGTCACTTAGGCATAATGTCTTGAAGTGGCACCTTCAAATGTCATCCTTAATGTATTCATAAAAAAGTACCTAAGCTGTTAGCAGTACTGTTCCCAAGTATAAGCTCCTTTTTTGAAAATTATCTTGTACATATTGAAATGAGTACTTACTAATTTGCTTAATATTTTTTAATGTGTCCATATCAAATTATTTTTCTGAAAGATCATTCACAAGGACTACCTCTTTGCCGGGGCATTCTGGCTCTGTCAACAGTTAATGCTGAAGGGGTTTAATGCTATGGTAGAACAGGCATGAAACCATATTGCTTTCATATGCTTCATTCTAATTTAAACCAAAGTTCCTAGGGATGTTAAAATCATAGAATCATAGATTGGCTTGGGCTAGATGGAACCTTAGAAGTCATCTAGTTTCAACCCCTCTGTGACGGGCAGGGACATCTTCCACTAGGCCTGCTTATTCAGAGCCTCATCCAGTGTGGCCTTAAACACTTCCAGGGATGGGACTGCTGCTTTGGGCAACCTGTTCCAGTGCCTTACCACTGTCACAGTAAAGATTTTCTTCTTTATATCTAGCCTAAATCTCTACTACCTTGAAATCAGATCCCCTTGTCCTGTCCCTACATGCCTTTGTAAAAAATCTCTGCCCATTTTTCTTGTGGACTCCCTTCAGGTACTGGAAAGTTGCAGTTAGGTCACCTTGGAGCCTCTTCTCCAGGCTGAACAAATCCAGTTCTCTTAGCCTTTCCTCATGGGAGATATGCTCCATCCTTCCAGCCATCTTGGTGGCCTCCTCCACACTTGCTTCAGTTCAACAAGTTGATAACCTTCATGTGCTGGGGGACCCCATAGCTGGATGCAGCACTCCAGATGTGGAATACTCAAAGCAGAGTAGAGGGCATGAATCAGCTCATTTGACCTGCTGGCCACACTTCTTCTGATGTGGCCCAGGTTGCAGTTGGTCTTCTGGGCTGTCAGCATATGTTGTCAAGTCATGTCTGCCTCTCATTCACCAAGTCTTCTCAGCAGTGCTGTTCTTGGTGTCTTCATCCCCCAGCCTTTATTGATACTTGGGGTTGCCCTGACCCAGGTGCAGCACTTTGTCCTTGGTCTTGTTTAACCTCATGAGATTCCTGTAGGCCCACTTCTTGAGCTTGTCCAGGTCCTTCAGGATGGCATTCCATTCTCAAGCTATGTCAGTTGCACCACTCAGCTTGATAGCATCTGCAAATTGGCCAAGGGTACAATGTATCTCTTTGACTATATAATTAATGAAGGTGTTAAAGAACAGTGGTTGCAATACAGACCCCTAAGGGACATCACTTGTCACTGATGTCCATCAGGACTCTGAGCCATTGACCACTACTCTCTGGATGTTACTTTCCAGCCAGTTTTTTATTTGCATAATAGTACACCCATCTCTCTGATTGAGGCAGCAGGATGTTGGGAGGGACCATATCAAAGTCTTTACATAAGTCCAGATAAATAATATCTGCAGCCCTTCCCTTGTCCACTTATGCAATCCCTCCATCATAGAAAGCCACTGTGTTGGTCAGGTGGGACTTGTCCTTTGTGAAGCTCTGCTGGCTGTCCTAAATCATCTCCCTGTCCTCTATATGCCTTAGTGTTACTCCTAGGAGGATCTGTTCCATGATGTTCTCAGACACAGAGGTGAGACAATATAGAAGTGTTTTCTAAAGGTATTATAATATTCTGTGTTTATTTTCTAGAAATACAGGCTGAACTTTAGCTTTGGGGCATCCCTTTTACCATGAATTTTTGTGTATTTATATGTAAGCATGTCAGAGACAATTTCAGTCAGTGTTAGCTACTTATTATTACACTTGTACATTTATTTTGCAGTTTCTTGTCTTGGCAGACAGAAATCAGTTTCAGTAGAATTTACCACTCTGGAATTTTCTTCATTATGTAGAAGCTGATAGCAAGAATAGGAATCTTACTGCTGTAAAAAGTTCCAATGAATTATTCATATTTTGGAGGTGCTTTTAAATATCTGAATCCCAGTCTCTGATTTTTTTCTGCAGACTTTTTTTTTGTAAACCTGTTTTTATTAAATTATAGCTATCCATCAGACTTTAAATTTTAGAGTATACAAAAGAAAACTTAAAACAGGTAATAAAATGGGTTGTTTCAAATAAGGTTTGCATGTAATTGTAGGATTGCATTCTGTTTTCAGATCAAAATGTGTGAAATTTAAGTAGTCTGTACTAAATCACTGCTTTTAACATTATAGTTATAATGTTAACTATAACATTAAATCACTGCTTTTAACATATAGTTATAATGTTAACTATATATAGTTATAATGTTAACTGCCTCGCTGTTGAGGCAGTCGCGACACAAAGCAGAGACCACAAGCAGTCTCAGCTGGCAGTTGTTTATTATCGAACATGGCTGACCTTTTATACACTCTCTGATTGTTTATGCTTCTTCTACCCTAACTATTGGACACAATAAATCAACATAACACCATCGGTGAAAAGTTACAGTGATTTAACTAACTTTCTAAAAATACTTCATCCAGATGCAAAGTTCTCTTCTTATCTTTCTTCAGTTCTTCACTTCTCTTGTTCTCCTTGGTTACAGCCTTGGAGAGAGCTCCTTTCAGCTTCTTCTTGCTCCTCTAGCTAACAGGCCCACTGTTAGCCCCTTCCACATTATAGTGCATAGTTTACAATTGTACTGCACTTTATTAGTGATAGGAAAGAAACTAACTTAACGCTGGGAAAACTGGAAGTAAGCGTAGCTGTAGAAAATAAAATGGACAACTTTACATTTGCAATTCTTTGGACAGGATACATATGCTGAGAAAAATAGAATGGTTCTAGGGAAGATGCTTTCAGTCCAGAATCTTTTATATGTATAAGCCTAATGTTGGTACCTACTAGGGTCTGCAGTCCTAATGATAGAATCGTTCACTGGAAGGGACCTACAATGGTCATTGAATCCAGACCTGACCACTTCAGGGCTGACCAAAAGTTGAAGCATATTGAGAGTGTTGTCCAGTTGCCTCTTGGACACTGGCAGACATGGGGTATTAACCACCCTTCTGGAAAGCCTGTTAAAGGTTTTGACCATGCTCTTGGCAAATAAATGTCCCCTCCTGTGGAGTATGAACACCTCCCTACTCCTCCTCCTTATCCCCCAGATAATAGGATAACAGCTTTGAACTATTCCCACATGTGCTGGCACTGGGTACCAGGAAGAAAAGATCAGTACCTGTGTCTCTACTTCTTTTTTGCCTGAGCTAATTCAGCTTTTTCACTGATTTTTAATTCAGTCTTGAGCTGTTTTGAAGACCAGACTTCTGTCTGGTTTTTTCATTTTGTTGTCTCAAGATCAGGTTAGTATTTCAGCTTAAAAAATCCCAAACTATTTGTATTTGCCATTTGTATCTAGTTTATTTATAACATATAATACTGTATAGAGTGGCATATAATAATATATAATATACTATATTAATAACATAGACTATCTTGTAATGTGACATTGTAATGTTAATATATATGAGTATAGTAAATATAGATAATAATAAATTATATATATTATAGAAATAATGTATAATATAGTTTTTGCAAAGACAAAAATCCCCGAAGTAATTTCAACTGCTCTTTAAAAACGGAAGTATTAATTAGGCAGTGTGGTTAAAACATCATGAAATGTAATTTTAAATTCCTAATTTTTGTTAAGGTTAAAGCTTCACTTCCACAGAGTGGTATGTTATAGTTTTTCCGTTGGCCACCAACTTCACATTGCCACTGTGACCATTCCTAGAGGTTTTGAAAAAACCTTTTTTCATTTGAAAACAAATTAAATTTGTTGGGGGGAAAAAAAGCATGTTAGTGCCTTGAAATGTTCTGGTTTATTCTTCTCTTCAAAATGTTAATTTCCACAATCTTTATTGAAAAAAAATAGTAGGTAGTTCAGGAACCTAGATTGCATTAGCCTTTTGGAGAGTCTTCTGGCCTAAGTCACGGCCTAAGTGTTTGATTGTCTCTTTTAATTGTTATGAACCAGGAATAAACTACGCTCTGTCCTACCATGTGAGGTAACCTACCCAACCAGTAAAATGAGATCCATGAGATCTCCATGAGATTTTATTGACTACTTTTTTTTTACATTACTGTGTAAAATTTAACCAATCTGCCACAGCCAATTAAACTATCCCTGATATTCACCTAATAATTTCTGTTGCAGGCAGACACTACTGGCACAATGTTACAGAAAATTGAGTAGCATAGCATTTATCTTTCTTTTATCTAGAGGCATGGAAATTACAGAAGACCACTGAAGTAGAAGCATGGTTCATGTTGATGGCCTCAGAAAAATAGTTTTGCACAACTGTCCTGTGCCGTTTATTTAATATGTCTGTCTCTAGAACAGTATAATCAGAGTTGATGCAAGTATTTACTACTGCTACTTTTAATTTATATTCAAAGTTTTGTATAATATTCAAATCTTAGATGTAGACATTGCATTTAAAGGACCCCTTTTTTCAGGTTCTTGTATTTATGTAAACATGCTACGAAAAACTTTAGGTGTTAAACATTGATTATCACACTTGCATGTCTTGTGCTGCTTCGAAAGTTTTCTTTCACCTTTTATTTTTTTATTCTTAATTCTGGGTCATCACAGTCCTGTAAAGATGACAAGAAGGCTTCTACAAAGCACTGTATGATTCAGTTCTAGTTTCTGGACACTTGTTTCCAGTTGTTCTCTCAAGTGTGGGATTGATGGAACTTCTGGACCTGGTTGAAAAGAAGTATGTAACTGTTTAAGTTTTATGAATTTCTATTTATTTATGTTTTAGGTACATTGAATTTCAGCCCTACTGCTGCTGATTCCATTCCTGGAGAAGGACAACCGACAGATATAAACTGGGTAAATAAAGATAGGAAAGACTCAAATAGTAATCAGACTAGAAGTAATATACCAATTCCTAGTCTGTATTCTGAAAGAGGTTCTGAAAGAGATTATGAAAGCTCTTCCACAAAGCATCATGGCTTTTGTAATCTGGAAAGTCAGTATGGGAATTCTGAAGACTTTCACCAATATTTTGGTACCAATAAAAGCTTGAAGAATCGCAGCTTGCAAAGCCAGAGATTGCACAGATTAAGAAATGATAGCACATGTGCTAGAAATAAGACAAGGCAAAGTACTACTGATACTGCTGCAGGTCCAGGAATTTCAGATGCTGCACTAGTATCTGGTAGAAGAGCACCTCCTAGAGGATACAGTGATTTTCTCTCCTCAGAGAGTGACAGGGAAGTTCCTAATGCGGATAGCAGAGGGGCAAAGCCAAAGAAAACACATCTGATACATATATCTGGGAGAGGTTTCAGAGAAAAGGGAAAGCAGATGCATGACCGTGAAAAGCGAGTGAGCTCTAAACAGAAAGTAGAGCTGTTTGAAAATTTTCCATCGTTGGATTTGACACCATCTGACTCTTCAGAATCATCAGTTGGAAAGGCATTCTGTGATGCACCTTTTGGAAGTGGGGATGAACAAAAAGGCTACAATAATGTGAACAAAAGATATCCCCGGAAGCCTGTGTGGAATAAACCCCCAGCAGAAAAGGAGTGTCAGAAAAGACATGATTCTCACCGTAGTAAAAATACAAAAGTAGGTAAGAAGTCTTCTGTTGCATATATTCCAAAAGATAAAAATGAAAGGAAGAAAGAACTCATTGCTCACAAAAATGATGAAAACTTGACCAGTGAAATCAGACATCAGTTTTCTGAGTCTCTCAGGTTCAGTGGAAGAAAGTTCCTGCTAAAGGGAGATCAAGTACCTTCACTTCATTTCAGCTGGACCCAGTACTGGAAGAAGCAAAGTGATGTACCAAAAAACAAAGAAACTCATACAGGTAAGTTTTTGAAACTGTCCTGGACTCCCATATGAAAGATACGATCTTGAATAATTTAAGCAGTCTTTGCTTCAGCTCCTGCCTAGAGTAGTTGAAGAAGCTTATTGCACATTAAATTGGTATTGGGATCAGAGGGTAGAAGTAAATGTAGATGCATGGTATTTCAGTGAGGACATACTCTGTAAGTTTACTAAAGAGGGACAGATTTTGTTTAAGTTTTTTCTGGTTTTGCTACCAAACTGCAAACAATGACCTAGTCAGGTACCATTTTAAAACGTGTATGTTGTGAGAGTAAAATTCTGAGCATTCTAAATAATGGGACCTGGGAAGGATTATGCTGAAACTGACTTTTGCAGAATAGGTCTTTTTATGTTTTATGTAGAAGTAGGAAAATGCCGGACAGAGAAACGGTATTCTACTCATAACTGAATTTTAGGTGTTTTTTTCCTGCACCTTAAAGAACCTATAAATGAAACAACACACACTTCCGAGATAATATTAGTATAGGAGGTAATATAAAAGCTGATCTTCATTGGAGGCCTCCATGGGCAAATATGGAAAATGTCCACAAACCTCCCCCTGCGGGGTGCATAGGGTTTTATAAGTTTAACAAATTAGCATAATTGACAAAAATCACCAATTAGGAGTGTAAGTGGTGATGCTGTTACCCCCACAGTTCAAGACTGAACTTTGTTGATGAAAATATGTCTCAAAGAGCTGTTTTTCAAGTTGGTTTCTAAGGAGAGCCAAGATAGCATAGGGGTCTTGGAATGTGTTTTGTCTTTCTGGCTTTCAGGGCAGGCGAAAGTACTGGGGAAAAACTAGCTATGAATTCAGTAATAGGCTACAGAGCTCCAGATATGTGTGTGAAGAATACAGAGAATAGAAGAAAAAAAGACAAAAAATATTAGGCATCACTTCAAAAGGTAATTAGAAATTAAGGCAATATCTGGATACTGTTTTTGGAAGTTTGAGAATAGAAACACGTGTTGTTGACAGTGTAAACCAGACCCACAGTTTTTTGCTATCTGAGTGCATTTTATGCTGACTCATACCATTAGTGACTAAAAACATTAAATGGAAATCAGCTCAGTCTCTTCAGGGCTATGATACTGGTTTCCGTTTCAACTACAACTTAGGTAGCTTATTCTTACTGTTTTGCATAAGCTTAAGCATTAGGTGTTAAGAGGTTTAAATGTTCAGCTGCAATAAGGAGAAACACCAGGAAATATATTTATTTGGTGTGTTACAAAGCATCTCAACCTTACTTTCTGCGGCACAGAATGATAGAGATGGGTAGACTAGTTCCTATTATCTTAACTGTGATATCAAATCTATTGAAGACTTTGCTTCTCAGCATCTTCTGTTTCACAACTGAGAAAGTAATAGTGTAATCAGGAAGCATAAGATACATCTCATTGGAAGCTTTCTTCTCTTAGGAGGATCAAGATCTTCCTTGATCCTCTCTAACCTAAATAAATTAACTGTCATGCTCCTGGGTTCTATTTGAATCATAAAATTGAAGGTACTTCTGTCTTTTTCCCAGCATTATTATTAAATGAAAAACATCACGTGCAATAAGCAGAAAGATAAGTAATAGTCTTTCCTAGGGAACTTAAGGAACTTCCCCCTCCAAAATAGTAGTTTATTTGCATGCTTTATTTGGGAGCTCTTTTGGAAACACTTGTCTGCCACTGCTTTCAGGGAACTAGGATTGTGGGTTTTTAACTATTTCTGGGACAGCTGCAGTTTCTGAGTATGGTATAGCTTTAGTATTCTGGAGAAAAGAAGTATGTTTTACTTTACGGCAGATAATAATTATGGGATAACAAGTAGAAATTACTGTTAATCCTAAATGTTGTGGGGCTTGATGCAGGAGGGCTAGAAAACAAATTTGAAAATCGTATTGAGGAGGACAAATAATGTTAACACTTGCAAGCCATGGGCTTGCTTTCAATCAGATGTGGTACAAGCACATTCTGAATTGACAGTAATTTTTTTCTATTATTTTTCTTTCTTATTTCCTTCATTATGAATTTGAACTTTCCTTCTTGTTGTGATCTGGTCTAATCACAGAGGAGCAAAGAGAACTCTGTGAATAAAGCCAAATGTAATTGAGTTCGAATGTTCGCTAAAATGAGATTAAAACACAAACAAGGTTAGATGTTAATACAAAAAAATATATTTTATTTAATAGTAAAAGAGGCAAAGAGAAAGAAAGAGAAAAGAAAGAAAGAAATAGAAAAAGGGGGCTGGGAGGAGAGGGGACGGGGAGAGTGACAGAGACAGGTTAAATAGAAACATATCACCTCTTCATGGGTTCCAGTGACGTCTTGTTGTTCCCCTCCCTCTCGTCTTCTTGGTGGTGACTGTTCCCTTCTGAAAATATAGAATCCAATGGATCAATCATGGGCCAGGTGGGAATGCCCAAATGCCTCCCCTAAAGGGGGCAGGTTTGACATTGTTGCCTGCAGGACTGTGGATCTGTTGCATCATGTTGCATCATGTGCAGTGTTCTCTGGTGCAGGGTCTGGGGACCGCTTGGAGTGGGCCTTTGATGGGCCATGACATCCCATCTGCTGTCCCTCACATGGGTGTCCAGTAGATGTGGCTTTCCCAGGGTGGGGGGCCCTGCAGTTGGGCAAGTCTGCGCAGGAGCTGGATGGTTGTTCACTGTCTCTGACTGGAGGCTGTGCCACACATCCAAAAAAACTTCCTCACTTTTTCCTTGGTTTTGTGTCAAGGTCTGTGCAAGTTTGGCAGCAGATAAACCGAGGGCTATAGCCTCTACCCCGAAGCTTCTGGACATCCCTGCCATGGATGTATGCTCTTCAGTCTTATTCATCATTTCCCAGATGCATTATCTCTGTCCCTTAGGCAATTTAACTCACAGTTGAGGGTCTCAGCCCAGAGACCTCATTTAAGGTGCAGTGGTCTTCCATGCAGTTTTTGTTACACAATTTGCTATAATAGGCAAAAGTCCTTCATAAAAATGGTTAAGCCATAAACCATAACATTTCAGTCCCTGATACTTGTATTAGCACAATCTTAAAATGCTACATTTTTACACTGTACACTTGTAGTTAGTATATTTTAAGATCTTGTGGATGTTTCTAAGGTCTGTTTGATAGTCGTACCTTAATGGGTGAGAAGTAATCCGACAGAAATGAAGCTTAATGTGGTGCCTTTCTTATGGTTGCATGTCAGGCTGTGTTGACTTTAATGTGGTGATCTTGCTTTATTTTCAAAGTACTTTTTAATATTTGTTCATATGGCTCAAAAGACCCTGTACTTTGACTGTTGTTCCCAGTAATTCTGCTCCTAAAGCACTCACTTTATAAAGGGCTTATTCCCATAATCCAGGTCCTTTGCTATTAATGTTTGTTGTGTCATCTCCTGGGAATGCTTAAGGATTGGAATTAAATGTAATTTTGGCAGAGATTTCTGTATTTAAGAGCATTCATCTTTTTGGTTTAAAGTGTATGCAAAGATGAATTTCCTATATAAAGTGATGAGTAAAATCTCAAACTTCTGCCAATCTTAAAAGTATTGATTACTTCATAAGATCAGAATAATTGCTATTTGTCAAGGTGGAATTTGCATTGCCACTTTAAGAAGGATCTTATATTCCTTCTTCCTGCTCTGAAGCAAAAAAAAATGCACAGCAAGTATCAAACTGGAATCTTCCATGAGTAAACGAATGTCTTATTTATAGCCACAGAGCTAAAATAAGTTTCACTATAATTTAAATGAAATCTTTGAATTTAATTTGAGCTAGCTGTTCTTCTATGCACAAATAATATATTTGATTTGCAGGGTCATTGATTGAACAGCTGACCACAGAGAAGTATGAGTGCATGGTATGCTGTGAGGTAGTCCGAATAGTAGCCCCAGTGTGGAGCTGTCAGAATTGTTACCATGTATTCCACCTGAATTGCATCAAGAAATGGGCACGATCACCAGCTTCACAAGCTGAAGGTTGGTATTTTCTCAAACATATGTTTTATATATATTCTATATTATGTATACATATTATATATTCTCAAATGTATATAATAGCCAAATTCATGTGGTGCTTATGTAGTGAAAACTGTTTAGAAATATTGTTTAAGATAACAATGTGACCCACCTCTGAGGCAAGTCAACCAAGTTCATTGTTAAAGGGATCCCTGGGGGTGGATTAAAGCAAAACAACACTAAGTAACTGATACAACAACAAATTTTGTTAGAACTGGTTTGAAACCTTAAGTGGAAAAAGATTTAATGGATTCGAGAAGGGGTACTATAGGCATTCTTAAGCGTATGATCACCCTAAGACAGGAAAACAGGAAAGAGAAAAACAGAAGAAAAGAGAGATCTATCACCACCCCTGGCTCTAGTGACATGGTGGTGGATCATGGTCCATGGTCATGATATACAGTCCAAGTCCATCAGAGATGGGGGCAAGCATATGTATCAAAAATTGGGGGTGTTTATAACCCTAATTCTTCTAGTAAACACTCCAGTACCTCCTCTAAGAAGAATTCTAGGTATGCACCGTCTTCTTTCTGGAAGGTTCTGGAAGTCTGGCAGTGTCAAACAGGGGGCTTGAGTGTACGTGCCTGGAAAATTTTTCTGAACAAACATTCCAAGTTCAGGGTTTTGCGGCTGCATGGTAGTGGTTTGTGGTGGAGAGAAATTGGCATTAAAAAACCCCTCTACCATTCCTTTGTAGTGTCTGTTTCTTATAAAGGGGCTTCTCCTTTAGTTCAAAGTTTCTCCTTTAGTTAAACAAACTTAAACAGCTTGTTTAAGGCAAAATTTAGCCATAAGTGGCAAATGGTTTACTACAAGTGGCAAGCTGTAAACAAGTTTTAAATCAATTTTTTCCTACAGTCCTATGTATGCCTTATATAATCCTCATAACTCGATTCTTTCCAGTGTTAAACCTAATTTCCAGATTTGGATGCATAAGATCATTCCATGAAATCAGTGCATCAGGATGCAAAACTCTGTGGCTGTGTTTTTACACACCAAGAAACATCTCATCTCTTATATGTGCTTTGCTGAGCAGTCAAGCAAATGATGCACATCATGCATTAGTTGTCTGCTTTTACTCAACCACTTTTTAGTTTGTTTCTCAGATAAAATACTCCTGAAAGTCATCCTTCATGCCATTTTCCCCAATGAAAGGGAATTCAGAGAAAACAGAAAGCTTCAGCCTTTGTCATCAGCTTAAACTGTTTCAGATTCCTTGTGTTTTACCCGTTTTTGAAACTCCTAAACTAGTATGTTATGCCCTTTGAATCCTTTACTGTAAGCTAAGGCTGAGTTGCAACCACTGCTCAGTTCAATTGAGTGGTGTAGACACACTCTGAAGATGATAATCCTGAAGTAGGCTTTATTTTTTTCTGTACCCTGCTTGTTCAGCATTTGTCATTATTTGTGTGTCTTTCTGTATCTTTCTGGGCAGACTGAGGAAATAGTGTCACCTAGTTCCAAATTTTTGACAGAAGTTCTTGCAGACTGTAAATCTCGCGCAGAAAGGATTGGTTGCGAAGTTCTTTTTGCAGAAGATGCATAGTCAGACTTCTGGGAAGGGTTGGTTGTGGGCCCCACTTCTCACTTGGTGAGTTATGTCAAAGGGGCTTGAGGTACTACTTTTACTGTCTTGGTTTGAAAAGATAGGTGTTTTCTGAGGAAGGCAGGAACCTCTTCTGAAAAGGAAAATGCAAACCCCCTTCCTCCGAATTACTCTAATTTTGAAATTGAGAGGCTGTCAGGCAAAGATGCGTGGGAGTAGGAACAGTTATTAGGACAAAATTTTTTTAAAATATCCAGTAATACAAAACAACATTGACAGAGTCAGAACACAACCTGACACCCTGTTGGTCAGGGTGTTGGTAGTCCAATTAAATGGTGGCTGCAGTCCTCCTGGAGGGACAAATGTGGTTCTGTTGAAGCAGTGATTCTGTAGAAGGGTGTAGTTTTCCTCTGAAGATCCAGTGGTAGTATATATGGGCCTGGTCTTCCTCTGGGAATCCAGTGAGAAAAGGCTGGCTGTGGTGTTCCAAATCTCAGATTACATCCAAGTAGGAATGCTTGTCTTCTTGCCCTGGGCAGAGCATGTCACAATGGGATGATGTAATTTCAGCAGTCATGCAGTGACACTCAGTGGCCCATTAACAGAAGATATTTTCTGGAGGAAAGATTGGTTGTGGAAGAGATTAAGAAAAACTGCCCCACCTGGTTTTAACAGGTGGCCCAATTAACAGAAGATAACTGCCCCACCTCTAAGGGATGGCAATAGAATACACACCCCCAGCCACATATTGCATTTCTAACCTAAGACATTTACTTTTGGGCCATTTGCTTTTCATGTAAGAATTTGTGGACTAGTTACTGTATTCTGCATATGAGAGAACTAGAGCTGATCATTAACTGAAGTTAAAGGTTGTGACCTCAGTAGAACTGATACCACAGCTCCAATAAAGACACCAGTACATATTTCTTGACCTGCAGACTCTGCTACCCCATCTTTTTTAGATTTTCTAATCCATAGGTTGTTTCAGTATATGTTCTACAATTCAGGCTTTGGAAAATGAGGAATTTATTAGAATCCTGGCAGTTATTACTGTCTGCTGTAGGAAAACTGGGACACTATAATCTACCTAACTCCATAATTTGGTGGGTTTTGGAAGGGGAAAATTTTTTTTTTTTAAATTTTTGGACGCTATTTCCTTTGATTCTGCAAATGTTATAATGAATTCCAGAAAATCTTACCTAATTCAGCAACCAGAGTTTTCACTAGTATGTTGCACTTCCAGCCTATTTGCTAATAAGATGAGTTTTGAATATTCATTTTGTGTTTTTGCAGCAGTGTGTCTTGGTTTGAAATGTGTCTACCAAGGTGGGGGACCCTTGGTTGGAGGGTATGACCCTCTTTCCTTCTGTTATAAACGTAATTGCCAATTAAGCCGGATCAATAATTAGCAAGAGTCAAATTATTATAAAATAATAAAGTATAAAATTTATTTCGCGTTTGAATTCACAATTTAAGCCAGCCATGAAGTGAAACGGACAGAGTCAAGCCCGGGACTTTGGCTCTGGGTGACACACACATGCAGCTCTGAGCCCCTGTCGCTACAGAGAGGTAGTGGCACACCATGGCCATGTCCGAGTCCAGTTTTTATACTCTTTTTCTCACTGGAGGCGAGGATGTCCTTTGTCCTTTTCATAATCAAGCGAGTTTCCAAAGCTTCTCCGGCCCAGGGATAATACTATCAGATGGAAGACAGTCCAGTTCCTGACGTCTTGTGAATAATTCATAGGTTTCTTGTCTTCTGCTAGACGAGTCCTTAAGGATTGCGTTTGTAATGCACAAACCCGCGTCTGGGAAGATATACAAGTTAAACAGTCTTTTACCGGTAGTCCTTTACATGTTAGCGGATTTCCCAGAAACAGACTATAGACTAAGTGAATTATCATCAAATATTCTATCTCTCTAGCTATCTGTGGCCAGGTGTGCCGCTGATAGCTTACTCCTGACTTAGTTTAAGATTCCCCAGTTCCTGTGCTGCTTTCCTCTTCTTCGCATGTAAATGTAACAAAACTACTTGTGGTATGTGTAAGACAGCTGGTTTCCCAACCCCTGAGAGCTAATATGTAAACTCCATTCTTTAGCTTTGGTAACCAGCCTGGACATGTTTCCTTCAGTAGTTTTTCATATGTAGTTGTAAACCCTTAATATTCTTATAACAGATCTAAGTTTCCATAACAGAACTATATTTTAGTACATTTATAATTACTACTAGACTTATAATGACATTACATTTAGTACATTAATTGTATAATACTATTTTATCCACCTATGCATTTTGACATATCTATAACACTTTGAATTATTATAACGTTGAAATAAGGGGCTTTCAGGCAAAGGTATGGGGAAAGGAATAACAGTTCTTGATATTAGTATGTATAACAGAGCAAACAACAACAGTAGCACAACAGAAAAACAGAAACCCAGTAACAGCCTTCTCTTGGCTGCAGGCACTTTCCCCTATGGTGTAGTTATGATCACAGCCGGCAGAGGCACTGTTGGCTCCCAGCCAGGCAGGGCAGGTGTAATGTTTCACTCGCAGCTGCAGGGGATCTGTGGCGCGAGTTCAGCTGCGTTTCACTCACGTGGTGATGGCCGACAGCCTGGGTGGTGAAATGGGCTGCAGCTGGAACCTCGGAGTGGCAGTTGGGGTGGCAGAAGCAAGCACACCCCCTGGGGTGGCAAGCAAATGTAACAGAAAACTTAGGGGTTGCTGGACATGGAGTGATGGGTTAGAGGGTAGCAAAAAAGCCTGAGGCTGCTGCAGAAAGCAGTGGGGCTGGGCAGTGGCAGGTGGAGTTCTCTGTAGCAACTGCCACACACAGCCAGAGAGACATGCGCTCCAGGAATGGGGAGGGGGTCAGGGTCCTGGATTTTCCCCTGAGGCACCTGAATAGATGGTTAGGGTCCTTTCCAATCAGATCAGGTGTTAATAACTTCCCAGTTCAATGGCTGCTCTTATGAGCAAAGGCTCACCCACAGTAAGGAAGAAGCAGTGCAGGACTGGGCACTGTGGTGGCAGTGAATTCTCCCCACAGTAAGCAGCTCAACTGTCCTCCTCCGATGCCAAGAGTGAGAGAGAGCTATGGGCTAAAACAAGCTGCGCACCACCTCCCCCTGCCTGCCCCCCCTTCCCCCCGCCTTCCCTCCAGCCAAAATCTCTCAGTATCTCTGCTCTTCCCAAGAGAAAGCCCCTCAGGTAAGAAAGTAGCTAGCTGCACCCTTCCCTCATCTTGGTCATTTCTTTTGTCTCTTTTAAGTATGAGTTGTTATTTTCTCTTAGCAACAAATGGGATGAAATTCCATAAGAGAAGGAAAAGGAAGGGGAAAAAAAAAGGAAAGATCCTATCCTCCAACTGGTGTTTCAGTGAAAATTGCCCTCCTTATAGGGCCTTGCAGCAGCTCTTAACCTCTGTGATTCATAGTAGAAGGCTGAAAGTGAGTGTGTGTGTGTGTGTGGATAATTTCTCACAATTTTTTGTGATCACAGAATTGGATCAGAGAAATCCAGAATATTTGGAAGATGTAGATAACATCCCTCATGAGGATCTCATATAGTTTCATCTTCCAGAACAATAGTGACTTGTGTCTGTTACAAGAGAAGAGGAGGTATGGATTCTTTGGGGACAAGGCACAATGCTCGCAAGGGGAAGCTTTAGCATTAATGAAAGCAAGGCATTTACCAAGATGGGAGTCCTGGGACACCAACGCTAATTAAATGTTGGGACACTATGCAAAAGAACGCTTATTGGAAATGAAAAACAGAAGGAGTGTACAGCTCTCTTTTATAATTTGTGCTTATTAACACATTGTATGTATGTTTTGCTCATTCCAAACTCACTGATGTAATGCTGGTGTTAGTGTCTGAATTTTGAGATCCAGAGCAGGCCATCAGATTGGCATTGTAATAAATGAAGGAATTAATTCGTGCTTATAAAAGGATATGTATGAAATAAAATATATCTGTGGGATGCCTGTCAGAAACAATTAGGAGGTTTAGCAATCGCACACCAGGGCTCTAGAGAAGATTACCTCGCTACCTTGTGAAATTGCAGGTGGTCACTGAATAGAATCTCAAATTAGCAAGTGAAGGAGCTGGCCACTGTGGAAATGTTGGGCAATTTCAGGAACACCCAAGCCATCAGTGATCGATAACGACTCAAGATCGAGATAACCCAGAACCCAATCCCAATGCCTGGTTCCTGTAACTCGAAATTAACATTCATCTTTTCCAGAGACAGGCTTTTGTACACCTAGGAACTGCTTTGTCCAGCTGGAGACAGGCTTTTTCCAACTCCGGACACAGAAAGGAGACTACCTGAATATGTGAAAGAAAAGAACAAGAGGAGCTTTGCCCTGGGCAAGAAAAATAGAATAAAACCTAGGCTCACCAGACGAGCTTTGTGAACATTGGGAGTTCTGATGCGATAGAGGTCGGAACAAGGTTCACCCAGCGCTGAGACCTGGGCTTGACGCTGTCCTTTTGATTGTGGCTATTGTTATGGATGAAATTGCCAATCTAATTTTATCAATAATTTGCCATAGCCGAATTATGATATAATAACAAAGTACAAAATTTTGTACTTTGTTACAAAAGTAACAAATGACAGAGTTTCGGTCAGCCACAAAAAGGACAGAGTCTAGCCTGGGAATAGACCCTGGGTGACACGCTATACAGCTCTGAGCCCTGGCAGCTCCAGAGTGCAGTGGCACACCATCGCAGTCTCGAGTCTAGGTTTTATACTCTTTTTCTTGCCGTGGGCTAGGAAGTCCTTTGTCCTTTTCTTAATCAAGTGAGTCCCAAAAGCCTCTCCGGTCCAGTAGAATGCTATCTGATGAAAGATGGTTCAGTTCTCGATGTCTTTGGGAATAATTCATCGACTTCTTGTCCTGCGCTAGACAGGACTCAAACAATCATGCTTACAATCCACACCATTCCATGCCAAGAGAGATATCCTTGTTAACAATCCAAATGCAAGATAATCATCCCTTACTGGAAGTCCCTTTTCATACTAAGAGATTTCCCAGAAACAGATTACATGCCTGAATAGTGTTGTCTCCTTCCCTCCGGTTGTGAGTAGTCAGGTGTGCTGTCGATGGTGTAATGCTTTTGCTTAACCAAAATCTCGAAACCCTGAGTTACTTGTTGTGTTTCACATGCAAATGTGGTCTTTCAGTGAGGTATGTGTGTGTGTACCGGTTCCTCAATCTTGCCGGCTGTTTTTCCCTGGTCTCCCTAAAAGCATGTCCAGACACGGTTCCCCAAATAGAATCCAACCCTTTAATTGCTATAACTACTTCCAACATGTTTTACACTTAGAACTATATTACATTTGCTATCCTCTAAATAAAATATGAATTTTGACCCTTATCCATAACACTATTAAAATTTTATTTTGATTCGCGAAATATATTTTTTCTTTTATTTTAATTTGGCTCTCTCAATTGTTGATTCAGACCAATCATTTTACCTATAACAGCGTCAATGTAAAGGTGGGTGCAGTTGAAAAGGAAAGGGAAGTATTCTGCATTACCATGTCAGTGTGATAAAATGTTCTTAGGCTCTACGTACTTGGATAGGAAGAAGCAATGAACTGTTTTAGGTCTAGATATCTAGGTTCCAGAAACCAGTTCTAGAACTAGGTTACTGTAACAAAGTCTTCTCACACTCTACAGTATCTCTCCTCAGGCTATACTTCTTTGCCTTCTATTGTCTAGACAGTCACCTGAAAAATGACAGCTGGTTTGGCCAAGGCAAGTGAAAGAATCTCCTGATTATCTGTGGGGAGTCAAGGCATTGCTCTCTTCTTGGTCTGCTTGCTCTGTGGTGTCAAGGGACCTTCCCAGTCCTGCCATTCACAAGACCCTCTAGCAGTCATACTCTCAGCACCTGTGAAGGGAGGCCAAAGCCCCTTCACAGTGGACAGCTGGAGTGAGCCAGTGGGTGCTTCGCTTGACTCCCTACTGTGTGGAAAATCATGCTGTGAAAAGCCAGTGTCCGTAAAGGAGATAGAGGAGTCCTGCAACTTTAGTCAAATGAAGGGAGAGAGTCCATACCCCCATGGGGTCTCTTGAATTTTTGTAGGATGCAGCCTCCTTTTATCCTAAACTCACAGCTGCATGTTCCCCTCCTCCTTTCCCCATTGGGGTGAGGTGCTAGGAAGGTACAGACTTCCCAAACTGCCTACTAAATATTCCCTCTGGGATGTGTATATTGCCCCTGCCCCCATCACCCATTGTATGACGGTTAAAACTAGCTGTAAGCCCATCCTAGGTAGAGAAGCTAATTTCTGTAAGTCTATTAATTAAGCCTGTGCATTTTCCCCCAAAGTTCAGAAATTCAAGCTGTGCTTGGCTCTGCAACAAACTTGGGTAGCTTGATGTTTGTAATGACCCCTACATTCATTCTTCCAGAACCTGATTGGTCCTTTCAGATTAAGCAATTTGTGAAGACATTAATACTCATTTCTAATATCATTAGGTTTGTAATGACCCCCACACCCATTCTTCCAGATTGAGTCATTTGTGAAGACATTTTTCCCATCTTTTTTTCTACAATGTAGACTGTCAGCATCACTCAGAACTAGAGAATGGATTTTTATTCTATCTTAGAGATATCCTGGTCAGGAGGAGGAGCTCTGCTGGGCATCACTTTGCCATCAAGTGGAAAGATTCTTTCTTGTAAGGCAGCAAGCATTTTGCTAACATTTCTTGAAAGAATGTGACCTTAAGGTATCGCATAGCTAAGATCAATCTGACAAAAAATACCTGCACTGCACACAAGATCTTTGTTTATTATGAGGAAATTGTTGTCGCTTGCCCCTTTCCTCCTTCTACTTCTTTTAAAAACTGATGTTTAAGTAGTGTTTAACTTGTGCCTTTAAATTGATAGAGCAAACATTTAAGTAATTTTGTCCCTTCTTTGTAGAGAAGATAGTTTCACTGGTATCTTCATTTTGACTGTAAGGATTGGAGAAATTTGAGATATTACAGCTGTCTCTTTCTGTTCTGCCCTTGGGCTCCACTTCCAAGTGTACCAGATCCATACCAGTCCAGTGCTGGCCTCTAACACAGCACTTCTAAACTTCTGAGTTTCAGTGATCAGAGTAGAAGTTAACAAAAATGTCGGTAAATAGTTTCAAGTAAGGAATATTTTTATCCCAGAAGGAAGGAGAGGATAGCAATTACTAAAACAATCTCTAATAAAAGAGAATGAGGTGTCTCGATTCTGCTTAGATGACTGTCCTTGCGGTGTCTTTGGTTGGAGTTCTGCCTGATTCACTTCTGTTCATGAGAAGATTCATGAAAGTGGAATGTTCTTTCTGTGGGATCATCCTCGTTCTCACTTTCCTTAGTATCAGGATTTTAAAGGAGTGCTTACAGGACCACTTCTTACAAATGTGTGTGCCAGGAGCCATCGTATTGTCATTCTATACTGCTGTAATTGCACCTGAATCCTGGAACAAAACTTTTATTACTCCTGATTTTGGAGGAAGGAAACCATGCATGTCCCTTGTGGGTGAACATACGTTCATGTGCTTTGACCAAAGATAATCAATGATGATGAAGAAGGAAATATACCTTGCCAAGGCTGTTTTTAATAGGTTCCTATTTTTTGGGGACCTTCATTATACTCTGGAAAAACTGTTGCTTGTAGAGGACTAGGTATCCAGCTCCAGGAGAATTGTTGATAGGAGAGGTCTTCTGCTAGCCTCCTGAAGCTTTCAGGGTAGACTTATTTTCACAGCTTTTGGAAACATAACATGGAATAAGAATGAAAGAAATTGTTAATGCCATAATCACGTATGATGTACTGTACTGTGCTGTAATCTTGTAGGAAATCCCGTAGTATTTAGTATGCTGGCTTTAGGAGGAACCACATAACGTGCTTACAGTTTTGTCAGTAAATACGCCTTTTAGTTGTCTACTGCCTGTTTTTGCCTTCCTCCTTACACTTCTCTCTGAGTTGCTTCTTCTGAGTTCCTTTAGTTTCTTGCAGTCAAAAGAAAAAAAGGCTTGGTCAGGAAATGCAAATTGGTCTTGACCATGAATATGAGAGTATATGCCTTGTACCACTGTTGTAGAGCTGCTCAGCCTATAATCGTACAGATCTCTGCAGCAATCTTGGTGGCACAGTAATATGAGCCGGAATAAAGAGGGATGTGAATAGGCATGAAGTATTGGAAAGAACAGACATGCATTAGGTTTGCATTTCTAGACTGTCAAGGCAGTCTGTAATTTAAATAATTTCAATTTGTGAAAATAATTTCCACTGTACATTATGGTGGATAACATAAGTTTTTCAACCTAGTTGAAGGTGAACCAAGGTGTACCTCTTGTTGCACTGCAGTTGTCTTGTCATAGGCAGAGTTTCCTGTTTGCAGTCCCTTATGCTTTCATAACACAAAATTATCATGAATCTTTGTCAGATTTCTTAATAGTGAAGAATAGTTCTAAAATCACAGGTTTATTAATTTACCAGCACTGAATTAATTCAGTTAAGAGAGACAGAAAGTGTTAATCAGTTTTTTTCTTTTTAATATCTATGTATAGATAGAAAAACATATCTCTCTTGTCTGTGACCTCTTTTATGTTCAGTAGCGCTCTCAGACTCATATTCTTAATGGCACAATACATACTAAATTGGGGAAAATTAATGTTGCCTATCTTCCACTTTACTGTTCTTCCTCTACTGCTAAAGCACCCTCCTGAAACACAGAAACAAGATAACTACTATTTATTAAAATAACAACTTGAAGAATAATATAAATGAATAAATTAGATTATTCTGGTTTATGTAACACTGATTTTATCTGAATGTGAGGCAATACCAAATTTGTCTTCTACAAAACATATAAACTCATGAGAGGATAGTGAAAAGGAAAGTACAGGTAGTGATTCGTGTGAGGTAATTATGTATTCCTCACCATTTTCCCTCTCTTAACACTTTTTTTCCCTCACAGCTTTAGATATGGTGAAGTCTCTGTATATTCTGGCTGTATGTCTTACAACAGGGCATATGATAATAGAATAATTGGGAGTTTAAAATCTGGCTTTGCTTCAATAAAAAGTTGTAGCCTGTTGAAATGAAATACCACGGCTGTGTTGATGTTGATACTGTATAAAATGTATTGTTATGAATGTGTTTTCTCACCACTTCTGAATAAGTGGAAAAATTAATGTATTTGCAACTGTGTTAAAAAACAAAGCAGAAGAACTTATTCTAGGCTTGTGGATTAGGTCTTTTATTTACTTCCAAGTCCTTTTTATCTTTTTTTTTACCTACAGATGGCAATAGCGGTTGGAGATGTCCAGCTTGTCAGAATGCTTCTGTGCAAGTTCCTAAAACATACACTTGTTTCTGTGGTGAGTTTCTCACTTGCTTTTTCAAAGAAAAACAGTTTTGTCATTTTGATTCCTTTTTCTTAATATGAATTTCATTGGTGCTTGTTTGCTTACATGCCTGAAACTCAATTTTTAAAAAAAATTATTGAAACTTGAAGGTGGCTGCACGGAGAATCATACATGTGCCACTTGAAAAATGAAAAGAATAAGTTCCAACTGGTAAATATTTTCATATAATTATGTAGAAATAGCGATCTTTATGGAATACTGATAGATTTTGGCTGGTATCTTGTGAGCATTCCTTCTGTAGAAGGAATAGAATAACATGCATGTTTATGTCTTTGTGGCAAGAGCAAAATAATACACAGCTGAAGGATACAACTATCTAAACCTTTAAATTAATTTAGCAGTTTTGTGATTTATGTTGTTCAGAGACACATGGAGCTTAAATAGGAAAAAATATTCAGGCTTTTCAGACCTCTGTGTAGATATGTATTTAATAAAAAAAAGTAAATGGCATGAGTACAGCACTCACCAAGCCATAAATTAAAAAAAAAAGGAGAAATTATGTTACTTAATTTCATAGATTTTAATAAGTTTTGTTTGGTATCTGTGATACAGAAGTATCACATATACTTCTGTGATCTGTATTATTTTCACATAGCTTTCTTTTCCTTAAATCAGAGTCACTGGAAACTTTCATCTCACTTTCTAGAAAACAGAATGTTCTGAATTTGAGATAGAAACTGTGTCAGTAAACTTGTCTAAAGAAGCAAGATTTGCTAAAACAGCATTTTATCTTTTTATCTAAGTGTGTTAGTGAATCAGTTAGAAACAGTGCAATGCAGTTAAGGCAGAGTTTTTATACCACAATGTGTGAAATTTTATTAATTTAGGGATAATAATTCAGTTATTAGAGATAATAATGCAGTCAGAATGAAGTGACCATGGATGAAAATTAGACCAAATGAAAATTAGACTTTTTAAAAAGATAGGACATCTGTTTGTTAAATGGGGAAGAAATTCTCCTTAGCCTAAAGACGTTTCATGGTTTAGGAGATCTACAGTAAGAACTTAAAATTGTCTGCAGAATTATTACTCGCAGAGCACCATGTAGTAACACAAGACTTCAACCTTCTGCAGATAATTTTACATTAATGATATATAATTTGGACATCATCAGTCACTTATGCAAACCTATCTTGTATTTGATGCAAAGTACTAACCATGTGTTGAGTGTGGTTAAGTGTGATTTTTTTTTCCCATGCTTTCACCCATGAGGAAATTCCTGTCTTATTTTTCTTCTGAAGCTTCAGATCTTTGGGACTTTCCTGGGTATTAAATTAGTTTAATTGAAACTCAGGTGAATAAATGCTATCTGTAGAGTTTGTTCATATTTTTCTAACTTAATACTGTAGAATATACAGAGGTACATTAAAGCAATTAAAATTATGTGACTATGTCACCAAAAATATATTTTCTTGTTGATTTTGATTGTCACAACTCAAATTTGCAACATCGGCTCAGTTGCTTCACTGTTAATTTAATTCCTCTCTTGCAGAAAGCCCAGAGAGTGTTAATGATTGCAATTAACCTTAACCCTGATGACCATGCACTTAGAGCTATGAGATTTGATTATAATATCTCAGATTAATGAAAATATGGTTTAGTGCTTGTCTGAAATATAGAATACTTGAAGCTAACATGCTTCTTGTTTAAGACTTCATCAAAATTCATTAACCTTTAAGTTTTGTTAATGTAGAGTCTGCTTCTTTTTATAGAAGTGACTTTCATAATTCGCCCACTTATTTAATTCCATATTTCCCACCACCGTGCCAGCTAGATCTTACTTTCTGGGATTGGTGTCTTTTTACTTTGTTCCTTTTTTCCCCCTCCCTGCTGCATTGAGACAGCAAGGGACTTTCACCCTTCAATTTTCTTAGCTACTATGCAGCCTGACCAACTGCAGGGGGCTTTTAGTTTTCATGTATTTTATCAGTTTAATTTAATGTATCAGCTACCTGCATGTCTGCTGATTGAGAGTACAGAAGGAAAGAATATTCTGGAGCTTGGTATTCCAATGGCATATTCTTTTACAAAAGCTGAGTATGTATCAGTACAAAATAACATAAACATTAGTGTAATTTTTTTGTCAAAGAAGACTACTTACCAGTATTTAAAGTACCGCTTTTTCTCTTAGGTATGATATTTTTCACAAATGCAGTCTGGTATTCAAAGCAATAAATACCTTTTTGTCTTTGACATGGTTTAGGTAAGGTGCACAATCCTGAATGGAATAGGAATGAAATCCCACATAGCTGTGGGGAGCTTTGTGGAAAGAAGAGGCAGTGTTTGGACTGTCCACATCTTTGCAACATGTAAGTAAATGTTTATTATATAAACACTGAAATTATTTAGAGCAAATTTCTGAAGACTATATTTGCTTATTTTGCTTATTTTTTGATTCCAGGATATGCTTAGAGATTTAGAACCTATAGAGGTTTATAGTTCAGCTGAAGTCTGTAAGAAATAAAAAGCCTGAAATGTTTTTGTGTTGGTATGTCTAAAGTGAGAGCATGAACAGGATGTCTACAATAGTTGTAGCAACATTTCTATCATAGTTTATGAACTGAACCAGCTATCTGACTTGGTTTCAAGAATTTTCATTGAAGTAAAGAAATAATAGTGTCTGAAAGTAACTCTGAACATGTCCAGTGGTCCACCAGATTTTTCAGGTGCTGTTATTCATGTAAAAGTGTTTGAAAATCCTAATTTGGGATTAGTGCTGCTTGTTTAAACTGAAAGACCATTTCTTTTTTGTTTGTTTGTTTTTCTTTTTTTTTTTTTTTTTTTTTTTTTGCTTGCAAACTGTTGAGGATAAAAGGGCATTTGTATTTTTTTATTTGTTGAGACCATCAGATAGTTTAACTAGAATCCCTCATGGAAATTTTAATCAGTATATGTTACTCAGATTGGTTCTGCTAACATTTATTAGTATAATTCAGTGAAGAGAGGCAAAGGAGGTGGTGTGGTTTGGAATCCGAGGAAAATTTTGGGAAGTGAGGCAAAAGCTTTTTGTGTAATTGACAGTGTGTTGAACCACTGAGGAGCTGGACATGCCTCTGTGAAAGACACATGTTAAAGAGAAAGAAACCCGGGAACTTTTTCTTTCCTTTCCGGTTAGGAGTACGGTAACGCGGCTTGAACCCCCTTCCCTGGGCCGCCTGCCAGCCCTCTACATCGGTTGCTGGGCAGGGAGAGGGGGGTGCCGCGGGGCTTCATGGAGCCGGCCTTGCTAACTTCTGGCTGCCTACTACACCCTCCCCCCCCAGCCTAGGAGCCCGCCGGGCCCCAGGAGCAGCCCCGGGCTGGTGCCGGGATTTTACTCCCGTGGAAGCTGCCCTCAGCCATCGGGCAGGGGGAAGGAGAAGCCACCCCCCACCCCCGCTGTGCGGCTGCTGCTGCTGGGTTGTATGTAGCCTGGCTGATTCGATTCGATCCGAGCCGCTTCCCTGATTACAACTCCCGCCGTCTGTAGCGTCCAGCCCGACCCCAGCCCGGCTCCAGGCGGGATTTAATCCTTTCAATGCTTTAATCCTCCTTCGAGTGAGAGAAAGGAACAAGATGCAAGCATGTAAAAGAACAACATGAAAATATCATGGTCAGTGAGGAAGATTTAAGTCCCAGATGGGAGGGAGGGGAATATGCCTTGAACTTAGGGCTCAAATCCTCTTGTAAGCTATGGAAAAAAACCTTCTTTTTCCTTATAACACAGGAAACTATGGGGAGATGGAAGTGTTCAAATTATAGATACCAAGTAAAGACCTCCATAGCCAAAATAAACAGATGTTAAAGTAGCTGTAATCCCACAAGAAGTTTGAGCAGAGAGAGTAGTCTTGTGCCCCCAGGAGAAGAAAGAGAAGATCTCTGTTCCCAGGGATGAAGATGATTTTAGAGATAAATAATGAGAATTTTTACCTTTGAACAACTCAATTTTTAAAACAATACCCCTTAAGTCAAGATGGCCCATCGACAATCTGTGGGAAGACTTGTGGAAATGGGAAGGACATCACAATAACAGGGTTCTCTGGGCAGCTCTTATTTGTGATGAAGTTGAGAGCCACGAGAGAACTGTTTTTTTCCTCTTGTGAAGAAGTCTCCATAACCTTTACAAGAGGGACGTCTCTCCCTAAGTAAACTTAAAGAAAGACTATTTTAGAGGTGGTAAACTAACTAAAAATTTTAGGTTTTGTTTCTTTACATTATCAGTGGGAAAGAAAAGGTTGTGGGGGAAGAAGAAGTGTTCTGAAGGGTTTGTTCTGATTCTTACTACTTCTTTTTTCTTTTACTTACTTTTAATAAAATTTTCTTTATATCCTTTTAAAGGTTTTGAACCTACTTAACCTTTCTTCTCTCCTAATCCTATCTCCCAGCAGGAAATGAATGCACTGGTAATTAGCCAGCACTGAAGCCCACCACACTCATCAACGCATGGTTGGGAAATTTTAAAATTAGGAAAATCTTAAATTAATAAATCCAGACCACTACAGAAGGACATCTCTGTTTTCAATTTTGGATTTTTTACATTAGATTTTTTAATGATGTAGTTGCATTGATAAGATTAACACCATTATATTATTTTTTTCAATGTATAAATATTCTTGCTTGTCAGAAACATAAATTATATGTTGTTCCTATTGTATCTAGCTTCAATTTCCATGGAAGTTGGTCCTTAACATCTGTTCATATTTCTGGTTTTGGAAGTTTTTGATGGAAGCAGTTTTCTGCTCTTTGTCAGAAATGTTACCCATTCCAACAAATAGATTGTTGCCTGACACTTTTTCCAAGATTTGCTAAAGCTCAGAATTGTACTCTGAACTTTGTATTTAATGTGTTCTGCTTCAAATATATTTCAACATTTTATTGAATATCAGTATAATTCTTTAATACTTGTTTCCCATACATGAAAATGTTAATTAGATTTCTTTTTGATATTATATTTAATTTATATTTATGCATTATGTATTTATGCATGCAGATTTATGTTTTATTTCATTTAAGTGTCATGGCTGTTTTCTTAATTTTCTTTCAACTTTCAGACTACACTTGAGGTAGCTGATACCCTGAACAGAACACTGATTTTCTTGGAGACCAGCTGCAGGCCTCCATCTCAGGAGAGGCATATGTTCATGGACATATCTTTTGCCCAGTCAGAAATAAGCAGACTTCTTAACCACTTTGAGAACTCCCTGACTGCAATTTGTTGCCTGACAAACTTTCCTGTAGGGCTTGGAAGCAGATGTTCTTCTCTTCTTTCCTGTCCTAGTCTACAGTAGAGGTTCAGTCTTTGGCATTCTCTTCAGGAAAGCCTTCTGAAGAGTAGTGACAATACAGTGACATTGGGGTGCTACAAATTCTTAGTCTCTAAATATCTGATCAGCATAAAAGCTGTGAAAATTGAGTCCCAATTTGTGACTAGTTGTAGCATGTTTAAAGATGTTATCATTCAACTTTATGTTTCACATGAATAAAACCATGATGAGATTATCCAGTCCTGGAGGTAAGGCAACAGTAGGCAGGCAGATCAAGATAATGGATGTTCTTGGCACTCTCTAACTTATGATGGTGAACTGGAGAGGAATGCATTTTCAGCATCAGTGTTACCCAGTTTTGGACGTTCGCCTTATATTTTGGACACTTCTTTCTCCCATATGGGAACCTTCGCTGTCTGTGAGGACACAGGCCGTGATCATCTGTTTTATCAAAAAGCAAAAAGCAAGTAGGAACTTTGTTCCCTCTTGCTGTATCAGTGGTGGAGTTAAGAGATGCATGGTCTGGGAGTCTCCGCTGTCAGGATGACCCCAAGATGCGTTAGGAAGTCTTTTTTCCCAGTCCGATGGTCGAAGAAGGAGTCAGGACTCTTTGGCTGCAGTTCTCAAGGTTGTTTATTATTTCTTATCTCTTACATTCTTTCTCTGGCCTGCCATGATCTGTTCAGCAGGTCAGTCCGAGGCACACTGCCTGCCTCCCGGGCTGGTGTTGTCTTTTATACTAAAAACTACGTGTACTATATTTATACTTATGTTTCAATACCTATCACCTATGTTAGACAGTCAGTCTGTACTCTAAACCAATCTAAAAGTGCCAACATCACCCAAATCATGAAGGTTAGAAGGAATAAAGAAGTACAGGGCCTGCCCAAATTCCTCCATCTTGGGACCCCAAACCTCCATTCTAAAAATCCCAAAATTCTATTTTTCACCCTGTGATAATTACTTTGATGCTACTTACACTTTTGTGACTTTTAATTCTTCATACAGAGTTGGTAATTTGTTCCGTGGGTCAAAATCAAAGTCACAGGTGCCTCTGGCTTCCTGCCAGGATCTCAGAGTCCCCTGCCAGGGGCTCGAGCCATCCAGGACAGTCAGTGGGACATCCTGGGTTCCGACAGCAGGGCTCTAGTATTTGAATGCAGATGATAAGTCTGGATCATGATTTATGTCTGGACAGAGATTTTCCTCAAGAGAGTGCTCTATTTCATAGTTCTTGCTTAAGTTTAGATGATCTCAGAACTTCTTGCAAGCATTTATTTCTTTGGATTGTGTATTTGCTATGTGCCATTTTCCCCTCCTCCCACGTGTTCCCATAAGGCGATATGGTTTGAACCAGAACTGTCATTCTGTTTGCAGATATCCTAAAAGCTGTTTTGTTTTTCCTTTACAACACCACACTCCGTTTTGGTGAAAATAAGTAAAGGTGATTTACACTGCCAATTGACAGGGGCAATTTAAAGGACACAGACACCAATGGAAAGAATGGTCTTCTTATTTTACAATGAATATTAAGGTAATACAAAAGTAAAATTATACATTCAATAAAACTACTTGCTTGGCTCTAGCAACAAGCAAAAATAAGCAAGGTAGTGTACCTAGTCCTTACTTTGTGAGAGAAAGGATAGTGATTGAGAAAGTTAGATACATAATCAATTGCCTAAATACTTTACCATCACCCAGAGTCCGCACTTGCTGGGAAGCACTTTTTCGCTGTGAGGACCTGGAGAACCCTTCCCAGCAATCAGGAAAATCCTACATGGTGAGGCCTCCAAATTTGCCCCAAAAGTGGGTCCAGCTTTTATAGGCCCAAATCAGCAAGTCAAAGTGACTTGATTGTATTTTTAGCACAAAAACACCTGAATCTCATGGCACACTTGCTGACCAGCCAGGGCTTAGCCAGAACCCAGGCCTTGGCTGGGAGGGTTTTCCCCTAAAATACCCTACAAGAAGCCTCTATTCATGTTAGTGTGAAAAATTTCTTAAAATAATACCTTTCTTGTAGGTAACCACAGATTGTTATGTGAAAGTTTCTAAAGCAGGCGGTTTGGTGTTAAACAGTGGGTATAAGCTCTTGGTCATCTATTTTTAGCTAAATTATACTGATGGTGTCAGTAGTCAGTCACACAGTGCTTGGGATCCATCTGGTAAGTCAACTCTGGCTTAGGCCTGCTGCTCAGGCCTGAGCACATCAACTGGTTTAGGAATAAATCTAATGTTTACTCAGATTTATTGAAATGGTAACCGTTTATATAAACAGCTGATTTGGCAGAGCTGAGAAACAGCTAAGCAGCTGTTTGAAAGAGGAATGCTTTGCAGACCTTTTGCTAGTGTTGTGCTGTGGCACGCATAACACTTCTCAAGGTGAGTTCTCTTCACATTTTTAGTTTAAAAACACTGACATTTATTTTACAGTGTTAGGTTCTACATCAAAGAAACATCTAGCTTAACCTTCATTAAAATGTTCCTGATAATAAACTTCTTTACAAAGCAAAACTTCTTCTAAGGCTCCGAAGTTCTCCGTGCCAGCTGAAACTATGCAAGGACTTGAGAGCATTTGAAAAAGGTCTTACAAAGGCAGTAAATGAAATTTTTCCCTGTCAGATAATACCCTTTTTCTGACCCAGAGATGGGGCAAGTGAGAGGTTTTAAAAACTTTTATTCCATTTTCAGTCTCATGAGAAGGGTGAGACAATAGAGATGTTAAAAATCACGTCATCACAATCAGAAGCCAGCTAATTACCTAATTACAATACACTATAAGTGTTTCTTAGCAGATCAGCTTTTTGCCACACCATGCTGTAAATGCCTTAAAGCCAATCATTTAAAATTACCCCTCATGGGTCCTAGTGCAAGGCATCTTTCATAGTTCTATTTCTCCAAAGTATCTAGTCTTATTTGCCAGGCCATCCATTGAAACTTTTTTTTTTCTAGCTTGCTCCATTTCTCTCTCAACAATATCTGTCCTATTCCATGGCATTTCTAAGTCAATATTTCTTATCTTAAAGTTTGCGTACAGATGCATACTGTGTGGACCTTCTGTCAGGCCCTGAGAGCTCTCTACAAATCCATTTCCCACATCTCTCTCTTAATTTAAATTTTAGTTGTTAGACTTCCTTCATAGATCTTTGGTGCTGTAATTTTTTCTACAGTAGTAGAAGTCCCTTTTTTGTTCTGTTATAGTATCTAATATTTTCACTGTCAGGCAAATGGAAGTTTTAATTTTTCCTTTGTATAGATGTATCTATTGTCACGACTTTTTCTTGTATGCCAGTTCTCTAGAGAAGCAGCAGTAAATTGCAAAATAATCCTCCATGCTAATGATAGGTAATGAAGGTTCAGTTAAAAAACCTTTGCATTCACCCAACAGAAGTTAATGCTGAAGTCTTTGGCCTTTTTGGGTTCAGTTTACAAGATTGTCAAGTAATTTAACTTAGTTTTTTGCTTAATCCCCTAAACCAGGACTAAAACTCTATAGGTGTCACCCATCTTTATCATCTAAGGAGCATTTTCTGCACTTCCTGTGCATGTCTCTGTGCTGAATGAAGTTTGAATTTCCATCTTAATTGTTGTATGGATCAAGTATGTCCTGGAACTGTAGTCATACTGTAGCTTCTGTCGAAACTAAATTGTACCAGGACTTTTGCATGTGTATCTGTAGGGATGCATAAGGAATACTTATTTCAAAAGTCAGAAGCTTGATTTCAAAGCAGTAGTTTTTGCATTACTGGATTTTTTCTGTTCTTATTAACAAAAGGTCAGAAAATTGTCTCTGGACATACATTGTCCAGATTTTCAGATATCTGAAAATTAATTGTCTGATACTGTTCTAACAAAAGGAATCTTGCTGTAAGACTGCAGTCTAGTATTACTGGTAGTTACAACTTTAAAATATTTGTGATCAATATAAATTGCTGTTGTGTGATACAGTATCATCAGAAAGCATGCCAGGAGTGGGGTTATGGAAGAAATCTTAGTATTGCTTGTATATGGGAGTGTTGAGAGAAATAATACACCAGGTTAAAAAACTTAACATGACAAGACTTCTGAAGATGATGTGCCTTCTTGCTTTTCCAAGTTATGACTTAGATCATAGTATTTTGAATTTATATTTACTTTAATCTGATTCTTAGTTCATAAGTTGTCATCCAACCTTTAGAATCCTACATGGATCTGTGAGAATTGAAGTCAAGACAGTGCAATATATGGTGCAGTCCTTTTACAAGAGGTTTTCTTGTAAGATAGGTTTTCTTGTGTGTTGCAGAATTCATGTTAATTGTTATTGTCTGAAGTTCCACAATACAGTTTTAATTAATTCAAGGATTTTGCTTTCTTCCTACTTTACTGTGTATCCATCCAGTTTTTCTTTTTTTTTCTCCCTTTCCTTGTGCCTGCTCTGGTGCTTTTTCAACTCTTCCCTGTGCCATAAAACTGTCCTATCAAAAGATGGAGGGTTATGGTGGTTTTGGTGCCTTGTTTTTTTGATTTGCTTTATGCGATGGGGGATTTTTCATTGTTTTGATTGGTTTATTGTGCATTTGCTTGTCTTTACTGTTAGAGTTGGCATAGGTTGAGTGATAGGTTAGGCCTTATTGTCAACTAGGAGGAGTGATAGAGGAAGAAAGGAAGGCAGACCACTGTTGACAAGCTGGAGGCATGACTCAACTATATTGCATGTGACTGTAGTAAGTGGTGTACTAATTAGTACTTGTATAGTTACTGTCCTTGAGGAATTCAGTAGTTACCATGTAACTGGGTAGTCTGTTTTTGTGGGGTTTTCTGATGGTTCTGAGTTTTTTCTTTTTGGCTAGGATGTCTGTGCTGGTTAGTTTTGGCCAGTAATAATTGCTCTGAATGAGAGCTGCTGTTTTTGCAGATGAAGGGAACTGGGAGTTGGCTAAGGAAGAGTGCAGACTAGATAAGTATAATTTCACAAACCTGTCGTTGTCTATGCCCAGCTAAGGTCTTACATGCAGATAGGGAACATCTAGTTTTTCTTGAAGTAGGAGGTACGATCTGATATGTAAAGGACTGGAACTGATGACACCCACAGGAAATTGCCCTTGATGGTAAGAAAAAAAACTCAGGCAGACTTGCTGTCTCTCCCATGTGTTACCTTACAGGAAGAGGAGCAATCTCTTTTACTGGTGGCACTAGAAGAGCTGAGTTAAAAGATAAAACCACCTCAAGTTAAAAGATAAAAACAACCTCAAAAGAAGAAATTATTAGAGAAGTTTATATCTCTGCTGTGTTTAAGATCACCGAAGAAATAAATATGTTAATGTTTTGGACATAAGATGATTTGGGTGTTATCAATGATGAACACTGTTGAGTTGATGCATGTTTGCTGGTGAAATGCAAAATATCAAATATGTCAGTAGCAGAATTGATTTGTTAGTAGTACTTTTGATTTGACAGCAGCAGGAATATAGTTTTTCCTTCAACATTAGTGGTCTTTGAGACTGATGCAATTGTAATAATCAATTTTTTTTTTCTTGTGTTAAGACTGCTTTCACACCCTGCAAGAGTGAGTGTAGGAGTCCTGTATAATGTTTTGATAATGCACTGATGTTGGGTCATGGTGGACTGTGTCTCTGCGAGTGCAATAAAAGTCACGTTAAATTTGCTTTTTTTTCTTACTTCCAAGTCTGTGCCACCCAGGACCGTGCCCCTCGTGCCCAGCCTTTGTGACAAAAACATGTGAATGTGGACAAACAAAGTAAGAATGCTTCTACTATGCAAACATAAGTTTAGTTATTATAAACAAAAGAAGAGTTTAAAACTCTATATACTATTTTCTTTTCTTATAGTTTATTAGAAATATGCTGAACAAAGTTTAATCTGAGCTGTAACTTGAATTTGTGGTTAAAATTATTTGGAGAATTTTATATTTTGAAAAAATGCAGTTACTTTTAATTTTTCGAGAAAGAAAGTAAAAATAACAAAAAAATACTTGTCAATTTATGATACATGTACCTGAATTGTTTGAGCAATTCAGCTCAATTGTTGATTTGATTTTGAAATCTCGTGCTAGTATTTATTAATTTTATTTGCTAGAAGATTCAAAGAATTTAATAGAAAAATGTTCTTATCTTTTCTATCTGAATGAAATGAGATCTTAAATTACTTAATTTCAGAAATAATAATTACAAAAATAATGTTTGTTTTTTTTCTCAGAAAATGTACAGAGAAGTCTGTAGTGTATTCCAGACTTAAAAGCCATCTTTTCCTTACATGTTTGGTGCATATGGGATCATTGCCAATAGCAATATGGTACTGCCTATACTGTGTGTGATCACTCATAATCAGTTGGCCTGAGTCTTTAGAGTCCTCTTTTCCAGTTTTGTAGAACTGATGATGTGTAATAAATTGTTTGCCAGAATTTGCTTACAGAATCAAAAAAGCCATAAACCAATTTCATTGTTAACGTTCTTGCTCTGGTAAAAAGATCTTTCAAGTTTTTGCAATTACTGCTCAGAGTTTGAATGTAATACTACACAATGTTAATTTTTCAGAAGAAGGTACTGCAATTTCTGTGGCAGTATTTGTAGATAAAAGCACTTTGTCTTCAGCATAAAAATTGATTGCTTTGGATTGTAGATTACTGAATTTTATCTTCCATAGTAATATTTTTTTTGTTTGTTTTTGTTTTGTTTTGGTTTGGTTTTTTGGTTGTTTTTCTGACTTCTCAATTAATTTAAAAGTTTAATAGATGCAACAACTTTGTTTTATTTTTTTTTCCAGATGCCAGATTACTCAACCAGATTCCTGATTTTTGTAGTAGTACATTTGATACTTAAAACCTGCTTCAAAATAGCATTTCATATAAGCATCCAGGGTGTATGGCATGGCATCACAAACTTAAGGATATTTTCAAATTACTATTTCAAGTACATGTTTTACAGCCATTGTATGAGCCATCCAGAGTTGAAAAAATAGGAAATTTTGTCACATTTTTTGACAATTTAATTAAAAACTCAGTTGTTTTCATAGATATCTGACCCACTGTTAAGGCCTGTATCTCTTTCTTCATTGTATTCAATAGATTTAGAATTGTTTAAGTCTTCAGAAAGATGCCTGTATTGGAAATATCTGCTTTTCTGACAATGCATACATGAGTTCATGCGTTAGTTCAAATTTTAGTGTCACCTTGGCTTGTTTTCCCCCATTTTCTTCAGGAAAAGTTCTGTAGACTAACTGCTGTTACTTTAGTGAGGTGGAAGAGGAGAAGCAAGGAAAAAACTAGAGATGTTATTTCCTAAAGACTTTCATTAGTAAATTATGCTGGCTTTTGAAGATCCTGGCATTTTACTGATGTCCTGGTTTAGGGCAAATTTGGGAGAAAAACCCCAGCGGGGCTCCTCTAGGAAAGCAGATTCAATTGGCTGCTGCCCCCAACTGGTTTGGGAGAAAATACCTCCTTGGAGAAAAGTGGAAAAAAACCTGTTTATTAAACAATAAAACCTAAACAATATTAAACAATAAAACTTCTTGCTGCTTCAAAAGAGATGACAAACTCCGAAAAGTCCCCTCCCCGGGTTGCAGCTCGGCTCACTCAGTCTCTTATCAGTCCCTCTGGTGCTGGAAATGCCCGGCCCGGGCCCGGCCCAGTGGCCACAGTTGTGAGCTGCCGGTGCTCTGCTGGGTGTTCGGTCCAGAGCAGGTTTAAACAGGTCCAAAGAAAAGGGAAAAAACCACAGTCCAGGGAACTCCTCTGCCTCAGCTAGCTAAAACTAACTAAAACAAAGGAGAGCTCTGTCCCACTGTCTGTCCATCCGCAGACAACACAGTCCAGGAGCAGGAATGTGGAGGAGTGAGAGCAGTGTCTGAAAACAAGCTGTGCGCTTCTTCTCTCCCCCCTCCACTCTCTGGAACAAGTCTTAAAGGTGCAAAACTTATTATTCAGCATAAACAGAACAAGACGACTGGGGATAAAGCATCATATAGTCAACCCAGGACAACTGAAAATGCCTTTCCCTTTTTATTAAATACTGTATAGATGTCATGTAGCTGACTGGCTATGGTGTCATTTCTCTACAGTCATTCAGTTCGCTGTGGTCAATCAACAAAAATTCATTGTTCTAATGTATGTGGAAATACTTTAAATTGTGGAAAGCACAGCTGTACTCAAGTGTGCCACTCAGGAAAATGTTCACCTTGCCAGTTAACAGTACAGCAAGGTAAGTACTGAAATGCTTTACAGATACCCAGCCTATACAGTGAGAACAAGGGGGTGGAAAAGATCAGTACCAAGAGGCAGGTGCCAGTTTTCCTTAACACAACCAAAATCTATTGCAGGAATCCTGCCATGATGATTAGGCTGTTGGAGCATGTGCCTTATTAGGACAGGCTGATGATACTGGACTTCCTTATCTTGAGAGGGCAAAGTAGTGGCCTTTCAGTAGCTAGTAAGTAATTTAAGAAGACAGAGATGGGTTATGCATGAGTGAAGGATGAGAGACAATGAGCTTAAATTCTTTGTGACTAGCTGTAAGGGAAACCTCTTCTCTTGGGATTTTCAAGACCAACTGAATAAAACACTTGAGTAATGTGGTCTGATCTCATTGCTGACTGTGCTTTAGGTAAGGGCTTGGACTAACTAATCCTTTCTTACTTGAGTTATCCTCTGATCCTACTGAATTTTTTACTATAATTATAAGAATTAATTAGGCAGTAAATGAAAGAAAAATAGAAGAAAGTGTAGGAAAGTGTAACGTGAGTGGGGGGTGTGGGTCAAATACAGAGACTCACACTCCAGAGGTCTTGTGACAAACAGCCTCGAGTTTATTCCTCCAGCTCCAGTTTTATAGGAGCTCCAGTTACACATGTGATTTGTTGAAGTCTTAGCCCCATCTAGCTCTCTGGCCAATGATACATCTGCATTTAGAGCTGAATGACATTGGCTGAGGGTCCCTGGGCAGATTGAATCCAACCTATCCTTGGCCACCCAGGGATTCCAGGGTCACAGGAAAGTACATTTCAGCAAGCTTCTCATGATTTCTGTCAAAATTTTCTAAACCAAGTCTTGAATGGAAATTAAATTGACTGAGTATGTATGCCAGTATATAAATAACTATAAAACAGTTTATACAGAAAATTGCAAGTTAATTTTCTCATTTTTAAGGTAAAAATTAACTTGTTATGTATACTGCTTTAATAAATAAACTTTTTGTGCACATAGTACCACTTTATCAAAACAAATAATGCTGGAATTCCAACTTCTTTAGGACAAAACTCTTTCATTGATGAAATACATCTAAAGAGGAGCAACTTCTTTATCCTTCTAAAAATTGACTGTAACAATTTTTCACTTTTTACCTTCTTGTATTTGCTGGAGGTGTTTTGTCACTGATATTCTCTTATATTGTTTTCTGTGGAATATTGCTTTCTTTCAGTGTGTTACTGTGGAAGCAACTTTAAAGAAGTATTGTGTGGATCAAAGGAAGAATTCTCTGATGGTTTTGGGAGTTTCTCATGTCAGAATATATGTGGCAAGTAAGATCACTATGACTTACACTTTTAAAAAGAAGAAGGTCATTCTATTCACAATGACTTATTGTGATACTCTTAGATAATTCCCCCTTTAATTTTTTCTTGTTTTCTATTTTGTTTCTTTGATTTTTTTTTTCCAGAAAATTAAATTGTGGGAGGCACAACTGTAAGCAAATATGCCATCCTCAGCCTTGCCAGCTCTGTCCACGACTTCCACAAGTTGTGTATCGTTGTCCCTGTGGTCAGACTCCTCTCAGCAAGTTACTGGAACTAGGATGTGTTGAACGTAAAATTTGCACAGATCCTATCCCATCTTGTGGAAAGACATGTGGCAAACCTCTTTCTTGTGGTAGCTATGGTAATTAGAAATTTCTGTATCAGAGTATTCGAAGTGTCTCATAGTGTCACAGAAAGTCAGGTGAATAGAACTCCTGAACACCAATGCAGCATTAAGAAGCAGGCATACGTTATTGCGGTACCAGCTGCGGGCGGGATAAGTTCACCTAGAATTTTTATGGTCTTATTTTGACTGTGGTTGCATTCCTAAGCCCAATGTACTTACTCCACCAGTCCCTTTATCTTCCCTCTGTCCTTGCTCTGGAAGCAGGGCACGCCTGTTTGTTTCTTTGTTAAAAATACACAGTTGCAGTCTTTGTTTTTAGATTAACCCTTTTGATATCAGTATTTTGAAAACAAAACAAAAAGTGGTCTTTAAATACTTAATTTCAATAAATTAATATTTTATTAGTGATTTTGAGTTTTAACCAAAATTAGTGTAAAAACCACTGCAGAGCCTGCAGTCTGGCTGTGTGTTCATAATAATGCTTTAAAATAAGGAAATAAAAACTCAGCTGTGCATAAACTTAGTATCATTGACCAGTGATGCTCCTAATAAATATGATGTTATGGGTCATAGATTTTTTTGTATTCTTAATATTTGTATTTTCATTTTGCTAGAGTTCATTCATACGTGTGAAAGCCTTTGCCACGAAGGAGACTGTAGACCATGTTCTCACACATCAAATATTTTTTGTAGGTGTGGCTTCAAAAAAAAGGTGAGTGTGTAACCCAGCAACAGGTAATCTTTGCTGCTTTTTAAAGCTGTGGAGAAAAAGGAACTGAAGAAGTATAAAGAAGTACTGTGCTCCTTAGGTGCAAGAGTGTATGTTGTATACTAACTGATAGATGTTATCTAGCTTATACTGTGAAGTAGTAACATGCTTTTACTATAAAGGCAAGTTTTAAAGTATTTTGGCAGAGTTTGAACAGAGTTCTATTAGTGTAAACATTCTGCCAAATCCTATATTATTCTGGAGTGTTTTTGTAGCATAAGGATTGGTAGAGAGTAAACTGAGAGAAGAAAGGCAGCCAAGAGTAAACTGAGAGAAGAAAGGCAGCCTATTTAAAACTTTATGGTAATAGCTTGTAGTCTCCTTGTAGACTTTTAGTAGAGACTGCATTGTTACTGATTCCTTTTCTTTGTACATTTATATAGTGATCCTGCAGGTACTCAGCTATTGTTATTTAGTAATTATTATATTTTTAAACCGTGCTACTTTCTGTAATCATATCTTTGAAATTTTTGGCTACTGTCACAGAAGCTTTGATGACTTTTGACTTGTTATATATCATCTGCAAGTAGAGTGCCATCTGCAGTAGTGGCTTCTGAATATATGTAAGTCTGTAGGTGCATGGAAATGACTGAGAGTTTGTTAGAGGTTGGAACTCCATTCTCCTAGAAGTTTGCTGAAGGTAGTTATGGAGTAGAAGGCTTTAGATTGCATTTTGAATCTTGATATAAAGTAGTGAGGTTTTGGGTTTAGTTTATGAAGTTTCTCATACACCAGAAAGATGCTTCTATAAAAAGAGTTAACTACAGTGATAATTTCAATCAATTATAAAAAATGTGATACTCAGAAATGACAGCTTAGAATATAAAGTTGCAGTGAATGCTTCAAATGTCAACAACATTATTTTCATCCATCACATTTTATTTTCATGTTGAGGTCTTAGATATAACTTCGTAGATCGTAACATTAGGCTTCTTCCTTTCTTTTGTCAGACTTGCATTTTTGGGACAGTTGGTCAAAGCACAAATTTATGTACTCCTATCAGTATTCTCTGGGAGAGCTCTATTGGTTTCCATTACACAGATTTCTGGTTTCTTGGGACAAGCTTGATTCTCTAAGTTTATGGTGACACTTAATACTGCTGAATTGAGTGGAGAATACAAAACTACATTTTTTTAAAAATTGGTATTGAATCTTTAAAGATCAAATACTGTGTCAAAAGATTTGAGGATTTTTTTTCCAGTTTTTATTTCACTTTTGTATACAGATGTGTTATACACGTGAAAACTGAGTGTGCTTCTTTTTTGATGTGACCAAGTGTTTTCTAGATAAGTATGTTTCAATTGTTTCATTTATTTTAATCTAATGGCTGCTTGTTTGTTTCCTAGGAAATCCCATGTGCTCTTCTCAGAAATAAAGGTACAAGATAATGATACATATATAATGTAAGGTTGTTTAAAAATTATCTCATCTCGTAGTAATTTGGGGTTTGATTGACAAAGTTGGCAAATAGCTGATCTGTACTGCATCTTTTATCCATGCTTCCATGCCAAGTTGGTAATTTCTGCTGCTTGTTCATGGTACTGATCATGCTGCTCTGTTTGGGAGAAGGTTTGAAATATAAACATCTTTAGTTTTCTTTCATCTTTTACATAAGGAAAGACTTCTTCACATTTGATCTCAAAGATTATGTCTGTTTGATTTTGAACAGTTTCTTACACCACCTGCTTCAATAGGTTGCCATCCCCCTCCTACTCCCCCATCATCCTGTATAACTTTTGGTCAACTTGCACAGCTCAGATTCACTGTAATAGTTTTGCTCTGATGCCTATGTTTCTGGGGAAGTACAAGCTTGGATTCAACTTCACATTGTATGGTGGTGATCTTTGCTGCTGGTCTTTGCATCTGACCATGGCAGAGTGTTCCCATTTGATGCTTCTTGGTATTCAGGATGTAACACCTCAAAATTCCCCTCAGTGAAATGTTTACTTGATTGACCCCTGTCTACTGAGGTATTTCTTTACAAGATACATAAGGGAGTAATATGCTTATTTTCTAATTTGACCTTTTGTCTATGAAGACTTTGCTCTTATGGAATCCAGAAGTGATTCCCTTTTGTTGGCTGTTTATGGTAATAAGGATGTTCTTTGCTAGCAGTAGTTGTTTTTAGCTGACTAAAACAGTTAAAACCACCCCAGTTTAAGCAGTCTTAAATTGGATGTTTGTGGTACTTCAGTGTATCAGAATATCCTGTTTTCTTTGTTCTATTGTATGGAGTTTATGGGGTGAAGGTTAAGGGGAAACGAACTAGCTTCATGTATTCTGCTTTCCAAAATCCTTTTGAATAAGAGTTTCTTTAAAGAAAGGCAAGTGCCTACATGGGGATAATTGTGAGGGGGAGCGTGTAATTTAACAGTTTGCTTGCTGGCTTACCCTCCTAGACCATGCCCTGCAACAGCCTTAGCATATTACTGTAATTACAGGTTTTATTCTCAGCACATGCAAAGACCTAAAAGTTAGGAATTTGGGGGGATTTTTTTTTTAATAGCTGCTATTACATTCATGTGTGACAAGCGATGCAACAAGAAGAGATCATGTGGACGACACAAGTGTAACGAAGTTTGCTGTGTGGTAAGTGTATGTGTAGTTTTATGAAATTGCTTGATATGATGTATGTTTAGTTTTGGTTGTGATGTTAGCAGTCTTTTTTATCTTTCCATTTTTGTGCATCTTCATTCTCTATTTGCTGTGTTGGTTATGCTCACAAAGTTTGTGTGTGTGCATTTATTTTGCAAGTTCTGTTCTGTAGGTATCATTATAAATGTAAAACCAAATTTCAGCCTAAATGCAGTTAAATCAGTGTAAAGGAGCTTTTTGTCAATGCAGTGATTCTAGGGAGAATGGAGAGGGCAAGCATATTACTTAATAGAAGAAGGCTAAACCCTGTAGCTGTGTCTGTAACAGAAGTCTTAACAGAATCTGCATTTAAAATTGTGTATCCATACAGTGATGGAAAAATTGTATAGATTTGGCCTAAGCTATTTTTTGCACTATACAGTTTTGCTGTCTATTATTAGAAGTAGATTGGAACCTCAAAGAGAAAAAAATAACCAATAGGGCTTATAGTTAAACTCTGCTTTTTCTTTTTTGCCATTTATTAGGACACAGAACATAAGTGCTCTTTGGTTTGTGGTCGTAAACTCAACTGTGGGCTTCATAGATGTGAAGAACCCTGCCATCGCGGCAGTTGTCAAACATGCTGGCAAACAAGTGAGTTATGTGCAAAAATACATAATCGTCATTATTCTAGGAATACATTAATATCTGTCTTGCTCCAGCAGTTAATGTGATGTATTTCACACTGGTGAAAAGGGAGAAAGACAGGTGATGTAGATTGTAAGGATACTGTTTACAGATTGAAGTGGCTTTGCTGCGTTAGTACGTGTCTCTCGTGTATTATATGCACATGGACATAGTCAAAGACCTCCATTTTATGGAAATCAACTTTTCATGGAATCATCCTGGGAAAGAGAAAGTGCTAGAGCCTCTGAAGCTCACTGTCCTTGAGTAAGCATTGTAGTCTGTCTTTGTAGCCTATGAATATGATGTGTATGTTGACTGCATCTCTCATTAGAAAAATAAATATTTCTGTGTGCAAACATTTCTCTTGACAAAGCAAAATAGTAATCTTAATGTCTCAGGTGTCCTGTTAGTAACTTCTGGTCGAGTCAGAATGCGTGGATTTTTCTGAGCAGTTGTTTTTCTTCACTGAATTCCGTGGGTTTAATATTTAAGGTCATTAAACTTATCCACAGTGCTGCAATATTTTTGAGGATTGTATTTCACTCTCAGATTAAAGGAGACCTAAAGATTGCCTCCATTGTTAAATGGGATGCCTCCACTGTAAATTGTTCCATTATTGAATGTGATAAAATCTAGAGGTCAATCTTCCATGCTGATTTTTTTTCCTGAATACAGGAAAAGCAGTTACCTACTTCAGGAACCAGGTTATTGTGGTGATTTGGCTTAAAACTCTATGCCCTTGAAGTTTCCCATTTGAATCTGTTCAGAGGTAAATCAAGCAGTATCTTTAAAGATTTCTTCCCTACTTTCTCTGGATGTTGCTTGTTCAGATTACAAAGGCATACATTGTATGATTCTATAAGATTCTGACCCTCTAGTTGATGGTGAGTCCTTCTCTGTACTCTCAGGGCCATTCTTGACTCTGATTCACCTGTGTAGTCAGTATGTTGCAGGTGGTTTATATCAGCCATGGTATCAAATGCTATGGTATGGTCAGCTGCAAGTCATTTGCCTATTCATTAGATTTGATTTCTTGCCCCTGCTTTCATCTCCATTACTGCTTCTGTTAGGAATGGTGAGGGCTTGACATCAAGGTGCAATACTAGAGTGCATCTACACCTCTGTGTGCTTCCCAGGTACTTTACTTTCCAGTGTAATTTCCTCAGTGCTGTTAAGTGTGGTCCCTTTCTTGTGCTAGGAATTCTTTCTGCATGCACAGTCTACTTCAAGATAGAAATATATTTCTTGGGGAAAATAAATAATGTCAGCATTAGAAACAGTTTTAAATTAAAAAAAAAAAAAAGTTTTCAGATACTGTATTTCTGCCCTTTGGATCAGACCTCTCTGCACTCTGTCCCCCTTATCCTGATTAGTCCAACTAAGGGTCTTCTCATTATAAAATTCTTCACCTATCATTTCTCACCAATAGCAAGCGACCAGTGTAGCTGTCTAACATTCAGGTCTTCCAAAGACCTTGGAAGGTTGTTTCAAGACCTGTAGTGAGGGACAACAAAGCTCTACTCTTTCCCATGCTTTCTTTCCACAGGACATTCCTTTCCATGGACATCTGAATCTTTTCTACTTTTGCTTTCTACTTCTTTCTTCTAACATTTTGTTTCCCCTAGCATTCTTATCTGCTGTAATTTATTGTAATTTAGTCTCCTTAGACAAAAATTGCAGGTTTTTTTTTTACTAACTGCTGTACTTCAAAATACATGGCTGAGTATGATCTAGCCTGAGATTTAACTGATGAAACAGATCATAAAAATAACCAGACCCGAGAAATTTCTGAACATAGCAAAAATCATTGAAAAAGTGAAAGAAGTTTCAGATAGGAAATTTCACATCTGTTCCTCACCAAAAAAAAAGGTGAGAGATGTCTGAGCTTCTCAGGTAATTGGACGAGTAAGGTACAGGGAACCTTTTTGAGAGTGGAATTTCTTAAGGCCAGTAGGTAGTTGTGATGCTGATGTAACCACACTAATAATAGCAGAAGTACTAGATTTGGGTACAGATGTAGCTGAGTGGCCAGTGGCTGTACTGGGTTTACATCCAGGGTTTGGAAGCAAGGGGCTACAGAATTGGCTTCTGTGTGAAGCTGTTAGAAGCTACCCTATGTCCAGCAGAGTCAATGCCAGCTGGTTCTAAGATGGATCCACCACTGACCAAGCTCAAGCTGATGAGGACTAACAAGGTAACACTTCTGTGATAACGTATTTAAGAAGTAAAAAAAAAAATTATTGAACAGATGTAATTGCAGACAGAGAGGAGGCAACTATGCAGACACTTAAAATCAGTGAAAAAGGAGGCAGAGGAGATGCTCGGGTCCCAAAGCAGAGCCACTACTGGGGGAGACCATGGTGAAGCAGCTGTGGCCCTGCAGCCCATGGAGGTCAACAGGGATACAGAGATCCACCTGCATCCCACAGAGGAGCCCCACACTGGAGCAGGTTGAAAGAGGCTGTGAACTGGTGGGAGTCCTGTGCTGGAACAAGCTCCTGGCAGGGACCTGCAGACATGTGAAGAGCAGAGCTCACACTAGAGCAGGTTTCCTGGTAGGACCTGTGACTCTGGTGGAACCCACATTGGATCAGGTTTTTCCTGAAGGGCTGCACCCTTTGGAACAGTGACCTACACTAGAGCAGTTTGTGGAGAACTGTTGCATGCAGGATGGACTGCTGTTGGAGAATTTCATGGAGAGCTCCCCATGGGAGGGACCCAGCTGTGGAGCAGGGAAGGACTCTTCTCCCTGAGCAGCAGTGGGAAAAATGTGTGATCAACTGCTCCCATTCCCTGACTCCTTGCACCACTGGCGGGGCAGGAGCTGGAGCCTGGGAAAAAGGGAGGGGCGTGGGAGAAGTGTTTTTAAGATTTATTTTACTTCTCAGTATCCTGCTCTGATTAATACAATCAGAAATAAACTCAGTTAGTATGCCTCAGTGGCATCTGTGTTTTGTCCATTATGGTATTTGGTGAGTGACCTCTCCTGGTCCTTATCTCAAGTCATTGTATTTTCTTTCACCTGCCTGTGGATGGGAGTGATAGAGCAGCTTTGGTGGGTGCAGGGTATCCAGCCATGTTCAAGTCACTTTAATGGGGAAAAATTATTTTGTTAGATTATTTGGGAGGAATCAAGGCGGATGCATGGACAAATGGAGGGAAGGTGAAATAGATGCCATTTGCACAAATGAAGCTGATGGTCAACTTACTTATCTGATAAAGATCTGTGCACCTCATGTCCATTGTTTATCCTGTCATAGTTAGGATTTAGTATCTTTCAGTGTAGTCTCATTCTCTATTCATTGTGTGAGAGTTCTTGAGTGCCAGCAGCTGGACACTTGGCTGCACATCATGGGAGCACATAGTCTTTATGCTAGCAACTGAGAGACCAGATTGATGTATCCTGTGTGCGAACAGCTGGAGAATGGGATCATAAGTTAGAAGGACCCCTTGATCTGGGTGCCAGCACATGGATGGATGAGGGTTTGTGTGCAATTTTCTAACAAGCTTGCTTCAAAGCTGGATTGAATACCTAGTAGGAGTAGATCTGCCTCTGGAAATACCCAGTGTTTCAGCCAGTACCTGGGAAAGGAGTCTGTCTAGCCATGGATATTAGACAGCCTGTGCTAGTATTTCAGATTCATGAATATGGTGTGCATGTGAATTTGGAGTGAATTGTGTGTAGGTTAGGTGTGTGTCTTCACTAATAAGCTTCAGTCCTGATGAGCTGAAGAGAAGGAAGAGGACTTAGCTATTGGTATTCCTATTTACTTGAATCTTGTAATTTGTTGTCTTTGTGTTAGTCTGTGTATCTGGTCATGTTATTGCCATGTATGTATTGCGTGTCTCGTCTCTCTGGAATGTGTGTTCAGTCCTGCCCTAGGCTGGAGCTGCATATTGATCTAGCAGCCATCAATATCTATAGAAGTGGGACAGTAGGAACATTTGGGAGTTGAACAGGTTTTGCTTTGCTAGACTAGGAAGGAAGAATCCTGTGATTCCAGAGTTAGAGTTAGAGAACTTGCTGAATTCCAGAGCTCCCTTAACACACTCCTCTTCAGGTTAAAATTGTTGGTTTGTATTTTTGTTGCCCCTTAATTCTCTTACCTCCTCCACCATTTTCTGTTGTTTTCCACTACCTCTTTATTTGCTTATAGACCAATCGTATTCTCTTTTTGTTCTCAGATCTCCTTCTGTATGATGTCAAATGTTTTCTTAGTGTTCTGTTTTTCTAGGCATTTATCTGTTTGAACTGTAGTTTGCATTTCAGTCAGTTTGCCAGTTTTTATATAGTCTGAAAAAAAGCAGTGAATTAATTTTTTAAAATTTATTTTTAAAGCATTATTAATTTTTGTGCAGTGTTTTCATTGGGGTGGTGTGTGTAAGTACTTCTATTACTTCATTTATTACTGAGATTTGGATCTTATAGGAGTTTAAAACTTGTTTCCCGAACACAGAAGATAAAATAATGCACTCAGAATAAAATGAGTACTGCCTGAGACAGAGAACTTCCAAAACAAACAAAGCTGGGTTTGAAGTATTTGGACACGTTCATAATGAATGCTTATGAAGATCCATGTAATAATAAATACCATAAAGAAGACTTGTTGTCTTTTGGTAATTTTCTTTGGAATCTTTATAGTACTATATGCAGGGCTTGGCAAAATGACAAAATCTAAACACTGGTCTGAAAAAGTGATGTCAGGAAATTTGGAACACAAAATTTCAATGATGGGTCTTCTGGAAGAGAGTTCAAGAGATACATCCCCATTTTAAATCAAAGGTAGAACAGCAAAGCTTTCAGCTTGACATGAGCATTTTGCTTGCTCTGGTTCAAAATATTTTTGTGAAAGGACTGCTCTAAAAGCAAAGCATAATTCCTAACCACGTCATCATAGTCTAATTTTCTTGCAGGAGTCACAAAAGCTAATGAGTTCACTAATTTCAAATATTAGTGCTTAATATTAAAAAAAAAGAAAGCTGGAATAAAACATTTCCATGTTACATAAAGATTTCTCATGGAGGAAACATGTAAATAGATGTAGTCATTAGGATATATTTGACTTTTTTTTCAGGTTTTGACGAGTTAACTTGTTATTGTGGTGAATCTGTGATTTACCCCCCTGTTCCCTGTGGCACTCAGCCACCAGAGTGTAAAAAAACATGCACCAGGCCACATGACTGTGATCATCCAGGTAAGCCAAGCCATTCAGTTTTGATTGGGGTTTTATGGGGTTTTGTTATTGGTTTTTGTTTCGTTGGTTTTGTTGTGTGGTGTTTGGTTTTTTTTAATTTGGGGTTCTTTTAATCAAAATGTAGAAAAGTGTACAGGTGTCTATTTGAAAATATATATCCAAGCCAACCAGCTAAAAACTTGCAATAAAAACTACTAATGGTACTTCTCACTGGTAAAATCACTGGCATTTTTTCTTATTAGTCACAACACATTAATTGCTGTATTCCAAAGATCAAGTGCTCTATTGAAACAGTAGGATAATCTAGGGAACAGTTAGTTTCTACGTTCCTTGGAAATTCATTGGCTGATCACAAAATAAATAGTGTGGGTCAAACGGTTTCTGACAAATTTTGCCTGAGGGTATAACCCCACTCACAAGTTAGAAAATTACCTGCTATATAATCTAGGGCGTATAGACACTTGGCATCTTAATTTTTTTGGTGATACATAATGCTTCCCATAAATTGTGTAGTTTTGCACTCTCATGCTTAATAGTCTTTACAGTATTCTTTAATGCATTCAACTGAAGTATACTAAGAAAACTTTTATGACTTTTATATTTCTGTGACTGCAGTGTACCATTCATGTCATAGTGAGGAAAAATGTCCCCCCTGTACCTATCTCACTCAGAAATGGTGTATGGGCAAGCATGAAGTAAGTCTGGACAATTAATGTTTTTGAATACTAAACAATTTTTTTATGACTGTAGGCTTAGATTTTTGTGTTGTCTTTGAAATGGAGTATGTTACTGGAGTTGGAGTTTAATGTGATTAAATTGGAAAAATATATCTTTTATTCCATATGCATGCAAACCAGCTGCTGTACTGGACTATAGTATAAAACAAAACTCATTCTTTGACCTAAGATCTTTTAGTATCAAGATTCTAATGTGGACAGTGCCAATGAAGGTGTGAACAGTAAAAGCACTTTGAGATTTCCATTGATAATTTTTACTGTTAGTTGTCTTCTTCTTCCTTTCCTCTTTCAGCTGCGAAGTAATATTCCTTGTCATCTCACTGACATTTCCTGTGGACTTCGCTGCAATCAAATGTTAAAATGTGGAATGCACAAATGTAAAAGAATTTGTCATAAAGGAGAATGTCTTATAGATGAAGAATGTAAACAGCCATGTATTATTCCAAGGCTATATTGTAATCATCCATGTATGGCTCCATGTCATCCTTCTTCACACTGCCCGACAACATCCTGCAGTGCAAAGGTTAGATACCTAAAGAAAATTCACTGCAAAGTCACAAGTGAATTATATGGTTTAATTACAAGTCAGTAATAGTTGTGATGTCTTTGTGTATTGATAGCATAACGTTTTGTCTCTGAACTTAAAATACTGATTTTTTAAAAATAAAACTATTAATCACTTTTAGTTAGCCATTATTCCACTAAAATAGCCTTTCTAAAATGATTAAGTTTATATCCTTCATACCCCTCCATGGCAGTAAATAGACAAAACTTTAAAAAGCTGCTCACTTATGTGATATGGCAGGTTGATCTTCAGTGTGAATGTGGAAGAAGAAAGGAGAGTATGATATGCTCCGAAGCATCTAATACATATCAAAGGTTGGTACGGTAGTAATTCTTTCAATTCCTTACTGGACCTACTGCTTTCACAAGCTTTTTGACTTTTTTGTACTTTGACATGAGGTAGTTTTTGTGCGGGGGTTGGTATTTCCCTGAGTTTTTGTACCAGTGTATTAGAACCCTTTTTTTTTTTTTTTTCTGTTGGTATGTCAAAGCTTGACTCTTCCGTATGTGGAACTCTATTCTACCCACACAGAACAATTAGGTACAGATGAATTTGTCGAGTCCAGATTCAGGCTCCTGAATGTAAGTGATTGCAGTCTGTGTGTGACTTGCTGTCCAAGTTTCCAATCATGTATGATGGAACCTAGTCAACAGAGATGATGGATGCTGAAGAGTGATTTAAAGTAATTCTGAAACAGCTAAATTTAGGCAGTAGAGCTGTGGCATCTAAATCTTGGGTTTTAATCTTGGGCAAACTGAGCCCTACCCAACTGTATTTAGTGCAACAATCTCCAGATCCTATGTCTAAACTTAATTTTCTCTCTCATAGGAGAGAGAGCAAGGAATAGACAAGGAAGAGAAGAAAAATGGGGCTTTGGAACTTTTGAAATTAACATAGCAAAACAGTAATAATAATAATTTAAAAAATCTTACTCTCAGGCTGTGATTGAAAGGGAGTAAAAAAGGTTAGTCTGAAGAGTTGGTATGTGATCAGAGTTCTGCTCTGTTAGGCAACCAAAGTCTGAGATTCTTCCTGTCTTTCAGAGAAAGTTTCTTAATGATGGGTTTATTTGGAACTGGTATCAGAGGGCCTTTTTTTTGTCCTAGCCCAGCTTAGGGTATGATGCTTGGTTCCTGCTGAACACTGTCCATATTCAAGTTCTGACAGAAAATAGTTTAGCTTAGGTACTTAATGCTACCTAATGAAAACAAGGAGAAAAATGTGCTAATTAGAAGCAATCAAGAACAGTTGTAGTCAATACAAGTTGAATGCAAGATACAAGTTTGGTTTTTTTGGTATTTTCATCACTGAACACAAATCAGAAGACTGGCTCAATGTTGAAATACCAGTTTAAATTGGCAAATGCTTGTCATTAATGATAAGTTCAGAAGATAACATACAAGTCCAGATTTTTGAAGTTCTTTCTCTGCTGTTTTATAACTCAGGCACTGCCTAAACATTCATGCAAGGAAAAGGGTTCTTTGAAGCCAATGAGAGATCTTGCATGTGTAAGGTGAATACATATGTATTTATTTCTCTGATCAGAGCCCAAATCTAGAGGAAGGGAAACTCTTCACTTTAAAGCAGGTGTTTGTATCAGTTAAAATGTGTTCATATGTGTTTACAAATTATTCTTGACTTGTGATAGTAATGTGGCAGCTAAGTTTGATAACTCCAGCAGTTCAGGTTCCTGAAAGGTTATTCTAATTTTGTGGAGGTAAGTTTGCATTTTTCCTACCGATCACCAAACCAAAATGATGATAACAAAAACATAAAAAAACCCCTGCAACAAAGTAAAGGTCAGCATATAAGGGGAGTATCCAAGTTTTCTCAAAAATTTTAGAGAAATGATAAAACAGCTTTCGGCTTTGTCAGTGAATGTTGGTGAAAGAATGCCCAAGGGAACAGGAAATACCTGTGCTGCTATGTCTGTACGAATGGCACAAATGATGTCATATCATCTAATGTCCCATTATCTAGACTTTGGCATCAACTGATTAATATGAAGTGCTTTTAAGTGATTTTTATGTTTTATGTAGTATGATTAGCCTCTTTCTGATAGGTGGTTGGTCTTTGAATGTGATGAAAAACATAGAGATAAACACACAGAAACAAACATATCCTTTTATTTTAATGTAACAGAAAAGCTAGTTCAGGAGGATACAATGTTTCATTTTTAGGAGTTTGTTTGAAAATTTTGCAGGATATTTCCATTAAAAAATCCTGGATATTTTAGTTATACAAATTTTAGCAAAGGAGACTGGGAAGACTTGTTATTGAAGGGAATTAGGAAGCATCTTTATAAAGAAAATGGTAATGATCTTGGTAGGCATTTTGTCCTTTCCTTGTGGATTGTGTTAACCATATTTTCCAAGCAAATTTCTAAGTACTTAATAAATTTACTTTACAGATTTTAGTTGCACACAGGGAAGAATCAGATAAAATGATAGTTAAAGCTATGTGGTCAGCTGTAGCTTGTGTAATTAGCAAGTGAGGAGAAAGAGTGTTTGCCGTGCATAATTTCAACTTGCACAAGAAGCACATCCGTTTGTTAGTGTTACTCCTAGTTGAGGGAGATGAGAGTAGACTCTTGATTTATGTAGCTAGATTAGACTGCTAAAACTTGATGATGTAGAACTAGAGTTCCAGTCTAATGAGAAAATGATCAGTCTGTCTTAGTTCTTCCACCTAGAGGTTAAATCTGCACCCTTATATACCTTTCAGAAGTTTATGTGTTGCCTTAAATGAAATCTACCACTCTCTTTTTCAGAATAGCTGCTATATCTATAGCAACTAAGCTAACAGATCTACAGCTTGGGGATTCAGTGGAAATCAGTAGGCTTATTACAAAAAAAGAAATGAAGCAAGCCAGGTAAGGAGATACATGTAGTAACATATTTGAAGCCTTTGTGTGTACCTGAAGCATAGGTGACGTGCAACATATATTAATATGGTGATAAAAATACTAGCTGTTATACCAGTCTGATTCTACTTTAGCAATATGCTTAAAGAGTATTTTGGAGTTCTGTGGTGGTTCATGGTTTTTCTTTCATGTAGAATGAGATCTCTGTCATTGGTTATTATAATGGAGTGTGGGACAATACAACTGTGGTTTCAGAGTTTTTTTTTTCTACTCTGCCAACTCATTGGAGTTCCTCTGGATTTTTTCAGATTTCTAGAGAGGGCAATTGACTTTATCTTCTGTTTCAGCAATGCCGTGTTCCTTTCTGGATTATTGATAGGCCATATTTTCTCCTAGTCATCATCTTAACTATTTACAATATTTTTGTATTACCTGTTTTAGAATTTTTCATGTTTATATTTCAGTTTGATTGGTGCTTTGGTGTTGTCATCCTGGCTGGCACCACAAACCTGATTTTATGACATAAGTTTTCCTGATGTTCCTCAGGACTGAAATAGCTTGTCCTTTTACTTATAGTATAATTTCTTTATGAAGTTGTCAACTTTCTCCAGCATCCTTCTGTCAGAAACTTGACTTAATGAAGGCTTTGCCTTTGAAGTCCCTAAACTCTGGTCTTAGTTTATTTCTGTTATCATGTCTTCTTTCTTTATATTGTATTTGATTATTTCAGAGTCAGTCTATTATGTGTGTTAAAATCTAATGCTCCTTTACATTGTGTAAAGTCAAAATAATGATATTTCCCATATAGTTGCCTAATGATTTCCTGTACCAAAGCTACTGCCAGCATACTTAAGAACTTTTGCTATTCTGTTGTAGTCACTAACACATATCTTTCTGTGTGGACACATACTGCCCTTTTCTTGAACAGTTGAAATTACCAGAGATGGCTTTTCTTTGTACAAGTCTTTCCTAATATCATACCTAAACTGTGGTAGGTAGCCTTTATTTGCAGAATCACTAGGTTGGAAGAGACCTTCAGAGATCATCAAGTCCAACCCATGCCCTAGCACCTCAGCTAAACCATGGCACCAAGTGCCACATGCAGTCTTTTTTTAAACACATCTAGGGATGGTGACTTTACCACCTCCACGGGCAGACCATTCCAGAACTTTATCACTCTTTACATAAGAAACTTTTTCCTAATATCCCATCTATATTTCTGTTGGCATAGGTTAAGACTGTGTCCTCTCATTCTGGCAGTTGCTGCCTGGACAAAGAGACCAACCCCCACCTGACTACAACTGCCTTTCAGAATGTTGTAGAGAGTGACAGGGTCACCTCTGAGTCTCCTTTTCTCCAGGCTAAACAATTCCAGCTCCCTCAGTCGTTCCTCATAGAGCTTGTGTTCCAAGCCCCTCACCAGCCTTGTTGCCCTCCTCTGGACGCTCAAGCATCTCAATGTCCTTCCTAAGCTGAGGGGCCCAGAACTGGACACAGTACTCTGGATGCAGCCTCACCAGTGCCAAGTACAGGGGAAAAATTACCTCCTTGTCCTGCTGGCCACACTATTCCTGATACAGGCCAGGATGCCGTTGGCCTTCTTGGCCACCAGGGCTCACTGCTGGCTCATGTTCAGCCAGCTGTTAACCAGTACCCCCAGGTCCCTTTCTGCCTGGGCACTGTCTAGCCACACCATCCCCAGCCTGTAATGTTGCAGGGGGTTATGGTGACCAAAATGCAGGACTGCACCTGGACTTACTAATGTCATCTTATTGGACTCTGCCCATCCATTCAACTGTTCCAGATCTCTCTGCAGAGCCTTCCTGCCTTCCAACAGATCAACACATACTTCCAACTTAGTATTGTCTGCACATTTACCAGTGGAAGACTCAATCCCCTCATCCATGTCATCAATAAAAATATTGAACAGAACTGGCCCCAGCACAGACCCCTGAGGGACACCACTTGTAACTGGCCACCAGCTGGATGTAGTACCATTCACCACCACCCTCTGGGCCCAGCCATCCAGCCAGTTCTTAACCCAGCAAGAGTGCTCCTGTCCAAGCCCCGTGGGCTGCCAGCTTTTCCAGGAATATGCTGTGGGAGACAGTGTCAAAGACATTGCTGAAGTTCAAACAGCCAACATCCATAGCCTTTCCTGCATCCACCAGATTGGTGACCTAGTCATAAAAAGAGACCAGGTTAATCAAACATGACCTACCCCTCCTAAACCCATGCTAGCTGGGTCTGATAGATACCCTGGCTGTCCTGTTAGTGCTGCATGATGACACTCAACATAAACTGCTCCATCATCTTACTGAGGTTGGGCTAACTGGCCTATAATTACCAGGATTCTCCTTCCCACACTTTTTGTAAATGGGTGTCACACTGGCCATCTTCCAGTCATCTGGAACCTCACCAGTGAGCCAGGACTGTTGGTAAATGATGGAGAGCTGCTTTGCAAGCTCATCTGCCAGCTCCCTTATCACCCTGGGATGGATCCCATCTGGTCCCATGGGTTTATGAATATCCAAGTGGCTCTGCAGTTCTCTGACTGCCTCCTCCTGGGTGACAGGGGTGCTATTCTACTCCCTGATATCATCTACCAATACAGAAGGACAGTTGTCCTGAGGACAAGCCGTCTTCCCACTAAGGACTGAGGTAAAGAAGGCGTTAAGTACTTCCACCTTCTCCTGATCTGGAGTTACTAAGTTCCCTCCCTCGTCCAATAGAGAACAAAAGTTGGTCTTACCCTTCCTTTTGCCGTTATTATATTTGTAAAAACATTTTTTATTATCCTTTACAAAGTTGCCAGATTAAGTTCGATCTGAGCTTTGGCCTCCCTAATTTTTTTCCTACATACCCTAGCAACCCCCTCAAATACTTTCTGAGTGCCCTGACCCTCATTCCAAAGTTGATACATCCTCTTATTCCTAAGTCCTTTCAAAACCTCGTTGTCCATCCAGGCTGAACATTTGCCTTGTCAACTCATCTTTCGGCACGCAGGAACGGGAACAAAGGAACTGTTCTTTTGCCCTCCAGATTTCTGTTTTGAAGCATGCCCACCTTTCCTGAACTCCTTTGTTTTTAAGGGTTGCTTCCCAAGATATTCTCTGAATAATCTCCTAAATAGGCCAAAGTCTGCCCTCTGGAAGTCCAATGTAAAAGTCTTATTGAAATCCTCCTGATTTCACCAAATAGCAAGAACTCTGTAATTTCGTGATCACTATGCCCCAAGTGACCTTCAACCACCACATCTCCCACCAGCCCATCTCTGTTTGCAAACAATAGGTCTAACATAGTCCCTCCCCTGGTGGGCTTACTCCTTACTTGCCAGCTGTGACAAACCGTTGTCCTCCATGCACTCTAAAAACTTCCTGGACTGCCTCTTTTCTGCTGTATTAAGTTCCCAGCAGATGGCTGGTAGGTTGAAATTACCTACAAGAACAAGGGCTGGTGATCCTGAAACATTTTTCAACTGCTCATAGAATAAGTTGTCCACCTCTTCTTCTGTGTTGGGTGGATGATAACAGACTCCAGTAGGATGTCAGTTTTGCTGGCCTTCCCCTTAATCCTTACCCATAGGCATTCAACTTCGTCGTCATTAGTTTCAATACCCATGGGGTCAAAAGCCTTCCTAATATAAAGGGCCATGACTTCACCTCTTCTCCATTTTCTGTCTCTTCTAAAGAGCTTTTAGCCATCCAGTGCAGCGCTCCAGCTATGTGAGTTGTCCCACCACGTTTCTGTGATGGCAAGTACATCATAGCTTTTTTGCTGTACCATGGCTTCTAGCTCTTCTTGTTTGTTTACCCATGCTGCGTGCAATAGTTCAGCTGGGCTACTGACTTCACCCCTAACTCAGGCTTACCACCCTTGGGCCTGCTTCCAGACAGCCCAGCTACATCTCCTTCCCCCTTCAAACCTAGTTTAAAGCCCTCTTAATGGGGTCTGCTAGTTCATGAACTAAAATTCTTCTGCCTTTAACAGAGAGATGGAGCCCATCCAGTTCCAGCAGCCAGGTGCCAAAAAAGTTGCCCCATGATCAAAGAACCCAAAATTCTGCTTGATCCAACTTGTTGACAGTGTGGGCTCTCCTGTTCCTTTAGCTGTTTTTCACTGCCACCAAAGGGACTGAGCAGAACACTACCTGTGCTCTTGCCCTATCAACAACTTGACCCAGTGCACTAAAGTCCCTTTTAATTTCCCTGACACTCCTCTTTTCAATGTCATCACTGCCAACCTGGAGTATCAGCAGTGGGTAATAATTAGAGGACTGAATCAGCTCAGGGAGTCTCTCAGTAATATCCCGTACCCGGGCCCCAGGGAGGCAGCAGACCTCCTTGTGGGATGGGTCCGGTCGACATATGGGGCCCCTCTGTTCCCCTCAGAAGGGAGTCACCCACTACAACTACCCTTTTTTTTTTATTAATGTCAGAGGTGGTGATCCATCTGAATGGATCGTAGAAGAAGCGTAATTCAGAGTCCTACTGGGCAGATCATTTTCTTCTGCGTTATCTGGCTGACCGTCTAGATCCAGAACCTATACCTATTCTGAAGTGGCACCTGGGTAGGTGATGGGTGTTGGGAGGAATTTCTGTTACCTCCCCAAGTAGGGACCCATTTCCACTCCCTTCATCCACCAGGTGTCCTCCTATTGCCTGACAGTGGGAGTCATGGGAGTCCTCTGACTGGTGGACCTTCCTTAAGGATGGGATGGCGGAACTTTACCAATCTATTTTGCTTTCAATTTGCCAATATAACATCTAGTTCAGAAGCTTTTTTCCTCACTTCCTATACAATTTGGGTAACTGCTGCTCCTGTTCAAAACCTAAAGAAGAGATTGGGTGCTCAAAGATCTTTGATTATTGCTTGTTTGTTTATTTTTAGCTCTTTCTGTTCTAATATGATAAAATATTCCCACACGCTCTTGTTACTTCTTTAGGCTGTGATAATATGACACCAACAAGCTACAGCTTGAAAAATATGAGGAGCATCAGTGATTCTAATTTTAGTTTTCTTTCATAATTCAGGTTGCAGTGTGACGAAGAATGCTTAGCTATTCAGAGGAACAGGTGGGAAATTAACTTGCTTACTTTTTTTTTTTTTTTTAACAGAAGTAGTCTAGGTTTGGAAAGGTAATGCTATGTAGAGAAGAAATCTTTTTCTTCATGACCTAGAGAACAGATAAATGTGGAGATGATTCCTGTTATAAAGATCTATATTGATCAGAAATCTTGCTAGAATATTCTAGCTCTAAATGAGTAGTTTCAAATGTACAGACCATATATTTTGCAAGCTATTCATTTGTATTAGTAACCTGTAACTTAATTCTTCTATGACGTGTGGAAGGTCGGGCAGATTTATATGGGTTTTTTGTTTGCTTATGTTTTGTTATATTTTGGGGTTTTTTCATCTTCAAATTTAGGCGCCTTGCTGAAGCTCTTGAAATAGATGATAATTCTGATCCTTTTAAAATTCGTTCTTCTGGACCAAAGTACAGTGACCTTTTAAAAGAAGATGCAAGGTATGTGTTTTAATGATGGCAGGTGTCATAAGTCAACAGTGTTGAGAGCAAGAGGGGAAATGCAGAACAGTTCTATTTACTCTTCTAAAAATAGCTGCCTTAGCATTAGAAGGCAGTTAAATCAAAGAAGTTGATATGCACTTCTCAAGACCTCCCAAATGAGAACCTGAAAAGTAAAATGTGCCTGACAGGTTGCTTTTTTCAGCAATCAGACCAGATTTAAAATGGTAACATCATTTTACACCATTCTCACTATGAATCAGTACCTGTACTTCTCACATCTCTGCTGCTTTTATTGAGAACCAACTTCTACCTCAGAGCTCCATTTCAAAACAAAGACAAAAGGGATGACTAAATAATGAAATTATTATTATAATTATAAAATTTAGACTCTCATAGCCTACTGTTCTTTCTACCAGGTCCCATTTATTTTTTGCCTTACTGCTTTTATTTTAAAAATAAAGAAATGGAATTTTTAAAATGTTGGATGCAGAGCAAAGCCTGTGCCAGTGTGACTGCATAGAGGGTTGCTAGACTGAAACATGCTAAAATGAGGCAATGGGAAATCAAGGTAATATCAAAACCACCACACCAATAAATACTTTGTAATCTGGAATGACAAGAAGGGATCAGACACATTTTTTAAAAGATGTTGAGATGATGTGTCATCTGAGAGTTTTTATTCTTGTGTGGGTTTGTAGACATGACATTAGTTGTTACCAGGTCTAAGTTTTGTAGAACAGCTTAGTATGTTTTTTTCTTCCTTCAGTATTCTAATGCTGCATAAATGTCATTGTTTTGTAAGGATGTTTGCTACTTGAAAATCCTTTATTTGATTTGCTGATATTTTGACATAAGTGAAAATTTTACATAAGCAAACATTCAAAATTTAAGAGTAAGTTATATCTTCTTTACTTCCAACTGATGAACCTACTGCAAAATAGGAGCTGAATGTTTTCCTTGTGGGGCTACTGTTTTATAGTATTTGCATTTAAAAGTGCTATTTTATAAGGACTGTTCTCTTAGTTGTGTTAGAATATGTTTTGCTTCAACTTCTTCAGAAAACACAGCACACACTTCCAGTACAATAAGAAAGGGAAAGTTTTGCATTGTGTGTATAGTCTACTGTGTAGTCTACTGTGGTTTTTTGGAGTACAATTCTGTCTCATCTTTCTACCCGCCCCTACCCATAGTGAAAGTGTTCATCTTTCATGTGCAGAACTGACCAGGATCTTGCACTGTACTGTAGATGGTCGAACAGATACCTTGAAAAGTAGCCTTAATGCTTTCACACTCCTCATTCTTTCTGTGATTTTTCTTGTGTTTCCTTTGTAGCCTCTTTACACTGGTAATTTACAATGAACCAATACACCAAGGCTATTCTTACTGAGTCATAGCTAAAGCAAAAGTTTTTGTTAATCTTCAAGTCAATTACTTTGTACATTGAATTACTGGATTTCATTTATCTAGTTATAAAGATAAATGAGTTTCAACTTATAGTAACATAGCTCTCTTTACAAGAGCAGCAACCTGCAATTTGTAAATCTATGGCTTTATGATTTTTCTTCCTTGACTGCTCCTGATGATCTTTTGTCTCAGTAGTCTAGCAAAAGATTTGGCTTTCCATCAAGATGGCAGAATCCAGATATTGTATCCATTACAGTATGTTTTTCAGGTGGCTCAGTATTCTGAATTATTTCTGACAGATTAATTCATTCTTGCTTGAATGCATCACTCCAGTAATGCAGGAGTTCAGGGCTGTGGCTGTGGCTATAGCTATAGAGCATAAGTTATATGCAGGATCTTAGAATGATTGAGAAACATGACAGCTGCCTCCCTGGGCATTCAGTGTCACTGCCTCAAGAAAGTAGCAGCTACCGAAGTCATTACTAGAATGCCATATTATCTTCTTTAGGCAATTAATTGATCTGTGTAGCTGATACATTGTCAAGAGCTGAAAGAAATGTATACCTAAAAATGAAGAAAACTTGAGAAAGCTGTAGGGCCTCCTGATTTTGAGGTGTAATCTTTAATTTCAGAATCCTAAAGCTCCCAAAATGCAGTACAACTCCAGGTAACAGGAAGAAGGTAAGTGAGTGTAAGCATGCCAAGATAATATGTCTCCTTTGTAGGACAGTGGCAGGAGAAGGAGGCACCAGGAATAGCATGGTAATGCTAATCTTCCTGATGTGTTTGTCAGGATCTGATAAGGAGTCAAAAGAAGTCTCTCCACCATATAGCTTTACATGTGAAGATATTCTGCTGCCGAGGGGAATCTATCTTGTAGCATGGAGATGGCTACCAACTGAGGGGGGGTACAGATCCACTGGCTGGACACCTCAGCACTGACCTTTCTAAGAAGCTTCAGAAATACATACAGAGAGTAAGCAAATGCTCAGGTTGATCTCTTGACATGAAGTTGGAGGATAGATCAGCACAAGTATCAATGTCCAATTGGACATTGATGATGTTGAGGCTGCTCTATGAATAATTGAAACTACTGGAGGACAGAACATCTGGAGTATCCAGCCACCTGGAGCTACACAGAACAGAATTTTCTAATTTAGTTACTGGCTGTGCAAGACTCCATTGTATGGACCATGAAAATCTTTTATAGGCTCCTAAAGGGCTTTTTTTTTTTTAATGTATCCTCCAGTGTGTTAGCTGGTTCCTTAGTATGCTTTTAAATATTATATATCAGATGCTTGTGGACCCTCTCACTGGATTGTTGATACATATGTTTCACCTGCCATGATCACTTCACCTTGAAATTTGGGTGTTCCTAGTGGGTTTGGTTGGGTTTTTTGTTGTTGATTTGGGTTTTTTTGTTTGGGGATTGGGGTTTTTTAAAACTTGAAATTATTGCTGTAATATTTTTTCCAAAGCCTCATGCCACATGAGCTGACTCTGTATTTCACACCATAGGTGTGTGGAGGTCCATTTCTTTTTAACTCTACCCAATTCAGGTCCTTTTTTCAATTCTCCCAGTGTTATACTTCTGTCTAATGAAGATCAAGGAATTCTCGTAGCTACATGCAATGCCTGTGTATTTTTGCTAAACCTTGAAGGTTTGTTTACTAGTGATGAGCTAAATCCATCGTATCTGATCAAGTGATGTTGATAGCTGAGCTATTCAGTGTTGTCATTTTGCTCATTTGTTTGAAATAATTTTTATGGTCTTTTGATGATACATTGACTTCAGCACCCAGAACTTTGGTAGGTCATCTCCCAGAGATAGTTGTACTTGCTTTGGTGGGCACTTCTTAACTGGTTAAATTCTGAAATCATTCACAAAGTAGTACTGTGTTGGTATGGAATAGTGTCTGGTTTTTAACGAATTACTTACTACCAACCAGCTTTGAGATATGAAATCTTTGTGTAGCCTTTTTTCCTCCATGGGGATTGTGGCCTAACAAATAGCAACCTTACTTTTGAAGGTAGTTTACCTGCTTATTTAAGAACAGAGCATAAAGTTCACCCTTAAGTGAAAGACTTGAAGTACTGTGATGAAGGTAGTTAACAAAAAATTCTTCAAACAAATCCTTAGTATCTCACATCAAGAATGTTTTATTTGCTTGCCAGAAGCCTTATGCTGCTTCTTGAATTCTTCATAATTTGTTATGCTAGGGGAGCTGAAGACCAAAATCAGTAAACTTTGTCTTGGAAAAGAACTCGACTTTATTTACCCTATCCCCATTTTCATGTCTCATCATATATTGTAACTAAGTAAATTAATGACACATAATTTGAAAACACCAAAATGGCAACTTCAAAATCTACATTATTTATTTGAAAATGTAGAATTGTATTGTCAGACAGCAGAACCATGTCATAGAATTTTATTCTTGGTTCCAGTTGTTGAATAAGAAATTATTATTTTTCTAATAGTGATGACACACTGACAGTCTTTTAATGTGAATGAAGCTTTTGCTTGAGTCATTTGTGTTCTTGTTTTTTTCATTTTGTTCTTGTTGAAAAATATTACAAAATATGAAGATATTTTATCTTTGTACACTCTCTCGCCTTGTTAACCTAGAATGCTGTTCTTGCAGGAAGGATATGAAATTTGTCAGTGACATTGAGAAGGAAATGAGAATGCTTGTGGAAGCTGTGAATAAGGTCAGTATTCATATACAAGTTTGATATTACTAAACATTATTAATACTCATAGCTATGAGTTGACACTACATCTGTTTGGGCTCCAATAAAGTGCACAGTTTATTGTAAAAAGAACAAAATTTTTGGGAGACCTAGTAGTTCAGGATTACTTTGGTGCCAAACCTTGCTTAAGGATTCAAGCAGTGCTAGGCTTTAATGCATCAATGGATTATCATCAATTTTTGGATCTCCATTAATAAAATATTGTCAAAGATTATTTTTAAACATTCAAACTTTGAGAAGGAAAGCATAGGTACTTCTGATCCCTGTAGTGGAACTTGCTCACAGATTTTTGGACACCTTCCTATATTTGCCAGTGCATGAGGTTGTCCTCTTTCTTCTATAAGAAAACCTGGATTCAACCACAGTGTTTGAGAGACTCCAGTATACTTAGAGAGGTTGATACCACAGACACAATCATATGTTTTTCAATGATACCATCTTCAGGTCTGTCAGGTTAGCTTGCTGCTACTCTGTAAAAGACCCAGTATATGTGGTTCAAAGGACCGTGTAAACTATACTATTCTCAGTTGCCCTTAGCTCAAGAAGGAGCTAATCTTCTGTAAAAAGCATAATTTTGAACCCCTTAGGTCCTAAGGACAGTTACTTAACTTTATTCCTTCAAAAAATTATGATGTTTCTTAAACAATCTTGGTGCTTGTCCATTTGTCTAATGTTCTTGCCCATTGTTTGTATCATTAGAATGAAAGACTAAAATGAGTCAGTCTGTGTCTAATTATCAAAGGGGCCCCAGTGGGGTCATCCAGTCCAAGCTCCGAGCTCAAGCAGGGTCATCCTAGAACACATTGCATGCGACAGTTCTGTAATATCTCCAGTGAGAGAGACTCCACAGTCTCTCTGGACAATCTGTTTCAGTCCTCAGTCACCTGTACAGTAAAGAAGTTCTTTCTTATGTTCATATGGAACTTCCTATGCATCAGTTACTCCCTAATGCCTCTTTTCCTGTTGGTTGGCACTATTAAATGGCCAGCTATTAAGCTGCCTGGCTCCATCCTCCTGACTCTCTATCTTCTGATACTTATTGACAAAAGAAAGAATAATAAATAAAATCCTATTTGTCATCTCTTCTTGGGGCACAATAGGCCCTACTTTTTCAGCCTATCTTTGTGAGATGGTTCAGTCCCCTGTCATCTTTGTAGCCCTCTGCCAGACTTGCTCCAGGAGCTCAATTCCTCTCTTGTTCTGAGGAGCCCAGTACTGGACACAGAATTCCAGGTGAGGCCTCATGAGGGCTGAATAGAGGAGCAGGATCACCTCTCATGACCTGCTGGTCACACTCTTCCTAGTGTACCATGTCATTTGCCTTGTGCCACAATGGCACAGTGCTGTCTCATGACAGCTTGTTGCCTACCAGCACCTCCAGATCTTTGTCTGAAGACCTGCTTTCCAGCAGGTCAGCCTGTACTGGTGCATGAAGTTCTTCTTCCCTGAGTGCAGGTCTCCGTACTTGCCTTTAAAGAATTTCAGAAGGTTCCTCTCTGCCCATCCCTCCCGCCTGCTGAGATCCTTTTGAAGGGCTGCGCAATGCTCTGGGGTGTTGGCCACTCCTCCCAGCTTTGGGTGATCAGTGAACTTGCTGAGGAGATATCTGTCCCTTCATCCAAGTCACTGATGAATAAGTTTAAACAATATTAGAGCAAGTACTGACCACTGGGGAACACTGCTCGTTACAGCTCGACTCTCTGCCACTGATCACAATCCTTTGAGATCTGCTGTTCAGCCAGTTCTCAGTACATCTCACTGTCCACTCATCCAGGTTGCACTTTGTGAGTTAACCTATGAGGGTGTCGGAGGACACAGTGTCAAAAATCTTCCTGAAGTCCAGGTAGACAATATTCAGTGCTCATGCGTATCTATCCAGGGGATAGATAGTTGTTTTATTGTACAGTCACATTGGTTAAGCATGATTTTCCTTTGCTGAATCCATACTGACTAATCCTGATCACCTTCCTGTCATCCCATGATGACCTTGAGGATGAACCATTGCAATCACCTCTCCAGACACTGATGTGAGACTGTGTGTTGGCTTTGCATGGCCTGGTTTTTGGTACTAGTGGGGTGGGGTTCACAGAGGTGGCTTCTGTGAGAAGCTGCTAGAAACCTCCACTGTGTTCAGCAGAGCCGATCCCTGGTGGCTCTGAAGATGGACGTGCCACTGGCCAAGGCTGGGCCAATTAGAAATGATGGTATTTTCTAATTACCTCTGCAACATATTTAAGAAGAAATCAAAACAAATGTGGTGTCACAGTTTTAATTCCAGCTAGAGAAGAGGAGGAGGTGAAAGCTTGTAAGGGAAACAACATGGAGAGGAGGAGGTGAAAGCTTGTGAGGGAAACAACATGGAGACACCAAGGTCAGTGGAGAAGGATGGGCAGGACGTGCTCCAGGTGCCTGGGCTGCAATTGCTCTGCAGGCCATGATGATGACCATGATGAAGCAGGCAGCCTTGCAGCTCCTGGAGTTCCATGGGGGATGCACCCACACCAGAGCAGGTGGATGTCTGGAGGAGGCTGTGATCCAGTGAGAGAGCTGGTGGACAGAAGGGGCCCCTGCTTTCCAGCTGGAGCAGCCTTGGAGGACTGTTTGCCTCTGGAAGAGTGACCTCAGTTTTGGAAGGACTGTTTGCCCATGGGAGGAATTTATATGCAGCAGTGCTGTGAGGACAGCTGCTTGTGAGACTGGAACCATGCTGGAGAAGTTCATGGAGAACTGTCTCCTGTGAAAAGGGACTCCTTGGTCTCACAGGGGAACCTTAAGCCAAGTGGAAGAAAAGGGGGATGCGTTGACCAAAAGCCTCACCCCCCTGTGTCCCTGGGCTGTCGGTGGGAAGGAGGGAGTGATTGGGGGAAAAAGCCCTTAAAACCACCTATTTTATTTCTCATTATCCTGCTCTGATTTTGTTAGTAAAAAATTCACTTTTTGTCTCTTAAGTTGAGCCTGTTTTGCCCTTAGAGTGTTTTCTTCCGGTCCTTAACTCATGAACCCTTCATTAAATTTTCTGTCCTCTGTCCAGCTGTAGCAGGGGAGGGTGAGTGAGTGGCTTTTCATGGGTGCCTGGTGTTTGGCCAGTGTCAAGCCATGACAAACTGACTGGCCTCTAGTTCCTTAGAGTCCTTCTTGCCCTTTGAGAAAGACTGGGGTGATGTTTGCTTTCTTTCAGTTTTCATGCACCTCTCCTGACTACCATGACCTTTCAAAGATGATCATAAGCAGCCTCACTATGATGTCCACCACTATGATGTCTCTCAGCAGTCATTGATGCATTCCATCAGGCCCCCATGGACTTGTGGATATCAAATTTGCCTAGGTGTTCTCTAACCCCAGTCCTTGACCAACAGAAACTTCCTTTACCCTGGTATCCTGAGTCAGAGATTGTTGAGGGCTTGTCAGTGAAGACTGATGCAAAGAAGGTGTTCACATACTCCATCTTCTCTGTGTCCTCTTATGAGGGTCCCCCCCCTCTGTTTGGTAATAGGTGCACATTATTCTTAGTTTTCCTTTTGTTTATGTATTTGAAGCCCTTCTTTCTGTCCTTGTCATAATTGGCCAGATGTAATTCTAGATGGGCCTTGGCCTTCATTGTCTCATTTCTGCTTACTGTTACAACTTATGTTCACTCCAAGTGGCCTGACACTGCTTGAGTCCCCTGTGTATTTACTGCTTGAGTATTAACAGGAGTTACTAGTTCATTCGTCTCATGCCTCCTGTGCTCAATTTCTTGTTCATTGGGGTACAGATTATGCTAATTATACTGAGGTCCTGCCAACCTCAGACACTTGGAAAGCAGATGCATAGAATAGTTTTTTGTTATCTATATTGTTTTACCTAAGAATAATTTGTGTAGTATTGTGTTGCCTGTGGTTATCCTATTTTACATATTCCTTTAAACATTACCTTTATCAGACACACATATGTACACAAGTGTGTACACATCTATCTTTCTGGATATCATTGCATATACCAAATATATGCTTATACTAGTACCAAACTAACATATATAATTATATTAAAAAAGGGGCAACCAGAGATCTTGAATTTGCAATTAGTGACATCAAATATGCCAGAACAAGAGTACCAGAGAACTCAAGAGCATTTCCAGTGCTTTAGTTATCAGTGCAAACCAGCTATTTGTTAAATAACGATCCTACAAAGCAGACAAATAATGTCTGTTAAGTAGCATCTACATTGCAGAAGAAAAGGAAAATACAAAAACAAACCACATCTCAGACTTTTCCCTGCCTGACCTAAGGAGAGAATGACCCAGTGTACCCAGCTTTCATCATGATCAGGATGAACTGTTTAGGTCCACATGATAATTGAATATCTCAAGGATCAGTTCTGTACCATCCTACCCATCAGGCTGTAGGGAATTAATATTTCATAAAAGTATGAGAAGTTCCCAGACGGCTTCCAGAAACCAAGTTATGTTTCAAAAGGGAGGAGATTTCCCAGGGATTGAGGTGAGGTTGAGCAGCCTTTAGCTCCCTGTATCCTCCTAGCCTGTCTTGAAGCTAAAGTGACAGCATATGTGGAGGCCATGCTCTGACTCTTTTCATTAAAATTGTGGCATGTAGGGTGTAAAAGGGGATATTTCCCATGTACTGTAAAGTTAACTTGCCCTTGTACTCAGTTCTTCTTCCATAACTTTTCTTTTTATTTTTGCGAAAGACTCAGAGGCTTTATTTTCTCTCTTGTGAGAATCATGTTTTATCTTGCAACCAACAGGTTTATGTAGCTAAAGATTGAGTTAATGTGTGTGATGTGGCATTATTCAGGGAGACTGTTTTTAGTTGTTCTTCTGCCATGATCTCAAGTCCTCTTCTCAGGTCTTCTTTATGCTTGAGTCTGTGTTTGGTTGTTTGTTTATTATGATTCCTAAATTTCTCTGACTAAATATGTGGCTTGTGTTCTTTGTTTCTAGATGTAGAACTTGTATTAAAAGTATTTGCATGCTAATCTATCAAACGTTTCATGTAGCTCTGCCTGTATCAGTACTATGTCTTTCATACTGATTACTGTTACTTAGGCTTACACATTTTGCTTCTGCTTTTAATTTTTTTTTTTCATTTTACCTTTGGAGATGCCCACTTCAGCTTAACTGGATAAATGAGTAATAAAAAGGATTTTGATGCTGCAAAGTTTTACTATTAATATTTTTCCGCTCTGTCTATCATATATAACTTTGCTTGCCTCATAAATATCTCTTGCCCTACACTTACCAGTATGTACTCTATCTAGCATAGCAGAGTCCATGGTTGATGTATGTAAGCAGAAAAGACAGAGGACATGTATATCCAGTTCTGTCTTCATAAGGACAAGAATTGTGATGGTTTTCAGAGCATGGAACCATCACCACTTTTTTAATAGAAGCACACTAGTCATCATAAATAGGTGCTGAATCTATAGAGTTCTTCAGATTATAGTATCTATGCTGAAAGTGTTGTAATAGCTGGGAGGTTTATTACTGTTAATTGCAAAATAAAGATAATAGTCTGTCAGCATGTGGTTACCCTGAAGACTTACAGAAATGAATGACCACAATTTCTGGTCCAGTTACTATTTGTAACTTAGCAATTTCATAATCTAAGAGACAGATATTAACAATCTGTTTCCAGGATAGCTGCAATGGTGGCTTGTTCTTGTATATGTGGTGACTTTTACATTAATTTTGGTGGTCAACCTTTTGTAAATCTACACTGATTATTCCCAAGGATTTTTGTCCTCCATGTAGCTAAAAACTGATTTGAATTTTAGCTGATCAGCCAATAGTTCTTGGGTTCTTTCTGTCTGTCTGTCTGTCTGTCTGTCTGTCTGTTTGTTTGTTTGTTTGTTTGTATATAGTTGCAGCAATTACCATTCTCTGATCATTGGGTTCTTACCCCATTCTTACAATCTTTCAGAGGTGATGGAGAGAGAAGTAGGGATATCATCCTGGTCTCTCAGTCACCTTAAATGCACTGCCTGCAGTCTTAGGAACTTACGGAGGTTCGGATTTCTCTAAAAGTCCCTGACTCAAACTTATTCTACTATAGGTAGTTTGTTTTCCCCTTGAATCCTTTCTGTTGACTTAGAGACCTAGAAGACTTCATTGGTGGTCATGAAGGCAAAAGCTGAAGCAGTGTCCTCAGTCTGTGAAAGCAGACTGAGTGACTCATCCTTATATGCATTTGTTGTTAGAAATTGATCAAAACTGTTAAGGACATGGGCTCATAGGTCCTCCTTTTTTGTTTGTTCTTTTACTGTTGATATAATAATCAGTGCTGAATCAAGCATTATCAGTCTTTGTTAACAGTAGAACTTGGGGTTTTATTTAATAAAGAATCTATTGATGACATTACATGAAGAACTTACAGATAAATAGCTTCTTTGGTAGAGGGAAGTGATTGATAAATTTGACGTCTTTGTAGCTATCTCCAGTATTTGCATTATGAAGCCAATCTGCAAAATAAAATTGGATCTGATGTGAACTTGCCAGATGATTTTGAAAAATACAAATTCTGATAAAAATAATTTTGTGTTGTTTTTTGGAATCTAAGTAGAATGACTGTAATCAGGATTTATATTTCAAACTTAAAAGATACCCCTGTGTGGGCAGGTGTAAACTTTGAGGTGATGGAAACAACAGAGAACATACAATTTAATTTTGGGGAGCTAAATGAATAATTTCAGATGAGCTTTCTGTCAATACAGAGGTCTTAGCAATTTGTGGTATTGATTTCGTCATAACAGCAAAATGTTAGAGGTAGAAACACTTTTTTCATTGTTTTCTTCCCCTGGCTCTCCTGAAAGAAAACTTCACCTTTTTTTTTTTTTTTTTCTTTCTTAACCTTTTCTGTTGAATTCAGGGCAAGCACACAAAGAAGAGTCATTGTTACCCACCAATGAACAGAGATCACCGCAGAATCATCCATGAATTAGCTCAGGTTTATGGCATTGAAAGTGTGAGCTATGACAACGAACCAAAGCGCAATGTTGTTATCACTGCAGTGAAGTATGTAATTCATTGTTGCTTTCAAATCTTTACAGTATAGTTTAAATAATTGTATGGGTTTTTATCACTTACCAGAAGGAGTTTATTTACAGTGCAATTGGCAAAATGCAGTAATTTCCAGTAGAATAACTTTTAAAGCAGTTTTTGAATTGGTAGTTTCATGAGCTCATTTATTCAAGTAAATCTTCAGAGAAGAAAACACCATTAGAAATAAAAAAGCTAAGAAAATATTTTGCAAGGTTGTTTTCAATTCATCTTACCAGTAACTTTTTGTCATCAGCTAGATTTGATAGAGATATCAAAAATAATATATGTAATAAAATTTTATGAAAACTAATTGCTGGGTTGAGAAATCAAATTTGCACCACCTTTGAAAAAATCTGGTTATTGTAACATATTTCTCCATATATATATGAACCTATCACAGAGTATACTCCCTCATTAGTAAATGGACAAGGAGGGAACAGGGATTACTGCAAATGGAAGAGATTTTCTAGCAAAAATGAAATGTTTTGGAGAACACTCACAGAAGGCAGTTCATAGTAGAAAGGAAAATGAAGGGAATACAGCTAGGAAAAAACCAAGATGATTGCACTAGAGACAGTATGGGAAGGCTTCTCATATCAGTGCTTCATTGATTGTGCTCCTTACTCAGCAGCATATTTAGTTTAGTGCTGTCAAATTGTGACTATTTAATAACCAGTTGTTTTTAACTGTAAATATTGACTGCAGTTGTAAGAAGTCTCTCATTTTTCATGCTATTAGAGTGCCATGAGCTATTCCTGAACTTGTTTATCAGTTGGTAGCTTAGCTACAATCTTGATTTCTTTCAAGAGAGATGGAACATTTCTTTGATCTTACAATGTAAGATACTTTTTGTTTCAAGTAAAGGAAGCTGAGCAAAAATTTCACATTTTAAAAAAGCCTATTTAAAAAAATTAAGAAATAGGGGGGGGCAGATGAGAAATTAGTTGAAGGTGATAAAAGGAGCAGGCCAGATGATTATGCTTTAAAAGCAAAGGGATATTTTGCAACTTGAGAATGGAAGGCCTTCCTCTGTATGGTTTTAGGACAGATTGCACACTTGTTCCTTCTCTTGGGTTTCTCAGGGAGTAGTGTACTGTCCAGAATGCAAATTCTTCTATTTCATTACTGCCAGTCTTAAAAGACATTTGAGTGGTCTGCTGAGACTATTCTTCAGCTGCACAGCAGTATTTCTTAATTTAATGGATTATTCCAAAGCTTCTTTTAATTTTCTTTTTATTTGCCTCTTCTTTAAAATATAAAAAACATTGTAGCCTCACATGAGAAATAGCTCATGTTTTAGGGATGATATTTTTGAGTATTTCACAATGGTTTCTTCAACTCTCAGAGCTAGTAATTACCAGGAAGTCAAAATGCTTTTGTTTAATTCTGTCTCAGCAATGCCTTTGTATTTCTACCATGGGCTCTTTCATGTATAAATAAATGAAAATAATTCAGGCAAAAAGACCATTCCTTCTCTTCACAGTCCTCTCTTGTGTCATTCAAATGTTAACATCCCTACACAAGTCCATTAGAAGGATGAGAAAGTCTCCTTGATGCTAAGAAAGCTTCCTCCGACCAGGCTTCTTCCTATTCCGGAGATCTAGGGGCAAACTTTGCCCTCAGCCTCTGCTTCCATCACCATCGGTAAAAAGTTGGTCATATTAGCTGCATTAGAATCACTCATGTACAGCATTGCCCATATAACCACAGAGAAGATCATTCCCAGTATTGACTGTTAGGCTTAATCTGAATTACAGTTCTGAGTATCATTTGAAGTGTAAGACCCATAGTGGATCCTTTCAAGTGCCTTTCTCTGTGCTTGCCTGTTGGGCATCTTTGCAGTCACCATCTTTTGAACAGTTGCAATACCAGATCCTTTCTGAACAAGGTTCAGAAGTAATACCAGACTGTTGTGATGAGAAGGGTAGAACTTTCTTTTCGAAGTACACACTTGTGTTTTACTGTACCTGTCAGTGGTTTTTTTTAAGTTTTTTACTTAGATGAGTAAAAATTTCCTCCTTCTCCAAATAACTCTGGATTCCAGAGCCTGGCAAATGGGTGCCTGCTTGTTTTTATGTAGTGGCTAGTGTTTAAGCAGCTTGTATGCACTTGAGAAATCCTAGAAGCGATTTGAAGGGCAGTTATTCCTGTAAGCCTGATCCTTTTCCTGTTACTTCCAGGAAGAACATTAGGCTCAGTTTTTCCTCATGAACAAGGGGACTTCTCAAGAAGGTGACAAGGTCCCACATGGTTCTCACTGAGAAAGCCACATGCTGTCATAGTTTCATTGACGTGTCCTGTGTTAATTTTTTTCTCCCCGGTTTTTATTTCCTTTCAGTAAGGTCAGTCTGAAAATGGCTTTGAAATAGTTACCTACATGTAGGCTATACAAAATCAGCAGAATCAAAGACCTAAAGAAATTAAACCCCCTGTAACCACATGGGGCATCCTTATTAGATCATGTACTTGCATCACAGAAAGAAAACACTGCACATCCCAATACATTTAAGTAAAAATACTGCTATAAGGTCACCAGCCAAGGTGGTATTAGCAGCAGTCCTGCTTCAGAAGAAAGCTGCATCTTTTTCTTAAATGTTGACATTGTTTGCCCTCAGAATAGTATGTGTTGCTTCTGGAAAGCTTTTAACATAGAATATATGAAGTTTAAACAATCAGGAGATTGTTAAAGAGCCATTTGCGTAATTATTCTATCTCAACTGCTACCAGTTTTTGGAGACATTTTTCACAAAAATCTGCTCTGTCTGAAAGATGGTGGTGCATTTTTGCAAGACTACATGGAATAAGTCTGAACAGATTGGTGGACGAAGAATTTTTTAGTCGTTCGTACCAAAACAGTTCAATGCTGATCCATCCTGTAGCTACAAAAATTGAGCTTGAAGTCTTGAAGAAGACAAATTGAGTCATGATTTCCACATTTCAGTTTTATACAACAGGCCATCCTGTCACCACTAGCACTGCCTTAAAATCAGCAGATGGTTTATGTTCATGCTTTTCCCTGTACTGCTATTAAAAATGTGTCATCTCAACTTTGTTGCTTGAGACAGGCACTTGGTTTTTCTTTTCCTTACTTTGAGAATAAGTTAATGAAATGAAGAATGGCAACTTTCATATCAAGATGTCCAAAATACTTGCAGAGCCTTTTGTTTTCATATCAACAATTCTTTCACAACTGGTGATAGATAACCATGGGTTAGGTAGGGTCTACTTTCTTTCTTATTTCTGGTAATTAATTAATCAAAGGGTTTTTTCCCATCGTACATCTGTTAAGTTGAATTCAGTTGTTTGGGGTTTTTCCATGTGGGCTAAATGTGAATGAATGTGAGTGACTGTTTCATCTTTTTTTTTTAATTCTTTAACTAATTGATGTGCCACCAATGTATACAGAAAGTGGTGTTAATTTTGCTGGAGTGTAAGTTTATAGATTTTGGTCTCTAAATCCCCTATGGGATTTTGGTGTGGTTTTTGTTGTTGGGTGTTTTGGGTTTTTTTTGAGGAATGCTAAATTTTGTCAAAGCTAAAACATGTCTAGGCCTTGATGTGACCAAAGCAAATTTAGTTGCAGGGTCACTTCTGATTGTTCACAAGGCTTTGATCCCTCCTGATTTTTAAAGGTTTGCTGTATTAACTCTCTGCATCCTGGGAACATTTAACTTTTAGAGCAGAACTGCTGATTTACTTTCTTGAAATGCAGGAACATTCTCTTTTTTCGATAAGATTTTTTTTTTTAGTTAATTAGTAGAAATTACTGCCACATGTCTTCTTCCAAGTGTTCTGTTCCTAGCATTTAGAGCTGTCATTTATTTTCTTTTTTACTGTAGAAGTGAGATATAGTCTAATTTTCTAGAGTAAGGACAGACAACTTTAATTGTTGAAGGCCTTTCTTGGCTTTATTCTTTTTTTGCTTAATTACCTCCAAGCAATTTGTTTTCCATGTTTTTGCATATCACATTTGATAAAAATGAAAAACAGAATACCCTCCCATCTACCACTGTTTTCTTTTTCCACTTAGAACTCTAGACTTGAGTTGTAACTGAAATAGCAGTGTGAGCATTTGACTTTATATGGCAGGCTTAGAGCTAAGGGAGAAAAGGACTTTTTAACTGTTTTAGACAGGAGAGGAAAATCAGCTGTTCTCAACTGATAGGACTGTAATATACTTGTTGTTGGAGTTGGAGTGTACATGTAAATGTAATATAACGTTGAAAAAATTATGGCCAGTGACAAGTAACTTTTTTTCCAAATAATGAAAACTTTAACTGTTGGGGAGATGGGAATGCTTTTTAAATTGGTCACCTATGTTTGTAATATCTTGTAGTTCATTGGACTAGAATGTCAGTGCTCAGTTTAAAACAATACTGAAAGGGGCTCAGGAATCACTACTTAATATTTTAGTGGACTTAACCTTGAAAATGTTGTGGAGTTTTTCATCTGTGTTGTCACAATATCACAAAAATTTGCCCTTAAATACAGACTGATAGAAACAAGATATTATTAAATTAAAAAGATGAAGATAATGGAAATAAGACAAACAAATAATTTTTGTAAGCTCCGAAATAGAATTGGCATTCATCTGTGTACTGATGTGAGATTTCAACTGCTCAGGGAAATGGGGAAAAAGTATGAATTATCAAGTACGTGACAAAGCATGCAACTCAACATATGCACATTTCTGGAATTATAACAATACACAACCCATTGCTTTGCAGCATTGTTCCTATTCAGTATGTAATTTTGAAAGATACAAGACGCATATGTTGGTATTCATTGAATAGGAATTGAATGTAATTACCAAACACAGAGAATCTCATTATCTGGAGGAGTATATTTAAAAATGCATGAATAAAGTAAATAAGGAGGAAACATCCTTATTTAGTGTTTGACACAGAATTATGTATGTTGGGAAAAGACCCTTAGGATCATTATGCCCAGTAGTACTATCAAGTGTACCTACCATTAAACCAAATCCCTGAACATACCTACACATCTTTTAAATACCTCCGTGGATGCTGACTCAACCACTTCCCTGGGCAGCCTGTTCCAATGCTTGGTAACTCTCTGAGTGAAGAACGTTTTTCTAAAACCCAATAAAAACCTTTCAGGAATGCAATTTAATTTAGTGTACAATAAGTATTTTGGTCTGAAAATGTCTGTAGCATGGGTTTAGAAAAAAGTGTAGGAAGGGTAAAAATTTGACCTTGATGAGGTTTAAGAATTTTAATTTATTCAGGCTTATCTGCCCCCAGATAAGATGAAGAAGAAACTGTGAATGGGAAAGATGCTAACAGTGGAAGCTCTTTTAGTTTTGCAGTTAAATCATCCAAGTGAAATAAGACAGACTCACTCTTGAAAAGTGGCTCATGAATTCAGAGGAAATTTTAAGAGAGCTCTACAACCTATTAAAGATAGTGTGTTTGGTAATTATTCAGTTTTGGTTTTGTTTTTTTTTTAGTTAGATGCCTTTTGGAAAGATCTTTCTAGGACTTCTTTATTTTTTCCTGGTTCTTGGGCGTTGTTTGTTTCTGGATTTTTTTTTTTTTCATGTATATATATATCCTTCCTCTTTCTCCCGCCATTGCAGCCTTTAGGCAGAGATTGCCAACTTGAATCTGATTCACAGCCTAAAATATAGAAGTATACACGCTAAAGTACATTGTCCTCCTATACTGGACAACGTACTGTCCTGCAACCACAGCCATGAGGTGACCCTTACACTGCAGATGGGACAGGCACAAGTGTGATGCTTCATTGTGTGGTAGCAATCACATAGTAGATTGTAATTAGCATGGAGAACAGAAGAAGCGATTTTTTAATTTGCCCACTCTAATGCATAGTGGTTTTCTTCTGATGTGATTCTCCTGGAATTGCTTACAAGGAAGAGTGAATGTTGTTTGAGAGAGTGCCTCTTAGCAGAGTGCTGATCAATGACTTTAACATTATTTACTGTCAGCATTTGAGAAGGTGCTTCCAAAATTTTAGATAATATGCTGTAAAGATTCAGTGAACTGCGTTCTTGTGGTGCTGAGTTAAGCTATTAAGTTGTTCCTACTGATTTATATCTTGTTCTTTGAAAGAACAGATATGTTACTCTGGAGTATAAGTATCCCAGTTTTGCTATTTTAACAGTTGATCATTCAGTGCACTTCATAGTAGAAAGGAGTTGTGGACCTCACATTAAAAAAGAAGTCTGGGTACCAGTGCTCAAATCTAGTAAGCTGCTTCTGCATCTTTTATAGACAGCAGTGAAGAGAAGTTTAGAATAATGGATAGATTTTTGGTAATGAAAATGGACTTTTTGGAGTGTTGGTCTCCATGACTGTAAAATTAAATATTTGAATATATGATTTAAGAATACAAATGTGAACTCTGATACCAAAACTGCTACTTAAAAATATTACTCATTCCCAACTTCTTAATGAGTATGATTTCCTATTGAGCTAAATACTCTTTCTTTTATTTCTTTAGAGGGAAATCCATTTGTCCAAGCAATACCTTAACTTCTGTGCTAGATAAAGAAATGCAGAGCAGGCCTGCACCTCCTCTTCTTCATTACAAACAAACAGATAAGTAAGGAGTTTGGATTTAAAACCTTATTCTTCAATTTTGTGCTGAGTTCCCCAAGGAACATATTCCTGAGCTTCAACTTTATATGCCCTGTTTCTGCTTTTTTCCCTTTTTTCTGCTTTGGAGCTTGCAGTATGCACTAAGGTGTTCTTTCCACAGAAGTAAGCATGAAATGAAGTGATAAGAAAACGTGAGATTGGCTGTGTGGTATAGGGGTAGTAGTATAACAAATATTATTGGGTTTTACAATTATTTTTAATAAATATTAGATAGTTGGGAAGAGAGTGCTGTTTTGGAGGTTTGGGATTTTTTTTTCTTTTACCTTTAACCAATGTCTTACTGGCATAAAATTATTTATTTGGACTGGTACTAAATGTATTTTTGTTGTGTATATATGACTACACAGTTGATTAAAGGTGAACTACAATTTTTTTCAAATAGTGAGAATTACTGAATATGGGATATATAAGGCATCTTGGTGAATAGTCTTAAAAGGGCAGTCTTTATGTTGTATGACCCGCCAGCTTCAGATACTTGTAGTTATCTCATAGTTATGATTTTTTTTTTTTAATGGGTGGCCTATTATTTGTTCGGGTTTACCTTTTAGAAGTGTTTCCCTCCCAAATTTTTCACAGATGAGCATCTGAAGTTATGTTCAACTACCTTTTGCAGAAAGGGACTGCTTAATGTTGCAGTAACTACTGTTGGTAGGTGCTTGTTGGAATACCAAGTAGGCTGTTCTGAAAAAATTGAAATTGTTTCAGAGCTAAGCATCTAAAGCAAGACATATTTCTAGAAGGATTGCTTAAGATGTAACTCAGTATCAGTTTTTATTAGGTTGGTACTGTCTGTTTCCAGTTATGTGCCGATTCCTATCTTCAGTGACCCTAATTAATGCTAAGGAGTTATGTAGCAAAATTTAAAAAAATAAAGGGTCTTAGTCATTTATTTTTCATTACTAGAAGTAAAGTTTCTTCAGAAATTCCTAATTCTACAAAATCTTTTGGAAGATCTCATGCTGTCTTACTGAAAAAAATCTTTGCAGTGTTTGGATTTGCTATGACCATATATTTTTTGTTACTCTTGCTTTTGAAAGTAAGCAGGTTTGATCATCAGCTCACTTTAACAGTATTTATTTTGCTGTTTCCTTTAAAAAGGCATTTTGAACATTTAGTCTTCAGTACAGTATCATTTTTGTAATAAATATTACTGGTAAATTACATTTTCTGGTAAAACCCCAAAAGGAATTTTATCCATTCAGACACATGTTGATGTACATTAATTTAATCAGTCATAAGTTTTTGTCAAAATTCAATTAACAAAGGCTTTCTGGAGCATTAAGGTACTTTGAATAAAACTTAGTTTAGAAGTGCATGCTATTGACCAATGCAGTGTGTGTGTGTGCACACTGAGATATTATGGGAGTTTGTGATTCAGTTTACTTTGTATCTTTTTTTTCATGCATGTAATAACTAATATTCTTGTAATTTCAGGACTAGTGGAAACAGTGGTTTATCCAAACCATTAAAGGAAGAGCCAGTAATTGACTACTTTGATGTCCAGGACTGAAGTGATTGATGTAGAATCATTCAGATGAATAAGAATCACATAGATTAAGATACAGAAGCTTAGAGGTGAAAATACTAAGTTACTGTGTGAGGTGCTTTTTGATTATCTGTCAAATGACCAGTTGTTCAGCATATTCATATTTTAACATCTAACGTTAGTTAGATATGCTAGTTTAAAAAGTTAAGCATTTCAACAGTTTATGTAACTGCATAATACCTAATAGTAATATGGGTTTATTAATTCTGGGTTTGGTGCAATTTTGTATCTAATGTGCAGTCAGAATAATTTAGATTTTCATTGATGACTTTGAAGCAAGAGAACTGGTGGTAAGCAGGTATATTTTTGGAATATTAAGAACGGCAGTAAATCTCAAATATTTATTTTGACGTATCACACACAACTTAAAAAGGACTAGAAATAATCTGTGATAAAAACACTGGTTGGGATATTCTTAAAGTATTTAAATGTTATATTAATTCACTTTTGTGTATTGTGGTAAATTTGAGAATTTGAGTTATTCTTCTACATGGAAAGAAATACAAAATTTAAGTAAAAATATACACATAAATGCCTATTAAGAACACAGAATTGCTTTGGAATCTGAAGAACCAGTATTTGGGGAAGGTGGGGAATTAAAACTTACTCTAATTTATCTCAAAATTGATGTGTTTAAAAAGAAAAACAAGCAAAAACAATGAAAAAAAACCCAAATCAAAACCAACAAAACCAGCCCCACAACATGACATTACTACTACTACTTTTTTTATTCAAGACCTTGAACAAAATCAGACTTCATATATTATTTTGGTGTTTTGTGCATGGCTTTATTGTGGTTTATGTTTTTTTCTGTGCTGTGCAAGCATAAGATGAATATGTGAAGTTTGGTTTAAGTATGTTATGAATTTGGAATAGTACTTGTAAAATTTTTAAGTCCATCTGCCTAAGCTATTTGGCAATGGCAAAAACTTTGTTTTATGAGAAATGCCATTAACAAAATGGGATGACAGTTCAAACACTGAAAGACGCCTGAGTGGTCTCATGATGGTGAGTATTTCCAGATCTTGATTTAAGATAGGTGAGTAGCTCTCTGGGAGGGGAGATTATAGGTCTGATCAGAAGAGGTGGTCCAGCTCTGAATTGGAGTCATATCTATTCTCCTGAGGAGAGAGAAGGTTTTTTGTATTACTAGCTTTAGGAACTCTGATGCACTCTGATTCTTGTTCCTTGTGGCTGCTACATGTAATACTTGAGGTGAGTCCCTTATACAGCATAGGAGGCTGATGATAAAAAGGGGCTCACTACATTGTAGTGTGAGATTTGTTGCCAAAAAATTGAAGGCATTTACTCATGCTTAGATTCACTTAAGAGTTATCATATGACCCTGAGCCTTAACTATGAAGCATTCCATGGCTACATTTCAATTGAACAGTTCATGAAACATGGAAGAACAAGTAGAAAACTCACAAACCATATCTGTACCCCCAAATGTTTTTAAAATAAAATGCCTGCTATTCTTGTATATTTTTGTAGGAATTTATTATTTCGCATTTTTAAAAATGCAGTCTTAAATGGCACTAAACATTTGAAGTGTTTCAAGTAAAACAGGTACCTTCAAGAGTGTTCAAGCTTTAAATTTGTATGTAGTGATTTAAATTTGTTTTACTTTTTTTGTCTAATACTTTGTGAACAGAAATGAAAATTTAATCACCATGTCTTACATTGCCCTTAATTTCTTAAACAAATTATGGTTTGATTCTACAAGGTGTATTGCTAAGTTCAGCTAAAGAATAAGTTACTTCCAGGAATGTATTTCTTCAATCCCTTCCACGTGAGGACTGTATCTGTCCCAGTGCTTGCAGACAAGTGCTGTCTCAATGTGGCCAAACAAAGGCTATTCCTGGTTTTGAAACTCAGACCTATGTTGATATAGCACTGACTTAAAGCTAGTGAGACCTCTATTAAGAATGTATGTAGATACACTGCAAAGGTAGGTTCTAGACAGGAGCATGTCCAGTGAACTGAGTCAGATGCATGTATACTGGAGCACACACAGTTGGTTTAATATAGGTAGACCTAACATTACAGAAAATCAAAGTGGTTTAGTTGATAATAAATAGAATAAAGCTGAAGCCTACTAACTATTCACAGCTTCACATGAATATAGCCAAAACCGTCACATTTGTGCCTCTGATTTGAAATTTAAAACCTAAAAGGTTTTTGTAGTATTATTTTCAGCTCTGTTTAGTGGAATTTTTATCAGATTATGGCATTAACATAAAAGTTCAACAGCTTTGGTGAGACACACTTCAGCAGTCAATTTGCCACTGCTTGTAATTAGAAAATGGAAGTAATCTCCGTTTCTGAAGCTAAGATTAGTAATTATTACTGAATGTGTTCATACTGAGAAGTCATACTTCTTATCACTTGCCTCTTAACTATGTGAATGTTAAAACATTTTTATAGATTGGTATGTTTCACATCTCTAAATCATGTCTGTGGAATCCATACGTGTAGTAATGAAGCAATTCACAAGTACCAAATTTTTTTTTAAATTCATTTTAGTAACTTGGTTAAAAATATGATACTATATGTTTATCTGTGAAAGTAATTTTCCTCTGGAGCTCAGCTACATAGTCTTAAGAAGGAATTCAGCAAAGACTAACAGTGGTGCTGTTTCTGTTTTGTTTTGCTGCAATGTATCAGTGACTTTCATATGGAATATGGAATAGTAAAAAAGGCTGGAAATTTGATATATGTGATAACTTATCTACATATTGCACGTGTGCCTTGTGGAAATACTTTTCAAATAGCTATTTTTTAAATCTGAGCTGGCATTTACACCTTTTATGTAGTAGAAGAATAAGTAGATAAAAGAAATCTTTGCATCAGTGAAGGCAGTGGCAAAAATCATGGTGACATCACTGTAACTTATGACTTCAGCTTCAGTATGCTAGCAATTTTCCACAGCCCTAAGAATAATATTGTCTCCTGTAAATATATTTGAAGAAAGTACTTCTCAGTAAGCATCTTTTGAAATAAGTTATGTGATACCAGTTGGAATTCCTGCAACTTCAGGAAGTGCTTTTAAAATTGTGTTTAAAATAGGCAGATAGTTTGGCATTTGGGCTGTGCTGTTACCTGTCTGTCTAGCTTAACATATTTAAAGTGCTCTGAATATACAGTATTTGGGTTTAACATAAAATTGTATAAGATACATAAGTAACCTTCAAGATCACTTGTTTCTGTGGCAGTTTTTACAGTATCTGCCTCAAAATGAGCAAAGTAAAGTTTTTCTACAACACTTGTCATTTGTTGAAAGATCTATATTTAACTTAATTTTGTCAAGTTACTGATGTAAAATTACTTTCTTTACAAACCCAAAATAAATCTAAATTTAAAGTTCAGTGCTTTGGAATTGTTTGCAAACTTCATCTTGGTATTCAAGAGTTGGAAGACTGAGACATCACAGAGAAACAAGTATAAAAACTTAAATGGACATTTGGGAAGTTCCTTTTCTTTGAATTTTTAAATAAAGTATGTGGTTTCCTGGATTTGAAGTGATTTTTAAATGAATGCTGTGGGGAGAATGAAGCAAGTAAAGAGGGCTCCCCAGAAAATGGAGAGTATGCTGCCTTCTTGGAATTCAGAGCTACAGGAGAGATGATTCTGGATAGAAATGTGCATTTTGGTTATATGAAAAATCCTTTATTATGTCAGCCTAAATGCTACTTGGCAATAAAATATATTATTTTAACTTATGGTCCCTTCATTATTGTTTGTTCACCATTAAGTGGTAATGGTGACTATAAGGCAGGTGAGGGGAGGGGAAGTGAGGACTTATGTAACATTAAAGTTCTGTGGGCATTGGATATAAGAAATTCAGGATGATATATGGGGAGTGGAGGGATGATATAAGAACTCTGCCATCACAGTTCAGTAAGTGACAGAAAGACTCAAAAAGGAAGCAGTCTGAAACATCAGAAGTTTGAAATAATTTGAACTGGCTCTTCCCTAAACTTTTAACCCGGGTCATGCATTTCAGCAAAAGCCTGACCTGATATTTCAGATGAAGTGCAAGATGGCTCATAGAAATTCAGGAAGTGATCGGAGATTGAAGAGTCTTGAAAGACAGAATAAAACCTTTTAGCTTGCTACTTCAACTGCCTTTAAGTTTGGACTTTAATTTCAGGATCTTTTTGGAGGATGAGGAAAACAGTTAACATGTTTTCCAATGCTTGTATACCTGTTGTAGATGTACAAGCATTGGAAAACATGTTAACTGGAAATCTTTCCCTGAAAAAAAGGACTAGAGGGAGACCAAATATGTCTTCCTTGTCAGTGTGTGCAAATGGCAGCAGAAGAGACAATCGGTTTTGCTTTCTGTTCACTTTTCCATGTTTGGAAAAGGTTTAGATAGATACTATTGTTCACATGTTTGGTTTCAAGTATTTTAGCCTTTGTAGATACTGAATTCCCACCAGAAGCCTTCATATTTAACAAATGCTGTTCTCATCCTTTAACTAAAATGCTGAATTCCTAAGATAGTTGATGTGCAAATTTTTATGTCTATATACTTACTACTTAGCCATAAACCAGAATATTAGAGCTATTAGAAAAGGCTTATATAGACAGGCTGTATTTTGGATGCTCCTGAGCTTTAGACCAGGTTTCTTAGTGTTTGTCATCTCAAGATTTTTGACGAAAGTAGTGCAGTGTCTTGAGCAGATGCAGAGGCCATTTGACACTGTCCTATGAGAAGCAAGGTCCCAGAAGGATCCTAGGAATCCTTTTTTATTATCCATTGATAATAATGCTGTTTCAAGCACAGTATTTTTATTATGTTTCTAAGTAAAGGTGTCTACTTTAGAATTTCTGTGGTAAACACATGTCTCTTTCAAAACAGAAAGTTATTTTTATGCCTGAAACAATCTTTTTAAGAGCACAGATCAAGGCATATGACCTTTCTGGTATTTCAGACAACCCTTTTACCAGTTTAGGTGCCATTATGAGTTACTGCTGCCTTCTTTGGAGCTCTTTTCAGTGAAAGGAATAGGGGCAAAATACATCTGTTGTGTAGAGCTCAGCTATGCTTGCCCTTCTCTACTTTTTGTGAAATGTTCAGGAACTGCCCAATTGTAAATGGTTTGGTTTCCTGATGGATCTAATGTGTGCTTACTCCAGCATCCAGTCATCTTACTACATTCACATTTAAAGTGTACAAAATGTATTCTAGTCAGAGAACTAGAGGGCTTGATTTGTAAGGAGATGTAAGAAACTAAACTAAAAGCATCTTAAAGTCTATCTTAATAGAACACTTTTTATGTGCTAGTCAAAAGGCTGCCTTTCAAAATGTGTATGGAGGGTAAGTTAACATGTTTTACTAGGGAGTGTTACTTATAAATTTAAGTTCTAGGAAATAAAAGCTGTGGTGAAAACTGTTGGATGTTGGATAGTTACTTATCAAACAGTGCAGTCAGGAAAGTACATTCTGTCCATTCAGGGCACCTAGACAGCTTACCTTTTTTTTAAACAAGCAATTCAAGGAATTTTCAGAATTTACTGCTATCACAGTAAGTTAGATACCCCTTACAAAAAATGTTGTTTCAGGAAGTAATAATTAAAATCTTAAGTCAGTTCAGTAACTCATGGTGAATACTGACTCAAGTTGGTGTTTAAATTCAATATATTGGCATCAAATAAATAGGTGCCAAAGTTTCTAGTTAAGCATGATTGCTTAGGAAGGACAGTTCAGCAGCTTCAATTAAAGTCTTTTGCAATTTAAATTATATTCTGTTGAAGTAGGCAATGATTAAACAGGTATTGGATTGAAATATCAAATCATTAATTTTTATGTAAGTTGTATTTTTTATAACTTTATTAGGCATTTAAGAAGTGTATGTCTTGGCTGTCAGCTGATATCCAGTTATTTAATAAGTGAGTAATGTACTTACTAAGAACTGATAAAGCCCCATATGAAGTTAATTTTTTAGTCCATGGTTTTCCTGCTTCTTCCAGCCCTGGCCACGAGAAATTCTTTTAATCTTCAGCCTAAATGTGTACACAGCCGTGGACCTAGAATGGTATAACCTAATGCAATTGTACAGGCTGGAGCTCGTTGTCTTGATAGCAGCTTTATGTAAAAAGAACTGGGTGCCTGGGGATCCTGGTGGATGGCGAGTTAACTGTGAGTTAGCAGTGCACCCTTGTGGCAAAATCAGCCATGCACTCTGCCCTGGATTGTAAGCACAAACACAGCAGGTCAAAGGAAGTCATTACTCTCCTCTATTCAGCACTTGTGAGATGACTTGTGTAATACTGGGTCCAGCTGCAGGCTCCACAGTATAAGAAAGACCTTGACTGAAACAAGTCAAGCAGAAGACCACTGAGTTGGTCAGGAGGCAGGAATACATGACATGACATAATGAAGGCACTGGATTTGTTCAGCCTCAGAAAGGAGAATACTGAAATCTTTACTTCTGTCCACAAATACCTAACAAGACATATAGAGAAGACAGAGATAGAGTACACTGTAAAAGGATGACAGGGAATAGAAGTTGAAACATGAGACATTATTACCTGATACACACTTTCACGAGGAAGGTAGTAAAATGCAGGATGAGTTTAAGTCAGATATGTTACAGAATTGTCTTCTGTGAAAACATTATGAACTCAACTGTATGAGATCCTAAATAACCTTCTTTAACTGGACATGCTTGGAGCAGGAAATTGGACTACATCACCTCCCTGAGGTCTCCCAACTGACATGATCCTACAATTCATGGCCAACCTAAAGAAGCTACGCTTTTGACTCAGTTTTGTCCCTGAGCTTTAGCAGTTCTTTTCCTACATACAAAGTTAGCTGTCAAAGGTGTGTGTAGAGATGCATTAATAAAGCTCTCTCCATGTCTTTGCTGGGTTGTCTTGATCTCCCTGAGTTCCCTTTTTGAACAGGCTGTGATTCTCTTTATCATCTTAGTCTTTTTATTCACCTTTTTGAATGCAGCATACAGTCTCCAGAAATTATTAGCAATTCTTTCAATATGCTAATATCTGTGCTACATTTTGACTTTTTCAAAAAGATTATGATTGGTTAATTGATAGAAGAGGTAATTGTGCAGTCACATTGAAGTGTTCAATGCTCATAGCTCCTTGATGGTTGTTTTGTTCCAAATTTGATAGCTTCTAATCTTTTGCAGTTGTTTATTCTGATACAGCTTTTGTATTCTTCTAATGTTTCCCATTCAGTGGTTTTTACACATTTATAGGTAAAATATCTTCTTGTAGAACCAAAAGGAGTGAATGAAGGGAAATCAAATTTTCATGTTTTGCTAGGATCTTATAAGCTGTGTATGCAATGTTGTAACTCAGTTGTGATAAGGCTGTAATTTTTCAGTTGCTACAGGGTTTGCAGGTTTTGACTGTTATAGTTAAATTCAAATATTCATTTTGGGGATAACAATAAGAGCAGCAAATGTTAACATTTATTCATTCTAAGTGAATGAAAAAATTATTTTAGTGCTTCATAACTTTTCTTTTGCATCAAAGAATGTATGAAATTGAAATAATTTAGAAACACATTGGATTGAAGAGAGAGCTCTTCATATTCTGAGATTATTGAAGCATTCCTTAAGTGTTAGCTGATATTTAATTCCTTAATAAGGACATACTTTTAATGGCCAAACAGTTTCTGTCATCAAAAGCTAACTGAAGCAAGGTCACTTTATTCTGTGGAATGGACATCTTACCATCTATATGAAGAAGTTAGAAAAAGGGCTTGTTTTCAGAAGCAAAATTATTTGCAATTAGTGTAGTGATAGATGTTTTCTTCTTCACATGAATATAAACTAAAAACTGCTACCCTGTAAAATATTTTTCAAAACATTATCCAGGTTTATAAATTGAAAATATAATTATGTGAAATAAATTACTATCAATAAAAACTACAACTATGCACATTTAGAGCTAAGACTTTCCCTTTTTTTCTGCTAATATGACAGCTGAAGAGTGCAGTTTTGGAATTACTCCATAGCACACTGGCTCTAATCAGTTACTGGTTCCTCTTTGGATGTTCAGTTCAAATTCAGTCCACCAGTAATGTCAGTAATATTCCTTACCTGCTCTAGGTATTAGACTCCCTGATTGTTACTGGATGGGAAGTTTGGCCATTGCAGGTGCAGAGTGGGAGTATAGACCTGTATGAATCTGTGACAGGAGTAGTTTTAGGAAAACAGATTGGGCAAGAGAGAAGAGACATGGACTCAGAACATAACTGGTGGTTTTAATTCCAGAGTTCCTGGAAGATTTATTATACCTAGCAGCCTTTTTGTCATACAGATTGCCAAAAAAGATAGAGAACACTGGAAGAGTATGGGGATGATTGATTTCTTGATGCTTGATGATAAGAAGGTAGTAAGGAAGGCACCATACATCTCTACCACTGTAGATGAATGTGAAAAATGTGCATTTTATGATTGGCTTTTTGCAAATATTAAAAAGAATATTATATGTGTTATGTTAAAAAGTTATACTGTATTAATCCTTTTTAGTAGTGTGTTAAATATAGTTTTAGGCTATAACATAATATTAAAATAAAAACTATGCAATGAAAGATACATTTTCTAACTAGCTCGAGAAATTATTCACACAGAGATAACAGCAACAAGACACCTAAATCTCCAAGAGAAGAATTATTGCCCCCTTATCGGAAAATAACAACTTTCTTCCATCTCCTTCTTGTCTTTGAGGTGCCACAGGATTAAGGAGGAGAAGTTGACAATAACCAGAGAACACTCTTTGTTTGAAAAGAATTTTTGAATCATGTATGAGATATATGAATATGCAACAGGCTATTGCTTTTAAGGGTTAATCCTTTGTTAGCGAGCCATGCTTTCAAGATGAAAGCATCCAAACATTCGTAATTCTTTGCTTTTATTGTCCTTTATTGTCCTAACTCTGATTGTCCAAATTCTTATTGCTCTAATTTGTATTACTATTTTTATAACCACTTTATTACTATTAGACTTTTAAAATTTTAAAACAAGTGATTGGCATTTTTCATATGAATTACATGAAACTGGTCTGGAGTCATATGCTATTGTTGAGCTTGGCTTCCCCAGAATAGGTCTAAATTATAAGATGGTGAGGAAAAAGCAGTTTGGGCTGAGATAAGGGAGTAAGAAAGCAGGAGGGATAGCATATGTTCTCCAGAACAAAGGCATTGTCATTCCAGCAGCCCAGGAGTTCATGAGGTATTCAGAGAAGATAGTGACATGGAATGCAGAAAATGTTGCTCTGGCATTTTCTGCTAAAAGGGCAGAAAATCAGGCTTTGCTCTGTTTCTGGGAGGAAATTGTCTCACAGTGATAAGAAAAGAGCAGGACAAAGTGAGGAAAGGGATGCATAGTCAGTAGTATTCCTGAGCATATTGCAGCCAGGAAAATATATTTCAAAAACAAATTAAGCTGGCAAAAAACAAATTGCAGCCAGCAACCAACGATGTATGTCAAAAACAAATTAAGCTGGCCCAGGCATTTGGGAAGTGTGGGCAGACACTCTGGTGGCACACTGAAGAACAAAATAGCTTGAAATAAGAATAGGAGATTAAGGTAAGCATGAGCTAATGACTGAAGACTTTGATGAATGGAAAAATACAGGTGAGTTATGCTTGAAGTTCATGACTGCACCAAAGATGAAGAGGTTTTGCATGGTAGACAATGGAAGAGGGGAGAGATTGGGATGATATATTTCTCCAGACTCTTTACATTATGTTTGTTACACCTTGATGAGGCACCTGGTAAAACCTCCCTCCCTTGCCAAATGTGAGGCGGACGCTCAACCAGAGTCTGGCCTGCTTTGAAGTGTAAGCTAAATCACAGAGGAGTGGATGAGAATATGATACACTAACAATTTAGGGGAATTTAGAAGTTCATTTCACAGTGGGTTCTGAGTTCTGACAGATTAGCCCAGGAGAAGCACAAAGTGCTTCTTGGGTCAAGTACCAGAAAGCTTCCTGGTTTTAAGGTGGACAGTGTGTCAGCATGAAGTTACAACCTATCAAGAAACAGAAAAAAAAATCATTTAGAGGGAAAATTTTGTTTATCCTTAAGGCCAATGAGTGATATGGTGACCAGTGAATTCTGGTTGATTATCACTTGTCCTGTCACTGTAGATATAAATTCCATGCTATTCTTGGAGAGCAGCCAGAGATGACAGAACGGATCCACTGTTATCTCTGTGAGATATTGTTCCTTTCACTAAACATCATTCATACATTCCTGCAGTTATAGAACATCGCTTACAAAAGATAGTAACTTAATATTTTCACTACTATTGATAAACCCCATGTGATTTTAATCTATTGAGATTTAAGTTCTAAGGCCAGACACGGTGGTTGCCCTATAGCTTGTGCAGTTTTCAATGCAGATGAGCCCAATGCTAGAATTGACAAATTCAAAAGACTGCTCATGTTTTGGATTGTCCTAATGACTTTCTGTGTGCTGCACAACACAGTAGCTTTGTGCCTGGACTTCTGGTATTTACAGGGCAACAGAAAAGAAGACAAAGAGTACTGTTTGAATACACAGGGAGGGGAACTCCAGGACAAATTCCTCACTCTTATTACTGGAATGAGAGAACAGACATTTGCACTCAATTAGCAATCCTATGAAATTCTTTAGTTTTGCTGCCATGGGTAGCAAACCTAGTAACCATGCAGTATAGGCTACAACAGTGGTCTGGGCCATCTTGAGGCTGAAAAGCCAGACTGTCACACAAGGAGAGCTGTATGTTTTACAGAAATCGTTATGAGACCTGAAGGGCTTCTCATAAAATGCCACATGAGCTGGGGCCATGAAACTGAATTTCAAGTTTCATTCTGAGAATGTTGGTTGTGGGGAAGCATCCTTTACACACAGCTGTAGGGGAGATGACAGCTTGTAGGACTAATAATAGTTGCGTTGGAAGCTTGTGATTTTGTTTGATGTTTCAAATGAAAAGACTAAGAAGACTAAGAGGGAAATAAAGACTGTACTGTTAGACCATAATTACTAATTATCACAGCATAATTACCGTGGAAGCAGCAGGACCAAGGCTCTGGGTTGCAGTCTACAGACACATGGTCTGGAGACTACAGTTACAGCTGAAAACCCGAAGGTGCCAAAAAAAATAGTGGTGTCTTTGTAGAGCTGAAGATCATGGTTGTTACTGGGTATGGAGGAGTAGCAGGCAAGGCAGAAGGCATAAAAAGGCTAGTGTTGCAAATTCTCTTGGCCCAGCAAAACATTGTTACAACAAAGACTACTGATTAGTTAAGGCTAAAAAAATCTGCATCTTGAAAGAGAGAGTTTATGGCAACTGTAAGTCCCAGAAGTGTCAACTGCTTTTCTGAGTCTGCTGGGCAGTGGACGTGTGTCCTTCTAGGAAAGGAGTTCCTGGAAGGAACACCCTGGATACAATGCTCATCTTATAGAATAGGGGGCTATACCCACAAGTTTACAATGACTATATGTCTGCCAGGAGAGTGTATGTCTGGCAGCATACACTATTTCTGAGGGGGTATTTAAAAGCTCAATTTTACTCTTATACCCAAATGTACCAGAAGAGGTAGAGCAGGAGGCATCTGTGGCAGATATACAGCAATGTGAATGGCACATCCAGGTGTTTGGAGCTAGGCAATATGTAGAAGAATACAGATTTGTACATTTAGGCTATCATTTAGGTGTCATTATTGGAATTATATGAAATATTTTAACCACTCATGCCATCTGTTCAAACCTGGTGATTATGTTCAGCTTCATCTTGAAGCTCTCAACATCCTCCGTATTCTTCCACTACTAATTTAAGCAATATGAAAGCAGAGAGAGTTTTAGACTGCATCAGTACCTCTCCTACAGAGTAAATGAGTTGTGGTTTTGATCAGATTTTCCTCTCTCAGGTTCTCTGTGGTCAGAGTGACCTTGAGAGTCCTTTTTCCCAGCCTGATGGTCGAAGGAAGAGTCAGAGTTCTTCGGCTCTGGTTCTCAAGGTTGTTTATTATTTCTTTATTTCTTATCTCTTACATTCTTTCTCTGGCCTGCCATGATCTGTTCAGCAGGTCAGTCTGAGGTACACTGCCTGCCTCCTGGGCTGGTGTTGTCTTTTATACTAAAAACTACGTGTACTATATTTATACTTATGTTCCAATACCTATCACCTATGTTAGACAGTCAGTCTGTACTCTAAACCAATCTAAAAGTGCCAACATCACCCAAATCATGAAGGTTAGAAGGAATAAAGAAGAAGGACAGGGCATGCCCAATTCCCTCCATCCTGGGACCTCAAACCTCCATTCTAAAAATCCCCAAAATTCTATTTTTCACCCTGTCACAACTACTGTTATGCTACTTACACTTTTGTGACTTGTAATTATTCATACAAAGTTGGTAATTTGCTCCATGGGCTAAGATCAAAATTCTAGATGTCTTTGGCTTCCTGCCAGGATCTCAGAGTCCCCTGCCAGGGGCTTGGGCCATCCAGGGCACCCAGAGGGGTGTCCTGGGTTCTGACATTCCTCTTGGCTATCATTACTATAAAGGAAGCTGGAAGTATAGGATGCAGGACTGTAGTTCATCTGCCACTTTAACCATAGACAAAAAGAGGTACTTTTTAATTGAGTTAATAATGGTAACAATAACCTTTGTTTTGCTGAGAGTCTCACAGGACTTAGAGAAGTGACAAATCTGATGTACACATGTAAATTTGTGCAAAAGAACTGCCTCACAAATTGGGGTCGACTGTGCATAGGATGGTCATATTGATTGATATCTCCTTGCCTGAAGCCCCACTGCATGTTATATCATAGTGGGGGGAAGTGTTGGGGTATTTTTAAGCCAAACAATCACCATAAATCTCCCAAGACCTCCTTCCTCCTTTCACATGATGAAAATTATCACAGGGTTATGGATGTCAGAAAGTCACTTAGGGCAGGAAATTTTTGTGCTGTATTTGTATTACAGGTGGTAACTGTCTCTGAAGACATATTGCCAGCTGTGCTTATCACATGACTCTGCAGCTAATGTAAATGTGACAGTACTTTGCCCAAGCTGCAGATTGATGTCTGGGAATGTTTGCAGAAGAACAAGGCCCTGGCTGTTAAAAAACAAACTGTTAATTTGGCTATGATTTTTTTTCATGAGAAATGAAAAAAGCAAGGAAAACATCAAAGATAAAAATGCTAAAAAAGTGAAACATATTATGGGTTGATCTGTAACCTAAACAAAACCTGTGCTTCGTTCCTGTGTCAAAATAAACGAGAGGCAGAGAAGTGCTATGTTTTTGATGACATAAAGTGTATGCAGAAAACTGGGACTTCCAACTCTTATTTAGTACCATTTACATCATACTCAAGTTCACACTATTCCCTACAATCTTATTAACCACTTTCCTCTTTCCATTCTTTGATATAATATGGAGATATTATTCCCTTAGTCTATAGACCACCCTGGCAAAATGTCTATAAAATATGTTTAAAATGTCTGTTGAATTAATTTAGTCCATTACTTTGGGCTCTATTTCTTGCTGCTTGTTACTGGGCACCAAAGCCAACTCAGGTCAAGTCACTGCTTCCTGTAAGGCTTTTCCTCCATTGTCTCAGGTGGTTTCTGCTGTACTAATTCCTGTACCACACAATTCAAATCATAGTTTACATCAATTTAAAAGTATATCCATTACAATCTCCATCCCTAGTCCTTTTGGGCCAGTTTATAGTGTTTTTAACATTGCCATGAACTCCTCCCCTTGTCCCCAGCCTGGCTAACAACAAAGGGTTCCCACAAGAGTCCGCTGTTAATGTAGTCCACCTCACAGTCCTGCATGTGCTGCAGGAGATAACTGCTTCACCATGATCTTCATCATGCGCTGTGAGGGAATTTCTGCTGCCCTTGCTCCAATGTGGGACCACACCCATGGGAGACAGTCCTTGAACTTCTCCAGTGTACGGCCTTTGCACAGGTTCCAGTTCTTCATTAACTCCTCCAGCAGGGTCCCCCATGAGGTCACAAGGCCTTGTCAGCAAACCTGCTCCAATCACAGCTTCTCATGGGGTACAGCCTTCTTCAGGCATTCACCTACTCAGGCATAGGGTCCTCCATGGGCTGCAGGTGGGTCTCTGCTCCATCTAGACTGATTCATGTCATAGTCTATTCAGCTGGAGTTCACACTGGAATTCCACCTGTCCAGTACAGCAACATAGAAACAGCAGCAACAACACCCTAGCCGTCTGCCAGCCCAGTATATCACTAAGGCTGTTATCAAAATGTTCCCAGGTACAATACTGGGAGATGATAAGCAGTACAGCAATACAGGAAGCAGCAAAAGCAAAAAACAACCATTAGTGAGCACTCGACTAATATACAGTCATGGAAGGGAGCCCCATGGCAAGCACAGAATCCTGCTGATTACCAGCTAAACAGCACTAATAGTTATAAATTCAATTTAGCACATCCCAGTCAAATTTGTCTTTATCTTAAACACCTTGTGCTTCACTGGGAGCCAAAAAGGACTGTTGTGGCTTAACCCCAGCCAGCAACCAAGCCCCACACAGCTGCTTACTCACTCCCCTACCAGGGAGATAAAGGAGGGAACTGGACAGGTAAAAGCTAGAAAACTCATGGGTTGACAAAAAGACATTTTAATATGGAAAGCAAAAGCCACCTACACAAGCAAAACCGTGGAAACCCAGAGCACTGGGAATATTACTCTGTCTGCTCTGGGGTGTCCTGATCCCCAAGGGAGCACTGACTTTGACCCTCATTCATGGAGAAATTTTCCTAGACTTCAAGATAGACTAGAATCCACAAAAGTGTGAAACAGATTTAGAGAGTAGTGTAGGTCTATCACTTGGTGAGAAATTTATGTTTGGGGATTTTTAGTATGTTGTGGATGGAAGCAAGATGGAGGGCACAGGATGTTGTCCTGGGTTTCTTCTTCATGCTTCTTCTTCCTTCTTCTTCATGGGTTTGGGTGGCATTTTGTAATTGGGCAGAAAAGTCCGCATTGCAGGCTCTTTGGGATCAGTATTTGGGTTAAATGGGAAAATAATCTAGGTGTCAGTTCTTAATTGGATAGTTTAGTCTTAAAAGAGCTTGTAACAAGAGACTGTTAGCCATTTTGTGCTTTCTAATGAAAAGCTATTTAACTCATGGTTGTGAGACTGTTTTACTGATAAGAAGTAATAAACACCTGAGTCCAAATATGAACTACCATCTCAAGTGTCTTCAATCCAGACCCAGAGAAACTGATACAAAACAAAACAAGTAATTAATTCACTGCTTCCCAAGGGCAGGAAGGTGTTCAGCCATCTCCAGGTGAGCAGGGTCCCATCATGCATAACAGTTACTTGGGAATACAAACATTATCATTCTGAACATCCCACTCTCCTCCTCCTTCCCCTACTTTATATACTAAGCATTATGTCATATGGTCTGGAATATCCCTTTGATCAGATTGGGTCACCTGTTCTGGCTATGTCTCCTCCCAATTTCCCATGCACTTCCAACTTCCTTGCCAGCATGTCAGTAAAAAAAGCAGAAAAGGCCTTGGCTCTGTGTGAGCACTGCTAAGCAATAACAAAAACATCTCTATTATCATCACTGTATTCAGCATAAATCTAAAACATAGTCCTATACCAGACACTGTGGAAAAAGTTAAGTCTATCCCAGACAAAGCAGCGCACAAGATGTGTGCTTTCATACTCATGTTAAAAGAAACTAGAGACGAGAAAGTGCTATGTTTGTAATGATATAAAGTGTATTCAGGGAAGTGGGATATATGTTCCAAATTATACTCTTTCAATGGAGTTAGCAACAGGACCACAGCAGGATGCTGTCCGCCCCTCTCTACCCCAGCTTTGAATCTGCTAAGAAACTTGCAAACTTCTTAGCCAGCACCAAAATGCCCATGGTCAGCATCTATACATTCTCCCAAAGTACGCATTTTTCTTCTGTTTTTCCATTGTATTGTGCAATGTGTCCTGTATCTTGCTGCCCCAGGAACTGCCACGATCATCCTGGCATCTTGGGTCAGGGTACACAGGATGTCTTGATCAGACCCAGAGGACTAGCCTCTTTGCATGGGGAAGAGCTTGCTTGGGGATTTCTTGGTGGTCTCCTAAGACTGGGGCATAGTCCTCTTGCATGTTCTAATTTGTTCTACACATTTCAGGAATACCAGAGGAAAGGCAACTCTACTCCCTGTCTTCCCTCCCCTCGCTTGGATCAATACTGCATCTGTTCCCTGGCTTGTCCAGGTTTTCCAGTGTCTCAGCTAGAGAGAAAGTCACTCATTTCTGTCCATTCAAGCCCAAATACATGCTATATAATTATGACAATTGGTTCCTCCCAGTCTAAATCTATGTAATCTTTCTTGTGCACACTTTATTTCACCTATGCTCTTTTATCCCATTGTAAGGCTATATCTTCTTCACAACGTTTGTGTTTAAATGGGGATCTTGCAGTGGTTTCCAAGCTAATTGTGCAATTTCTGACTCCTTTCCCTGATATGACTTGCCTGTTTCCCTGGGTTTGACAAGATGAACAACCGACTCTGACTAAAGAGGTATTTCAGACTCCTTATTCAAATCCTACAGGAATTATAACTAGATTAACTTTTCAGGTTGTGTATATACGCACTTTACACACTTCATATATTATAAATTATATACATATATATCAGGTGATGAAGTCTACAGTAATTTTATATATTTAAGCCCTTAATATTTAAAGGAAAAATGTATTCTTACAGGCAACAAAATGTGTAGAGTGAGAGTGACTTAAGACATTTTTTTTCTCTCCAGTTATATGTTTTTTTATGTAGCGGAGTTATGAGCTGAAAGTTAACACATCCTAGTTGAAAATGATGCATAATTTCCTTGACTGGGGCCATTTTCTTGGCTCTAAACCAGGTCATATTTCATGAAGAGTTACAAGGCTTTTCTCAGCCCACAGCCTTTTCATACAGTTTCCCAAATTTCCATTTAGAAGACAGCTCAAAGTGTAATGCTTTAAAGGATGCTACTCAAATTAGGACTTTCCTTTGCATTACAGCATAAGCTTTATTCCTATAAGGCAAAACTGGCTGATGTTGAGAGCTTATCTCTAAAGAAAAGCTGAGAGAACAGGTTGTTGTAGAGATGTAGACAGTTTTTCTAAAATCAATCAGCATTTCTTAGTTAGCTTGCAGCACACAGTCTCTAGATAAGTGTGATCAAAGTCCATATAGCAGGCACAACCTAAGTTATTTTCCTGGGATCCACCACAGTTGTATGTCACTGAATGACAATTAAATAAAAAAAAAAATAAATTCTAAAGGCCTGCTCTAGTTCCTATGTTCTGTGGTCACCAAAAGATGCCAATTCCCCACCAGTTGCTTCTCTGCTTCAAACCTGGGTGAAAAGTTTCCCTTGGTTTTTAGTTGGAAAGGTGCTATTTTATGTATACTTTACTTCCTCAGGCTATTCTGAGAGGTACTGTCCAACTATATTGCACTGGGTGACAGTATCCAACAGTATGGAGACACTGAGGCATGATTAAAAAAAAAATCCACAGAGATTATGTATTCCCAAATATTGTGAAAATTGTGATTTTTAATAAGCAGTAAATCTAATACAACTTTTTACACTTATTTAGTTGAACAAAATTCTATAAAGAGAATAAAGTTATGCTGGTTAGTATTTCAGCATGACAAGGTGTATCATAATTTTAGTCAATATTCAAATTTGAAGCTGTAACTGTAGCTATTGCAGTTTACAGGAAGATTAGCAGTTTTCTATTGATTTTCAAGATCATTATGTTGGCTAGCTTCCCATACATAAAAGATATTTGCTCTCTTTATTGAGAAATAATTGGTCAGAATGAGCTTGTTTGTATAGACTCACTTCACTTCAGACAAAGCAAAGAAGATCCTAATTATGCCCATGTCCTCTGAGGGTCCTCACTCAGCAGACATATTAAAGAATATGCGATTTAACAGTCACCAGACAGTTAATTAAAAAGAGAATGTGAAGAGCCTAGTTTTAGCATAATAACATGCTATTTGGAGTACTCCAGGAAGATTCCAAGTATTTATTGCCTAAAGGGATTCAACTATGCTATTTGCCATGTCCCAAAATAACATCCTTAATGAGTATGCAAGAAACTACTCCCCACCCTTTCTACTGAAAATGTAACACTCAGTGAGAGAACTCACTCTTCCAAGGAGTGCATATCAGTTTTACTGCTCAGTGATGAGGGCTCTCACCGGGCAGAGACTAGCATTGAGTTGAGCATAATTTCCCTTTGGAAGAAAAGCAGTGTAATTGGATTTTGCAGGGGTTTTTCTGCCAATTACTCTATGTCAGCAGAATAATAACTGTGTTAATATTAAAGCAAAGTAATATTAAAGCAAAAATATTATTACCTTCTACTGTGTCATCTTAGTGGTTTTACCTGCCACTCATATGAAAAAGTATTGTTCTTTAAGCAACTCTTTACATTTTAAAATTATGATTCTATGTTTTCCTCACTTATTTGGCATTATGAAACTAGTTTCATAATTCATTTAAATCTTGGCAATGATTAACCTACAGCGCTTATGTTGCAAGTCAGCTCAATTGTGTATGCTAGCAGATGCCATTGGAGGATGGACAGGGCATTCATTTCGTCAGAGAACAACTTCAAGAGATACAAGTGTTTTAAACACTTTCATTATGTTTTCCCTCCCTCAGTTTTCCCTCCCTCAGAGTAGTGGTTCCGCAATGATGAAGAGGAACAGGTATATGTGAAAGTTATGTTGGTGTAAGCAAATTTTTTTTCTACTTCAGTCTGTAGAGAGGTTTGCACTGCAGTCTTTTTTAGTCAGTAAAAGTGGTTTATTTTGTCACTTCTGTAACTAATGAAATTTGCTCCAGCTGGCAGAGACTCTGCAAGTGAGAAAAATTGACTATGTGTATTCTAAGGGTGCATCTCCATAGTTTTGGCATCTTCTCCACGCAACAACCTCTCAGCTCAAGGAGTAAGTGAAATGGTATATCAAGTGGACAGAGAGGGAAAGGATAGAAAAGTTAATTCTGCAAGTGAAGTTGAACAATGCAGCAAGAATGAACAGAAATTAGAGCTCACAGAGCTCTAAGACAGCAGAGCTGTTATAGGCACCATAACACAGGCTTAGCCTTTTTCATAGCGAGAGATGACTTTCATTCTGTTTTATCTCCAGGGAAGATAGAACCTGTTTTTATTAATATTCTATTAGTGTTTCCTATATCACATGGCAAACTACAGGAGCTAGGCTTCATGATGTCCCCATACCACACAATACTGACACAGTGATCCAAAAGTAGAAAAGAGAGAGTGGAAGTAGAGGCTGGAGGCAACAGATATTTTATCAAGATTTCTAGTTTCCTTCTATTTTTCTTCTTTGTTAAAAAGCAATTTCTGTTGCACTTAGTTGGTGTGGGCTAGTGGTTGCATTTTTACAAGATCAGAAAGAAGTAGTGTGTGAAGAACCTTTGGAGGTCATTTAGTGCAGCCTCTTACACTAAGGGCGAACTTCAAGAGTAGAGCAAGCTATTCAGGGTCTCATTCAGAAAAACATCAAGGAACACTCAGGCCTGTCTGCTCCCTTTGGGAGAAGAGCTAAACCACAGTAAAAAAAAGCTAGTACAGTAGGAGGTTTTCCAGCCACAGTTTCCACAGTGCCCAAATGAGACAAGCAGGCCAGCCTCTGGATAACAAAGCTCATGATGAAGCAGAGCTGTAATGGAACTTAAGGCAAATACATCCATACTATATATCACACAGAAACAGAAGGCCCAAGCCTAAATTTAAAGGGAGTTCCTAGATCCAGGGACAGAGAATGTGAAGGTAGAAGTGTCTCAGGTGAGGCTGGTCAGTGCAACTTTGGCCAATTAGTACATTTAGGGTCTTTGAGAACATATCACAAAGACAGAGAAGGATAGAAACAATACCTTTCTTTGCTAGGTTTCCTCTTAAATGAGGATACTAAATCACATAAGATCGCTCTCCAAATAGAGGAAATTCAGCTCTGCTGGATGGAACAAATCAATCTGAAGTCGCAAAAGAAATTTGCCTACTGTGGCCCTTTCAATGATCCTGCTGGACAATTAAGCAACATCATAGGGCATTCCTGGAATTAAAATACATAATGTGGTTTCTTTGCATCTATTTTGTCTGTAATTTCTAGTCATTCACTGTTGGTACTGGTCCTTGAGACAATCTTTATTCTTCACTTTTTGGAAAGTTTGTCAGCTTCTCTGCCAGCTATTTTGCACTTCTGTTGACCACTGTAAGTTACTGTCTAGAAAGGCAGAATGCCTATTCCAGGTGCCAGTGTCAAAGAGGCCCATGAACACACCTTTTTGCTTTGTTCTTTATCCATCTCATCTTTAAAATAGATATATGCAGGTTTTCATAAAGTAAACAGAAGCCACAAATTTAGGAAATGCAGCTATCTGTCACAGCACCTTAATAGTCTACCCAACCTCATGGACTAAAAAGCACCACAAACTATCACCATGTAAACTTATTACAGGCTCAACTCTGTGTGAGGATTTCTACAAAGCTCAGCCATGAGTTTTTCCCTTTAGCAAACCAATACAACTCTTGAGTTTCACTCTTTTTACAGAAGCCACAGGGGTTTACTGAAAGAGGAAATTGTCATGCAAAGGCTGCCCATGAGCCAATAGCATTACTCTGCTAGCAACTCAAGTACAACCAAGTATGGGCATTTAATGAAAAGTGGCTCATTAAAGGATTACAAAGCAAATCTCAATCTCGTTAGAAACCTGTGTGGTGATATCAGCACATGCTCTGGTGTATCATTCCTCAGTAAACATGCTATATTGTAAATATATGTGCCACCCCCTCTAGTTTCCTCTGCCTTTTGTTAGCAAAGATTTATATATCTGCTGAATGGAAGAATAGTTGTTGAATCCAGTTGTGTTTTACTTATAAAAATAAGTAAAAAATACTTGCCGCTAATTTTGCAAATATTGTTCAATAACTATACATACACAGGTTTTGATTTTGTGATGGTATCATAACATGCTTCATATTGTAGTGGATACAACATCCTAAATAACCCATCAAAGGATCCTCCACTGTTCTCTTGTCAATGTATTTATTATTTATCAAAGAGTCAACCACGCTGCTTGATGTTATCATTTCAGTAGCATTCCACCCTCATAGCAGTTTGTGCTTGACTATCAGCATGCTCTAATCCTGGAAGACTGAACCAATTTCTTTAATAATGGAGAGGTTATACAGTGTTTCTGGATCTGCTGCTGGGTATTCCATCTTCACAAAGCGGTGTGAATATACCACTATGCTCTTGTTCAACCTGCCTAAAAAGTAACAGTGAATTGACTGTGTTGGCAATGACTAATTTCATCAGTTTTTCATAGAAATCTATTTCCATGTGCTCTGAATGCAAGACAGATATGCAATCTGATACTTTGCTTCAGGTGTGTCTTAATCACCATAGATATGAAAAGGCACTGCAGCATCTCTGCATGCCTTAGGCATGAACACTTGGGCAATTGACACTCTGTAGCACTCACAAAGTTAGTCCATTGCAATGTGTTAAGATGAACTGTGTTCTAGAAGACAGAAATAACAGACTGTAAGGAGTCTGGTAGTGGGAGGTTATGATGCCACTCTTTTCACATTGAGGAGGCACAAATATGTAACAAACTAAGTCTTAAAACAGTATCACTTGGCATGGTGCACGGGACTCCGAAAAACACTTGTTAGACAGGAAATAAAAAGCACAATGCAGCTGGCTTGCATTTTTGTCATAGTAATAAACATTAATTCCTGAAGAATCCGGAAGATCTGGCAAATGTCAAACTAAAAAGGTATCAGACTCAATTTGGGTTACACTGTATTCTTTTTGGAGTTACTGCTTCCCAAGATGAATTTTCACCTCTTGTAGTCCTGAACCTCAGATGTATTTATGACTGCATTATAAAGCGTTTATCTCTTCAATTCATATTACAAACATTTTCTGCCATTACTTACTGCAATCATTTGTGAACCACAGACTTTATTAGAAAATCTAAATGGCAGATGAAAAATGGGTCGGAGGAAATCCTAATCCTAATCTTCCTTGCTCCCTGTGTTTTATGTTTTTTCTGCTTCTGCTAAGAAGCTTGAGATCTTCCAGAAACAAGTTTTGAAATACATGGGAAGTATATGCAGTTAATTCCATAGAAATTACCAAGCAATTTTCCATTGGTACTAAATCAAATGCCTTGGCTATTTCTTATGTGGACTGTAACACTTTAACTGTTCATACACATTATCTTGTCCCCAAAATATACAGATCATTATCATATTTCCTCAAAAAAAAAATTATCATTAAGTTAGTTAGCTCAACTTTCCTCAGCCACTCTTTTTCTTCTTTTTAAGTATTGATGATTGTAGTTATGATATTTTATGAAAATCCTTTTGTCAGGATTTTCTTCTCCTGAGAAGCTGAGGGCCTCAGCTTCAAGATGTAAACAAATTACTACCTGCTGCTGTGGAATGCAACAGGTTCTTTCTTGATTGGTCGATGTTAGATGTTTCTACTTAATAACCAATCAAGGAGGCAGCTGGCTCAGACTCTCTGGGAGTCACAAGCCTTTGTTATTCACTCCTTTCTATTCCTGTCTTTCTTTCTGATGCTTCTTTCTCTCTGTTCTTTTAGTAGATTTTTAGTGTAGTTCTTTTAAATATAATATATATCATAATATAATAAACCAGCCTTCTGAAACATGGAGTCAAGATTTTTCCAACTCTTCACCCTTGTCCTAGCTGCCCTGAAGACCACAATGACTCAATACTGACAAGGACAGTCATTCCCTCTCTTGGAATTTTCCCAATTTCCTGAGATTTCTAAAGACTCTGAGGTATTTAAAAATGCAACATTCCTGAGTCCAAGAAGTCAATGGCTAGTTTATTTTCAGTTTCACATGCCTAAACTGCATTAGTCCCAATGATGTGAAAATTTGTAATATTAGAGATTTTTTTCACTCATATAGACTGTTAAGCATTCTTCTTTCCTGCTTTGCAATTTCTGACTCTACATTTATCTTTGACAATAAATATATTTTTTTCCTTTCTAGTGATTTACTTCTAATATCTTGATAACATCAAAGACAGTACCAGTTTTTAAGGTGTTGGTGTCTTAGTGACATCAGTAACTTCCTTAGACAGATGTCTGGTTTTAAATCACAACCTTATTGTTAGCATTAATTTTTATCCTTTTATTCTTGGTATATAAACTAGTTTCCTGTACAGATCTTCATGTGGTCCAGTTTTTAGTTTCTTTATGGACCGTATTTTAGAAAGTTTATCAAAATCCATTTTTGTTAACAAGAGGAATGGCTTCTAAAGGTCCATCTGGATATTTCTGTTTGAATTGGTGCTGTCCTGCTGCATTCTTACCTTTCCAAACAGAAAGACAGTAATGGTGCAGAGCTCTGTGTTTTCAGTTAAAATTAACTTTAACATTAAAAGTGCCCCAAAACATCCTTACCTCTGCAGATAACATTAATATTGGAGATCTGCTGTCATTAGCAATGAAACTATTCCAGTTGCTTTTTTAAGCTTGGAAAAAGGCTGAGGGAGGATGAAGAAACTCTTTTTTTCATGCAGCCTCTATTCTTGTTACTGTAGTGACACCATGATTTGAATGGGAAGCCCATTACCGCATATCAAAATGTTACAATGCATGTCTCCGTGCCCTTGCTGCCCAACTGTGAAAAATGACCAGATAATAATGGCTTTCACATTTATGTATTAGCTTATGCATATTGTTAGTGATTATAAGTATTTAGAAATAGTGTCAATTATAACTTTTTAGCTGCTTGTTAATATAATCTATCAGTTAATATAATCTATCATCTTAAGTATGCACTGTGTTGCTCATAGAAATAGTAGTGTAATGAATATAATATCTATGTATCACTTATGGAAATAATGTGTGGTGAATATATGGTATTATAGACCTTAGTAAAACAGAAGATATACAAAAAAGGCTTTTGTGTGACTAAAAATAATGTAAGGCTATCCACTTGGACCAATGTGTCCATGTGATAAGATAACCGTGACTCAAACCAGAGCACCGGAGGATAATTAGTGAATACCAAGCTAAATTTAAGGAGGACATACTAAATCCTTATCAGAGGATGTGAAACAGCAGGATGAAGACACAAGAAGAACTAAAATATATTGATCTGACACACAGGATGTAATGCATATAAGCTGGAGTGTGAAGAAGTCAAACAAAGGAGTTCCCAACACATCAGAAAGTACACAAGAATGTTTGAAAAACACATGAAATACATGAATATGCATGTATCTCAGCAATGTTACAGTATAAAGGCAACATTGTCTGTATACACTGGTGTGATCTTTGGCTGTTGGCTAGGAGCACCCCAGTGCTGGAAATATTGTCCTTTTTATCCTATTATTAAACTTTTAAATATTCTAAGCAATGAATTCTGGCTTTCACAATTTGGAGGTTTCACCAAGATATACCTCAAGTCTCTGTGGCTCTGGGGGTCTGGGGCAGGAGGAACCCCGCTTAAAATTACAGCGGCCCACCTGGGCTTTTTCTGCTGCTATGATAGACCTCAGGTTAACACTTGGTTGGTAGGATAAAAAGGACAAAAAGAGAAAGGGGAGTAAAACTCTCGAAGAAATCACGGCAACTACTAAATCAGTGCATGAAGAACCTAGACGAGTGAGTATATCACAAAAAGGGGATCACGAAAAATCTGGGAGTCTGGGTGCATGTGCGTGAGATGTGGACAGTGCAGTCCCCGATCTGCCACATGAGTGTGGAATCTTTTTAACTGTGTTTCTGTCTCCCCGCAAGGGGCCCAGCCTGTGACAAGACAATGCGAATGTCGGAGGCTGAGATCCTGGAATAAGGGAAACTTTAAGCACTTTAGGGTTAAAACAGGGATTAAGGGGTTGAAGAGGAGAGGAATATCCTGTAATTTTGACTGCAGAAATCCTATTTCCGAGGTAGTACTGCACTCGACTCATGTCCGACAGCCTATAGGAATCTAGGTTATAATGGGGGGTCAGGATAATTAAAAAGTTAACATAGAGCCTTCAAAGGCAAGGGGCAAGGCCTAGGCCCCAATATATCCTTGAGACATGACTGATTTGGCTGATCTGGAGTGTTTAGCTGCTAAGTAGAGAAACACAGCCTGAGAGATTGAGAAATTGATTAGGTCTGCTTGACAACAAGGCTTTTGAGAACCTTGTAGCAGGACCTTTGAAGTTTGTTTATGTATTGGGGTTTTTATAAAAAAGTTTTAAGTTAGGGGAATCTTAGAAGAGTTTAAGACGATTTTAAAGCAAAGGGCATTGTGTAACTAATTAGCATTGGTACAGGAATATCAGAACCTAACTCAACAATAAGAATATGTTATTATGGTGTAAATGTGTGTGAGATGTATGTGTATGTCCCTCATTTTGTGTGACTCGCTGGAGAAAGGCAGAGTGCTTGTTGTATTGTTTTATAATAAAATTTTTGTGTCATTTCAATGAGTGCAATTTTGTGTTTGAGTTGTGGACCTGGGTGTGAGCCTTGGATCTTGTGTGAGTGTAAAACCTGTCATAAGAGGTGGCATTGTACCACCTCTTGCAGGAGTGCCTGGTGTCAGGAGTGCCATAGGGCAGAATTGAGAACCAGATTTCAGGCAATAAATGTCTTAATTTCTATAGGACATGAAGAAGTGGGTAGCCCAAGGATAGGAGAAGCCTAGAGTAAAGCAGAAGCTGAGTCACAACAGGCAGAGATCATTAAAGTAGTGTGTGGAAGACAGTATATAGTTCCTAGGATTTGGACTTAATCCAAGGAGAACTGGGAAAAAAACTGTAAAGAGTGTGTAGTTAGATTCACTTGGAAGCTAAGAAAGAAGGCCACCAGGGTGGTGCAGGAGGTGCTGAGACAAACGAATCAGAATGGGATACAAAGCAAGCAAAAAGAAAACACCCATGGATATACCACCCCATAGTCCCTTTGGTATAAAGGTGGCACAGTGGGAGCAGAACCCTGACACAAAGAATAACAATAAGCTCAAAATGATACATTATTGTATGATTTAGTGAACTAAAGAAGAAATAATATCAGACCATTTATTCTGGCCCCTACATGGGTCTTTTGAAAGGGAAATATGCCAAGCCTTAAATACTTATGTAAATGACATGAAAGCTGTCAGCCAAGGAGAAAAGGATTATGCCACTTGCTCAGGGAAGGTAAACTCTCTGGGAGAGGTGAAGGTGTTTAAATTAGAAGAAGACAAGAAGAGGGACCCCTTAGACTGTCTTCCCCCCCCATATCTGTCAACACCTAATGCACCCCCTCAGCCCCCTGTTGGCCCTAGTCAGAATACCTGGGGAAGAGCTGCTCAGCAGGATGAATTAAAAAAGGAAGACCAAGCAACATCACTATACCCCCTCCGGGAAGTTCCACTGGGAGGGACAACAAGGGGGGATTGGGTTTGTCATTGTCCCACTCAATTCCTCCAAAGTAAGAGCATTCAAAAAGGAATTGAGAGGTCTACTTGAAGACCCTATTGGATTAGCAGAACAAGTAGACCAGTTTTTAGGGCCTAATATTTATATGTGGGAAGAAACACAATTTATACTAAACCTTTTATTTACATTTGAAGAAAGATAGATGATTCGAGCTGCTAGTATGTGAATGTGGGAGAGAGAACATGTAAACGGACACCCTGGGGAGGATAAAATGCCACTACAGCACAGGATGTGGGACCATAATGACCCCAGGGGAAGGCAAAACATGGAAGAATACAGAGCATTGATTATCAGGGGAATCAGGGAAACAGCTCCCCGTAATCAGAATGCCCACACAGCATTTGCAGAGCAACAAAAAAAGGATGAAACCCGAACTGAATGGCTGTAGAGGTTAAAAAGTAATATGAGGCAGTACTCAAGAATGGATACTGATAATTAGACAGGACAAATGCTGCTAAAAGTGACCTTTGACACATATGCCTGGCCGGATATAAGAAAGAAGCTAGAAGGATTAGAGGATTGGCAAGACAGAGGGTGGAATGACCTGCTAAAAGAAACCCAAAAGGTATATATACGAAGAGATGAAGAAAAAGAAAAGGCAAAGGCTAAGCTAATGGCAGCTGCTATTGCTGAAGGAAACCACCGGGCAAAGACTCATTCCTATAGGGAGGTGAGACCCCAATGAGGCCACAGCAAGGTGGGCTAGGATGGGCAAAGACTCACTCCTACAGAGAGGTGAGGCCCCAGTCAGGCCACAGCAAGGGGGGCTGGGAGAAAATTAAGGGGAATAGAGCTCCCTTGGGGAGAGGCCCTAGAAGGGAAAAAGGGAATTTAATAATCAGGGCCCAATCTGCCATTTTTGCAAGAAAATTGGACACTTAGGATGAAACTGCCCACAGAGAGAAAAGGATCTGAAAGTTTTCAAGGAGGTTCAAGAAATAGACGAGTAGGGGGGTCAGGGGCTCTCTCTCCAGGGGGCAAAATACCAACAGGAGGCCTTAATAACTTTAAAAGTAGGCCCCCAGGAGGAGGAATTCGAGTTTTTAGTGGATACAGGGGAGGAGAGGACATGTGTGTGTAAAATCCCAACAGGGTATGAGAAAAGCCAAGATACAATTCAAGTAGTAGGGGCAAAAGGGGAAGGATTTAGAGAGCCAGTCAAAAAACATGGTATTTGAAGGAACCAACAAGATAGGAATGGGGGATGTCTCATTTGTACCACGGGCAGGATGTAATCTGCTGGGAAGGAACTTGAAAGTACAGTTAGGCATAGGAGTCCTTCCAGAGGGGGATAAAATGGGAATTTTATCAGGTTAAAAGAGGAGGATGAAAAGCAAATTGAAGTAGCTTGGGCCAAACCTGGAAATAAGGGTAAGTTAAACATAACCCCTATAGTAGTTTAACCCCAAGAAAGGATACAGCAATATCCACTCTATCTCAAAGGAAGAAAAAGGTTGAAAACTGTAAATCATGAATTAATCAAAGATGAAACTTTGGAGTTGTGCATGTCTCCCCTCAATACCCCCATATTACCAGTAAAAAAATCAAATGGGACATGCAGGCTCATCCAAGACCTGAGAGAAGTAAACAAAAAAACTATAGAATGATATCCAGTAGTACCAAATCCCTATACATTGTTAAGTAGAATTCCTCCATCACACTGATGGTTCAGTTGAGATAGATCTCAAAGATGCCTTTGGGCCTGTCCCCTCGCAGAGGAAAGCAGAAATATATTTGCTTTCAAATGGGAAAATCCTGATACAGGGAGAGGACTAAATTGCCCCAAGGACTTACTGAATCCCCTAATTTATTTGGACAAGGCCTAGAAGAGGTACTGCAATATTTCCCCATAATACTGGAGGTAAAACTTATCTAGTATGTTGATGACTTACTTCTCTCAGGGAAGAATGAGGAAAAGGTCAGAGAATGCACCATATCATTACTAAACTTTTTGGAGAACCAGGGGCTTTAGATATAAAAAGAAAAGCTTCAATTTGTAGAGAATGAAGTAAAATACTTAGTACTTACTCATTAGTAAAATAATGAGCCTGGGGAGCTAGCTTATTAAATCCTGAAAGGATCGCAGCAATAACTTCACTTCCCCAACCAAAAAGTAAAAAGGAAATCAGAAAATTATTGGAGTTGTTAGGATATTGTACAATTTGGATTGAAGGATACACTCAAGCTGTTAAATTCCTATATGAAATACTGGTAAAGGAAGAGATTACGTGGGAAAAAGATGAGCAGAGATTTGAAAGTTTAAAACAGAAGTTAACTAGGGTCCCTGCTTTAAGTCTTCCTGAACTAGATAAGGCTTTTTACCTATTTGTAGATGTGGAAAATGGGGTAGCCCATGGAGTTCTAGCCCAAGAATGCAGGGGGTCCAAGAGACCAGTAGCATATCTATCAAAATTGTTAGACCCTGTAGTAGAGGGTGGCTAACCTGTATCCAGGCAGTAGCCTCCATTGTCTTATTAGTAGAAGAAAGTAGACTTTTGGGGGGAAATTAAAAGCGCACACCCCACATACAGTTAGAAATATTCTGAACAAGAAAGCTGAAAAGTGGTTCACTGCTTCTTGAGTGCTAAAACATGAAGCAATTTTGATAAAGATGACTTAGAACTAATTACAGATAAGCACTTCAATCCTGCCCAGTTTTTTTTATGGGGAACTAGTAGAAAAACTAGTGCATGATTGCTTAGAAGTGACTAACTACCAGAACAAAGTGAGAGAGGATTTGACAGACCACCTCCATCAGGGGGCGAAACAATTATACATCGACAGATCCTCGAGGGTGATTCAGGGGATGAGAATGTCAGGATAGTTATAGTAGGTGAAGGATTAGTGACCACAGAAAAGAGAAGGCTACCCCCCAGTTGGTCAGCTCAAGCATGTGAATTCTAAGTCTTGAAATGAGCCCTCGAGATATTGACACAAGGGAGGGGGACTGTATATACTGACTCCAAGTACGCCTTTGGGGTAGTGCATACATTTGGGAAAATATGGGAAGAAAGAGGATTGTTAAATTCTAACGGGAAAGAACTAATTCATGAAAGACTCATCTCAGATGTTTTAGAGGCCTTACAGTTGCCAGAGGAAATTGCTATTGTGCATATTCAGGGGTATCAGAAAGGGACCACTTCAGAAATAAGAGGGAATAACTTAGCAGATTTAGAAGCTAAAAATACAGCCGAGGCCAGGGAAGACAAAGTGATGATGGTACTAACTCCTACTGGAGAAATTCAGGACGTACCAGTATTCAGTATAACCGAAGAAGAGGCTCTCCTTAGAATAGGAGCAAAAAAGGACAATGAAGGGAAGTGGGTGTTATCTGATGGGAGCTTTTAAAGAAACCATTGGCCAGGAAAATATTAGAAATGCATGACAAAACTCACTGGGGTACCCAAGCACTGAGTGATCAGTTCTTGAGAAACTGGGGCTGCATAGGAATTTATGGAATAGCTAAACAAGTAACTGAAAAATGTGCAATATCCCAGAAGGTAAACAGAAAAGTCATGAGGAAATCTTGCCAAGGAGGGTGAGAATTAGCCTTATGACCTTTTCAAAGCATCTGAGTAGATTTCACTGAACTCCCCCAGGTGAAACGGTGGAAATTTTTGTTGGTAATAGTAGATCATTTAACCCATTGGGTAGAGGGGGTGCCAGTAGTTAAAGCTACTGCCAATGTGGTATGCAAAACTCTTCTAGAATTAATCATTCCCCGGTATGGAATGGTAAATCACATTGACTCAGATAGAGGGACACATTTTACTTCAAAAATACTACAGTAATCTTTAGGTATAAAGTGGGAATTACATACTCCATGGCATCCACAGAGTTCAGGGTGGGTTGAAAGGATGAATCAAACTCTCAAGAGAACTCTAACAAAGTTTACGATTGAAGCCCAAATGTCAAGGATCAAGTGCCTACCCCTAGCCTTGTTAAGAGTTAGAGCATAGTCTAGAACAGACTTAAAAGTTTCACCTTCTGAATTTATGTTTGGTCTTCCCTTTTTGACTTCATCCAATAGCATGGCCACTTATGAGGAAGGGGAGGATGGTGTCAAGAAATATGTCCTGTCCATAGCACAAACTTTAGAGGAACTCTGGGAAAAGGGAAGAATCCTTCAGACTGCTGCCCTAGATTTCAAAATTCATAGTGTTATTCCTGGGGACTGGGGAATGGTAAAATCATGGAAAGACCAACCTTTAACCCCCAACTGGGAAGGACCTTTTCAGGTGCTTCTAACCACTGAAGCAGCTGTATGAACTGCAGAACAAGGATGGACTCACGCTAGCAGGATAAAAGGACCAGTAAGGGAACCCTGTGACTGGAAAGTTGTCACTTCCACAGAAGGACTGAAAATGACTTTAAAATGGAATGCACAAGCTCAATGTGGTAAGTAAACCATGAGCAACCACTCATCAATAGAGACCGGGAGGGAGTTCCCCATGAGCTTTATCGATTCTTTTGTATTCCCAAAGGCCAGAAGCTTTCCAAACTCCAGGGCAGTGGTTTGCTATCTCCCCAATTGAGGGTATCAGGTAAATACAAACTAACAAACACCGGGTGTATAGGTGAGCCTAGAATTTTCACTTTTGCCTGTGACTGCAGAAGTACAATCATTAGCCTTCTCTGCTGAGACACCTCCCAGATTTATTCCTGACCACATACCCTGCTTAAAGCACCCTGGAATGAGACACTCAAGTTGGGTACAATGTCAGTGTGAAAATTGTGGCCAGCTCTGGCACTGTAGCTCACCCAGGCAGCAAGCATGTTACAAAATTTGTCAAGATAAAGGGAAAAGTTCCAACACTAATGGAGGGCGGGTACCAATTCTAACACTTTGTTGTGGAGTTGAGTGGATGATCCCTGATATTCACAAGCTATTAGAAGCTGAGTGGGAGGCTGTAGTAAATCAAAAACAGAGACCATATTTTGAATGCAGGCAACTACTTTATATGATGGGGAGATAATAAGACCCTATTCCGAGAGTGAACTTAATAAGGGCTGACTATTTAAGGAACTACAGAGAATCACAGTATGAGAAAAGCAGGTGACATAGGTAATTTTGGGTTAAGGAGACCAGAAGGCAAGACCAGATAAACCACTATTCTTGCCACCACTCACGTCCACATGCTGGGGGCAGCAACCTCATCAGGCATGGTAGGTGAGGGTACACATTATACTGGGCTTCTGTAACTCCTTATTAGTCATGTCACCTTTGGGAATTCGGATGATCCCTGCCACAAATGCTATAGACCACTATACCATGGGAAAACCCAAAGTTCTTGCTTTAGCTTTCATACCTTCATTAGCCACCACCACTATAAATCCTCTCATGTAGACACCTGCATACAAAGTGACCAAATGTATAAAGTTACCAAAACTGTAGGGTCAAACCAGGGGTGCCCATGAGGAGACAAATGGGTTTGTTTCCCCATTCTTGAGTCAAACCCGAGAATGGAAAAGGATCGAGATTTGATACAAGGTTGAATATGGGAATGAATAAGGATAAACAAACAAAGAAAACAGACACAGCAACCCACCACTCCAAAGCCAACTCCACGTGGAGGTTTATACACAAAACTCAGACAACAACTGGAAAATGAAATAGAAATACCAAAGTTAGGGGAAAACGTCTTTGTAGATCTGGGAGAAAGGATCAGCAGGGAGCTAAATGTTACCAGCTGCTGGGTTTGTGGGGGAGCTTTAACATCTGAAGAATGGTGGTAGAAGGGTAGTAGCCTAGGCCCAGTTGAACTTCTCAAATGGAACAGAACCAAAATAAGAGGGGAAAATTGGACAGAGGGGTGGATATTAAGTTCAGAAATAATTGGAGAGGAGTGCCTCTGGCCTATGGGAAGGGAATTTTCAGACAATGTAGGACAGACCTCTTGTAAAAGATATAAAGTTTATAATGGAACTTTCACATGGTGGATCCCTGGACCAATATCCGAATATTGGACCCAGGAGAGGAAAAAAGAATTGTAAATATGAAAAGGAAAATAAACTTTTCCAGTGCAATGACTCTGGGAAAAATCCCTATTATGGGATCCCTGAAATATCTAAATTTTGGGAAAATATGAATAACCAAAGGAACAAATACTGGAAAGCACCAGATAGCTTATTTTGGATATGTGGGAAATGGGCTTATTCAGAACTTCCTCCCCTATGGAAAGGAAGTTGCACTCTGGGAATTATACAACCAGGATTTTTCCTGTTGCCAAGCCAAGATGGGGCTGATCTGAGAATACTGGTGTACAATGCCCTAAAAAGAAAGAAGAGAGAACTAATTGGAGAAATTATGGGATACCAAAAGTGGGGTGATGAAGAGTGGCCACCTGAATGGATAATACAGACATATGGTCCAGCTACCTGGGCATAAGATGGGAGTTGGAGATATCGAACCCCAATTTGTATGTTGGATTGCATCATAAGACAACAAGCAGTTGTAGAAATCATATCTAATGAAACAGCAGGGGCCATGGAATTAATAATCAAACAGCAAAGGCAAACCAGAGCCGCAGTGCATCAAAATCGGTTAGCACTAGACTATTTGTTAACTGAAGAGGGAGGGCTTTGCAGAAAGTTTAACACATCTGATTGGTGTCTACAAACTGATGATAATGGGGATGCAGTTTTGGATATAGCCAGAAACATCTGGAAAATAGCCCATCTGCCAGTCCAAAAATGGGAATCTATAATGAATAAATGATAATTGGAAGAATTTTTTTTATATATACTGGTGGAAGAGGGCTGGATTTGTAGTGCTATGCAGAATAACAGGTCTAATCTTTCTTCCATGTTTGATCCCATGCTTTATTCAATTAATCACTTATGTAGTCCAAGACATGCAAATAATGACAGTAACCACCAATCCAAAGTTGGGAACCACAGGATGAAAGCAGAAAATTATGGTATTGAGAAAAGAAAAAGATGATGAAAACAAGGCATCTATGAAAAGTATCAGTATGCCAAAAGTGCAGAAGTGCAAAAGTTGTAGCTCAAGCCAAATACACTAAGAAAAAAAAATGGGGAAGGATTGTGAATTCTGTTTTTCAGTAAATTCTGTTTTTCACACCAATCATCTCTACATCTGCCAGCTCACTGCCACCTTTGACGGCCAGAATAATTTTGCCTACCCCCTTCTCTGAAGACATTTATGCTGTGGGACAGACTGTAGCGTTACATATACATCTTCCATCCCAATGAAGTATAGGAGCCATAAAACTACCAGTCCTCTTCCAAAAGACACAGATACAGAATGAATGAATAGTCTTTCTGATTTATTCTAGCACTTTGGTAGAAGAACAAGAAACAAGAAAAATGCCCTTGGCTTCTAAATCTGTTTTCCCTATTTTTGGAGTGGAGATGCTACAACCTCCTTTGAGATGGAAGTTGGAGGTAACCAAGAGCTATATCTCGTCACTAGTGCTACATCATTAATATTTAATGTTATAGATGAACAGCCCAATTATGCTGAATTAAATAATTTCGCAAGAGCCAAATTACGGGGCAACAAAAATATAATCTATTTAGCGGATTGGATCGTAAATTTTGCCAGCCACGAATCAAAGGAACAGGGCTGAGCCCGGGTCTCGACTCTGGGCAAACGCAGCTCTGACCCCCTGGCACATCAAAACTGGTGAGTTCACAAAGTCCATCCAAGTGAGTCCAGTTTTTATACTCTTTTTCTTGCCTGAAGCTACTTTTCCTTTGTCCTTTTCTTTGTTTGACGAGCTTTTCGATGTTTCTCCGTGTTGAAGAATCCTATCAGATGGGTAAACAGTGCCAAAGAATCCAGAGTCTTCTGGAATATTCATGTAGTCCTCTTGTTGGCTGTAGACTTCTGTCTCTTGCTCTGATAGTGCAGTCGCAGAATACATATTGCACATCCAAGAACACATACATGTGTAATGGAGTTTACAGGAATCCCCTTTTACATGCTAGTTACATTTTACAGGAATCCTTTTTACATGCTGGTAGGTTTACAGGAATTCAGAATACACATAACTCAGTTTATGGGAACTACCTGGTCTCTGGTTTATCGATGATGGCTAAGGGCCATGATGGCTCCGATGTTCCTGAGATCTGCTTGGAACTTCTACAGGAGAAGTTCCTCTTTACTTGCTAATTAGAGATTCTATTCAGTGGACACCTGTGTGAGCCACATGCTGATGAGGAAACCGATGTCTCAATTCCTGTGTAGGATTTTTAGGATTCCAAGTGCCACTGTCATGTTAAACCCCGAAACATAACTTTAATCTATATATATTTTGTATATCCCTTTTAGTGTTATATTTCATTTTTGCACGAATTTTAATATATCTATAACATTTAATTTGATACACTGCTCATCCACTGACCCTGAATCTGCTTCACTGCTGGTCAGAGTTTAAATGCTGACTCTGGCCTGAATCCCAGCACCTTCACCTGCCTACTGCAAACCATGGCTGCTGCATAGGGGAGCAGATTTCTGGGAGCCATCTTTTATGTCCTGGTAGTCCAAAGGCACACAGTGAACTTTCTCCACTCGTCCAAAAAGTGATCATAAATCCCCTGCCTAGGACTTCTGGATAGCATCATCCCTTCAGTGATCTGGAGGATTAAGGTCCTACAGCCTGGCTCTGGTTTCGTTTGGAAGGCAGTTTCTGTCTGGTGGGATCAGAGGAGCAGCAGCCTGGTGGTCTTAGCGCTGCAAGGATAACTGTAAGCTAAGGTTTGAGGAAGAGGGGATGCCCCAGGGCCTGTGCCCCTCCCTTCGGAGTTACGGTCGCAGCGCCATCAGTCAAGAGTTGAGGGGGAAGTGGCGCGGTGCCGGCCACCGCCCCCCCCGCTGCGTGAGGAAATGGTTCTCACGTGAGGGAGGCGGCAGCGCCCGGCTCACCCTGTCCGCTGCCCTAGGAGGAGGCGCCAGCGAGTCTGGGGCCGGCTGCAGCATGCCAACGAGCTTCACGGTGGTGCCGGTGGAGGCGCAGGGCGAGGAGCGGCAGCGGGGTGGGCAGCAGCGAGAGGAGGAAGATGAAGGCGACGAGAGGGACCGGGGCACTGGTGAGAGAGTGGCGAAGCGCTGGTGGTGAACGCGTAAAGAGAGCGTAGGCTCTTTGCGTGCGGAGGAGCGGGTCTGTGGCGGGCCGGCGGGCCGACGGAGAGTCCCCGAATACTGTGGAGGGGCCGCATCGCCTTTCTGCAGCGAGCGATGCCGGGGCTACCTGTCCAGGTGTAGAAGTGCGCTTCGCGAAAGGGCGAAAGTCTGGCGCCTGGGGTGGCTAAGAGCCTGTTTGTCTTTGTTTCCATTAGTCAGCGCCGCTGGCCGAAAGGAGGAAGTATCATGGGCGGCTCCAGCCAGGGGAGCAGAGCAGCCCGCGGTCGGGCGCGGCGCCTGCCCGGGGCGGTGTGGGGCGGTCAGTCCGACTCCCGTCTGCGACGGGAAGCGGGCGGAAGCAGCGCCGTCCACGGCGGTTTAACAAACGGGGAAAATACGTAGAATCAATCGTTTAGATTGGAAGAGACCTTGAAGATTAGATCATCAAATCCAACCATTAGGCTGTCTTAAAAGCTAACTGCTGTTGGAGCACACTGGAGAGAGTGTTAAGAGGCAAGATTCAGACCGTACAGAAGAGCACAATTTTACCTGCCTTGCTCCAGGCGTTTGTCCAGCTACGTGCTTTTGCATCAGACATAGCCTCTAGGGTTAAAGTAGGTGTTTGCTACGAGATGCCGTCGCGTTCGGAGCCTTGCTACTTGCTAGGCCTTGTTCCTGAAGCCTCCTGGGGGAGCAGAATCAAACAGGAGGTGGAGCTCGCATCGTGAGTGAGGGTCTGCTCAGGACAGCCCCTTATGCAGTGGCAGTAGTATTTCCTTGCCAGCGTTGCTGGGGAAATGAGTGATTCTTCACTTGCATGACAAGGCACTGCTGGGAAAGCAGTAATTCTTGTGTCTCTTAACACTTCCTTTTTCTGAAGCGTGTTGCAGCAGCAATGCCAAGTATGGTGTGTGAATCACTGCTAGCACTTCGAGAGCTAGTTCACATCTTGCACTTTATTCTGGATGCTTTATTCTGTAAAGGTTTGGGTGGGGGGATTAACTTTGTTAGATGACACAAGGTGAATAAATGGGGGTTTGTAAAAGGCATCTTATTTTTGTGGTACAGGTGACAGATAAATAAGGCTAATTCTGTATGATGTGGGATATGAATGTAAAGAGATAAAAACAGATATTTGACAAACTTAATATATTTACATTATTTTAGGAAGCTAATATAGTAAACCACCAAGCTGATACAGTTGGGTTATTTTCTTCCAAAGCTTTCTACTCTAAAATCTTACTTAGCCATTAAAGATATATAATACATATACTTGCCTTTCCCTTAGTATATTCAAATGATCACTAGGTATTCTAATAACTGCCTCTTCTTTTTCCAAACTAAATGCGATAGAAAAACCAAAACAATATAAGCTGTGACAGTTTAACGGTTTGTTTCTGACAATAAGCAACAACAACAAACAACTGTTTCTGTGACATCTGTTTGTACTAGATGGATGACTAGTAGTACAGCATTCATCGGGACAAATTTTGGTAGAAGAGCTAGTCAGAGAGGCATGGTGTATGGTGTTTACTCAGATGGCATGTCAAAATATTGAGTATATATACAGGCAAAGTTAGACAGGATTTGTTAAACTGCATGTATATATGAAGTACCTGAAAGGCTTGGAACATTTTTAAATCATGGGAAGGTGAGAGGAAGAGTGGAACTGCTACTTTCACAGTGGTTTATCACAATCCTAAAGGCCAGAGATTAAAAAAAAAAAAGTGATTTGCTAGTGTTACACTTGCAAGATATATTTAAATACTGTTATGGATCTGTATCAGTCAAGTGGATGAATTTATGTATGACTTCCTGTGTGTTTGTAAAATTGGAAGTTTAGAGCAAAACACTGAATAGGGAAGGCATTGATTTGTATATAAATTATAGGCAAAGAGCTCTGACTTCATGAAGATATTAAATGCTACCCTCTGACAGAGAGTTTTGGGAAGTGAAAGATGTACTACTTACTGTTGCTTTGGGTATTGTATGAAATTGTTAAGTTAATGCTCTATAATCAAATAATTGTTCTTGAGTTATTCTTCTGAAAACAAAAGAATTCTGAAATGTTCGTACTGCTAAAAGCTGCTGTAGTTAAGTCCATCTAAAAGCTTGCTGCTCAGAGAAGGACTCCTTGCCCTTCTCACTGCTCCAGCCTTGAGAAAAAGGCTAAGAAGTAAATGATTTCTTTCCTTATCCTCCTCTGTGCCTGGGTTTGCTTCCTTTTTCCTGCGCTTGACCATCAGACGCTTCACTAGTCTGGTTCAGCGTGCTAAACTGTGAGTAAACTAAACTGCTGCAGAGGTAAAAATCATGCTTCCCGTGTTTTTGGGTTGAGGTGAGTACTGCAGAAAGTGAGAATGGCTAGGGTTGTGTCAAGGTGAGAGGTGGGTGTCCTGGTTAAGGGCAAATTTGGGAGAGAACCGCCCCAAAGAGGCTCCTCTAGAAAAGCAGATTCAATTGCACCCCGCCCCCCCCCCCGACCCCCCCAACTGGTTTGGGAGAAAAACCTCCTTGGAGAAAAGTGGAAAAAACTGTATTAAACAATAAAACCTAAACAATATTAAACAATAAAACCTCTTGCTGCTCCAAAGAAGGTGACAAATTCTGAAAAAGTCCCCTCCCCGAGTTGCAGCTTGGCTCACTCAGTCTCTTATCTGTCCCTCTGGTGCTGGAAATGCCCGGCCCAGGGCTGGCCCTGTGAGCCACAGGTGTGAGCTGCCGGTGCTCTGCTGGGTGTTCGGTCCAGAGCAGGTTTAAACAGGTCCAAAGAAAAGGGAAAAAACCACAGTCCAGGGAACTCCTCTGCCTCAGCTAGCTAAAACTAACTAAAACAAAGGAGAGCTATGTCCCACTGTCTGTCCATCTGCAGACAACACAGTCCAGGAGCAGGAATGTGGAGGAGTGAGAGCAGTGTCTGAAAACAAGCTGCGTGCTTCTTCTCTCCCCGCTCCACTCTCTGGAACAAGTCTTAAAGGTGCAAAACTTATTATTCACCATAAACAGAACAGGACGATTTGGGATAAAAGCATCATATAGTCAACCTAGGACAGTGGGTAAAGCTGAGAGCAGAGGTGAATGTAAAAAAGAGGAGAATGGGAACTTCCTATTTGACTTATCGTTAGCCTATATAGCTCAACATGGTTTCTTGTTCTAGTTGTTTAGAAATCTAGCATGTTGTCAGTTTTGATTGAATTGTCTGTCTTAAAAACCAAGTAGTTTTTCCTTGACTGCACTAGTACCCTTTTTTTAAAAAACCCCAACCTACCAAATACATGGAAACCTGACAAACCTGTCCCATCAAATTCTGTGCTAATTTTTTTGAGGCAATCTGCTGTATGCTGTCTAGTCATTAGATCAACAGTATAGTAGTTTTGATTTTTATTAGCAAGGCACTTATCAATTAGTGCACAATTTTGTGCATTTATCCCCTTTCACACATTCTTACCTGATAATCATCTGTGTGGTAAAGGAATAACCTGGGATATTCTTGTTCTATGATCTGCACTCCTTCTTAGTAATCTGAAATTCCATAGCTTTGTATTTTCTGACTATATGATACTTTGATGTATGTGAAAGGAGGAGAAGACATTTGTGACTCCCTATGGGGCTGGACTGTAGCACAGTAGTACTTCAGAAAAGGCAGAATACTTCAAGTTAATGTGGTTAAGGGTGCAGCCTGCTGACTCAAATTCACAAAGTAGCAGAAAGAAGATGTGCCTGTGTCTTTTAATGTGTTTATAATATACTACAAAGAAAGGGTAGTCAGGAGATAGTAAATGGTTGAAGAGGAGTAGAAAATATGAGTCTGCAGACTATAAGGTATGAAGTTTTATAAGAAATTCTGGGCTTGATTTGTTTTGGGTGTTTTGTTTTTTTTCTTCACACATAGTTGTAGTGACTGTGTAGACAGACCTGCACACATTTTGTGAAGTTGATCAGTTTTATGTTCCTTAGGAGCTCTGTTTATCAGGTGTTTCAAGGCATTGCTAGTATTTTTAGCATCCTGTCACAATAGGACATGAAGTGACGACATGGACACTGCTGCTCTCCAGGTGAACAAAAAACAGGGACCTTTATTTTCTGACTCAAACATTTATAGTTTTCCAACAGTGACAGTGGTTTGCAGGGTGACAGTGCCGCCTCTCCAATGACACTGGACAGACCAACAGTCCATCAATTCTCTCCTCCTCCATAAAAGAATGCAAAACATCAGTTATTTACAGAATTGTGTGTGAGAAAGTTTGTTACAAGAATACAAAGATCAGAAGGCTTAGCAAAGTCTTAAAAAATCAAGGCGACAGCATCCCATAGTATTATTTACCTTTAAGCAGTTTCTTATTTAGAAACTAATGTGAGAACTAACTCCTGCAAATTGTTTTAAAATTGAAGACCCTCAAATACAAGGAATAGCAATAAAAAACCTGATCATCTACAAAGAAGCCATCATATAACTAATGAAGCATGGATGCTGTGAATTTCTGTAAAATGTTATTTATTGGAAAACCAGGGAATAGTCAACACAGCTCTGTGTGTGTGTATATATATGTGCAATGGAGGAAGATAGTTAATCTCACTGAGAAGTCCAGTGTATTTTCAGTCAGCTCTTCAACCTTAACAGCCACAGTTGACCATGCTTGCAGCATAGATGTTATGATCAGAGAAAAGTAGATTTTAGATGTTATTCAAATATTTGATCCCAGGAACTAGTCTGTTCCTATCACTGGCATCCATTTAACAGAATTGGAACACTTTTTATGAGTTTAAGGCTGGTACAATATGTGTAATACATTCATGCATAAACTAGAAAACAGTGACATATTTAATTTGAAAGAGAATGAACAAATTATGCTGCCAGTCTAAAAAGAAACCTTTATAATTTAAAAATATTTGTTTTTAAAAAGAGCTTACAAAATTACTAGAACTATATTTTAAAGTGTTTATCGGCTACATCTTAAGTAGAATAAATGCCAACAATTTCTACATAAAATCAGTGTTTAAAAACTAACTGACTTGCTTAAGGTCTGCTAATACATACAGATATCTTTTGGTGTGTAAAAGGTTTTTTAATAGTAGATAGGTCTTTGGAATAGGTTAATACTACTTGTTGCTAATCTCTACTGGTCTGTTTAGTGGATATATTTTTAAGTGAATTTATTTGATAGAAATAAAACTTTTAAAGTACTTATTAGATAGGGACTTGGGATGTTTCAGTGACCTGATCCTTCCCATATCACTAAGCAGGGTGTTTATTGCTGACAAAAATCCTTCAGCTTAATTCTCTTCAGAGAGTTCTGTGACTGTCATGTAGTTCGTATCACGTGCATGCCTCATGCTGCCTGAAGCCTTAATGACTTGTTTCAGGATTAATCCAATGCTAGTAAGAAACAGGATTTGAGGTCTTACACTAAGCTGGGAGGAAGGAACTGTCAGTTTCCTGTTTCAATTCTTGATACCTGAAGAATCATCAGAGGAGACTGACTTAATTTTCCTTAATCATGAGTGAGCAAGATTATGAAGAAAACGGGCCAAATCCAAGTGAGTCTCTTTACAAGACAATACTGTGGTTCTAATGTCTTTCTTACTGAAATAGGAGGTTCCTGTGCTTCCAGCCATATTTTAATGAATTTATAAAGAGCTTTTGCAGTGTTTTCATTAGAACTAAGTTGTGCTTGATGAAAATAGTAGCCTAAGTAAAGAAAAATCTAAGATTTAGCAATGTTGATAACATAGGTGATGGGTGCAATATTAGAATCATCCATTATGTAAAGAGGTTTATTTACACACTTTGTTCTGCATATCACTATAACATATAAATTGTGCTAATCATTAATAAAAATACTGCAAGAAATTTGTGATGTAGTAAATATATTTAGACATTAAATTACTAGAAAGAACCCAATAACATGAAACTTTGAGTTAGATTGCACTGAATTCTTAAGCCAATGTGACACAAAAATTGAGGCAAAGTGTGTTCAAACAAGTTTATGGATGCCTTTTTCATAATTTGCATTATAGCAAGATAGTGGCTTTTAAAAATTTTACTGTATTGTAGAACTCCAAGGTGGCTTTTAAAAACTTGACTATGTTTTAGAGCTCTAAGGAGTCCTCCAATATGTGGATTTGGATTAGAAGTGTTAAGACATCTAATTTATAAGATGCTATGACCTCTTTAGTTGCCTGCCAATCAAAAACTTGAACATACAGGAAGGAAATATGTATGATAGAGAAGATAGAATTACAGGTTTTGCCACAGGCAGCTTTCTTGGATGCGATGGTCATATACATCAGTTTTATTTACTTTTAAACTTTATGTATTTTTACCTTAAAAAGTTTTGTTACAGTAGCATTAAATGTTTTCTGTCGCTTGTGCCAACAGGATCTCATTTTCATACTCTCAGTTTGCAGTGACTTGTTCTTAATGTGACCAAATACTATCTGAATGAAAATGTTACTATTGTTTTTATTTAAAACTGTTACATTTCACCTGTATATGGCTAACCAGAACCTACCTCAAGGTACATGGACTGTGATTAAGAGTTGCCCTTTTTAAACTGTGAAGAGTTAGGACTTTTTTGTTAAGGGTTATTCCCCAACTGCAGTTCTGCTTTAGATAACAACATATAAAATTAGCAATTTCTAGTGGGAATCAAAGCTTTTCTAGTTTAACACATGTACTTGTTTGGAGAACAGTTATACATTATCATAGCCGAGCTACAGTATTTAAGGTCATGTTGTTCAAAAGTTTATGTAATTCTCACTCCTTTGAACAACACCTGTGCTCTTTTACCATATGAAAGCTATCTACCTTTATTTTTCAGATAGATGTTAAACTCTTACAGCATGTCAGGAGATAAAGGTGCTTGCTTTTTTGGACAAAACATGTTTGAATACAAAGGTAAACAGGACCATTAGGAGCATTACTTGGATATGAATCATGATGGCAGACATAGTGTGGGACAGTGAGGAAGCAGTGAATCTGGAAAGGATTTAGGGGTCAGACTGGAATAGAATATCATGAGCTTGGTTTAATGTTGTGGTAAAGAGGGCTAGCCTTATCCTTGGAGTAGAGGTGACGATTATACTTCTGTAAATAGCATTGACTGAGACTGGTGTTACAATGCTGTATTTAATTTTCAGAGTTTGATTTTTTTTTTTTTTTGGTTTTGTGTAACTTAAAACCTGTACAGAACGTTTCCATAAAAATAATTTGAAAGTTAGAAAAATGTTTTAGGAACTTTTTTGATTTTTCAATAGATAGGTTGAGATGATTTGAATAAGTATAGTTACTTTCACAGAGAGAAATTACTTGAAGTTGTTAAATTTGGAAGCAGTTACTAGGATGTTATACCTAGAAGTTTGAAATAACCAAATTTAAATAGAAATATGGAACAATTTGAGATTTTTTCAGTATTAAAAAATCCTTAAGCTTTACATAAATTAATAGGGTTTTTTCTTATTTCAGTTCTGAAAACATCAAGAGATGCACTGCTTGAATTTCAATATGATTTTTTTTAAGTTATAGAGCTTAGTGATCAAATGAAATTCATGAGCCTGCAGAAAGATGGGAAATTAGATTAGATAGTCAAATATTTTTGTTCTAATCTCTTGAACAGGCATTGCAGTGCAAGTTTAGGATCACTTAAATGATTGTTTCCTTGTCTACCTCGAGCCTTTCTCTGCCACTTTCTCTATAACAAGACAGCTGTAACATACATTTTTAATACTCTACTACTTGTGATTCAGGAGTGGGGAAGGAAGCAGAGGTGGAATTGTCATGAATGCTAAGGAAGTTGTTTCTGTTTGAGTAATTGCTCATTCCTACACTGATTGTCTCTGATGACAGCATATGCATTTATGTTCAATAGTTCAATTCCTGTGAGGAGCAGTAGTATATGGGGATGCAGAGGGGTGAGTAATAAGCATGAGAGGGGAATTGCAAAATTGTTACGGTTTGAAGTGACTTCTGGAGATCATGTAGTCCAGCCCCTTAATAAGAGGGCCACCTTATTGGTGAAGGTGGCATCTGCATGCTTAACCTCTACTGTTGGGTTCTGGTTTACACTGTATAAAATGGGCCAGTTTGGATCAGCTTAGAAATTTTCATCCGTTAACATACCTTAAAAGTAATCTACATGTTGGTGTTTGTGAGGATCACTACTCTGAAACTTCTAAAGAATATGAATTTGCATACCGTGCTGCCTTTTGTGTCTGTGACCAGCACTGAATTGTGATGCGCAAAAATTTTTACCTAAGATTTGTTTGGTGTGGGGAAGTGTTAATAAAAAATCATCTGATGACATTGTCAGAACATGTAAAGCTAGAACAGCTCTGGTATAGTTTGTGATAATTTTTGTGGGTTACACTGCATTGGCATTTGGGGGACTGGTGTGTATGGCCACAATGCAAATTGTGATGATCTGCATCAACACAATGAATATTACCTTGAGACATATCTCCTACCTTCTCTACTTGTAGCTTTATGTCTTGTTTACAAAAGAAAATGTCGTTGCAGCTAATTTCCATTCAGATATAATCACTCATCACAGTGCTTGAGTATCTGTAGAAATCAAGAGTAGGGTTTTTTGCATGTCCCATCAACATAGCAAATACCACACAGGCTTTTAGGAAAGGTATATTAGTGTGAGAGACAACTGCTCACTTTAAAAATTTAAAAAGGCTTATTAAACTTTAACAAAAATACAACAGAAGGACTAAATAAAGAAAAAGTTGCCGTGCTGGAAACTGCCTTCATGGCTGCCTACCATGTGGCCAGTTCATCTTCAAGATGGGTGCCCCGTCTTTAATACCCCTGGGGGTTGCATCATCCAGGCCTGGCCCCTCCCAAAGTCTGTCAGTCAGCTCTTCTTTGCTGTTTATTGGTGGAGACTGCTTTTTGTAACTTGATTGGAAGGTCAGGTGTTGTCATGCCATGCCCCCTTAGCAACAAGTGTTTCTGTTCTCAACTGCCCCATGTAAAGGGCACATGTGCACGCCTTCCTTCTGCCTGTCCTAGACAACCCAGGCTGTCTGATGGCAACAATACAGAGTAGGGAGAACAGAGGTCATCTAAACTACAATAACATAACTATAGGTTAACAAAGCTTCTCTTAATTTTCACACAATATTAATCTCCTAATTTCAAGAGCCAATCATCTCATTATCTATCTATAACAATTAGTTATGGCTTTAGTTTGTCTACTGGTCCAGCAGTAAGCACAGAATTGTGCTAGGCTATATGAACATTCTGTATCAGATTAAAAATTGTTATAATAATTTTGAAAGTAGGTACAAGGGTAGAAAGATAATTTTTAAAACTTAGGCTGTGATGACTTAGTTGAGTGACATGGAGTATGACGTCAACAGGCAAATTTTTTCTGTGTCAGAAGACACATGAAACATACCATAAGCAGACCCAAATAAGGTGTATTTTGGTTATTCTATTTTGCCTTTTTTGTGGTCCAAAATGAAATACTAGTCTAGATTTAAGATTTTTGCCTGTAAAACCTCATAAACTGAGATACTTTCAGAAATCAAGCAACAGAAAGTAAAGATTTTTGGAGTGCTTCGATTGCCAAAACTGGATTTCAGAAGAAATGCAGCTTAATGATATGTCTGAAACTACATTGGAAGTTCTAATTTTTATTTTATGCTTCACTCAGCTCACACTTGAGAAGTGTTTAAGCAGACATAATTTCAAAGAGACCTAAGGAAAAGGTAACTTGCTTGTCAAGCATTGGAATGGGCTGCCCAAGGAAGTGTCTGAGTCACTGTCCCTGGTGGTGTTTGAAATATGTGTAGGTGTGGTGCTTAAGGACACTGTTTAGTGGTGAGTTTGGCAGTGTTTAATGTGTGGTTGGGCTCAAGGCTCTTTTCCAACCTACATGATTCTGTGATTTGACTATCTTAAAGCTTCCTCATAGAGTTCAAGGGGATAAGGTTAAGATAAACCATAGATGACTTAAGACTTAATAGTGAAATGAAGTACTTACTTCTTTTGTGTTCCATGTTACCTCAGTAGAACTAACTGAAATAGCTTTTTCTATTGTCCACTTGATGCATGAGGGCAAGATTTACAGCATTTGTGCAAAGTGTTAATCGTGTCTTAATTTAGTTCTGGTTTTCTTATGAATCATTTCTTTTCTATTAAATCTTCTTTTGAAGAAAGAATGAGCTAAAGATTGAAATAGTTTGTTTGGTTAATTTCACCACAGATGTTTGTGTGTTGAGATTCTGAAACTAGTTCTTTCTGCTGAATGGTGTAATACATGTCAATTTGACTTACATGTTAATAAAATTTACTGTATATCTAGACATAATAAATAAGCATGCTTCAAAAGGTGGTGGTTTTTAATTTGAAATAAAGGTGATTTTGTTGACAGCAATGATGAAAACTCAAAGGTGTTCATAGGTGTTTTAATGAATATATTAACAAAAAGAGGACCAAGGAAAATCTATCCTTTATTGGATGTGAAGGGTAACATTGTAACAATGGATGAGGAAATCTGAGGTGCCTTTTTTGCCTCAGTCTTCAACAGAAAGACCAGTTATCCTCATGGTAACCATCCCTTGGAGCTGATAGAAAGAGATGGGGAGCAGAACTGACCCCCTATGATCGAGAAAAAGTAGTCAGTGATCCATTGAGCCACTTAGACACTCACAAGTGTATGGGGCTGGATGGAGCCCACTAGAGTGTACTGGGGGAGCTGGCAGAAGAGCTTGCCAAGGTGTTCTCTGTCATTATTGTTAGTCCTGATAAACTGGGGACGTTCCAGACAACTTGAAGTTAGCCACTATGATACATGTATGAGGTTCAGTAAGGCAAAGTGCCAGGTCATGCATGACAGCCCCATGCAACTTTGCAGGCTGGGAGAAGAGTGGCTTGAAATTGGCTCATCAAAATAGGACCTCAGAGTGCAGGTCAACCGCAGATTGAATGGCCAGTGGTGTGCCCAGGTGGACAAGAAGGCCAATGGCATCCTGGCCTCTATTGAAAATACCGTGGCCAGCAGGACTAGGGAAGTGATTGTTGCTCTGTACTTTGCACTGTTGAGGCCACACCTTGAGTTTTGTGTCCAGTTTTGGGCCCCTCTCTTCAAGAAAGATATTGAGTTGCTGAGTGTCCAGAGAAGGGCAGTGAAACTGGCAAAAGGTCTGGAGCACAGGTCTGATGACAAGTGGCTGAGGGAGCTGGGGTCATTCAGCCTGAAGAAAAGGAAGCTCTAGAGGTACCTTATCACCCTCTATAACTACCTGGAAGGAGTTGTAGTAGGGTAGGGGTTGGCCTCTTCTCCCAGGCAACTGGCAGTATCGCTAGAGGAAATGGACCAAACTACACCAGGGGAGGCTCAGGCTGGACGTGACGAAGAATTTTTTTACTGAAAAGTTGGTTAAACATTGGAATGGACTGGCCAGGGGGGTGGTAAAGCCACCATCCTTGGGGTTCAAGAAATGTCTGCATGTTGCACTTAGTACTATATTAAGTTGGCATGGTAGTGTTCAGTCAAAGTTTGGACTTTATCTTAGGGCTCTTTTCCAGCCTTAAGGCTTTTATGATTCTATGGTCCTTATGATTTTGTGATAATTGTAGAAGTAGTCAACAAACTGCAGATGACAGAGTACTTGTCAGTTTGCTTTTTGGGTCACTTTTTCAGTGTTGATTCTCTTTCAAGTGAAGCTAAAATAATATTTGGCATGATCAGCATTACCTATCAAATTGCTGTGCCAAACATACACAAATACAAAAAGAGAACTGTGTTAGAAAAACAGGAGTCTATTGCAGTCTGTCACTGCCAGACTGTTTTGAAGACTATCATGAGAAGGCTTTAAAATAGGCAGAATATTGGTTGTAAGCACTGAAATAGGTTTCCTGTTCTTCAGATCCTAAGTTCTGTATTTTCCCATTTGAAGCCTGTTAGGTGCGTTTAATAAGACATGTTTGTTAGAGATGCTGTGCTCTTTTTCATATTGGAGTAAAGCCAAGTAACTCTGTTCAGAAATAGAAATACATAAAGGACAGTTTCACGATTCTCCTACCTACAATTTAAAATACTATGTAGTGCTGAGATACTGATTTTTATGTCCAGAACTGGTTAGTGAAAACTCTAGTCTTCACCTTCAGAATTATGAATACTGATTGACATTATTTTTTTGCTACCCTTTTTGGTGTTTAGATTAATGATACCCACTGAAGGAGTAACTCCAGTGACATTATCCTCTATATGAATGCAAAACAATAATTGAAATTTCCCAGCTCACTTTTTGAAGAGTAATCCTTTCTGAAGGGATTGGAAGTACCCTGAAAGGAGTACTAATATTTAGTTAATAATTACAGGTACCAGATGTCAGTTGGTGAGAAAGTCAATAGAAGTGTGGTTCCAGCAAGACACTAAAATCAAGCAACCTTATTTTTATTTTAACTTGGGAACGTACCTTTTAATGAATGGCTTATAAAAACTTCAGCAGAAATAACGGGGTGATTTCAGGAATGGAGCTAAAAGAAAAACAATGTTCCAAAAATCTTGGAAACAAAATGCAGTGTCTTAAGCAGGAAATCCTAGTGCTCATATGCTTTAACAAAATGGTAAGAGAAATCAGGATGTATTTGTTTCAGGGCAGAGTTGCACTTTTGTTGTCTGTGAAAAAGCTAATTGAATCTTTCTCTTAAGTATAGTGGGGCCCATAAATGCCAATTTCTCAGATAATCTTGTGCAAAACCAGCATGTTCTATATACTGCAAAACATCTTAAGGTATTAGTTCATGAGGGAGATTCTTTTGTGTTGACAGTGTTCCTTCTGCTGACCTTGCAAATTAACCTTTGTTGGAAGAGGGGCACCTAACCAGGCTGTCGGACTTGAAGTAGTGGGAGACCAAATATACACTGTAGAGAAACAGAAAAATGAAAGTTGGAGGATGTGGATAGAAGGAGATATATTGGATGTGTGAATTCATCACCATTTCTTCTCTGGACTGAGGAACTAATTTTAGAGCCCTAATTTTTAGGACAGCTGTTATCTTCTGTGTCTCTTATGATAGTATGTGGTTTCTATGTCATGATACCAATAACTATAGCGATACTGTGCAGAGTGGTAGGAAATTAGTGGTGGGAAATCCATAGTCCTTCTTATGTTTGAGGGACTGAGATATATTTCTGTCTGGTTTACAACCAAGATAATATGATGTGCTGAGACTAGTGTACACATTTGCCAGAGCTTTCTTCTGGGATTTCATGTAGGGAGCAGAGGGAGGAGACAGGGGAAAAGAGTACAGCTTGTTCTCCAACTGTTCCTTAATTCTGTAGTGAAGGGATTGTAGGTGCTATTGCTGTAATCGGTGCATATAAGGACAAAAGGGCGCACAGGCAAAGTGGTGCAGGCAAGGACTTGAGATTATTTGGAAGTGTTGTGACAGTGTTGTGACAGTATCAGCATGTAATAGTTTTGGTAGTTTGTGGGCTGAAAGGCAGTGAAAGTAATGCTGTATTTTTTGAGAGGTGTGCCAGAGCAGGTCAGTAGAGCTACAGGTTAATGCAATTTATATTTCAGTAAGAAATAGATTAAGTATAATACGTCATGGAAGGGTCCCCACAACCTTTACAAAGTAATTCCTTTTGCATTGCATTTCATAAATTCCTGCCTCAACTACTGGAGATTTTTTGAGGGAGTCAGTGAAGTAACAAAAAGGTTAGCTGGACGATTATTTTATTCTATACTCATAACCTTTATATGTAGTTCAATTATCAAGTGTTTTTAAGGAAGCTAGAAAGGGTAGGGGAGAAATAAGTATGTGTGTTAAAGAGTAATAGTTAAGAGATGGAACACTATACCAAGATTAGACTGTTAAACTAAATCTCCTTAAATGTTTAACATCCACATGTCTGAGATGAAAACTGGGTTTGCAGCAACCTATGGTGTTATTTAGACCCAGCTCTTAACAGAGTCTTCTGACTATTCCTTTTATAGTATAATGTATCTTTTTTTGCCCTCTTGTTTGTAATTGTGTTACTTTTCCACTAGGGGATGGGATTGCCAGGGAAAGTAGTCCATTTATTAACTGTGCAGAATTGGGCAGAGGAAACATGTATGAAGGAAAGAATATGGCTCTCTTTGAGGTAAGTTAAATACTCCAAAAACATATTTTACCTTTAATGGAGATGAGCAATAACCTGTTTTCTTTCTGTCTTAAAATTTAGTGGGGCGGGGGAAATGAGTTTTAATAACTTTTTCATAGTTTGATTCCTGCTAATAGTCCATTTCAGTGGATTTGAATGGTATATAGGCAAGAACAGTAAATATTTGTGTCCATTAATGTGAAGATATGAAATAAGTCTTTGTGCATTTAAATTTTTTGGGCTAGGATCTAGACATTGTTAGACAAAGCTACTGGAAGTTAAATCTATTTTTTAAAGAAAGCAGTATTCAGTTTTAAAAGGATTAGCAAAATAATTTGTTCAACAGGGGAATTACAGAGTTTTTGTTAAGCAGCAAAGCTATAAAATGAATTTACAAGCCATGATTTAGTTGTACTGTCCAACTACAATGTAGAGCACACCATAGCAATTTCTAATGTAAATATCTCTTTTATAATGGATGTTTCATACATTTTTAATCAACTGAATTATTACAATCAAATTACTGAAAAAAGTGTATTAATTGAGTACTTTTAAGGGCCACTTTTGCAATTAAGTACTATTTCTAGTAAAAACCTTAGTTGCTCTGCTCTAGCAGCATCAACTAGTCTTGCTCTGATGCTTGCTGTTAACAAAAACAAGGTGCTTCCAACATTGTTTAGCCACCTTACTGTTGCATTCTTCTCAGTATTTACTTGTTGTTCTCTTACATTTCTCTCTTCTTCCTTTCAAATATCTTTGCACAGAGGACATGGTCTTTCATCTCACTTGTGCAGGACCCAAATTATGTATATTTACTATTTTTTCCCTGTTTTAGAGAAAATTTTGCTAAGGATCAAAGTAATGTTGATCATATAATTGTCCTTTTGTCATGTATGCAGTATCTTAGTATTTTTTTGACAGGAATGATGGTATTAAAGTTTTGTCATTGAATTTTTCTCCTTCAAACTCTATTCCATAAAGCCATTTCCAAAACTTTATGTGGTTCAAATTAGTTGCTATATTCCTCAATGATGATAATTTGGACATAGCTGCTTTTTGTCCCAGATCTGTTATTTTGAAACTTGGCTTACATTAAATCAACTGATATAAAACCATTATTTTTACATACCTGAAGTTATAGATATTGCTGTTAACAGTATCGTGTTGAAAGCCTTTTAGTGACTTCATCACTGCTGGTGTTGTTGAGGTGAAATTTTTTGATACTATGTATGTATCAGAGTAAGTTTCCTATAATCTTGTTTTTCTCATGTTTTCAGATGTGAGAGTTGTATAAACTGTTAAAAAGAAGTTCGACTATTATGACCATTATCATTACCTAATCTTCCAGGCAGAGATACTTCTTGTCTGTGTTTGTTGCCCTGATCTCTTCTTTCCAATGTTCAGTTTTTTGTATTTAATTGAATTCTCTTGGATCCATTTTTCTTGCAATTATTGTGTTGTATATTCTTCTGGATTGTATGATTTGTTTTAGCATGCTTTTGTTTTGTAGCAGTAAAGAAAGATGGGCTGACTTCTGTGTCAGGTGCTATTACATATGTCCAATTATATGTAGTATGCATATGTGTGGGTATTTTCAACAAGTTAACACTCTGTAAGTAGTATGCCTGGTGTAAGATAAAATATGTAAGCCTGCAGCTCCAGACTTCAGAGAGCTACTTAAGTACTTTAGTGCTTGAGAAATCATTTGAAGTCACTTTCTAAACACAAGCAAGATGCTGGAAAAACACCCTAATGACTCAACCCTACCAGTACAATCCACTAAAGACTGTGCTGTGATAAAAATAGATTTTTAAAATCACAGTGGAATTTCTCTAGATTTTCCTTATATTCGAGCTGTGTATTGTAAGGTAGCATAAAAATATTAAAGAAATGGTGCAACATAGCCATGTAGAGTTAAACTTCCAGAAATAATAGAACTTTCTTGTTGATTGAAAGCTGACTGGTATTCTGTCATGCTGATTTTTTTATTTGGCTGAATCAGGGCTGACCTGTTGAGTATGTTTGAAGCAGTATCATAAAATGATGACTTAAAAAGAAAATTTATTTATTAAATGCAGTATTCTTCAAAATCCAACAGGAAGAAATGGATAGTAACCCCATGGTGTCATCTCTTCTGAATAAACTAGCAAATTACACTAATCTGACTCAAGGAGTGGTGGAACATGAAGCAGATGAAGACAGCAAACGAAAGGAAGTCAAGGTATTTAGATTTCTAATAATTTATTGAGATAAAGCTACCTGTAAGAGGTGCATTTTTCAACCTGAAAAGAGAATATGTGGACACCTAAAAATGGGAGTGAGGTTTGTAATAACATGTTTAGAACTGAAGCATTTGCAGCAGGACTTGTGTTAATTTGATGTTCTTGTTAGCATGTTTTAGCAAAACTCTGCTGTAAAACCCCTAGGAAAAATATGTGCAAAGCTAGGATCTGAAACATGGAGTATACCCAGTATTTTCTTCCTTTCTTTTCTTCTTCCTTGTGAACTTGTGCAAGCATCAGTACCTGTTACCTAACTCTAGTAAGCGTACAGTAGGACTTTTTGCAGGTTTAATAATATATTTTAACTGCCTAGGTTTTTAAATAGTTATATTAAGGTAAATTTGAGATGAAACATGTCACTCTTATAATTCTATAAGCATATTTGCACCTCTTAACATGGTAGTAGTTTTTTTGAGTAGCTGTCTTGGTTTTGTGTGTTGGAGTAAGTATTTTTAAAACTTAATGGATGCATTCCAAGAAAACACTTTGTTGCAAACATCAAAAATATTATCATATATATTTGGGGGAAGTCATACGCTCTGTTTGACACATTGCTAAATACACTTGCTAGAAGTGAACTGAATTCATCAAGGGCTGTTTGTCTACTGGATACCCAAAATGCGTATCTGTGTCTGTAGAAATGGAATGTATGCAATAGTTGGAGTCTGCAGTGGCATGTTGGATTGATCCCTCTGTTAGCAGAGGCTGATTTTGAAGGAGAAAGCTTGGATTAAAGCATGTGACCTGACAGAGTCAGAACCTATAGGCAAAGGAGGAATGATGAGCTGCTTGGTGAGCATGATGACTGAAACTAAGAAAATTAAGGTAGTTGCTGGGAGGACACAGTGCTGGGAGTCACCTGTCTTTGTGTAGGAGAAGGGTTCTGCTACTGAATTTATATGCTGAGCTATGAAGAAAAGAGGAGAAGTATGTGAGAATGAGAAAAAGGAAAATGAGCACAGAGCAGAAAAGATAGAGATGAAAATACATTTGGAAATAAGCTTAGAACAGCAGCTCATTTGACTGGAAGGGAACTTTTGAGTGGAAGTTGGTACCAGGACAGTGGGCAAGGGTCAGGGATAAAGTCCAGCTGTTTGTTTAACTTTTTGCTTATCCTGCATTTGTTCATGAGTGTGTTTTCTTTCTGTTTGTGTAGTTGTGCTTGATCTATATTTGTTTCGTCTCATCTGAAGATAAACTTCAGATGTGAGAAAAATAACACTGATCTTCTGTAACACTTCTGAAAAGTAACACTTTCCTTACTGTAACACTTTCTTCTGAAAAGTAACACTTTCCTTACTGTGAACCCTGTTGTTTGTTCAGCTGCTAGGTAGAGGTTTTTGTTAATGCAGCACCGCATTACCCCCTCTGGAGCTGACTATGAACAAATGAACATCATGTCCTCACTTGCACTTGATCTTGTTTCTCCTCCATGTGGTGGCCTGATAACACAATTTTTATGTATGTGCCTTAATTTAATTTCGGAAATAGTGATAGTTAAGTAGTAGCCTGTCAGAGAAGCATTTTTATTGGTGTGAGTGAGACAGTGGAGTTGATGCTGCACTTGGATATCGCCCAAGATGCTAAAAATAAAAAATATAGTCTAAATGGCATTCTATGGTTTCTTATAAATACTTGGAAATTTAGTGTTTTCTTAATATTTTTGATAACTTCTATAGCATCAATGATTGCTTATTTATTTATTTAAATCATTTGCCATTTTTCACAGCCCAAGTTGTGATTTAAGACCATCTTGTGTAACTGGAAAGCTACTATGTATAACTGTTGATTTTAACTAGAGTATTTCAAAGCCTGATTTCTCTTCATAAGTGTAGAAGACTGAAACTTCAGTGATGAAGCCTGAATGCTTTGTATGTGTCTTGACCTATGATGGTCACTAGCAAATAAAAAGTACACATATACTATGTTATGACAGGTTTTACAATTTTTGAAAAAAAGAGATTGTAGTCAGCTCTGCATTACTTCATGCTCTGTCTTAATACCTTGTCTGTCTTTTTTTAAAATTAAAATTTCTACTGAATATAATTTTTTTGTGCCAGCTGTGTGGCAATTTGTGATCAACTTTTTGAAGAATATAAATGATATTTTGGTTATGGCAGCAATTTATCTTTAACCTCTAACTTTAGCCTGTAACTGGTATTTCAGAAAAAGTTTGTAAAGTGTTATGATTAACAGATAAAGGGCCATCCTGTCCCTATCAAGGTGTCATCCTAATTCCTGTGGAACAGGAGAGTTTGTTATCACAAATAGTTTTCTCTTTTTTCAGGAATTTTTCTTTATAAATAGCCCGTGAATATTTGCAAAGCTGGACACTCCGAAGCTACCATTCAGTTTCACTTGGCATTTGTTCATGGAGCATTTGTGATAAGTGTTTGTGGAATAAAACACATTTTGTGTTCATGGATTTAAATTTTTTAATGCAAGAGAATTGATGTTCTCACTTTGTTTCCAGGGTCCACGAATGGGCACTTTTATTGGCGTATATCTTCCCTGTTTGCAAAACATCTTGGGAGTTATCCTTTTCCTGCGTTTAACATGGATTGTAGGAACAGCTGGAGTTCTTGAGTCTTTCATCATTGTGTTCATGTGTTGTGCTTGTGTAAGTTAACCTTATTTTATTTCTTTTTTAAACTCTTATCCAAATCCTCTGTTGAAAGAGTACTGACACCTTCTAATGTATGAGTGTCAGGGAAAAAATAACCATATTTAATCATACTGGTAAAACTGTACTGATATTTAACCAATATGGTTGAATTGAGAGAAATGGGTTATATATATAAGCAGTGAGTGTCACGTGTCAGTCTAACCTGTATAGACATTCTTTTGAGTTGATCAAAGTAAGCTTTTGATTGAAGTTTTATATGAGTTTTATTAAATCAGCCTTTAGCAAATATTTCATTATTTACTTATAATAAACTACAAATCAAACCCCCCAGCATTGCATCCAAAAAGTAATTTTTTAGAGTATGAGACCACTACTAGATGTTGTCATAATAATGTTACAATTAGTTTTCACTACTTTTTTTAATTCACATAATGAACATACTATTTTAAGTATATGCCATGGTCTGTATGCTTCCAGTTCTTTTTTAAAGACTGTGTCAAGTATAACTTCACTAAATGTTCTGCTGAAAAGTTGAGTTGCCTGGATATCCCAAATTAAACATCTTTGCAGGGGGAAAAAAAATCTAGTTCCATATGATTACTGTTTTGCCCAATCTTTAAAAAAAAAAACACCTCCAACACTGGTATTTTAAATTTCCTCTATTTCATCTTTCCACAGACTATGCTAACTGCAATTTCAATGAGTGCTATAGCAACAAATGGCGTAGTTCCAGGTAATGAAGAATTTTATCTTACATGGCAGATTCTTAAATAATGGAAATTTAAATCTGGGATAAGAAATTCTTACCATTCTCAAATATCAGAAGTAATGCTTTTGTATGAAATGCATTTTTTTCTTTTAATTGATTTTATAAATAACTTTTTAATGTGAGATGCAGTCTTTAAGACTGAGTCTTCTGGGAATTACAATCTACAGCACATCTTTGTCATTAGTCATTTGATCCTGTTTTAATCAAAGATAAGATGTTATAAATTGAATTAATGGAGACTGGTATTCACACAAAGCAAATTTCTTTACAAATAAGGGTACTACTTTTCTCTCTCCTGAATTTTCCTACATTCCAGCTAAACACTGGAGTTAGTTGTCTTGTTTTCTGCAAGAATAGAAACTGGTCTCATGGCAAAAATATTTCTCTGTAGAAATACTCTAGGTTCTGCCCATCTCCTTAAATTTTCAGGATAGATTGATACATTGATTCGGCTTCATAAAGCAAGAGGATTTTTTTTTTAGTTGCAAAATCAGTTAGCTCTTGAAGCTCTTATCCTTTTTAGTTTTGCGGCACAATAATTGATAGTTCTGGTGTTCAGATTTTGGCATGAGCTCTGAACTTAAACTGAAGTTGTTGGACTGTAATAAAAGTAAAAGCTATAATTTGTGTAGTATGTAGAATAATTGTATTATAAGTGTATTTCATGGATACAGTACCATATATGAAATAAAAAATCAATAGACAATTTTGTTTAAAATATTTGGGTTTTGGAGTTATTAAAATGGAGTTATTAAAATCAGTGCGCAGATAACTAACATGTTCTGCTCTCTTCCCCCTCATATTTTTAAAGTTCATTGTAATGGTTTTGTTTAACATCTCCCACAGACTTTGAAGCCTGCAGTTCCTACATAAGATAGGTCTTAATTTTCACTTTTTTTGTTGTTGGTGCCAGTTTCTTATAGAAATTATGCTTGTCCTGGAATATATGGAGAAGGCAGAAAGCACAGATAAGAACCTAGGACTGAAGGAGATCTGAGCAGCGGGATCCTTTATTTTGCCTTTATATGCAAGAGCATTCATTATATTTAGTAAAAGGATTGGTGATGCAGCATAATATCTTTCTTAGTTTCTCATTCATTCATATTGAAAACACTGAAGTCTGTGGAACAGGCTGCCCAGGTGAATGGTGGAATCACCATCCTTGGAAGTGTTCAAAAAACAAGGAGATGTGGTGCTTAGGGACAGGGTGTAGTGGTGGATCCGATAGTGTTAGGTGAATGATAGGACTTAATGATCTTGGAGGTCTTTTCCAACTTTAATGATTCTATGAAAAACTGCTTCAGACTCTGCATATTGATATATCTTATTTAAAATTTTACACATCTTTCCTCTGTCTCTTTCTTCCCACAATCAGGACAAAAATAATGAATTTAAGAGCAGATGGAGAGGGAACCAGAGAGAAGAGTTTGCCTTGAGGGAGTTGGTTGACATTCTAAAAGAAAGAGATGAGCTTGAAATATAGAACCTTATTAAAAGGCAAATAGTGCAATGGAAATAGGATGGTGGTGGTGTAGTTTATGACTTAGAGAAAGCTGATGCTTACATATGGGAAATAAGAGTGAGAAGAATTGAAGAACTCAGGGTAAAAGTGAATATTATAGAAGTGGACAAGAAAAAGCAATTCCTACCCAACACTTTTAAACAGTACTAAAAAAATGTGATCTGAAGTGAAAGTGGCAATGGTTTAGTATACAGAAAATGAAAGAATCAGTAGAAAACAATCTGTTTTGTCCTTGTCTCATAAAGCAATTATTTTGGAAATTTATTGTTTGATGGGGAACAGCGTAAGGTTAGAAGCTAAAAATTCAATCATATCTATTTATACCTGTATATCCTTTTCTAATTTACTTCTGTTTAGCTTGTGGAGATTTTCCTCTTCTTTCTTTGGTCTTCACTTTCTGTTCCACAGACAATGCACATGGGGATATTAATCTTGAAATGTACATTCTAACTATCTAGATGGTACAGACATTGATTGACATGAGCATGTCAGTGGAGACACATGCAGTGGTTATCTTGATAATGTTGACTGAATGATTCAAATTTTTGTTCTCTACTGCCATCCTTAATCTGAAGTCCTGGAGGTGTGTTGTGTTTTTGTTTGTTTGTTTTGGTTTTTTATTTTTGTTTGGTTTTTGTTTTGTTTTGTTTTGTTAAATTCACAGCTGGAGGCTCTTACTACATGATTTCAAGATCTTTAGGGCCAGAGTTTGGTGGAGCAGTGGGACTTTGTTTCTACTTAGGCACAACCTTTGCAGGAGCAATGTACATTCTTGGTACCATTGAAATTTTATTGGTAAGTACTAGTCTCTGTTAAGACTAAATGTATTTGGGCTGTTTCCAGAAATTGCTGATGAATTTTCTTAATGGTCTAAAATGCATTGTAGTTTGGTGGTCGTTAATGTTTTGATGCTACATTTTCAGGATGTTGATATTTATTCCAACTCTACTTGTGACTATTTGAGGAAGTTAAATTCTTATCAGTAATACAAAAATAAATTAAATGCTATTTGATGTATGTTTATTTTATATAATGTGGGAACCAAGCAGAAATCTTCTCTTTCCAAATAATAGTTGGAAAGCATTACCAGGGTAACTCACTGCTGCTCAGTGAAAAGTTGTGGAGAACATGAAAGACATATCATGATGAGGCAATAATAATCCATCACACATGATGAGGCAATAATAATTTGTCACACTTCCTCATTTCCAAACTACTGGCTTTGAATTGTCATATATTTGCAAAGATGCTGTTGAAGTCTGCCTGTGTGGCAATGGCCCAGCTACTATTGCTTTGCTTCATCCAAGAGGGGCCAGTAATTGGTCATCAAATCAGAAACTGAAGATATGCACAGGGAATACTTAAAAATTCTTTCTTGTTACTTACTATGATCCATGTCAAATCCAGGCTTTTTTACATTTAAATTAGAGATAATATCCACTAATGCTTGTTGTCTGATCTATAGTAGTAACACAAGCACATGTTGAATTGTGGATTGAATTTGGTGCACTGTTCTCCCTATTAGAGGGTCACGCTGGGTTTGTGTTGCTAATACAAATGTACAGGATACAGCTACAGAATCTGAAGTAAAATGCTGCCCAGGATATCTGTCAAAGACCTCAGAATAGACCCCTGACATAGCCACAAGGCATGAGTGTTGCTTTTTTTTTCCTTCACTGGGGCATGGATTATTTGGAGAAACAGAAATCAGTCGTCTGCCTGTGCTTTTCCCTGGCAAAGGCTTTGAACAGCAGGGCAACAAAATCCACTAGAAAATCTTCTGGAATACCTCCATAGAGAGCCTGAAACTTTGGCAATGTCACAGTGTAGGGTTTTCTAACAATATATACTTTATCTGTAATAATTTTTTAGTTTGCTTTCTTTTTCTTCCATGATGATGTGACAATTTTCATATCTTCCAGCATTCTAGTAAATAGTAATTTACTAAACTTAAATTTAATCTAAGAAAATTCTGGTAAATAATTGTCTATGTCTATTTTTGGATTTTGTTTATAAATGCATCACGGTAGTCTCCTGTTCAAAGTTTCTTCCTGCCTTTAGAAATTATATCATTGAGCAGTTTTTTGGAAGGACTGGAGTTGCCTCAAGCCCTAATATTCAAGCCCTGGTAGCTGAGCAGAGAGGGGTGTTTTTAGGGTGCTAGAAGAAGGCATATCGATATTGTGTAGAGTAGTACACCGATGTCTCAGAACTACAGATCAGTTTGTCTTCTCACACGCATTTATCAGTATAAGTGCTATTAACAGTTTCCAACTTCTTTTCAGGTAGAACACACCAAAATTTAAGAAAGAAAGATCTGTAAGAGAATCTTGTTTAAAATTGCAGTAGTTTGAAAGGTCTAGTTTAGCACATGACTAAGCTTATTCACAATAATCTTAAATTGTGCTGTTGCAACTTTAGATTAAAATTTTATGAAGTATTATATAGGGTCCATGATACTGAAAACATTTTTAGTTTATTATACTTTTGTTTGATTCTTCATATTTTGTTTCAATCAACGGAAGTCCTGTTTATGGTTTGGATTTTTTCTTTTATTTTTGTCGTGTTCTACTTCCTTCCATCACCAAATTCCTTAGCCATTTTTCCCATTTGGCAGACATATGAATTTGAGGAGTGGAAGATCTTTAACAGGATATAAGAAGCTGGAGCAGAAGTTGTATCCTATTTTTAAACCTTGTTTTTCTTCACCCTCACCCTTTTCCTTCCTTTATCTCTACAGTTTCTCGATCCCCAGATTGTATGGCTAAACTTATTTGTGAAAGCAAAACTGGTATAGAAGGTTAGATTTTATAGTTGAAGTAAATGATTTAATAAAATGTTCATTGTTACATGTATGATAGTTGCCATATCTCTTGCAGACCTATATTTCTCCAAGTGCTGCTATATTTAAAGTGGCAGATGTTGGTGAAGAAACAGAGGCTATGCTGAACAATATGAGAGTCTATGGAACATGTATTGTCATTCTGATGGCCATAGTAGTTTTTGTGGGAGTAAAGTATGTCAACAAACTTGCACTGGTCTTCCTTGCCTGTGTGATTCTTTCCATCATTGCCATATATGCTGGAGTTATTAAGACTGCTTTTGACCCACCTCACTTTCCGTAAGTGCGATATCGAAGTTATGTGGGTTATTTAAAAGAAAAAGAAGTGTGGGGTGGGAATAGCTACTGTAACCATTTCATGTTTTAAGCCAAGTTTCAAAATACAAACACATTGGTTTCAGTGGTAGGTTTATGTAGTTTAAATACCAATGTGTTCATTTGTTATTCTGAGTTACATATCTGAAGATTTCTCTCATTTTTCATAAGTTATGGTAACTCAAGAAAATGTTCTCTGTTGCTTAAAATTTGGCTGTTATTTCATCCACACCCAAGGAGCAAGAAGGTACGTTTTGCTGACAGTAAATGTAACCGCTTTATCTAAAGATTTAAACTAAAAGCCTATAGAATAAAGTAAAAAGATCAAGAAACCATTGTAGCTATTAAGCAGAGTTATAAAAACCCCATAAATTTAAACTTTCTGTTATGAAGAAATTTTAGAAACTTCCATTTCTGCCTACTTAAAAATGATACATTGAAGTGTTTAAATTCACTTGTGTTTGTGAAGGCTTTCCCATTAATAAAATAAAATGTTATTGTTATGCATGACACATTGCTTCTCGATGTCCTTGATGTGCTTAATTCTTAGCTCAATAGGAGTTACTTCTTTACTCCAGTTATTAGCTGCATTTTACTTTACCCAGTTATATGAGTTGCACTTTTGTGCATATTTTTCTGTTGAAAGAGGAAACAAAATTACATTGCTTAAGACATGATCAGAATAGGCTGATAACTTCAATCTTGCGTGGCACTTCATAGTAAGAGTTATCCTTTGCTGTATGATTGTTACAAATTCAATATTACTTTGAAGTGTTGGTAATTACATTACAAATTGACCATTAGAGCAGTACTTGTGGATTGTTCTGTAACATTATTTTACATGTAATATGTAAAACGTTGACATATTTCTGAATAAAACTTATGTTTCTTACAGTAACTTCAGTGGGGAAATAGCAATATCTTTTTGTCACCTGTATAGGTAAAAAAGAGTGTGGATATGTAGCATAGGTAAGACTCATTACCAAGTCCCTGGAGACTTTATATATGGCTGCTACTGTAATATTATTGTACTGGGGGGAAAATATAAAAAGAGTTTGTTTTCTACTAAATATAATGGTTTACATTTTGAGTCTGCCTCAAAATGAGAAACTCAAGTATGGTTTTATGTGATGGTAAGACTGATCTGGTGGTGGTTGTTAAAAAAACCCAAACAAAAAGCTTCTACTTAGCTGGTTAGTTAGGTCATTATCACTAACTCTGTTAAGTTTGTCCATTGAGTAGATGGTAAAATAGTTTACCTCAAGATCTCCCAGTTGCATCAAACTGAGAGATGTTTCCATTGCTTGTATCATTTGACCCTGCTGCTATTGAGTCATCAAATCAGTAGCAATTAAAAAGAAAAATAAGCAAGGCAAGTGACAAGATGATCTCTTTAGCAACAGTGCTCTGTTAAATCTGCTCAAATTCCTTGAGATGCAATACCTTGAAACTGCGCTGGTGTATGTGCCTAACCGCCATGTTATATTTGATGTTCCTTCTTTTGTCTTCAAAGATCTGTATCATTCAATTTTAAAGCAAGCCTGGAATCTTAAACATCTTTTATATAGTTTAACAAAAAAATATACCTAGATCCTTAATGTTCTCTGCTGGTAGAAATTTGCTTTTGGCAGCTGTTCAGACTTTTCTAATTCTCTTTCATTCCTGAAAAAAAATTTGCTTCCCAACACATGATTCTTTAATTTGTACTCCCATCACTGTTGTTAAATTTTTCGGTTTAACCTTCCTGGCTTATTTCCTGCCTTTTGGATTGTAATGTTTTTGAGGATCCTCCAAAGTTTTCAGTTGCTTGAAAAGGAAGGGAGTGGTCTACTTGCTTAATCTCACTTTTATATTTTCTTCATCAGACTCATCTTTTAATTAAGTTTATAAAGTATTACTTAATTTTACTTCTTTCTTGTAGGACTGAATGCATCATAATTGCTGTTATTTAGTAGTCAAGCTGTTTAAATTGATTGTACTTTCTGAAGAACAAATCAGAAGGCAAAATAGCTGTCAATACCATAAAGAAGAAATATTTAATCCATATTTTAAAGACTATTGATGATAGTTTTAGATGTAGAAACTATATACTGTTTTAGTAGATGTAGTATAGGCCTTAAGATTGATAGTGTAAATAACAGGTTTCTGAAGAAGTCTAATGGACAAAAACTGGCTTAATTCACAGCCTTGTATTAAAGGAACACTGATTTTATTTTTCTTGTTTTTAGTATCTGTCTCCTTGGAAACCGTACATTGTCAAAACGCAGCTTTGATGTCTGTGCCAAATTTACTGAAAGCAATAATGAAACAAAGACTACACCTTTGTGGCACCTGTTCTGTGATAGTTCTTTGCTTAATGCTACATGTGATGACTACTTTAGTCTCAATAATGTAACAGAAATTCAAGGAATTCCAGGAATAATGAGTGGAGTTCTAACTGGTAAGTTGGGAAACACAGTGATTTAAAACATTTTGGACATTATTAATTTGGCCAATGGCTGGTCAGTAATATAGTGGTCTAGTCTGTCACTGTTTCTTTACCCCTAGTCTGTGTGAAAGATTGCTACCTTGAGCATGCTTCTTCCTATAAAAGAACCTGGTTTTAGAATCTTAGTATCAAGTGCTTTAGTTTGGGCGTAATTGGAGTTTTATAGGTACTCTTTCAAAAGCTACTGTTCAATCAAAAAGGTGATAAAGTGCTCATCATAGCTTTTTTTTAAATGTGTATGCCAAACACACATTTCAATATGCCATTCATTAATATCTTTTCAAACTCTCCGGAGGGAGAACTTGTTTCCAGTTCACAGGTGGTGCAGTGAGAATGAAGTTCTGTGGATTGTCCAATGTGTACAAGTTAGTGATTGAATTAGAGAAGAGCAGTCTACAAAGTGTATAGACTTTATTCTCTTTACAGATCTGTATGGTTGTGGCAGCTTGGAATTCAGATTGCATCAAGTCATAGAATTCATCTTAAATGTGTAATAATTTGTATTGTACACACACAAATAATGTTTCTGGAAATTAAATGGATACTCTCCTTTGCATTCCCTTAAAATAAAGTTTGATTTATATAAATAGGCTACATAGGGATACAAGACAGTCACTGCTGCCATAGTACTCTAGTTTAAAATATCACATATAAAGTGTACATATACATTAAAAGATACTGAGTGAAACAAAGGCTTCTCTGAATCTAAATTTGTGGTTTAAAAAAATAATTTTCTCATTGAAAAAGGAAATTATTTACTTGTTACAAGAAATGTAACTTAGAGTTGGTTCTGAGTTTTAGGATTTACCATATGCATATCTACAATTTTTTATGGATAAGTTTGCACTTCCTGCCCCAGCTCACAAGTTAGCTGTATGTAACATTTTTTTTTGCTACCCTGTAAGATTTAAATTGTTCTTTTACTTTTTGGAGGTTTCAGGACGAGTACTATTTTTTTCCTTTGTTCCATTCACTGTTTAATGTTTCATTCAACAAGCAATCCTGTATAAAAGTATATTTTGCTAATTTATTCTCACATAATGTTAAGATCTGTAAAGACCAGGAGTCTGCTGAAAGCTCATTGTGAGCAACATGCTTTTCGGTATTCACTGCTCTTTGCTTACCTGTAGTGCATTTCATCAATTCCATTATGTTTACTCACAAAATAGTGTTATTTTTTGTTTGGTTTTGGTTTTTTTTAAGTTCCTTGCAGTTGTTTTTCCTTCTACAACTTTGAATTAACTGAGAATTATCTAGCTAGCTCTCATCTTGGTGCTAGCTCCTATTTTTGGGCTTTTTGAGTGTTCTGGATAGCACTGGTTACATCCTGATGGTCATTCTTGTAGAACTTTCCTGGTGGCTCTTCTGATTTACAAAGCTGTATTTCCATTTACTTTTACCTGTTGTTTTCTGTCTTTGAACTGTTTTTTTTTAATCCATGTGAGGAGATTACCTCTTATCCACTGTCTAGTGTAGATTACTTGGGTGAGGAATATTTTGATGATGTGGGCAATATAGATGGACTGATCCAAGTGGATTGCCTTCATTTATGTTTCCCTCAAGGAATATGAATACTTCTGACAATTTTCTTTTGCAAAAGCTAAGTTGAGGCTTCCCCAGTTTTTCAAAATTAAAGAAAAACTGTGAATAACTACTAAGTTTTGTCAGAAATAAAAAAATAACTTCCCTGTTTATTGCCTCTATCAACTGCTATTGTTGCTATTGACTGTTCCTGTAGAGATGCTACTCATGAGTCCTTTGTTTCTGTGTCTCTCTGAACACTTTTAAATTAAAGAAACGGCCTTCCATTTGTCCTTGGATATCAATACTATTTCACATTAACCTCAGATATTTCAGTGTTCTTGGAGATTTCAGGCTGAGTACTACTTTTCCTGCTTTTGAAAATATGTGCTCTACTTCTGTTCACTGATTAACATTTCTCTGAACAAGAGCTACTCCATAACAATGGATTTCACTATCCTAGTTACATCTAATGCTAAAACTAGGTGTCTTACTTGCTGAGTGTGAGCACACATTCTGATACCTAGCATAAGCTTGAGCTCTCATGGCAGAGATTTCTCAAGGAGAGTTTTCTTCCACTTGATGAATTTTCTGCCTTGTGTGAAGACTTCAGAGCTGCAGGCTCTGCACATTTAAGTTTCTTGAGCTGTGACTGGGAATATTTAGATGCCATGACTGGGTGTCTCAGGACGTGTGCTAAGTCCTCACACCATCTATTGGGCACTCATATAGAGTAAGTATTCATCTCTTACATACCTTCTGTGAGTGTTGTCCAAGCAATAATAAATCATTCTGCAAGTGGCTGACTAAATAGGCCACTATAACCTTAACAGAAATTATACAGTTCTGCTACTAGCTTTATCAACATTATTCTGATGGTGGTAGCATGTTGGTCTGATACACTGAGCCTGTTCTTGTGTATGTACCCTAAATGTTAGCTGCTAGAGGAGCCTTAGCAATCAAGGAATGGTCCTAGAAGGGCCAAATATCTGGACTTTTCTGAAAAGTTATTCTTTTTTCTCACCCTTTCGAGGAGGGTGAGAAACTTTCTAGTCCACTTGGATTATCACTTTTGGGAAAATGAGCACAGGAAAGCTCTGTGTGACATGTTATGAAATAGGAAGGTGATTTCTATTCAAGAAAATATCTAATCCAATTTTACCCATGTGCTGGCATGAACACTTCCACAGTTAGGTTGTATGCATTGCAGTGCTCAGGTCATTGTCACTCCTGCGTCATGCTGAATAAAGGACACAAGTTGTTGAGTGTGTTATAAACGTAATTGCCAATTAAGCCAGATTAATAGTTTACGAGAGTCAAATTATTATAAAGTAACAAAGTATAAAATTTATTTCGTGTTTGAATTTCACAATTTAAGCAAGCCACGAATTAAAACGGACAGAGTCAAGCCTGGGACTTTGGCTCTGGGTGACACACACACTCAGCTCTGGGCCCCTGTCGCTCCAGAGTGGCTGTGGCATGATTTGCTTGAGTTTGAGTCCAGTTCTTATACTCTTTTTCTTGCTGAAGGCGAGGATGTCCTTTGTCCTTTTCATAATCAAGCGAGTTTCCAAAGCTGCTCTGGTCCAGGGATAATACTATCAGATGGAAGACAGTCCAGGTCCTGGTGTCTCGGGAATAATTCACGGGTTACTTGTTCCTTGCTAGATGAGTCCTTGATGACTGTGTTCACAATACACAAACCCATGTCCGGGAAGATATACAGTTTAAACAGTCTTTTACCGGTAGCTCTTTATACGTTAACGGATTTCCCAGAAACGGACTATAGGCTAAGTGAATTATCATCAAATATGCTATCTCTCTAGCTATCTGTGGCCAGGTGTGCCACAGATAGCTTATTCCTGACTTAGTCAAGATTCCCCAGTTCCTGTGCTGCTTCTGCCTTCTTCACATGTAAATGTAGCAGGACTGTGTGTGGTATGTGTGAGACAACAGCTTCTCCCAACCTCCGAGAGCTGCTATATCAATCTTTATTCGTTAGCTCTAGTAACTAGCCTGGACATGTTTCCCCTAGCAGTCTTTATATGTAGTTTTAAACCTCTAATATTCTTCTAATAAATCTGAGTTCTTATAGTAAAATCATATTTCATTATACTCATAATGATAATAACATCACACCCAGTACCTTTAATTGTATAATACTATTTTATCTACCTATGAATTTTTGACATATCTGTAACAATTGCTTATTAAGAATTTAAGTGCTTTTGATTGGCAATTCAAACTGTATTGGAATTTACCTATATTGCTGATGGGACATGCCTTGGCTTGCCTGGCCCCTGTGTCTGAACCAAATAGTGGCAGCGGTGGTGTTTCACCCTAGAGACACTACTGGCTAGCTGGGTGTTGCAGTTAGGCACGTGAGAACAAGTCCAGGCATGCTGTGCTCCGGTAGTGGCGGGATGGAGTTTTGCTCTCGCAGAGGTCTGCTCTTCAGGTTCCCTCTGACGGAGAAGCTTTAGGGCAAGGTGAAGAAAAGGAGTCAGTTCTGATAAAGGGTTTAAATCCAGAGTTTGTGTTGTAGACCACAGGCCTCTGAATGTAGCAACAGCTCTAACAGAACTCCCGCCTGCGTGGTCTGCTTGCCCTTTTACCTGGGGGACAGGGGGAAGGGACGGAGAGGAAACCCACCAACCCAGGTACAGGAGAGGAGGTCCCAAGGAGCAAAGGACACCTGGATTGTGCAATGCCCTCCCAAGGTGGAGGGCATCTTTTGAATCTGCCCAATCACTCAACGCCCTTCTGGAATTCCAGGATTGATAGACAGTGCTTAGCAGGGGTCAGGGTGGGGAAAGGAGAGGTGATTGACACACCTGGGGAAGGAATCTTCAGTGAGAAACCCAGGGTATCTGAGGCAAACTATGACATCACACCGCAACAAAACTGATTTTTGGATTTTCTTCTTATGTTTCACAGGGGGTAGATAGATGCTAATTTGGAGATGCTAATTTGCTAGGCTTATTTTACATCACTCATCAAACCTCTGCTAAAATTCCTGAAATTTAAAATTCTCGTTTCATTAACTTCATATGGCTTCAATCTTATCTCTAGATCAGTCTGTTACTCCTCTTCATTTGATTGTAGTAATACACATAGCATTCCTTAGCAAATAATACTTATTTTTAATCTTTATTCTGCTTTCTTTTCTCCTTCTCATACATACTTCCATATATGCTTACCAATTGTAAGTTTTTTTTAAAAAATCTGGGTATGAGTACCCTCTCTTTGGCCACTTATGGTTCAAAGTCCATCTTCTGTTGTGCTCAAGGTTACTTTTTGCTATTATAAAGGGTTAGAATACTGTACTTGAATTCCCTAGAGTTGTTCAGGATGTCTGAAAATCAGCTATTTAATCATCCTGGCAGTCCATGGGAATTGCTTATTTCCTTGCTATAAAATCCTTTGCCTTCTTGACAGGCCAGAAGAGTATCTACTTTGTTTTTTTCACATATAATAGGACACATTGTCTCATTTTCAAATAAGAATCAGTGTGGTCTGTTCTCACAGTCTTATCAACACAACCAGTGTTTTCCACAAATGTAAGCTCTCAAATTTATTCCTTGACCCATCACTTTTCAAACAAATATGCTTAGTTTGCTGGGGAATTTGAGCCATATTCTGCTGGGGGTTTTTTGCTTATCAGTGATCTTCTGGAGTCTGGTTATGCTGCTTTTGTCACCATATGGAAATCTTTTGCCATTGACAGCTGAATCCTGAACTGTTATGCAGGATTATTCTGTACAGGAGGTGTCAAAGAACTCAAATTCTACTGTTAAGTAGCATTTCTTTTTCATACTGCTCCTCAAAATACAAGAACAAGAAGTATTAGTGTATATACTAAGATTCCTTGAACCTGGAGATAAGTTTCCTTATTTTTTCACAATAGAACATCTGTGTGCCTGTGCAATGTTAAGTGTACACTCTACAAATACATTAGAATTTAATTCTATAACTATATTTTGCTTTAGAGGAAGAGAAAATTTTTCAGGACACATCTCACACGCTACTGCATTTTTACTAGAATGGACTGGAGTGTCCACCCATTAAAATTGGTATTAATCATACTGGGAAACGTCTGATTTTTGTGTAAGAAAAAGGTATCTGATTCCTAGGATTACTGCATTCTCACTAGTTGATATCTTGAAACAGAGAGATGACATTGATTTTGTTTTTTCCCCCACCTTCTAGATAATCTCTGGAGTGCCTATTCAGAAAAAGGATCAATCGTTGAGAAAAAAGATCAGCCATCAGTTGCTGGATCAGAAGAATCAAAAATGGGTGGACTTCCTTATGTTTTTACAGACATCACGACCTACTTCACAATGCTTGTAGGGATTTATTTCCCATCTGTGACAGGTAGACACAATTATTTTTCTTGCATAAGGATGTGTACTTATATCTGGGGAAAAATATTCATGTGAAATTTTTTCATTTTCATCAATCTTATAGGTGACTCATGCTGTTGCAAGTTTCTGTGTCTGAGGTTCTGTACCTAAAACCTTCTGGTACTAGGGAGACATAGATCGTGGCTGATGACTTTTGGAGTTATAGGACTTAAACAAGAAATCTGTTTAAGGGCCATTTCTATGTCTGCAAAGAAAGCAAAACCCTCATGTGTTACTAAATGTTTATTCAAAATAAGGTGCCTTTATAACACTTTAATCTTAAAGGCTTGAGAGAACAGTTTAATATTAAAATTATTCTTCCAGTGTCCAAGCTGCCTGGTTAACTGCCTGGGATTTGTTCACATGTCCAATATTTTGCCACATTAACTGTGTAGACTTTTTTGTTAAGCCCAGACTAGTTGTATTTCACTTGCCTCAGCTCATGCTTGAATGAAAAAAAAACAGACATGTTTTTCTTCAAAAGTCCCAGCTGAAGTAATTGTAATATCAAGTAACAGACTAGAACTCCAATAAGAAGTTGCTGCATTGTTTGCTAGTTTATTATGAAGTGGAATCATCCCTTTGTATTCAGTTTGAACCCCACTGCTCCCATTTCTTTACTTCAGACTCTTACCAACATTTCATCATATCTGAACCCATGGTTTTATTCCATGGAGTTTGACTATGTTTTTGCACTGGAACACCTTGACATTAGCTTCCATATTTTTGCTTCCAGTGGTCAGGTCAATTCTAGGAGAGATAGCAGAATTAGTTATTGTATAGGTTTCTTTCCGTCCTGTCACTGTAAGTGCTACAAAGTAATTCTGTTCTCTTTTTAGATTCACACGCATGTGATTTTTCTAACCATTATTTTTCTTGCCTGCTCCTTTCTTTTTTGCTTCTAAGGTTTTATTTGTTAGTTTACTGATTTGCTTGCTTACATTTGCTTGTTATTAAGTTGGTCTGTTTAGTAGAAAGTTAGTGCATTAGCTCATACTGGCTAAAATTGCTAAGTCCTTATTAATTTATAACATCCATCCCTAGTAGCAAAATTGCTCCTCTTTGTATTTCTTCATTGCAAGAATGATTTTGAGGTAATGCTTGAAAAATATTTTTTTTAATTTCTCTTTTTACTGACCTTTATAGGATTTGCTTACTCAAGTGAGTAGTAACACAGATCTCTGAATGAAATGAAGGTATAAATTGAGAATTTGTGTGGGATTATAATATGCTTCTGTAGCCTGCTCCATTGGTAATCCTTGAGTTAAATTTGGCTTAAAATTAAATGTTCTTATTTTCTTAGTTATTATCATGGAGTTATTATTATTGTTTTTATGACATTAATTTTGTTTCTTTTTAAGGTATTATGGCAGGTTCAAATAGATCTGGAGATCTAAAGGATGCTCAGAAATCTATTCCTACTGGAACAATTTTGGCTATTTCAACTACATCTTTTATTTGTATCCTTTATACTGTGGCTGTTTTCTTAGTCTACATTCTGTAGCTATAGCAGGTTTTTCACTGGAAAATCAATAGAGTTTCCTGAGTAGGAAATGAATGAAATCTAAACTGAAAAGAAATCTTTCATATTTGTCTAAAATACCAGTATAATTTATAAATATTATTAAAATATGTCAAATTTTATGAACAAATATATATATATATATCCTACTAATGCTTCAAATTCCAATATATAATTGATGGTTTTAGTCAAGTGGTCTGAAGGTTTTTAGCATTAGGCTTCAGTTGGCAGATTGTTGTCATACTCAGTACAACCAGATATTAAACCAACCAGTAATAGTAGTTGTCAGTCCTTCAAAACCTAGACGACACAAGTACTTGCTTATTTGTATGAGAAAATACCTGTTCTATTGCATGATATATGAGCTGGCTACTTCCAGTACTTCACAAATCACTGTGAAATACAGTCATAAAGAACACAAACTAAAAAATCGTAGCAGGGAACAACTGAGAAAAAAAACAAACAAAAAAGCAGCCAGGAAACACACACACATGCTGCATCGTCATGGACATTTTCATTTCATACCTTGGTGAAAAAAAGTGGGGTTTCCTTTATATGATTTTTTAGAGAGTAATCTTCCTTCAGTCTCAGTAACAGATCTCTCCTGTATAGTGTTATTTGGTGCCTGTATAGAAGGTGTAATATTAAGAGATAAGTAAGTAATATTCAGCTTCTAATATTACATGGAGTATATGTAATCATATGTTATATTAATAGGACTTATTAATGGCTCTTGTGTGAAATATCTATGTCATATATATTTCTTTTGCTTAGTTTAAAACTGCAGGGAAAGTGTGTCTGTTAAACTGAGATGGCTGTAAAAACTGGTCAGGTTATTAGACTGTATGCCGTCAAGAATCGGAAGCAGAATCTAAGATAAATGTTTGAAGTTGAACCAGCCTAACGAAATGTTCTTGATGAAGAAAATCATAATTAGTATTTGCAGAGCTGATGGATAAGGGGATATTACTTTGAGAGAAGTAATGGGTTTTTGAGGAACAAATTTAAAAATTTGACAGTTACATGACAAGGGGAGTTTGTAAGAAGACTGCAGTGCACCATCAGACCCATGATTTTCACTAGACATATGACTATTTTTTGTTTTAAAATCTCAGTAATACATCAGGAGTCATGTCTATTTTCAGCCATGTAATTGTCTGATTAATTTAAGGCATAATATGAAGAATGAAGGGAATAAATGTGATGGACATGAGTATGAAGAGAATCTCCATATTTTGATCAATTTCTCCACTAGGAGAAGTTGGTTAATATGAAACTTTTGTCAGGTTTCACAATTGTTTTCTTGCTGGTGTGTGGTTCTCTTTTCTACTGAGGCCCATGTTTGCTTATGGTGATAAAACAGTGTCATTGGGGTATTGTTTAAAAGGTGGTGAAATTGATGCTGAGACAACTTATTTCATAAGTCTAGAAGGAAAACCGTAAGTTAAAATCTGGATTCTAACCAAACTAATACAAGAAGCAGAAGGCGGTCCATGGAAGGCTTTTGACACTCTCTCACAGCATCCTCATGGGCAAACTCAAGAACTGTGGACAGTGAGGTGGATTGAGAAGTGGCTGACTGGCAAATCCCAGAGGGTCATGATCAGTGGCAGAGTCTAGTTGGACGCCTGTAACTAGTGGTGTCCCCTAGGGTTCTATATTGGACCAGTGGTATGCCCTTGTGGCCAAGAAGACCAGTGTAATCCTACAGGAATAAATAATGCACACTCCATTTTCTTCATGGTGGAAAAGCCATTTCTTTATTCACATAACTTCTTTTTATACAGTGTTACAGACCTCGTGTGTGACTCCAGTTGGTTAGTATCACTGGCCAGGGGTCTATGTACAAATCACGAACAGGATGGGACTGCTAAGGAATACGTCTCGAGCCATTTTATTATCCAGCATCAGTCTTATTACATGCTTATGACAATGGGAAGATGCCAGCAGCTCACATCCCAGGCAGCAGACAAAGAACTTCATGTTACAACTTACTTTAAAAGCTTTTTTGACCAATCACACAAAGCAAAAGCATATTGACAGTAGTTCTATCCAACCACTATAAGCACACGTACCTTCGGTTAAAAATGCTTGCTTATTTCAAATACAGTACCTGCTTGTAAGCCTTAAAACACAATGCACAGAGCTCCATTACTAAGCTTAGAACTTCCTAATGTCTTGCTAGATAGACTTTTCTGCAGCTTAGGGAGTTGTTCTATCCAAGCGTTAATACACAGACCATAGTTATATTTGTCCTTTTCTGCTTCTTATATAATTTTTCTGGTGACAACTCTTATGGCTAGTGCTTAGCTCTCTAATCGCAGTTCTGCTGTCTCTGAGGCCTATCTTTTGCAGCTTTCCCAAAACCCTCTGATTTTAAGGATTCCCACAAGTAGCTTTCTCGCCAATTACTTTATTGGTTAGTAACAAGTTGTTATCCTGTATTGACTGGTCACTGAAACCCCCGGTGTGTATGTGCAGGAAACGTTGCTTGTGAGAGATAGTTTTCATTTTTCTATCTAATGGTGTAAAAACAGTTTATACAGGTGCTAGTTGTTTTTCACCCAGAAATAGATTGTTATGTTAACAAACTGCTCACACCAGGATTGCTTTCACATGGGAATTTGTAAAGTGCTACCTTGACAAGGCCTGCCACTGATTCCAGGAGAGCAGGTCTGATCTTATGAGGCCTTTCTTTTATGATTTTTCTACCTTAATGCAACATAATCCTGGTTTGCATTAGGAGGAAGAGCATTGCCAGTAGGTCAAGGGAGATCATTCTGCCCCTCTACTCAGCCCTGGTGAGACTGCATTTGGACTGCTGTGTCCATTTCTGGGCTCCTCAGTACATGAGTGACATGGAGCCTCTGGAGGTCCAATGGAGGGCTATGAAGATGATAAAGGGATTGGAGCATCCCTCTTATGAGGAAAGGCTGAGGGAACTGGGACTGCTCAGCCTTAAGAAGAGACAACTGAGAGGGGACCTCATCAATGTATTTAAGTAACTAAAGTAGGGGTGCTAAGAAGATGGACCTGGGCTCTTGTCAGTGGTGTCAACCAACAGGACAAGAAGCAATGGGCAGAAACTGATGCACAGGAAATTCCACCTGAATATGAGGAAGAAGTTCTCTACTGTGCAAGTGATTGTGCACTGGAACAGATTGCCCAGAGAGCTTTTGGAGTCTCCGTCACTGGAGATATTCAGGAACTGTCTGGACACAATCCTGTGCATTGCACTCTGCTTGAGCAAGGAGGTTGGATCAGACTGTGGTTCCTTCCAACATTACTAGTTCTGTGATTCTGTGATTTTTACTTTACAGTGATATTGCTGCATCAGTGAAAATATCTGTTAGTTTTTTCTTCATGATAAATAAATAAATAAATAAAAGCCAAATCAAACTGCCTAGGAAATAGTAAATGAGTTCTGAAATAAGAAATTAAAGCAGAGCTAAACTCATATTTTTGACATTTACAGGGCAAGGGGGGAAGAGGGAATTTTGTAAGCTCTTAGCTGTCGTTAAGAGAAGGTTGCATTGTAGCAAGAACCTTGAGTCCATGAACTTTCATTTACTTTGCTGCCAGTTCTTATTTGGCTGAAATTCAGCTGAACAGTCAAGTGTGTGGATTTTCAGTCTGGTCTAAAAACTGTGTTCTGAGGCTTTTTTCATTATGATGGTCATATCTGCAATGGGGAAAAGTAGGTTGTACATTTTTCTGTTTCTTGCATCTCTTGAAGTTATTCCTATCCTGTGTTTAGTTGAAAAATAGGCATTAGAATTTGAACTAAGAATAAATGTGCAGTTACAGAAATCTTGTTATACAAGCACATTATGGGTTTTATCCTATAATTTTGAGGAGTGTGATTTCCCTTTTTTTTTTTCATCTGCTGAAAATAGTACGTAGTCGTACTTCCAAACTTGGGCATAAGCAAGCATTTGAACACTGACATATTATATTCACTTCATTGCTGTGTTTCTTGACCCTATTTTAAAAGCAGGTCTGAAAAGACAAAAAACATTTAATTTTCCTTAGTTTTTCTCTTCTCCTATTTCTGTAGACTTTTCCTTTTATTTAGAAAAAACTGAACTTATCAGGAAAAAATAATGGTGGTATCACAGTAGAGATAGCCTTAAAATTAATTTTAGCTGCTTACTAACAACAGTAAGATGAACTACAAGAACCTTACTTGCTTTTAAATCAAAACTGCAAGTTCGAAGGAGGGGGTAGGGTGGAATAACATTTTTGTAGTTTATTCAAATCATGCCTAAATTAACACAAAGTTAGGTAATCTAAAAAAAAAAGTGGAGGTGGTATTGGATGGGACACTCAGGACTGTAATGAGAGCACCTCTTCCTGACTTCTACCCACTTGTTTGCTCTAGTAAATTAGAAGTTGCATCAAGTTGCACAGTAGCCAGAAGATGTGGAAAATTCAAAATGGTTGTGTCTGGTAATTTCTCTATTTACTTATTGTATGTCAGTGTCACACTTTTAAAAGGAAATTTGTGAATTTGTGATTTGTGAATCTCCTGCTTATGCCCCAGGCTATCTCTCACAAGGATCCGTAAGATACAAATGTACATACTCGTGCTATTGTTTTAATTCAGAAACGTTTGCCAAGATATCTGATAATTGCTTCATATCTGCTCAGAGGCAGCACTTATTGTGATTATAATGTCTTCTTTAAAACAGCACAATAAAGAGAGATTGCTTGGTTGGGAAATCCTATGGTGCGTACTGTAACACAGTGTTTATTGTCAAAAAGTGCTGTTGTCCAAAAAGATTGAAATGTGGGTTTTGAAGCTATAGTAAAAGTTATTTGAATGCTTACTGATTCTTTTTTTGTTTTGTTTTAGTTATTTTTTTCCCTTTTCTTTCCTAAGGTTTGGAGAAGCAGTTAATGGAAATCTGGTGGTTGGTACACTGGCTTGGCCTTCTCCATGGGTTATTGTGATTGGTTCATTCTTTTCAACATGTGGTGCTGGTCTCCAGAGTCTCACTGGTGCACCCCGGCTATTGCAGGCCATTGCAAGAGATGGCATTGTACCGTTTATTCAAGTGAGATTTTTTTTTGTTCATGTAATTACAGTATTTTGAAAAAAAAAAATTGACGCCTTATTTCTGCTGTTCCTGTAGAATGTGAAGAAAAGATTTGGAGCTCAGTTCTATTTCTGTACAATAACAGATCAGGCTATTGTAGAACAAAGTGTGAGCTTCAATGTTTTTGTGCAGTGCAATTTAATTATATTTGATTTTACACATAAAAGTTAGTGGTTCCAAACTGAGAATGTAGTGTTCTATAAATGGAAATAAATGACTAAGAAGCAACTCATAACTGAACTTCTAGACTCTAGGCTGTGTTTACTGCTTGCATTTGTGAACAGAGTTATTTAATCTGACTATGGAACTGCATAAAACTTCTTATATTATGGAGATGAAATTCTAATTTTTATTCATTTTTGTAAGGTAAATTAAGTCAGTAAAGATGTAACAATAGAATTGTATCCCATGACTCCAAAGAGTCATGAAGATTTCTTCCAAGATCTCTGTGCATGTTTTAAGAAGTAAATCAGATTTTTCTCAAAGTAAGGGAGCTGGAAAACAGAAGATGATGAGAGAATTCTTGCTGGGCTGTTTCTGCAAAACCTAGACGACTGCACTTGAGTTAAAAATAAGTAAATAAAACTCCAAAAGTTTATACTGTCTGGAGAGCAAAGCTGTGATCGGTATGGTGAAGTTTGGAGTTTGAAAGCTTACCTCAAGACTTGCAAGACTCTCTGTAACAGGAAATAAATATGCCAAGTATGCTAGGGTGGAGGGACTGAGTAGTGGTGGAGTTTGACTTGTCAGGGGAAAGGGGCTGTAATGCAGTAAGTTTTAAGTTCTGGATAGTATAGAGAAAAAGAAACAAGAAAAATTTACTTTTGCCTGAAGCAAAAATTTGGTAGAGAAAAGGTGACATTATGATTATATGTCCCGAGAGTTAGACTTGAAAGGAATGAAGAATCAAAAGGAAAGATTTGTGGTTCAGGAAGTGAGAGAAAGAGAATTGAAGAGAAGCAGGATATTTAGAGAGGAATTTGACACTTCAGGATGCACTTGTTGTTTTGGAGTGATATGGTTACTGCATGGACAATCAAGAAAATGCAAGGAGATTATTATAGAAGCAAAACTATGACATATTTAAGAAAAAAAACCCAAAATACTTGAAACTGGAGTAGGAAAAAAAAGGTATTTTAATATAATAGTAGGGAAATTGATGGAGGACAGGAAGCTAAAAGAAGAGAACAGCATGGAGAATGAATGAGGTCTTAATTTCTTAATTGCTGTATTTGAATGGAGGGATATGGAGGAGAATAAATACCACTGGAACCTCAGGCATTCCATCTGTCACCAGTATGACTGTATAGAATTCTCCACAAAGGAAATTACCACATGCAAAATATTTTTGGTAGGGCTCTGTGCAGGATCATAGTCTTGTCTAATTTCTCTTTAAGGGTTAATATTATGTTGATAAGTACTGAATTGACGCCTAATTTCTATGTTACAAAAAGTACTGGCCTAAACTATATTAGCTTTTTACTAGGCATAAATCTCTTATGCATATGGTTTTTAATTTTCTTAAGAATATTTCAGTAAGAGCTGCCTTAGGACTTCAATGTTATGTAGTCATTGCTTACTTTAGTAAGCATATTTCATATTGGAAATGTGTGTTTTGCAATTTTAATTTTGGCTTTTCATAGGATAGACTGCATAATTTTCCTTTGTAACTAATACCTTTAGTTTGAGTTAGAACTAAATAAGTTAGTTCATGATTTGCACCATAGTTTATTACTGTATAATGAACAGCTTTCCCTAATCTTACTGTGAACTTGAATTGAACTAGATATTTGGTCATGGAAAAGCAAACGGAGAACCAACTTGGGCTCTGCTCCTCACTGTTGGTATTTGTGAAATAGGAATTTTGATAGCCTCATTGGACAGTGTAGCACCGATTCTTTCAATGTAAGTATGAGTGTGATGTTATATGTTCTTAAGTTAAATAGTGTTTTCTTTTAAAATTAACTAGGTAATTGTTTTTCTTTTTGAAATAATACACGTTACACTTCGTTTACTATCAAATTATATTCCTATTTGATCCTGGAGATAATATGAAACAATAAAATGTTTTGGCTGAACTAATTTCTAGGCACAAAGAAGTTTTTCCATGACAGAGGTCTGGAATGCTAATAAAAATACGTTCAACTTTTAAAAAACTTGGATTTTAAAATAATAATTACTGCTATTTTAGGTCAAGTGCATCTAACAGAGACAGACAAAATTCAGTCTTTTAGAATATGAATAGAATTTTTAAATTGATTTTGTACAGAACATGATACCATCTAAGCTACTATAGAAAAAGAAAAAATTTAACTCTGTCCCAGCCAAAAATAATACACTATGATTGTCAGTTATTTGCCACGTTTGTCTTCAAAATATGTGTTTGAGGCTCTATATTATAATAATATGATATTTTGAGGCCTAATACTCTGTAAGCAGTCTTAATATGTGTCTTGTGTTCTCTTGACCACTGTGAACATAGTATACAGAAAACTGTATAATAGTATACAGGAAACTGGACACCTTCCTTCCCTTTTTTGGATTGTGATTGTATTTTAATGCACATCTGTCTAGTATGTTTCTCATTAGAAAATGCTCTTTCCTTCTCAACAGGTTTTTCCTTATGTGCTATATGTTTGTGAATCTGGCTTGTGCAGTTCAGACACTTTTGCGAACTCCCAACTGGAGACCTCGTTTCAAGTATTACCACTGGTAGGGAATATTTCTTCATTCAGAAGAGTTAAAACGAACTATACAGCCCTAAATTGTTAATTTTATTGCAATAATAAAGCAAAATCTCCTTTCTGACTTAAATGAGTTATGATTCATGCACTCAATAAGAGCGATAATTTGTTTTCATGTTTTTAGAATAGCAGCATACTCACAACAGTGATCATGAAAATGTGTAGCCACAAGTAATATAGATGGTTTGGAAAAGGTTACAGGATAACATTTTATTCTGCTTAGAAGCCAAGAGATCCTCTGTGGGAAAATGAGGATGAAAAACCATGAAATCTCCCTTGTATATATACTTAAGGAGAACTGGTAAAAATGTTCAGGGAAGGTTAGGACAATTTTCATTTTGGTTATGCAAAAAATACACAAACCTAAAATTTGTACAGAAAAAAAGTCTCATTCAATATACATCAGTTGGTTCACTGATGATATGATGACTGGTTTTAAAATATGCTTTGGACATTGCATTTAATAACTGAAGTAAACCCTTTAAAAAGTGAGTAATAATACAGAAGGTGAAAGTGTGTTTTTTTGGTTTAATCTTTTTTAATGGGTTAAGAGTTTCAACATCTCAAACTAAGATTGGGAAAGTTCTTGATTGTTTTCTAACTGTATGTTAAAAGTACATAACTTAATTAAAAATAATTCTGTTGAGAAATTTTACTGCTGAAATAACCTTAAATACTAGAGCATTTAGTAGATAAACTGGCATGATTCTAGGATGTAAGAGTTACTTATGATTTTTCCTTTTAAAGAGTTGAGTGAAAAGAAAATGTTGCAGTTTTAGCTTTGAAAAAACTTGTTGAATCTGCTCTGCAGTTACATAGTAGTTTGACACCTGACCCTCCAAATACATTTGTCAACAATTCATTTTTCTGAGACATCAGTGAGGCAGCTGACTCACTGTGTGACTACTTCTAGCCAAAGTAGGTGTGGGAATGTTCAGCAGGAATTGGGATGCCATTTTCTTTTCTGAGTGAAAGTAGAGTCATAGATTAATTCAGGCATGAAAGAGCAGCTGTTGTTCTTTTACACAAACTACAAGACTGATGTCCTCAGAACTTGCAGAAAGTGAGCTTCATTGAGCTTGTAGAAAGCATTCCCTTAGTTTAAAATTGAACTCAGTGCACTAAAGTACCTAACTAAAGGTACCAAACCAAAGTTAACTATGTTGACACCCCATCAATATAGTCAAAGTTAGCTCTGATTTGGAAATTGGGTGAAAACTAATTTGGGAGGTTGTATATGACTAAAAATATACACAAAACTGTGAATTTTGAGATGATTTACAACTAAATTTGATAAATATGGGCAAACCAGGCATATAGACTTGAGTTTTGAAATGCTTTTGTAATTTTTTCAACTTACATTCTTTCTTCTTCGTAACCTTTCGAAGATTGTTTTCTGTATTCTACTGACTTGTGTTATTGGCCAAGAGACAGACCACAGCAGAAGTGAAGAACAGAACTGATGAGTCAAATTGAATTTAAACTAATCAACAGTTTTTGCTGGAAGTAACAGACTTGTTTTTCACTGTTTGAATTTTTTAGCTTAAATTCAAATCATCAGTAATATGTGATAATGTGTTTTGAAACTGAGCTTACTTGGAGGTACTGAAGTTTCAATACTGTATATACTACAAATGTAGTAAATCTATTGTTATATTTAATTTAGATGCATTATTTATTTCATGCAAAGGTTCTGAATGCAATTTTTTCATATAAGCTAAAATTAGGACAATGTATTTTTTATTTTATAATATCTAAAAAAAATAGCCTTTGAAGGTGAAAGGCCTTTCTGGAAGTTAAATAAAAATTACTTTGTGGAATATTTGCATGCCTATTTAAAAAAATGGAAAAAAATGGTTTCTTTTAGGACTCTTTCATTCCTGGGGATGAGTTTATGTCTTGCCTTGATGTTCATTTGCTCTTGGTACTATGCTTTGATTGCCATGCTAATCGCAGGATGTATATACAAATACATAGAATATAGAGGGTAAGACCATATATCTTATTTATTCTATATTTAATATCTTTACCATTCAGCAGAAAGCTCTTTTGTATAAAATAGATACAATTGAAGTAACAATGTTCAGAGTATTCTTTAAAGCAAGCTAAGATCCCATCTCTGTTAAGGGTTGTAAGTTTTCCGATTTGAATTTCTCTGGAAGATCTATTACATACTTTTCATCAGTGAGAACTGACGGAAGTAAGAACAAGCAAGTCTGGGAAACTCTTGCTGAAGAAGAGATGATGGTGTAAACTTTTGGTACTTCAGGAACATTACCTTTCAATGTCAAGCAGCAGCTATTACAAAACTGTAAATTATTATTATCTTGTGCAGAAGCTCAAACTCAGATTTTTGTGTTTGTGGACTTGATTACTTTCTAGACTTAATCTTTAAATTTCAGCATACTTTGCACTGAATGCATTTGTCAAGAGATAGTCATACCTGTAGGACATGCTGAGCAACTATGAGTCTTAAAGTGTTCATAAAAAAACTCCAAAAACAAAACCCAGCAAAGACCCCAATTAAACAACATATAGAAACACTACAGGTAATTATGATCAGTAAAGGTGCATGGTGTCCCTTTCTAAGGATAGATAACCTATGCTGAAAGAAAACAGTCATATCTTGGAGCAGGAAATTGAAGCTAGGCCACTGTTTTGATGAGTGATTAAGCACAGCTCTTAAGTGGATCAGCTGGTATAAACTGTCCCACCCTGTGGATCATCCATCTTTTAATATCTCCATTTCCAGATTAGAGGCTTTCCTGGTTTATAACATCTCCATTTACTGGGCTAATGATAAGGAAATTAATTTCCCAATTTTAATGAGGTAGTCAGATCAGATGGTAACAGAACAATTCAGTATGCATGTGTGTGTGTGTGTGTGTGTATATATATATATATATATGTTCATACAAAAAATTATTCATAAGTTCTACAAATGTTGGCACATGCCAGGACATTTACCTTGTTGAAGGAGATGCATTACTAGAGGTAGCTTAGTTCAGAGAAAATTCATGAGTAAAAATCAGAGGGAGGGAGGGTGGGCAAGGGAGATGGACCCTTTGCCATTATAGAATCCATTCTCCTGACCACTTTCAATATTCATATTCTATACTGGAATTAAAACAACTGGAAAATGCAGGGAGACTGAAAATGGACAAGAGAATGGATTGAGCTTTAGGCTTTCTGGGAGAGAAGGTGGGAATAAAAGAAAGTGGAGAAGGCCATAGTGGTGGTGTTGAGGGCAAGATAGGTTATACTAATCCATGTGAAGTCAAGTTTCACTTACTAATTTTGCTGCTTTAAAAGAATTCCTTTTAAGTATCCTTCATTTATTCATTCTAGTGCTAAAAAGCAACTTAAGTAGCTCTCACCATTACAAAAATGCTTCTGAAGTATAAATAAAATAGACCATAGTAAATACTTATAAATATGGAAAAAAATTACCTTGAAGGGGTCTGGTACTGCTTCACCTTGGTTAGTCTTCAATCTTGATTTAAGTCTACAAGACAAGGTTTTTTCATGCATTCATGCAAAAAGAGAGTCATCATTTTTTACATCCATTATCCCCCACATGAGAAAAAGTACATGATTTGTATAAATAAATGGGACCCTGTTAATTGAATCACTTTTGTATCCTGAAGAGCGGAAAAAGAATGGGGTGATGGAATCAGAGGACTGTCTCTGAATGCAGCTCGCTATGCTTTGCTTCGTGTTGAAGACGGTCCTCCTCACACCAAGAACTGGAGGTAGAGTCCTGTGTTTTTCAGCGTCACTTAATTCTTGAAATATGGAAATATATTTGAATACTGCTGGTAAGGCAGTGAAGTAAAGATAAATTGAGATCCACCTTTAAAATAATGTTTTAACTTGGGCATGGCAATGATGTCATTGAGATACTACTATTTTACTGAAACTGAATGTGACTTTTGGTCATCAACTTTGTGGCAAACTAACTCAAACTTAAATCCATATAGTGTTGACATGGTTTTCAAAAGTGCAGAAGAATTGTAATGTTTGATTATTTATAGATTTTTCAGATTCAAAGAAACAGTTACCCTTGAATCTCACTGTGTCTACAGAAGAAACACTGCAATACCATAAGTGCAAATATTTTTGTTTGTATATGTGTTCCCTCTGAAATACATTTTACAGATCTGCAGAGGACCCCTTTTTTTTAAATTCTTTTTTGTGGTATTCTTTTTATATAGCTTCTATCAATAGTAGCACTTTCAAAATTGCTTAGATGCCATTAAAACAAAATCTCACATTTTACTGTAATGGAGTTAGATGTCCACTACTATTTTTGCTATATATTTTTTTACTTGTTAAATTTAATTTTCCTCAAAGCCAACTTTAAAAGTCACTTAACATTTAAAAATGAAGGATGTTTGTATGTTGTCACTTCTGATGAATGTAATGTGATACTTTAATTCTAGTCACTGCTCAGTGATAGTATCATGGGATGCTTACACATGCAGTGTTCTGTTGTCCTTCAGTATAATGGCATTACTTTACCATTTTTCTTGGGACTGATGAACTTGGCATCTCAGAGATACCAATGTAATGTACTGTTGACAATCCTGTTGAATATTTGACTGCTTCAGTTCCAAAGGTGTATTTCTATTGTGTCAATACAATTGCTAGAACTGAATGATCTTGTTACATCTTAAACTGTGCTAATTTTGAGGTGGGAGGTATGATCCAACTTGTCATCAGTCTTTTGAATTTGTAGCAATGACAGGAAAATTATAAAATGTTGATTTGGGAAAAGTAAGTAGATTCAAGATTGATTAAAGGAAATAGAGTGCATCTAGTATGCAGTTGAAACTGAACTTTGGGTACTCTTGGTATGATTAAGGGGTTGACTGTCCTTTTGTAAGGACCTATGCAGGCAGAGGGGTGGGTCATTAGAGAACATAATGAGAATCCAGAAGGATAACTGCAAGTTATCCTTCTGTCCGTACCTGAATATGCCTGGTACAGGCATATTCAGAGCAGTGATACAAGACTGGGAAGCTGCTTTGGTAAAGAGGACCTGTGGTTCCCAGTAGATAGTAATCCAGCAGTGTGTCTTGGCAATGGCATGCTGGACAGGAGGACAAGTAGTACATTGAGAAGTAAATATATTGGGAGATATTTATTTTTGTTTAGCACTCATTAGAATACACTTAGAATATTTCTTCCATGTTTATGTACCATGATGTAGGAATGACAAACTCAAGTGGATACAACCACAGATGATGGCTGGAGCACAGGGGCATCTCTCTTGGGGGGAGGGGTTGAGGGACTATGGTTATTCAGCTTGGAGGAGGCTGAAGAGGAGCCTAAAAGTTAGTTATAACTAACTTATAAACATGCAAAACCTAAAAGAAGGTTACTAAGGAGATGAAGTCAGATTTCTTAGAGCAGATTAGGATAGGTGTCATGGTTTGAAAAGGAAGTGAGTTTTTTGGGAGGCTGTGGTCAAACCAATGGGTGCTCAGATTGGAATATTGGCACCTGGTGTGGCCACTGAGGACATGGATACGCCTCGGAGAACACAGGGCTTAAAAGCAGAGGACTCCCAGAGGAAAGCTCTCTCTGGGTTCCGGTGGGTGAAGAGGTCCGACCTCCCCTGCCCAGCTGGGGAGGGGGAGGGGGAAGCCATGTGGCCTGAGTGAGGTAGGCCGGAGCCTTGCACAGAGAAGGGGGGTGAAAGTCTCTGCAGGATGGAAGGGTGGACGGACAGTGAGAGGCATCAGGCAGCACCCCCCCCCCCCATCCCGGGAGAGAGAGAGAGACTGTCCCTGTGCTTTTGCCGCCTTGAAATTTGATATCCTGTGCCAGCAGCACAGCTGAAGAAGAAGGGGGGGTGCGGCGAGAAGATGCCTGGTAGCCAGCAGTCATGGGAATTCTGGGCAGACAGAGCCCAAGCTTTTAACTCTTTTCTTGGATGGTGAAAACCTTTCAAATACTGATCCTCCTGGACCTGAAGGGGAAGAGAGGAGGAAATAAAATTGAGGAAAATGGGCAAGTGTGACGAAAGTTTGTGCAAGTGAAGGATGTCAGAAGACCTTGGGAAGAATCCTACGTGGGAGGTGATGATGGAGTGGCCTATGGCTGGACTCTTTTCTTGTATAGCCATGGACAGACCCATTTTCTTCCTGTGACACACAGACTGCATTTAGGGGGAGGCAATGGCTTGGAGCCAAGAGAGGGCAGTGAAGAAGTGGTGTGAACAGAGATGGAGAGGAAGATCTCTGTTCTCAAGACCCCTCGGCCCCGGGGGGTGAAACTGCTGTCCCAAAACAGGGAGACTGTCACTTTTTTGGAACTGACCAAAGCATCCTTAAAAAGAGGAACCCTAAAAGCAGTTCTGGTCCATGCACAGTGGTGAGAGCACTGGTGTCATGGTTTGGCGCTGGCCCAATGCCAGTGCCCCCATGAAAACATATTCTCCCTGGTATCAGCTGTGAGATGCAATCAGAAACAGAGCAAATCAGGCCTCTACTTGTGAACAAAGGAAGGAAAAAAAACTTTATTATCATATAACTACAATAAAATGAACACACAGAGCAAAATGGAAACCTTTCAAATATTTCTCCTCCCCCCACTCAATTTCCCACAGCATAAAACAAAACCTTAGATTTTTACCAGTCCATCACCCTTCAAATAATCAACTCAGTCCATCTCCACCCTTCCGACAATCACCTCTCATTTCATCAAGGAGAGAGGAGTCCCTCTTGCACCACAGGCTTCCCCTGGAAACACAGCAGAGTCCAGTTGTGTTTCCACGTCACTCAGCAACACCTTCGTGACTTCTTCCTTCCATGTCCAGTGCTCTCACCACTGCACATGGATCAGGGCTGCTCTTAGGGTTCCCTTTTCAAGGATGCTTCGCCCAGTTCCAGGAGAAAACTACAGTCTCTCACCTTTTCGGGACACTAGTCCCCCCCAATATTTCACCCCCTGGGGCCGAGGGATCTCGAGAGCACCATCACCTCATCACCCGTCGTCTCCGCTCACATCAGTCCTTTGGCACCAAGCCATCGCCTCCCCCTAAAATGCAGTCTCTGTATTACAGGAAAGATTCTGTCCATGGCCATACAAGAAAAGTCCAGCCAAAAGCCACTCCATCATCTCCTCCCACCTAAAATTCTTCTCAACTTCTCTCGGTCCTTCTTCACCTTCACAACTTGCACCACACTTGCGCATTTCCTCCTACTTTATCCCCGTCTCTCTTCTCCTTCAACTCCCGGAGGATCAGCATTTGCAAGGTTTCCATCATCCCACAGAAGGGTTAAAATCACAGTCACTACTCGTCCCAAACTCCCAGGCTGGCTCTGCCGGGCACTCTTCTCGCCGCCCCCCCTTCTCCTTCTCGGCCAGGCCAGTGCTATCAAATTTCAAGGTAGCACTGGCACCTCTATCTCTCCCTCCTGAGAAAGGGGGGCTGCCCGATGCCTCGCAGAGTTCTTCCACCCTTCCATCTCTGTAGAGAACTCACTCTTGTCCTACAGGGGCCTTCACCTCCCGTCTCTGCCCAAGGCTCCAGCCTACCTCACTCCGGCCTCGTGGCCTCCCCTCCCCCGCCCAGCCCGCAGCTGGGCAGGGGAGGTCTGACCTCTCCATCCACCGGAACCAAGAGAGAGTTCTCCTGGGAGTTCCTTGCTTTTAACCCCTGTGTTCTCAGAGGCATATCCACATCCTCAATGGCCAAACCAGGTGCCAATATTCACATCTGAGCACCTATTGGTTTGACCACCACCACCTCCCAAAAACTCACTTCCTCTCAAACCACGACAACTGGACATGGAAGGAAGAGGTCACGATATGGTACAAGAGGTACTCCTTGATGAAATGAGAGTTGATTACCTGAAGGGTGGTGATGGACTGAGAATTGAATATCTGAGAGGTGGTAACCTGACTGGAAGTCCAAGGTGGTCTCACTGTATTGTGTTAGGAATTTGAGTGGGGGGTTGAGAAATTATTTGGAAGGTTTTCATTTTGAATTCTGTGTGTTCATATAGTTGTAAGTTAATAAAGTTTGTTTTTTTCCTTTATTCCTAAGTTGAAGCCTGCTTTGCTCTATTTCTGGTCACATCTCACAGCAGACACCAGGGAGAATATATTTTCATGGGGGCACTGGCATTGTGCCAGCACCAAACCATGACAATAGGAGAATAAGAGAACATGATAAAATAATTAAGCACTGAAGAGGTGACCCAGAGGTTTGTTTCTAGAGGTTTTCCAAATCTTAACTGAATGAAGCAGTAAACAATGTTCAGTGTTTAGTCATTTCAAGCAGCAGGTTGCACCAGAGGACATTGGAAGAGTGATTTTATAATTTTCTAGGGGAAACTGCTTTTTAAGGGAGCTTTTCAAAATGACATTGTGATGATTTATGTATTCCGTACCTGGAATACAGGTTTGTAATTGCAAATTATGGCTTACCTACTTAGGAGTTGGCTGTTTTCCATTGAGTTATGCAATTAATCTGCATTTTATTAATTTTTTATTTTAATTTTCCAGTTCTTCTAGTGAATATGTATGTGTGTGCACTAAACTTCTTTTCCCTTTGTTTGGCAGGCCTCAACTTTTGGTCTTGTTAAACTTGGATAATGAGCAATTAGTCAAACACCCTAGATTGCTTTCTTTTACCTCTCAGTTGAAGGCTGGTAAAGGACTGACTATTGTGGGTTCTGTGCTTCAGGGAATCTACTTAGATAAATGTACAGAAACGCAGAAAGCTGAAGAGGTATGTAAAAGAGAGCTTGCAAATACTTGTAATTTACATTAGTATTTAAATGTTGAATCTGGATAGCTCATATATTTAATAAGAACAGACTGTTGTAAAATGTTGAATAAAACATCTATTTTTGCTTTCAGCACAATCAGTGATTATATAAAAAGAATGGATTGGTGTATGTAGCAAAATGTTCTATAAAATTTTCTAATAGGATGAGGCAACACTGATACTTCCTAGCCTTTTTTTTTAATATTGAGAGTCCTGGGCTTACAATCAAATTACATTTAAAAAAAGGTAACACCCCCCTCCAAAAAAACCCCAAAAAACCAAAACAAACAAAAACCCCAAAAGCAACAACAAAAAAACCCACCAAAACCCAGCAAGCTTTAACAAATTACCTTATAAAAAAAACAACATATATTTAACAAAAAATTTAATGTTTAACTGACGAATGCAAATGTTTTGCACAGTGTCATCCTCATGATGTGATTTTCTACATCCTTCTAGAAATACATATGAGAATTAGGATTAGGAGTACTCTTTGCTGGAAAACTGAACAGGATCCTTTTTGGGATCCTTTATTTTATTTTTCTATTTACCATATCTCCAGAAATTGTAGGATAGGTAGGAAAAAATAGTAAGTGGTCATATAATTTAAAATTATATCCAACTATACCTACGAACACAAATAAATTTAGTTTCAAATCAATTTCTTTAATAGTAATACTTGTATTTACTTGCCTATGCAAACTCTCCTGTCTTTATAGAGTGGGGAAAGATTTGGAGAAAGTATCATGTTTCCTGTACTTTATTGAACTGTCCAAATGTAGGTTTTGATTGCCATTATGTCTTCCATATTGGTTAATTTCTGCAGTGGTGCTCAAAAGACTACCAGTTGATATGTCTACTGTTTTGATCCAAGTAGCCTTCAAAGCTGTGTAAAAACCCCTGTGATTTTTTCAGACCTGGTATCTCTTAAATAGATGAGCATTTAAAATCTTGAAATGGGCTAGCTAACATAGCTAACTGCTCATTTCCTCACAGTTTTCCTTTTTCTTCCTCTTGCTTTTCAGGCTTATCCATAGTGGTTTTTAAAATTACAAAGTATGCAGATAGATGACCTATTTGATATGGAAATATGAACAGGAAAAGGTTCCAAGAGACCAATTAACTTGAAAACAAGCTGAAAAGTCCAACCATGCTATATTGTGGAAGTAGTTGTTACTAAGCTGTTGCCATCAACATGTATGAGTAGAAAACAAGATGAAGAATACAAAACTAGGCCTATGAAATAAAACAGGAAAAAACCTTTGAACAGAGACTGTTTACCCACAAGAATTTGAAATGTTATTTGTAGACAGCCTAACTTAGCTGTTTTTCTGAGAGATGGAAAATGAATGAGTTTAAGGGAGGCCTAATCCATGAATTTTCTGGAAAGTCAGACCTGATGTTAAGATTTAGGAAACTATTGCTTTTAAAATGAAAATGAAGATGAATTGTAAAAGTTTCGGCATCTGGAGGCCTCATTGGTTCTGGAGAAATTAAACTAGAAAGTGTTTCTAGGAGACCTGTAGAAAATAAAAATTTTCTGTCTGTCATTAAAAAAACCCCATCTATTTAAACTGATAAACCCTCACAGATATTATTTGTACAGATATACTTGTTTTCTTTGTTAGCAAATTCTCTGAAGACTTTTTTCTCTTCTTACATGGAGTTTCTGATGTGAAGCTACACTGAGGCAGTGCCTGGCACTGTGTGATCTAATCTGTTCCTGATGATTTTTGACAAATTTCAGTTTTTTGTAAAATTCAAAATATTTATGTATTAGTTCTTCCTTCAGAAGCATGTTGATCTCCCTCTCAAGTCACTGATGATGATGGGGGGTTTTAAAGTTATTTAATCAGAAAATAATAATTGCCAAAGCTCATGTTCCCTGGTCAATCTTGATACTGGTTTGGATGCTTCTTTTAAATTACCTGGTTATGTGTCTTCATGTTTGTCAGTGACTAAATGGAGGAGAGCTATTCTGAAATTTAAGGGGTGTGGGATATTTAATCTGGTCAGTTTATCTTGTCATTATTTGGACAGTTCTTCCAAAGTTCTCCTGCACATCTGTTTTTCCATGTTGGGAGCTGATAAATAATCAGCCTCTTAATGTCAAAGGTATTTAGGGAACTTTGGCAGCCTCTTCTTTTTAAGTACTTGGCGTCACACTTCTAGACTCTTCCAATTCCAAAAGAAATGACTGATCATTCCAACCATATGTTGCTTTGTCAGTCAGTAGTTTTGACTTTACCTGAAGCAGTATTTCTTTATTTATCTATGTGGTTTTATTCATGTCCTGTTCATTCTTCTTTGGAAGTAAAAGGCTGAATAACTAAAATAATGAAAAAACTGTGTGTGGTGTCTTTTGGGGTGGTAGCAATTTGGGGTCTAGTTTTCATAGAATCATGTTCACTCTTTTGGAATTAGGGATTTCTTCATGTTGGTTTACATACATTGTTGATAAAGTTTTACTATTATTTAATGCTGTTACTCCTTCTGGTGTTAATTATCAGTGTTGATGGTTTGTATTTCCCTATGTGTAATTTTCCTATTGCAGAATGTTAAGGCCTTAATGGGTGTAGAAAAGACTAAAGGATTTTGCCAGATTGTGGTATCTCCTAACTTCAGAGATGGAATATCATATTTGATTCAGTCAGCTGGTCTAGGAGGGATGAAGCACAACACAGTCCTGATGGCATGGCCACAGTCATGGAAGCAGACAGAAAATCGTTTCTCATGGAAAAATTTTGTTGGTATGTGTTTATTGACTTTCTCATTTGTATTTGCAATTCGACTGTGTCACTAATGTATTTGCTGTGTGGAGGAAATGTGCTACTGAACATCTGGTAGACAATTGAATCTGTATCTGATTTAATCTGGAGTGGGTTTTCTCAGCCCTCTTCAACCACAGGTTTGCTTTTTCTTCTAAGCAGGTTGGTCACTAAAATCAGTGTCATGATTTAGTGTGGCGGTGTCTGAGAGTCCCAGGACGAGGGAAGAGATGAGAATCTTGACTCCATGTTTCGGAAGGCTGATTTATTATTTTATGGTATTATATTATATTAAAAATGCTATACTAAAACTATACTAAAAGAACAGAAGAAAGGATTTAATCAGAAAGCTAGAAAGGAATGAAAAAAAAATAACAAAAACTCTTGACTGGTCAGAGCCTCGATACAGATGGACCATGATTGGTCATCAAGTAAGAACAATCCACATAAGACCAATCAAAGATGCACCTGTTGGTAAACCATCTCCAGACCACATTCCACAGCCATCCGATAGTTACTGTTTACATTTCTTTTCTGAGGCTTCTCAGGAGAAAAAATCCTGGCAAAGGGATTTTCCTAAAATATGACAGTGACAGTTTAGGAATGTTAGGAATGTTAGGAATTTAGTGCTCCCAGTGAGACTTTCCAAATCATACTGCTGCTTGCTGCCCCCCTTCATCTTCCCCCACCCCCCCTTGGCTGGGTTGGAGAGAAAAACTGGAGGCACAAAAGGTAAAGACCACAGATTGATACAAGAACAATTTACTGGAAATGGCAATGAGTTAAGAAAATGAGCAGCAAGAGCAACAGTGTTAATAACAGAAAGTATACAAAAGAGAGTGATTCTCATGCAAAAATGTCCACCACGGAGCTTGACCCAACCACAGCCATGTCACTCCAACCACTCCCTCTGGCTCAGAACTGGTGCCACTCGGCCATTCCTTCTGGCTTTAAACCGGGCCCATGCTTATTCTACCAGAAGAAACCCCTTCTCCTTGGAAGAGACTGCCTTAGCCTAGCCCCTAGCAATGACCTTGAGTGGTATAGAGTAACCTCTGGGTCTTAGCCATGCCCCCTCCTGGCTGTTCCAAAAATTAACCGTGTCCTGGCCAAAAGCAAAACATTATTCACCCCATATTTTTTATATATATATATACAAACAGGTATCATTTCCACAGTTGATATCCATTCCTCAGAAATGTCTCTTGAGCCCATTTAGTCCATGACTGCTGGTTTTAAGTGTTTTCGAGAGCAGGAGGGCTGGTTGCAAGCTGCATCAGGAGCTCAAAACTGGTGCATCTGTTGTAGTCCATGCTCATTGTCCATGGTTAAGTCCACTTCTCCATCACAAGCCCATCACTGTGTTCCATCTCTTTTCCGATGACCTAAGATATCATTGGCCCACTGAGCCAGAAATAATTATAACAGCCTATGTTGCCACCTTCAGAGAGACTTCATTCTTGGCTGCCCAATGCACCTGTCCATTGTTGCAATGTACTTCAAAAGCCTGACTTTTGGGTAGGTGTGCATCTACATGGCCTGCTTTTACAGTCAACTTCTCTACCTAAGCAGCAATGTCCTGCCACAATTCAGCAGCCAAGGTGGCTTTACCTCTGTGTTGCCAGTAGGTCTTCAATAGTTCTAGCCATTCCCACAGAGCATTTGCTACTGTACACAAATCAGCGTGCAGCTAGAGTGTTGGCCATTTCTTTTGTTCAGTGATACTTTAAGTCAGCTGGATGCCATTCAGCTCCACAAACTGATTTGATCCACCTTGTCCCTCAATAGCTTCTGTGACTCACCACATAGGAGTCCATACAGCAGCCTTCTATTTTCCATGTATCCCTAAAATATGACAGGAACTATCAGTAAAGACAGCATAACACTTTCCTTTTTCAGGTAGCTGATTATATGGTGGGGCCTCCTCAGCATGTATCACCTTTTCCTCCTCTGATTTTAGTACAAAATTTTCACTTTTGGTCTGGTTTGTCATGACTTCCAAGATGCCTGTGTAATCAGGGTTTCCTGTTCAAGCTCACTCTGTGATCAACATGACCCATTTACTCCACATAACATCAGTATAGCATGATGTGTGGAAGGGATTTTCCCTTTGAACATCCAGCTCAGCACTGGCAGTTGGGATGCCAGGAGGAGCTGTGTTTTGGTGCTATTCACTTCTGAAGATGCTTGAACCTCTTTATAATAAGCTGTTATAATGCCGCTAGCCCTTTTTAAGGAGGATTGTAACAGGCATCAGATCCTGTGTATGCTAGATTCCTGAATCCTAGGAATCATTGTTGAGTCTCCCCAGGTACTGGGTTTTTTTGCCTGAAACTCCAGGAAGAACTAATCTTCCCAGCTGCGGTATAGAGCACATTTTTCACATCTTGTCCTGTCCTGACTTGCCCAGGGCTACTGCATGAACAGTCTTTTGTTTCATTTATTCAAAAGCCTTTTGTTGTTCAGGACTGCACTTAAAATCATTCTTCTTCTGAGTCATATAATAGAGAGAACTTCTGATTTGACTGTGTTCTGGAATATGCATCTTCCAAAAACCCACACTGCCTAGGAAAGCCTGTGCTTCCTTCCTGCTGGTTGGTGAGAACGTAGCTGCTGTTCTGTTGACCACATCCATGGTAATCTGATGATGTCCATGTTGCCATTTTATTCCTAAAATCTGAGTTTCCTGGGCAGGTCCCTTGACCTTACTTTGCTTTATGGCAAAACTGGCCTCCAAGATGATTTGGGTTATCTTCTCCCCTTTCTCAAAAACGTCTGCTGCATTGCCCCACTAGATGATGTAATCAATATATTCTAGGTGTTCTGGAACTTCACCCTTTTCCAGTGCAACCTTGCTTTCTTGTAGCAGTGACTATGTTCCATACTGGCAGAGCATGGGATATCTTGAGCTTTTCAAATCTGTCTGCAGTTTTGGACAGCCAAGGCATAGGCTATTAGGGAGGGAAAAAGATGATCTTCATATTGTTGTAGTCAGATAGTTGCCTGAAGCATTGTTTGTTCTCATTTCATTGACATCAGTCCCAATGAGTTGGCATACAATGATGGCACATGCTATACAAATTTCTCCCGTATGGATTGTGTACAATGGACCTCGTTTGGTTCTACAGAGGACTGTTTTTTATTTGAATCCCTATAGATTACCTTCAGCACAGCTAATTCTCTCATATTCTGGATACCTTTCTCCATGGTGTTCTACCTGCATGGGTGCAGTACTAGATCATCCTTGAGAAAATACCTTTCCTTCATGCTTGACAGGACTTGGCTCCAGAGGCTGAGAGTTTCTGTTTTCTTCCAGTCCCCTTGCCAATGCTGACATCTCAGGTCAGGGATCTCTTCACTACCATCTAGTTTCATATCACAGGCAGCAATATCTCAGTATCAGAGCAATTAAGTCAGTAGGGGCTCACCTGACTGGTGGCTGAAATTTTTTTTGCATATCTCACAGCTCACCTGGAGATAAGGACTGGGTGATTATCTCTGGCCCTGTTTGTTTGTCCTGATGCAAGGTCTCTCCTTCCTTTTCATCCTTCATTAAGTGAACTGATTTTGTCTTTGATTTCTTTTTCTATATAGAGGTGACTGCTACTGGCACAGGTTGTTCCTCTGATTCAGCTGCAGTTTGAGTGACCACAGTGCCTGTCAGTCTGCCTTCCTCCTCTTTCCCCTGAGACTAGTGTCTGGTATTGTGGAGTGTCCAATAAATAGTAGCCAAGGCCCAGCATGTTGCAAAACTTCACACCTCCCTGGAATTGCCACAGCATTTTTCTGTCAAGTATTCTGTTACTTTATCATGGTCCTGTAGTTGTTCAGGAGTGAAGTTCCAAACTACTGGAGCAGAATAATCCTTCAAAAGCCTGGCCCATTTTCTCCCACTTGCCATGTTACTCATGATTATACACCCTTGGGACAGATCTCTGAGCAAACTCCTAAGAAAACTCTTGTCACTCTAAACGTGGTGTAAATTGAGGAGACCTGGTAGACTTAGCACGAAGAATATGATTTCCTTAACATCCAAATGGAATTCAGAATTCTCTGAATATAACAGGCTGAAGGGGGTATAAAAGGCCAAGAAAAGGGGATGGAAAGCTGGGGAAAATTATCCTCCCCCATTCCCCCCACAGAGCGTGTATGGTTAGTAAACATGCAAAGGTAGTACCCAAGGTAAGAGTAGGAGAGCAACAGTCAATAGATATCCTAAATGATCATCATTGTCTTTGATGTTTTCATGTCATAAACTGACATCCCTCAGTATATCAGCAAAGAAATCCTGATCCTTCTTCCTACTCTGAAAAATATTCTGAGGAGCACATACAGGAACATATACAGGATTAGGTACCACTCCTACTTGAAGAGACCAAGCAACATTGCAACCAGTGGCTCCATACCTAAACCAAAAAATGCCCAGATCAAATTTGTTTCCAACCTGCTCTGGGCAGTCTGTTGTTATCTCAATCCACTGTGCCTCACCTCAGACACCAAATAAAGATTGTTGTGGCTCAGGAATTGTACTTCCCTAATTCAGTGTTCGCACTGGCACACTCCAAATCATGCTGCTGCTTGATCACTTTTCCTTTTTCCCTGAGGCTGGTTTGAGAGGAGGATTGGAGGCAAAGGTAAAGATCACAGATTAAGAACAATTTACTGGAAACAGCAACAATGTTAATAGCAAAAAGTGTACAAAAGAGAGAATGATGCATATGCAAAAATGCTCACCATGAAGCTCCACCTGATCGCAGTCATGCCACCTCAACCTCTCCCTCTGTCTTGGAACTGGTACCACCCAACCACTCCCTCCAGCTCAGAACCAGCACCATGCTTATTAGACCAGAAGGAACCCCTTCTCTTTGGAAGATAATCCCCCGCTTTCAGCAATGGCATTAAGTAGAGTAGAGTAACTTCTGGGTCCTAGCCACACCCCTCTTTGCTATTTAACAATTAGCCTTGGCCCAGCTGGAGCCAAGACACCTGGCATATTCCTCTTTTGCCTCAGCAGAATCTGGGAGGGTTTACTCTTTTGAATTTAAAACAAAAGCAAAATCTGTGCATGAAAGCTAGGAGTTCTTGATTAAATGTCTTGTTTTCCCTTACAGATACTGTACGAGAAACAACTTCAGCTCAACAAGCACTTTTGGTGGCTAAAAACATTGACTTATTTCCAACAAATCAAGAACGTTTTACTGAAGGAAATATAGATGTGTGGTGGATTGTTCATGATGGTGGTATGCTGATGTTGCTGCCTTTTCTCCTTCGACAGCACAAGGCAAGGACAACAAAAATGGCTGGGATTTAATCTTCTAGCACTAAATGGTTCTAAGCATGTCTAATTAAACACTCCTTCACCTTGTTCAAATTATGCATGGTAATAGCAATCACAGTGTTACAAACTGTTATTATATATCTTTTTGGTAGGTTTGGAGAAAATGTAAAATGCGTATCTTCACCGTTGCTCAAATGGATGATAATAGCATTCAAATGAAGAAGGACCTTCAGATGTTCTTGTACCACCTTAGACTAAATGCTCAAGTGGAAGTTGTTGAAATGGTTTGTTACTATATATTTTTAAGGTGCAACTGGGACTAAACTTGTGAAAACAGATTTAGCTTTTTTCAAATAAAGAGATACTAGCCCAAATACAGAAATTAAAAAATTGCAGTCTCACAAAAAATAAGAAGTTAAGCATCATTATCTTACCATGTTACAATGCTGCTGTATGTGGTGGTGAGTTTAATGGGTGTGTCAAGTAGAGTTTGAGATGTTTTATGTGTTAATTCTTACCTTATTGATGACTGCTAGTCCATTGAGCTGGTTCATTCAGAAGGAAAAGCTTGAATTTTTAGCAAGCAGTTAAATGGAAGGCTGAATGTGCTTAATCTAATAAGCTAAGACATATGGTATGAGACAGGATGAACTTGTCTGTGTCTCCAACTGCTGTAAGAATACCTCTCTGGAATAAGGAATCCCTAGGCTCAACTGAGAGTTGTTCTTAGCATCTCCAGCCTCAGCCAGTACTGAAAGCAGGAACTACAGTTTCACAAGTCAAGGTAGTGACAAAATGAAATTTTAATTTTTTCCTTTTCAAAATATGGGTCATAAACTGTTTAGGAGAAAGGACAAAAGCTATACTCTGTCTCGGCCCACTTTTTTTGGAAACTAAGGATGTAACTTCCAGTACTAAAAGGTGACTAGCATGATGTCCAAAGTAAGACTCATGGGGAAAAAAAAAACCCAACCAAAACTTTTACTCATTCTGAAGTGAGATGAAGATGAGTAAACTGGTTGAAAACTTCTACTATCACTAGTTTCTAGAATCACCAGAACTTATTAAAAGGTTTGTCGTGCTAATTATGCATAAAACAATTTAAAGAATTGTTTTAATTACTTAGGAAAAAAATTTGTGAAACTTGTGAAAAAATTTGTGAAACTTGTGAAAAAATTTACTGTTCTTTGCTTAGAGTACTAAATATGAAAGTCTCAAATGGTGTAGCATATACAGTTGAAAGAACACAGAGTTCCATGAAATGGCTCAGCCTTGGTTGAATTTTGAGCAGAAGACAGTATAGAAAGTTGTGCTTGTTTCAGCTGGGGTAGAGTTAATTTTCTTCATGGCAGCTGGTATGGGGCTGTGTTTTGGATATGTACTGAGCACAGGATTGATAATATCAGGATGTTGTTATTATTGTGAAGCAGAGCTTACACAGAACCAAGATCTTTTCTGTTTTTTGTACTGCCACACCAGCAAGGAAGTTGGGGGAGTTTGGGAGAAGACACAGTTGGGAGACGTGTCCCAAACTGACCAAAGGGCTGTTCCAGACCATATGACATCATGCTCAGTATATAAGTTGGGGAGAAGAGGGAAGAAGGGGGGAATGTTTGGAGTGATGCCGTTTGTCTTCTCAAGTAACCATTATACGTGATGGGGAACCTGCCCACGGGAAGCAGTGAATTAATTCCTTGTTTTGCTTGCTTGTGTGCACAATTTTGCTTTTCCTATTAAACTGTCTATCTTAGCCCATGAGTTCTCTAGCTTTTATCTTTCTGATTCTCTCCTAAATCCACTTGTGGGGGAGTTAGAGTCTGCATGGGCCTTGGTTGCTGGCTGGGGTTAAACTACTACAGAAATACAATTTATTTTTTTCTTCTGTGGGTAATATTTAATTCTGAGAATCTTCCAGAGGATAAGAGATATGTTACAAGTCTGTGACAATACAGGTGAACTGCTGAAAATTTTTATGTTGTATTTTAGTTCTCAGCCAGTATGAGAATGCATACCAGAATTTCATGCTATGGCAAGAAATGGCTTTGTTTATGAACATTTCTCACTGATGAAAGGATAATGTGTTATTTGTGCCTAACAGTTGCAGTTACATTTTTTAAGGAAACAAGGGTCAGCACATGTTCAGGTAGCAGCAACGCATACCCAGTTTAAATGAGTGCTTTCAACTCTCACTTCTGCAGCTCAGTTGGAACAGAATAGTGCAAAGTCTGTTCCAAGTACCTAAAATTCAGATAAAATCACTATAATATTGTTACAGTAGGATAGTTCACTGTATGAAATTGCTTTTTGGAGAGAAGTGATTGATCAATTATATGCTTAGGATTACTGTAATGCCATGAATACATCCACCAAATGAATACACGTATGAGAGATACACTATCTAAATGTTGTTCTTCTAAATAGTACTTACCTTCTGGTGTTACTAATGCCAATTTCTTTTGCAGTTTGAAAATGACATTTCTGCGTTCACATACGAGAAGACACTTATGATGGAACAGCGATCTCAGATGCTAAAACAGATGCAGCTGTCAAAGAATGAAAGAGAAAGGGAGGTAGGATCTTCAACTTGACAGGATGTTCCATGAAAAATCTGAAAGTACAATCTTCTGGCTGTAGCTTCTAATCAGTTTTTAACAAGTCAAAAACTTTCATAACTGCATTGTGTTTCTCTACAACCAGTTTTAACTTGCAAGGTTAGAGTTACGTGGGGATTTTTTTTTTAAATTAAACAAATTTTTAAGAGTTTTCTTGTTCTTGTTGAGTGCAAGTGTCGAATAGCAAAATATTTGAGCATCAGTGTGGAATACATTCAGAGCCTTTCCAAACTTGACATCAGTAGCTAAGATTCATGATTATGCAACTGGACTGATTATCTTTGATTGTGATTTGGTCTTAGAGTCATAGAATCATTTACGTTGAAAAAGACCTTTACGTCAAGTCTGACCACTAACTTAACGCTGCGAAGTCCACCACTAAACCACGTCCCTAAGTGCCATATCTACATGTTGTTTAAATACCTCCAGGGACTCAACTTCAGCCACCTCCCTGGACAGTCCATTCAAATGCTTGATAACTCTATCCATGAAGAAATTTTCCCTAATGTTCAATCTAAACATCCTCTGGTACTACTTAAGGCCATTTCCTCTTGTCACTTGTTACCAGGGAAAAGAGACCAATCCCCACCTCACTGCAACTCTCTTCCAGGTAGTTTAATAGAGTGAGAAAGTCCTTCCTAGTCTTCCATGCTAGAGAGCCCTCCCTCCTTCAGCCACTCCTCATATGACTTACAAATACACCATATTACACAATATGATACAAATATGTTCAAATCACACTGACTATGTTTTAGTTTCTGCATTATTTTGAATGTTTTATGAATCAACTTTTTTTTTTGAAACAAAAACTAGCCCAACAAATTATAATCCTAAAATATCAAGATGGAAATGCTGATTTTGCTGCTCCCCATCCTTACTGTTTTGCATATTGTAGCAAAGCTACATTTTCAGCTGTATTTTTATGATTATTCAGCTGTATTTTTATGATTATTTGTAACTTGCAAGTCCTTTCCTTTTGGCTTGTGCTTTTACTCCCTTATCTATTCTGCTAACTCATTCAGTATTATCAAGACTTTTTAGAGACATAGAAGATAGTGAATGCTCTGGCTTTGGCATCATATAAATTATTTCCATCCCATAGCAGACAAGAGGACTCTACTGTGTTTAATTGCTCATTTGTATAACAGCTAGATTATTTTTCTTATGGCTTTTCTTTTGTGGTGTTAATCATGCAAGTCCAAGCAGTTTGGGGTTTTTGTGTTTTTTTCCTTTTTGTCCTCTGTATTTATTTTTTCGTCTCACAGGATTTTTTTTAAGGTTCCTAAAGATGCCTGCTATTGTTACAGTTTATTGCTGTAAAATGTCTTTCTTATCCATGTCATGGTAATTTTCTTTCAATTTGAGCCAGCCTAACATCCTTCCAGTAAAAAAACCCAAACTTTTCTGTACAACTTATTCAGTCTTACTGTTTCTTTACTGAACAGTAGTATTTTTCCAGTGGAGTTTGAGTAATTTATCTGTTGTAGATTTTGAAGGATTTTGAAGGATTTAACTTCCGCATGATCAGTAGAAGCTATTGCTCTGTATTCTATAGCACATAAATTGCAGAGGAGATGAAAGAATTTTTTCTCAGTTCTGAGCTGGTTGGAATCTGGACTATATACTTCAGAGTACTGTTTGTTTGGAAGTTTTTATTTCCTTCTATTCCCTCTATATAATTTTCTTTCTTTATTACTCACTTTTATCTGAACTTAACCATCACCATTATAGCATCAGTTTCTTCCTTCATATCAGGCAGGGTAAAATCAGAGACATTCAAAACACCACTGAATTTATTTCAGGGTCTGAAGCAAAACCCTTGATAACTCCAGGAACCTCTAGTATTTACTGCTTTGTCCAAAAATAAAAGTCATATCCATCTATTGTTTCTGATTAAGATATCTAAATCTACCTTGTTCTTTTGTATTTTCATAAGAAAATGTGGTTTATTCAAGTGACTGCTGGAACCTGGGCTAACTCTTAGAACTCCAGGAATGGGGAACTGCCTCGGTATGGGGATTTACCAGAGGCAGAACCTTCACAATCACTTACTCAAGCCACAACAGAGACCAGGTAGAGGAGAAGGGAGAAGGCTCTCTGTCTTGATGTTCTACAAGAACAGTTTATTTTACGTGAAAGGAGCAGGACAAAAAGCCCCTAGCTCTTTTGTGCAAGGGGTTTTGTTCACATGCAGGTCAGGAGGTGGATACAAACAGCTAACCAATAGGGAATCATCAGGGGAGGAGTGAGGGGATTACATCAAGTGTCTGGGGCCAGTTGGGTGGATAAGATGGGTCACATGGGCCAATGGGGCTTTGAGGAGTCGGGGAATTCCAAAGGGGTGTTGCAGACAGGGATTGGCCCAAGGTTTAAGTGGCAGAGAAGGTTCGGGAATCGAGGGCTGGAATGCCTTGACAGGCAGGGGAAAGAGCTGGAACAAGGAGTGGGGAATGGTGTGAGGGCTAGCTTTGAGGGAGAGTAAAACCCAGAGGTAAACCAGGTTGGGGAGAACATGGGGGTATAACCGCATGAACCATTTAACAAGGAATAAATAAAATAAATTTGAACCGCAACAGTTTATTTATGTCTTCACTTCCTCTGGAGCTACAAGATTAGTGTATGCACTCAGAGTGCCTGGCCCATTCTTACTCTCATAATCTTTAATTAGCTGAGCCATTCTTTTCAATTCTTTGCTGACATCCAAAACATTTTTTTTATTAGTATCACTAGTTCAAATTAGCATTGCTTTTTGTTTTAATAGCTGACTCCAGGCATTCAAATATAACCTAGTATTCCAGTTTTGAATAGTGAGTGTAGTTTGGTTTCCTGTTACCACCAATATTAGTACTTTGACCTCACTTCTGTGCATGAAGTGCCTTCAAATGAGGCTTAGACCTTTCCAAAGCGGAGATTTTCGTTTTGTACAGTGTTTATTTGCTGTTTTAGTCCTAAGCATGCTTTTACCCCTGAGCAATCACCTTCATCCTCCCTTCTCCTGTCACTTTTTTAAAACAGAATTGATTTGGTCTTGCCTCTGGGTTTTCTTGTAGAACTGGGGATCGAGCACTCACCAGATTTTTGTTTACTTTTTTGGAAAACTTGGTCAATTTGTTTCTATTTGGGTATAAATAGAATATGTGCCTACAAAGCATAACACAGGCAACTTAGATGTAACTGGTAAACATTTATTTATTTGACTTAGTCAATAGTGCTACAAAGGGGAAAGAAAATATAGAGCCTCATTCCCTTTCTTGCTTCCATTTTTGGTGGTTGTTGGCTTCTTTCTTGGGTTAATCCTCACTAAGGACTCTTGGGCAAGGCAGTGATAATGGCACCTGTGAGAAGGTAATAATACTTTGTACCAACAAATTGTCTTGGGTTGTACTGTTAGGGAAGATTGGCAGAAATTTGGGTGCATGCAGGTAAGTGATGCACAGACAGATGACTCTTCAACTAATTAAATTTGAAAAGAGGGGTATTTATTGCAGTGCTGTCGACACATGTGGAATCATTTCCAAATACATGTGCAAGGAGTCGAAGACTCCTGCTCTCTATTTTGATCTGCTGGTCACAATCCAAGCTTCTCCTAACTGTTGATTATTCTTAAGGCAAGGTATTTCTATGGTCTCTGCTCCTTAGCAATTGCTACACCTATCCCTATCACTCCTATCTTCTCTTTCCTAATGTATTTGTTACTTTTTAACTAAGGTACTCAATTCTTGCCAACTATATTACTAACTTAGCTTCTTAACTAATTTTAAAATCTTAACTAAAATATGCAATCTTCTACTATCCCAAATATATTCCCACCTCACGCCTCAACTCATCTACAGTGTTCAGTTATCCTAAATACATTTCCAGCTGACCCCTTGATTCATGAGGAGCACAATTATAGTTTGTGAATGATTCAATTTTTAGGTTTTTACAGTTGAAAAGTAGCTCTCTCACATGCTTTAATTTTTTTCATGCTTTTGATTGTAATTGAATGAAAAATTTCACCTGAATATATACATAGATGAAAGGATGTGACCCTCAAAAACAAGTGAATATTTGAGCTTCCCGTTGAGACTGAAGGACTCAATTGGCTTCCTGTTTACACAAATGTCTGTAAAGGGACTTCATAACTAAACTAAACATTTAAAAATGGTCCCCCCTTTATCCAAGAGGAGGTAATCAGAGAACTGCTGAGCCACTTGGATTATTTATGGATATCCATGGTCCCATGGATATTCATAAATCCATGGGACAGATGGGATCCATTCCAGGGTGATGAGGGAGCTGGCAGATGAGCTTGCAAAGCCACTCTCCATCATTATCAGCAGTCCTGGCTCACTGACAAGGTTCCAGATGACTGGAAGCTGGCCAACGTGACGCCCATTCATAAAAAGGACGGGAAGGAGGATCCTGGTAATTATAGGCTGGTTAGGTTATAGAACAGTTTATACTGAGTCTCATCACACAGAACTTACAGGATGGCCAGGGTACCAGACCCAGCCAGCATGGGTTTAGGAGGGGTAGGTCATGTTTGACCAACCTGGTCTCCTTTTATGACCAAGTGACCCGCCTGGTGGATGTAGGAAAGGCTGTTGATGTTGTGTACCTGGACTTCAGCAAGGCCTTTGACACTGTCTCCCACAGCATAATCCTGGCACAGCTGGCAGCCCACAGCTTGGATAGGGGCACTCTTTGCTGGGTTAAGAACTGGCTGGATGGCCGGGCCCAGAGAGTGGTGGTGAACAGTGCTGCATCTGGCTGGTGGCCAGTCACCAGTGGTGTCCCTCAAGGATCTGTGCTGAGGCCAGTTCTGTTCAATATCTTCATTGATGACATGGATGAAGGGACTGAGTCTTTCATTAGTACATTTGCGGATGACACTAAGCTAGGAGCGTGTGTTGATCTGTTGGAAGGTAGGAGGGCTCTGCAGAGAGACTTGGAATGGTTGAATGGATGGGCAAAGTCCAATAGGATGAAGTTTATTAAATCCAAGTGCTGAGTTCTGCATTTTGGCCCCTGTAAATAACTTTCTGCAATGTTATAGGCTGGGGATGGTGTGGCTGGAGAGTGCTCATCGGTACTGGTTAACAGCTGGTTGAACATGAGCCAGCAGTGTGCCCTGGTGGCCAAGAAGGCCAGTGGTATCCTGGCCTGTATCAGGAATAGTGTGGCCAGCAGAACAGGGAGGTAAATTTCCCCTGTACTTGGCACTGGTGAGGCTGCATCCAGAGTGCTGTGTCCAGTTCTGGGCCCCTCAGCTTAGGAAGGACATTGAGATGCTTGAGCGCATCCAGAGGAGGGCAGCTAGGTTGGGGAGGGGCTTGGAACACAAGCCCTATGAGGAATGACTGAGGGAGCTGGGGTTGTTTAGCCTGGAGAAAAGGAGGCTCAGAGGTGACCTTGTCACTCTCTGCAACTCCCTGAAAGAGACTCCCTGGTCTCTTTCACCAGGCAGCAACTGCCAGTATGACAGGACGCAGTCTCAAGCTGCATCAAGGGAAATACAGATTGGATATTAGGAAAAAGTTTTTCATGGAAAGAATGATGAAGTTCTGGAATGGTCTGCCTGTGGAGGTGGTAAAGTCACCATCCCTGGATGTGTTTAAAGAAAGGCTGGATATGGCACTTGATGCCATGGTTTAGTTGAGGTGTTAGGGCATGGTCAATTGATCTTGAAGGTCTCTTCCAACCTAGTCATTCTGTGAATTCTGTGAAAAAGAGCCTTATGAGCTGATGCCACATCCCATCTATTAAAATGAAGAATAATATGATATCTGCTTTTTTTTTTCTGTAGACTTTATTTTTTTTGTCATTGGTAACCTTTTTGTCCCAGATTCAGAGCATCACAGATGAGTCTCAAGACTCAATTAGAAGAAAAAGCTACTCCAGTCCATTGTCCATTGTCCAAGATGCTCAGGCACTGCTGACTAATGATTATCAAGAGGAAGAGGTAGCTGGACTATGAGTAGACATATTTTCCATTGCAACACTTCAAGTACCATTATTGCAAACTGAACTACACATTAGCTACAATTTTTTCTAAATTAATTATGTTGCCTTGTATTTCTTGTCTTTAGATGATGCCTCTGTGACATGAACTATATTCTCTTTCTCACACATTTCTGACACTGCCTGTTTTCTTAAGAGCCAGAAGCAGGGTGTTACATTAATAAACATATTTCATGCTTTCACAAACCATTGACTTCCTTTATAGTTCCTCTGTTGAAGTACTGAAGATTCTTGGAGGCTGTATTGATATACTAGACCTTTTAAGGAGTACAAGCTATTTTTATTTGCAGGCTATTATTAACCCATATATGTCATTACTGTATTCTGTGGGGTGACATTGAAAGGAAATGGACTGATGTAATCAATGAGTTTAGTGTGCACTTGAAGTGTTGCTCATATATAAAATGTGTAGCCTAGTTTGTAGAAGTGCTGTATACCTTTGTACTACCCTTTCATCATGGAGTGAGAGAACAACCTGTTGTATTTCATTAATTGAATTTAGTATCAAAATAGCACTAACAAAAATGTGCTTGTGTTGTGTTTGCATTTTTATAAACATGTAATATAGGTCCAGAATTTCTCTTGGTCTCACTGTCTTTCTAAAATTGGCCAATTTTCTTCCATTGAAGCATAGTTGTACTGAACTCATCTTACAGTTCTTCCACTGAAATTTTAGTACATTGGATACTGCTGCATGGTATTTACAATATTGCTGCATGGTATTTACAATATTGGCATGTATTTGTTAGCTTTTTTGATTCCCATGATAGAACTGTATTCACAGTCACTTCTGGTTTGTGGTCTTGACTCATAATTTGATCATCTGTGAATGTAGGAAGACCATCACACTAAGAGATATTTATGTGAACCTCACAACTGAACTCCAGAATTTGGGAATCCTGAAGGATAGGGACTAGGAAATAATTTGGGGAGTATACCGAAGCTCAAAGGCATTTAAAACCGCATGCAGTTACAGTTTGTGAACCATTAGAGGAATTGCTTTTTTGAGAACAAAAGTAGACTTCTCATCTGCTTGGATTTTATTAATGGTTTTTATTGATCTGCAAGGAATTCTTGTATGTGGAGAGACCATGACTATGTCTAACATGTGAATTATTGAGGTTCCCAAATGGAACAGGAGCTTCAACTCATGATTTAACAAGTCTCTGAATAGCTTTCAGAACTATTAAATATCTTAAACAAAAAGCAAACAAACAAACAATCACAGGATAAAAGAAATACCACCTCCAAAATAGAAAATTTCTAAGCACAAAAAGAATCCTGCCCCCAATTGCCAATTCACTTGTAATTTTTAGAGTCTGAGATGTTGTATTTGATGGAAATAGAGAAGCCTATGGACAAAGTATTATGAGGGAAAGTAAGTAAATAATGTGTTAAATATTTAATCTTCTTTTCCTCCAAAGAAGCAAGGAGAATCGAAAATAGAAAACACAATATTCTTCCCACATGCATATGCGCTTTTTTGTTCTTGAAGTTGATTAGAGTTTCTACTTTTAAAAGGGAAGAGAAGACCCCTTCATAGCTACATTGGTTAGATTTGTTATGTAATATGCTCTTGTAGGCATAAATAATCTAAATCTATAACTAGACTTCAAATTAGCCAGTCCCATACTGGCATCAGAGATTCATGTTGTAGTTCAGCTAAAGGCATGTGAAATGGACAATGTTTACAACAGTAGCTGAGAAAATAACATAACTTTTGAACAATGAGAATACTGGCTTTAAAGTTTTTCATTGGCAAAACACCCTGATGCTAATGAAGTACTCTCTAGTGGAATTCAACCTCACTTTAGTTTGTTACAAAAGTATCATTCCATGGAAGATATAGTCTTGCAAATATAAACAAATATGAACATTTTTACTAGTAATTTCACTTCATGCTGAAGTCACAATAGTCTCATATTTGTTCACAAATTAAAGGTGCATTTTTCTTCAGCATCTTTGGTTCTTGCGCTGTGAAACTCCTTTTCAAAATTATAATAACATGTAATTTACAAATGCTGAATTTTGGCTGAATTTTGGGGTGATTATTTGTTTTGTGGCCAGGCTCAGCTGATCCATGATAAAAACACTGCCTCACGCTCTGCTCCAGCAGTTGAAGCAAGTGTGGCTGCTGCTGTGCCAGAGAAAGTGCAAATGACATGGACTAAAGAAAAGTTTGTAGCGGAAAAGCATAAAAACAAGGATTCCAATGTGTCTGGCTTTAAAGATATTTTCAACATGAAGCCGTGAGTATGCATGTGGTATTTGGAGCTTTTTATTTCATTGTGTGTATTTTAAAGGGGGGGGGGGGGGGGTCTAGTTTGTTGTTTTATCTGGGTTTTGCTTTTTAAGAGATTGTGTTTTATTTAAAATTGGATACAAAAATGAGCTTTTCATGCACTTTACTTAAATGACTTATAAAAATAGCATAGACTTGGGTGGAATGACTGTAAAGAGTAATTCACAAGAATCTTGTAAGTGAAGTTTAAATATGACAGCCTTTAAGCTGTTTACTCAACTTCTGGATTGTACCAGAAAGCGTAAGTGTTAAAAAGCTTAATGATAACTTTTTATTTCTTCCTGTGGGTGAAAAATTAGTGTATATGTCCTTGTATTTTTATTGTGTTTGGTATTAGAGGGAGTTCCAAAGAAGCAATAGTCTTTCAAGACATTAGCTTATGTTTTTGATTTCAGGTGCATGATTTTGTGTGTGGGGGGGTGTTTTCTTGGGAAGAGAGGGGAGTGGGGTGTTTTTGTTTGTTCTGATGGACATTCAGCCCTCATACTGTAAACTAAAGAAATACAAAACATGTGCAAATATGTATGTATTGCTATATTAAGTATTTCCTGTTTAAATATTCCTTAATGTCTTTTTCTTAAATAGATAAGAGCTACTCCCTGAGTCAAACCAATGTAGTAGACACAAAAACAATGATAGAGGAAAATCGGCTTGTTTGTTTCCTCATGTTGTGATTTTAAGCCTGCACATGCATCTTTTCTTAGTTCTGCAAGAAGACTGCACTTAGAAGCATAGCTTAAATTATTTTCTGCACATGACCAAACCAAAACTGATGTCAAGGGAAATCTTAATACCAAAATGAAACACATCTTAAATCTGGGACTTGTAGGCAATGTAGTTAGAAAGTGTATTTAAAATTAGTACCTTGAAGTCCTAAATCCTGAGTCCTAGATTTGCTTTGAGCTCTTTAGAAACAGCTTGCCTTCTGCTCGTTCCAAAAATTATTGTGCTCATGCTTTAAAGCATTGTCCTAGGCTACATTATACTCTAATTATTAGAGGGTTTTTAAATTTATATCTTTGAAACATTTCTTATTACTACTTTGGAATTGTGCAAAACACTGATTTCAGATATTATTATTTTAAGACTATTATGTATAGTTGGGTAGAAATTACGGCTCAAACTTGGTGTGTCTGTAGAGTATATTAATATTGTTGACTTTAAAATGTACTTGTTGGCTTAATTTTTTTTCCTATGCATTTGCTTCCCTTTCACATAGAGAATGGGAAAATCTGTAAGTCTAAATTTCACTTCACCTAAAAAACATAGGCTGGCTTCTCTGGTTCTTGTGATCTTATACATTATATGCATGCTTCTAAATTGTTATTTGCAATGCATGTATTTTTTTGTTCCTTGTTTAATATACTGTGATTTAGCGCATCACTGAAAAAATATCATTGTGGCTTTTTAATGTTCTCTTAAATATTATCAACTTTCTGTTCAAGGTAAGTCACAAAACATGTGTTATAGTTTCTGTAAGAATATAAAACTTAACAGGACTTCTCTGCACCAGCATAATATTTAGTGTTCTAATTAACTACATTAAAAAATGAATATATTTTTTTCTGGAAGAATAGCCTCCCATTGTGCTGTAACTACTTGGACAACAGGAAATATTTGCTCACAAAGGGAACTTTCATGTTTCATCAAAAGTCAGTTCTTGCCTGCCTTCTCCTAACCCCATGAATATGTAGAAATAACATAAGTTCGGACATACATTGGGTATGACAGCACACAAAAATGGAATACTACATCTCTTGAGTGGAACTCACTTGACTACTCTGCTTTTTTTTCAGAGTTCAGCATTTTCCTAATTTTATCTGCTTAACAAATTGAGCTTCTTATAAAAATTTTGGAAGCTTACTTTGTCTACCGTGTATAATTTCAGTTCTACCAGTGCTTGAAGGTTAAGTGATGTTAGCCTCAGTTCACATTTTACACTCCACAAGCCTTTATTTCAGTGCTGAATTTTTGCCCACTCTGTCACAAAGTTACACCCTGAATTTTATTTTAACAATGTTTCAGTTTCAATATTTATGCATCTCAGTTATACAGTTTTGCCACTCTTCATAGTTCTTTTTAGTCTTCTCAAAATGAAGTTCTGCTTCCAAAAAATGTAACTTTAAGCTTTCCTTTGTTCCATATATCGTTTTTGTACAGTTGGTTTTTGGGATAGCTGGCCACCGTGATAGAAAATCCCCCAGGAGGGACTGGTGAACTCAGTTTTAGAAATATCATTCTCTTATAGCAGGGAAAATGGGAGGTGACAGAGCATGAAGAATCAATTTAATTGATAGGGTTGGTTTCCACTGGTGACTAAATTTCAGGTCAAATGACTTTTAACTATTTATTTGGGGGGAAAAAAACCAAACAAACAAACCCCAAAACAAACCTACATTTAGGCAGCAGATCTTTTAGATAAATGGACTAAGATAGAATTTGAAAATTTTTGGTGAACTGTAGCATATGACTCATTTCCAGCCTTGGCTAACTCTACACACAGCTGTTTCTCAGGAACTGTAAGGAAACTGTTCTTTTGTTGTGAAAAACCACTGTACCATACAAAAGAGATACCAAAATAAGGACATTTTAAAAACTAGCAGTTTTTTCTTCTTGTGCACAGATTGACAACAATTATTTGTAGGTGAAACAAGGAAAAATATTAGGTAATGTTGATAATGTAAAGAGATAAGCTGTATTTCAGTTCACTACTTACTGCCATACTGTTACAACATAAGAAGTTAGTATTTTTTTAAAAATTCTGTGGTGTTTCTGAATTTTCTTTTCCAGCTGGTAGAATTTTGTAATGTTTCCAATGGAGCATGAGTAAAATGTTTTACTGTACAACATAAATATTGTGATCTTTCCATTGCATTCTTGTAATTTCATTGTTTCAAAATTCTTCTATAAATCCAGTTACTTTTTTATGTAAGTCAGTAAATGAGATTCTTAGTGGTTCTTGTCTGACCTGTAAGGTCTATTGAAACCAAGTTTTTGATTCATCTTGGTAAAAGATAATTGACAACTGGAAGATTTGTGCGTTTTGACAATTTACTTACAACTGCTTGAATTTCAGAGTTAAATGTTCTTGTCAAAGATACTGCATTTCATTTATTTTGAATATATACATATACTAGTATCCATGAAAATAGCTTGGTTTACATACTTATAATTTCAAATAAATATTGTATGATTCAATTGTGTAAGTGTTATAACAGTGCTTAAAAATGTTTCTTTGCATGCTAGGAATCAGTCAAATGTGAGAAGAATGCACACTGCTGTGAAGCTCAATGGAGTAGTGCTTAATAAATCACAGCATGCTCAGCTAGTTCTCCTGAATATGCCTGGACCTCCTAAAAACAGAAAAGGGGATGAAAACTGTATCCTCCACTGTATTGATTCCATATTTCTTGAAACTGAGAATTTAATTTTTTTGATTCTGCCATTACCTGTTGGGATAACCATTACTAAGTATGGTAAGCATAAGTCTGTCTATAAGAAAATTACATAAAGAGAATTAAAAAATAAAAGATAAAAAATCTTGATTGGGTGGGTGGTTTAGTGATACAAAGGATTTCCTTAATTTTGAAATCATTTTAAAGTTTCCTGTTCTTATCTTTTTTTGTGGGTGAGTAGGGCAAAACTAGGAATGTCCCCCTAGTTAGGCTTTACTTCCACTTGAATAACCCGGTAACAGGACAGTGAAGGGTGACACAGAAAAACTGATGAAATTGTTGAACTCTATTTTTGCATTGTATGTCAGACTTTCTGCGAGATTACTAGATATTTTGTTTCTCTTCTGAGTAAATTCCTTGACCAAATGATATTTCAGACATGGAATTTCTGGAAGTTCTGACAGAAGGTCTAGATAGAGTTCTCCTAGTCCGAGGCAGTGGACGTGAAGTGATCACCATTTATTCTTAATCTGTTTGCATGTGTTTTTCAAACACAACACACCCCCACCATAAGAAAACAAAAGTTTTTTTGCCATAATTTGAGCAGCTTCATTGTCTTCTAGTGCATTGAAAATTAGCTTCAAGCTGAATCTTCTGATGATATGTTCTTTTTTTTCCTAGTAAGATGTTCTATTTAAATAATATTTTAAGCAGATTTATGTAGAAAATTAATAAATGGTGGATGGCTTAGGATATTTATATGTAGCATATTCTGATACTTCTTAAGCTGTGGTAAAACAAAAAAATTGGTAATGCAATCATATTTTTAAAGATATAGAAATGTCACTAACTTTTGATTATTTTAATATTTGCTTTGCGTCTAAATAAAAGGGAAGGGTTTTAGAAAAAGTTGTCTTTTTTTCTTACCAAAATGCTGCTATGTTTCTTCTTTTGGAATTAGTCGTGGTTCAGGAACCTTCCTTCAGAGATGTTAACAGCCAGTCAAATTTGTTTATGAAGTGCATTAAGTGTTTCCCAGAAGTTCGTTATTTGCCATACCTGTAAAAAATAACATTTCCGTATATAAAATACTTAAGTAGGCAAAACCTCCAGATGATAGTAAACAGACAAGCTGTGTGAGCTCTTTTCTATGAGGCTCTGGCAGTTACTGTTATTTTGCATGATTATAGCAATAATGAAACATGACAGCATCCAACTTATAGGAAGGCTACAGTGTAGGAACTCCAACTGGTTCCAAATATAATTCAACAGTTGATAAAACACAACAAGGTGGTTAATGAAATGCAGTCTCTTGTTTTCAAATATTTATATTTTGAAAATGTTGTATGGATATGCTGCTGTTTGAAATAAAATCTGCTTTTCTGAACTGAACGAGCTCCTAAATGTTTTTCATTTGAAATTGTTGAGTAGTTTAGTTTGGGTGCTCAATGAAACCTTTTGCTCCTGTTACAATTCTGTTCCTTTTTAGGCAGTCTTTAGTTTTGTAAATGTTGTTTTAGATCTAAAGTGTATCAGAAGATTGTTCTGCTCTAAAAAGAATAGGTCTGTTTAAACATATAAACAGACCTATTTTTTTTTTAATTTTTCATTCTAAAATTAAAAAAAAAAATTAATTCCTTTATAATACAGTCAAGATGTCTTGCTCAGACTATAACAATGTGATGCAGTGCCCAAGTGCCTGGCTAGGCTCAAGACCAGTGTTTTTATCATGACACTCGGGTGAAGTAAGACAAAGCTATAAACAGCAAAAGCTGAAAGCAGCCATTACCTGTTCCTGTAGTTTGATGCACAGGAATAGATGGAATAAGAAGGTAATCAGGTGGCCCAGTGAACTCCTGATGAGTCAAAAGTACTGCTGGGATACTTCAAAAGGCAATTGGAAAGGCATGCTGCACACCAGAATGTCCCCATATACCACTCAGTGTGACTGCAGCTGTATGCCTTTGATTAGGAATAGGTTTATGCATAGGCACTCAGAGGTACCTTGGGGGCACACCAAAGATACTCCACAGGCTTTAAGGTACAATGAAAGGCACATGGAGGTCCTGTGGACGGATCAGGAGGCATGTGAAGGTTCTAGATTTGCACAGTATATCAATTTAATTAAAAAACATTCTCAGGCCAAGAGAAGAAAAACATCAGCAGATGTCCCTACTGCACTCCAGGTGGCTCTAAGCTTTTCATGGGATGTATTAAAAGGCACTCCGTGGGCTGCGGTGCAGGGCCATCAGCAGTCATTTATAGAACTGATTTGTGGGGTTGTGGGTTGGAGACAGACACACGACACCACACCAGTGGGTCATCAGCAAACAGCAATGAGTTTAATATGTCTGCCCCTTTTATAGGTGTTTTGGATTTCCCAGCCTCAGATAGTTGATTGAATGACCCCTCTCTGCCCAGCACTCTGGCCAGTGGTGTATCAGCATCTAAGCTAGAGCAGGGTTGGCTGAGGTCTTTACTTGGGTTTGAATCCAACCTATCTGTGCCTTATCCAGGGACTTGTTTTCTTCTAGGTTGGTTGAGTTTAGGGGGCAGCTTTGGATCAGCTGCAATGTGCCAACAGACAACTGCAGACGGCTTGTAGTAAAAGGAATTAAAAAAATTTAATTTAGAGATAGGCTTTTAGAGGCATCTGGGACCTACCAAAAGCTCTATGAGTTGCCTTAGATGCAAGGCAAGACTGACCAAGATTTCTGTGGGCATACCAGCGGGCATTTGATAAGCTTGTGGAAGTGGTAGAGAACAAACTTTCAAGATGAAAAGTACAAAACATTAACTTAGACAGGAAGCTTTTGAAGATCCAACTTCATAAGAAGATAGGCTTCTGAGACTCTTATATGGGCTTGTGTGTTACAGGGACCACCCATGCTGCGATGGAGGAAGACATACAAACACATGCCAGCTTCATTTTTTTGAGATTTGTTTGTAGATGCACAGTATTAAGAATTACGAGCTACGAGTTATCAAACACTATGATTTAAAGTGGTGGAGTGGTGAGATAGTCACGTGCAAGACTAGTCAGGGCAAAATGCCATTGAGGTCTTTTTTCTGGTGATTGTTATATTTCCTACTGATCTCATAAGAAAGAGCTACAGGACAATTTTGCACCTACTCTCACCTGCAAATCTGACTCCTGCAACCTTTAAATATTAAATACTTAAATATTAATTACTTAATAATTAATAAATACTTAAATAAAATTTAAATACTTAATAAATTAAGTGAGGTAAGAATCCATTAACTTATGGCAGTAAACATAGATCATGGATACTATCAGCAATAGTTATTCATCAATGGGTTAATCATCACATAAACAAACATACATTTTACAACATCTCTTGCTTGCAGTTTTGATGTCATTTTCTTTTCTGATAAGTAAGTCTGATTTAATCTTATTGCAATCTTCAAAGCTGTTTGTTCTTGCCAAGCCATTTTGATTATCAAATCTCATATGCTAACCAGGTCCAAAGTTCATAATCTGCCTTATGTGTCCCAATATCTCCCTCTTTTCAACCAAAACCACTCCTTTAATGGCCTTATTAATTAATCTCTGCATACATTGAAACAAGGGAGGTATCATGATTAATACAATTATTATCAGAAATTATCACATACCCATCTTAAAAAGAATCTTTTAGCTAAAAACCTTAGCCATTAAAGGCTCAGGCTTGATCTTTAAAAACATTCCCGATGACAGTCGCAAGGGGAACATTACTGGATTTAGAAAATCTGCCAGAAGTATAATTGCACCAAAAGGTTTGATTCTTGTACACAAGATGATAGGGAGAAACATCCCAAGCTTTGGAATTATTTCTTCCTGTGTATTTAAAATTTACACAAAAATCCAATTTCACAGAACCCAGGGGCTCTAATTCTTGGGGTTCTGAGGGTGTTTCAGGAGGGTAAGGGATCAAATTTTATTTTATTTTATTTTATTTCAAAATTTTTAGTGTATATATTAGTATAAAGTTCTGGAGGAGCTATATTCCACCCTATTTTTTTTTGTTTTTTAATAACGTGTGTTTCTCGTTATGAACATGAAGGCAACATAAAAGCAAAACAATAAAAACAATAAACTTATACTAAGTAAATATAAATTAGATAATATATACAATTAGTAGTACATGAAAAATAGAATGGTGGTTTAAAACAATGCATTATCGATTTCTTAAATATTGTACTGTTACTTAGAGTTTGTAGTAATTGGCAAGCTTCCTTTTAAACTGAGAGCTTGGAAAACCATTCCTGGGTAAGATTTCCAAGTTCACTTCAAAAGGAGGTATAGCCAGGTCTAAATTTGGGAAGTCAAAATTACTTGAGTACAGTTTTGGTGTAGAAAATACTTGGGTTTATTGGTATATTTCCCTACTAGTTAAGGCCAGGACTTGGCCAGGGTCCAGGCTTTAACTGGAAGAGTCTTTTTAATATATTTTAGGAACCTCTAAGTAACAGTAGTTAGAAAATTTCTTTAAAATAATACATGTCTTATAAATAGCTATATAACAGTATGTGGAGGTTTGTAAATCAGCTGGCTTTGTCATTTATCTTTAGCTAAATATTAGTAAAAAAAGGCATTAAACAGCTTACAGCTGATAGAAGATATGAATATGATATGATATGAAATTGTTACTCATTCTTTAGTACTACTTATAAACAATAAAATAGCAAAAACTGTATTTCTATAACAAAATAGCTGTATCTTGCAATTTGAATGAGCAAATTCTGACAAAATTAATTTAGGCTTTATGTCATTCACTTGTATAGCAAGCGGGCATACCTGTGGGTGGTGTGAACAGTGCCGAAACTCGGGGGGAGGTTCCTTGCCTGGCCCTTGCTGTAGAGCGGGGGCAGTGGATGGGAAGATGGCTCTGGCCATCTGGTGCTTGGCCAGGTGATCATTAACCGCAAACTGGCAACAGTAAGTGCTCTCACTGAAATGTATGTGTTCCTTTCTGATTGGTAAAGTCATGTTCACATTATTGCCTGAGAAATTTGTCTGTGTACTAACAGCAGTAGTGTGCAAAGAAACTTCCTTAATATTTATATTTTTGTGTCTAATTTTTTTTTTTTTACCGTTGACTGTGGCAGTTACTTTTTGCCATCACAATGTTAAGGGGTTTGTTCTAGAAATGTGTACACTCTATAAAAAGTCTCTTGGCTTTGTTTACAGAGCTTGTGAACAAATGCATAGGTTCAGACATTCATATTGTAATGAAGAATGATTAAAATATTGTTGGAACATTTCTCGGATTTGATGACTTTGTCAGTATCCTTTAATGGAAACAGTTAAGGTCATCCACTTTATGCTTTGGCTCAAGTCATTAACTGCCTTTGAGATATTTGAATTCATTAGCTAGAACCGTTTTCTATTGTTTAACTGTGAGAGGAATGAGGGATTTGTCTTTACAAAGAAGCTGTGGATCTGCTGGTAGATAAAACTAGCACTGGGAGATAAAAGAAACGATGGGAAGGATTCCACTGATTGATGAATGGAAGAATGTATTTGCTTTTACAAATAAACTTTAGGTTTGCTGATAAATTAAATTGGACATTGAAAGATGAAAGAAACAATGGGGAAAACCCCTGAATTACATACGAATTAAAAATTAAAAGGGAGGGTTATACATTAGAGGGAAATCTTTGTATCAGATGTTTTGGGAAATCTGTACTTCTCAAGTACCTCAGCCAATGGGGAAAGAGAGAAAGGAAATGTGGCTGGGAAATTAGGATAAAAAGGGAGGCTGCATCCTCCAAAAATTTGAGAGAGCCCAGGGGAATGTCCCATGGCCTCTTGCGTTATTCAGATAAAGTAAAAGGACTCCTCTGTCTGCTTTTTGGACATAAACCTCTGAGGTTTGTGGATTAATTTTCCTGACAGTTATAATTATCTGATATCTTTATTCTATGGAAAAATTCATTGTGCAATTTAAAATTAAAATAACTAAATGTTTTAACTTTAAAGAGCTGGGCCTTATTTTCTTTGAAACTGGATTTTCTATGGTGATAGAAGATGTTACAGAATTTTAAGTATTACTTCTGCCTCATGATGCTGTTTCATGCTTGATTTGCTGAGGAAAATGATTGTGTCAGAGCTATAAAAAAGGTGGACTTACATTTTTTTTAATACTTGATAGCTGAAGAGTTTGTGCTTTGAACATAAATTATGGAGGGAGATCTGTTCAGCCATGCCGTAGAGTCATAGAGTACCTTTTGCATCATTTATATGTGTAATCAGCTTCCTAATTTGTACCCTTTATTTTGCATGGGTTGTGTGTTGAATTTTCTAGAAGTTTGCTTTTGACACTTTCCTTACAGTCTAGGCAAAGATTTAAATGGTAGCAGACTTGAAGAGTATTTATTACCTTGGTAAGTCATGTTGCTATTGAAAATGTATTTTGAGTATCATTAGTATTCAATAAATTTCCAAGATTTAGAGGGTGAGTCTGTATGTTTGTGTACTAAGTAGAAGAATGCTTGTTAATTGCCAGGTAGCTTTTAGACCACTCAAGTGGTCTATTTATCAATACTGTGCTTCAGTATGGCTAATTTATTTGTTAGTTCCAACAGCTGTCATCTCAGAAATTTGTTTTACTTCTGTAATACAAACTTTGTCCCTGATTATGTGTTCTTACTTTTTCTAATGCTACTTCAGTGAATCTCACCTAAGGGCAGAAGAATCACAAAGCTAGACCAGATTTTCCTAAATGGAAATAGCATAACAATGGTAAGTCATCGTTGTTAAAAGGCTGAGTGCATTTCTTTTCTGTACCTCTAAATTGAACAGAAACTGAGTTTAACTGCTTCAAGCTGAGCTTTCCATACAGTTTTGTGAAATAAGCTGTTGTAGTGTGTTTCTGTACTTTGTAATACTTTGTAATAGTTTTGTTCTTGTATCCCCTTATTTTTCCAAAATGGTTTCCCCCAGATTGTACCCCCTCCTTCTACCTGTGTATTCCCTCTCCTTTGTTGAGATCATTCCTAAATCCCCACCCTGACTCTCTGTCAGTTACTCAGCATCCCATCCTCTCTATCTAGAACTTTCAGTCCAGATCGTCGAGTGATTAGTCAGAGGCCAGGGGTCAGCCCCCAAGTGCTACCCCATACGCTGTCCCAAATGTTCATCCCCTAAATTTCTGTCGGTGAAGTGTTGTTATTGGTCAGCAAATGTATATACCTTTGGTTTCCACCCTTCCTTTAAATGTAACCTTGGCACCTCTCCCGGGGCTCTGAGCAGGAGGCCCCCTGAGGTGTGGGAGCTCCCAGGAGCTCCGAATAAAACCTTGGATTAACCCCTGCTAAGAGTCGGCCTTTTTATCCTCTACCGAAGTCTCTAGCATCTCTTCTGCTGCAAAGGCGACTAGCCTAGCTGCCTTCAGTACCCTCGACAGTGCCAACACCCCCCCCCCCTCCCCCGCCAACTGTCGGCCGTTTCGGGGCTGGCCAGGGTTCCTGAGGGGCTCCCAGAGAGACAGAGACAATAAGCTATTTTTAAGTAGCTTCCAGGGTGTATAATTCTATGAATTATCCTGAAAAAAGTGATCTTATTGCCTTACTTGGTACATTTACAGTTAAAACAAAAAAGAAGAAGAAAATAAAGGAGCACAGCCCTGATTTCATTTCATTGAGTGTTTTTCAGGTTTTCAGTTGTTCAGGGAATCATTGATCTCACCCACTCTGTAGGGTGCTTCATACAGCAGCTTCTAACTGCTGAGCGTTTGCCTGCATAAGTATTGTTATGAATGAAATTGCCAATCTAATTTTATCAATAATTTGCAAGAGCCAAATTATGATATAAAAACAAAGTACAAAATTTATTTCGCGCAAATTGACAGAATTTTGGTAAGCCACGGATCGGACAGGGTCTAGCCCAGGAATAGACCCTGGGTGACACGCTGAGCAACCCCAAGCACTGGCAGCTTCGGAGTGCGGTGGCACACCTAGGTCTCCTTCCACTCAGGTTTTTATCCTATTTTTCTTGCCTCGGGCTAGGAAGTCCATTGTCCTTTTCATAATCAAACAAGTTCCAAAGGTTTCTCCGGTCCAGTAGAATGCTGTCTGATGGAAGGTGGTCCGGTCCTCAATGGCTTCGGGAATAATTCATCGGCTTCTGGTCTTGTGCTAGACAGGACTAAGCTTAACAATACACACAGTCCCATCCCGAGAGAGATATCCTTGTTATCACCCTGAATACCCGATACTCAGTCCTTACTGGAAATCTCTTTTACAAACCAAGAGATTTCCCAGAAGTAGTTTAAAATGTTTAAAATTCTAAATAATGTGTGTTCTTCCCGCCCCCACCCCCCCCCCCCCCCACCCCCCCCCCCCCCCCCCGTCGGGAGTATCCAGATGTGCTGCTGATGGCGTAATTCCCTGCGCAGCTGAAACCTCGAAACCGAGGGTTCCTGCTGTGTTTCACATGCAAATGTGGTCTATTTGGGTGGTATGTGTGTTGGTTCCTCGCTGCTGCTGCTGGCTGCTTTCCTGGCTTTTTCCTTGAGAACATGTCCAGACGTAACCCCTGTGTCACCCACTTACTTAATATCTATCTACCTTACTATTTTATACTATCTTGAATCTATTTTTCTATTCTAATAAATATGAATTTTGACATCCATTCATAACAAGTATGTAGATGGAATACGTCTACATTTCATTTGTTATCTTATGTATAATGTGTTTTTTAGCAGTTTGGGCGCTTACAAACTCATCAAGTCATTTGGTGATTATGATACCATGTGATGCCCAGAGAGCTGAATCTCTAAATACTCTGGAAAAAAAAATTAAAGTTCTGTTGATTATACCAAAGCATTAAGCATTATGATTTTAGTTTATCATGTGCTGCTGTATGTAGATCGGTACTGAAACATTGATTAAATATTGGAATTTTGCAATTTTGAATTCTGCAGTTTCCGAAATACCACAGAAGCAAACCCACAGTAGTTTTTGTTTGTTTGTTTGCACAGATGGCTTAAAGTCTGGACTTCTAAGTAATAGCATTCCTGATTTGTAGGCGGAGGAAAATTGTTTTGATTCAAAGTCAGCTCTGTGTGAATGACTTTGTTCTCTTACCTACTTTGTACCTCCTCATCTTGCACCTCCTCACTATGTCTGAGCAAGAGCCATCTAAACTTAATTTCCAAGCAATTTTCTGCTTTGTTTATTGTTCCTCATCCATAAAGGATAACACATGTTATGGTTTCTTGTATGGAGTAAAATTGCATTAGACTTTTTCTAACTTTGGTCCCAAAAGCAGCAAAACTTTACCTTGAAATGTTCAGCTGATTATTAAAAATGTGTCAGTAAAAGGAATGGTTATCTTTTTTCCCCTATTCATAGTTTTCCTTTTGTATTTCTGTTCTTTACTTTCTTCACTGGAAAAGTTTGTGCTTACTGCCTGCTGCCTGTAGAAGGGTTCAGGCTCTTTCTTCATTTTTGGGCCTTGCTTTGCAATACAAGTTGGAAAGAAGAAACCAGCTTCTCAGTAGAGCAAGCTGGGGAAAAGTCAGCAGTTCGAGAAATTCTTTGTGAAAGGAAGTGTGTTCTTTGTTGTTTTGAAAATGATCTGTGGTGTTTCCAGATACAATTGTCTCCTTAGAGTGAATAGCAAAGAGAAAAACAAAAATATGTGTTACCTAGGATCTCCTTTGTGGTTTTGTTAAGCTTTGTCTTTTGAAGATTCTTTTAGGCATGTGCTTTTCTGGAAATAACTGACTTCCTCTATTGTGATAAGAAGATAATACGGTGTAGCAGGCACAGGGCCTGCCAGGCCTCCCTGGTGGTCAGTTGCCTAAAATAAGAAATGCCTAGTCATGATGACTGGACCTAAGAAGCCCCTCTTCTGCCTTCGGACCCTTGCTATCTCTCTGTCAAACGATAGGTCATTTTCGCCTCAACCCTTACTATTGGACTGTTTCCCAAAACTCCCGTACCCTATATAAACCCCTATTTCTGCCCTGCTCAGGAGAAGAGCTGTCACTGGGACCCTTTGCAGAAGATCTCAATAAAGATACCTCTGTGGAACCACATACAGCACTTCTCCTCCCTCTCCCTGCATCTGCCGAGGCACTTAGCAAACAAAGAGCTGAAATCACTAATGAGCTGAGAATCACCGAAGAGCTGATCTCACTTAAGAGCTGAGCTTGCTAAGATTGCCTAAGGCTCTGGAGCCTGCCTGAGGGGCGTGGACAGGTTGTGCTTAACTGGACTTCGCTGTCTGGGACACCCAAGGCAGCCGGGGTCGGGGAGACCCTGAAAAAAACATAAAACCCACTTCTGTGGTCCACACTAGTCTTCCTCTGTGAAAATATTGTAAAGCAAGAATGTATGGGTTTGTAAAGCTCAAATCTATGGCACTTACGTAAAATTGTCTTTTTCTTTTATAGTTGGTTCCTGGAGGAGAAGTACCTGAAGTATAAATTGATAGAATTGCCATTCATGAAGACGTGTTTTAATATTTATATATTTATATATTTTAATATATAAATCTAAATAGAGCTTTTGAGGTGTGAGTTTTGGTGCGGATTGTTTATTTTATTTACACAGACTTGCTGTTGACATATGATAAAAGACAAGTATTTCCTCTTCAGAAGGGTGCATTGCTAATGATAATGCTAACATTTTAAGTTGACATTCTGACTTTCTTGGAAAGACACATTAATCTGTTCTGAATAAAAGACTTTATTAGTTACTTCCTGTGTTCTGTTGTGTAAGTGCACAAGTTGGATAGTTTTATAACTGGTGTATGGAAAGGAAAAATGATAAGTTATGCTTCAGTTGCTGTCGGTTTTCAATTTTTCTACATCTGTTGTGAGTAGAAAAGTTGTCCGGTTTTTTTTGCTGCCAAGTTGGAGTTTTAACTATTTGTTGTTAATAATTTCATGTTGTAATCACCTGTTGTTAATAGTTTTTCTTTAATTGCCTGTTGTTGATGGTTAGAAATCGTTGGGTATCCCCCCTGCTCCCTGCTGCACCCGGGACTGAGGAGGAGGTGAAATCGGAGCTGGTATGCAAGTGTGGGGAGCTGGTATGCAAATGTGGAAACACCTCACCAAATCTAGCAGGAAAAACCCCCTAAAACAATGAGCCTCCATGGAATTAAGAGATCTAAGTGATGTCTAAAGGTGAGGAACTGAGTCCAGTGTCTGTTAAGATCCTTTTTATCCTTCACCCTAACCTCAAAGGATGTCGGCTAGAAAGAGACCCTAGAACATCAAGCTGTAAAACTGGAATCTCCTGATGCTCTTGTGGGGATGGAAGCCCTGGCTCTGCCTGCATACCAGCGGTCACAACTGCTATCTCCTTCTTTCTCTGTGCCACTTCCCGGGAGCAGCGGCGGCGTGTGTGCGACTTGTCGGTTCTCCCCACCCGAGCTGATTTCCTTTAATAAAGGCATTAAAAAAGAGAAAGATCTCCTGCCCTATTTATTTCACCATCAGTAACTGTTCTTATCAGAATTTTCTGAGGGCACTGTGGAATTCATTAAGGTTACTAAGACATAAACTGTGCCAAAATAAGAATGAAGAAGCTGAGCAACTGCATACCAGGATCGCAAGAACTAGATAATAGAGGACTGTAGAACACCTTCACGGTAACCAATTATGGACACTGAGAAATGGACGCAGAGAACAAGGGAACATGACAAAGACACCAATCAAGAAGTGTGATCTTAGTAGTTTGTAGAATATATAAGTGTGTGTAATGTAAACAATAAAGGGCTTCTGCTTGATCATATTGGTCAGTCGTTCAGAAGTCCTGGTTTACCAGCAATATATTGGTGACAAACCATGTGATAGTGAATGTGTTAATGAAGTAGATTGAAACTTTTAGACTCTAAAAAAGGGAGTTCTTAGAGCCTTTGGACTCTGAAGGTGATCGTACTGAGTGAAAAGGCAGGGGCCTTGGTCAGAGACCACCACAGCTGGGTGACAGGGGTGGGAATCGGAGGACGACTCCAATGGAGCAAGGGGAACATGCCAGGAAAACGGCTCTGGGAAGAATTAGTTTAAGCTGCAACTATTAGGACAGGTGAGCGACCAGGGACTGGAGGATGGGAAAGGCACTGTCAAAGGAAGAGCAGGCTGCTCTAAAAGTCCTCCAGCATATCCTCTATAAGAGAGAGGTTAGATATGACCCTGAAGTTTTGAAAAAATTGGTAAAGTGGGGTCAGGAGAATGGGATTTTTACTAACCCTAAAAGCTTATTCGATACCTCTGAGTAGGAAAAGCTCAGGATGGCCCTTCGGGATGCAATCAGCAATGGGTTCAAAAGCACTAAGGGATTGAGTACAACATGGAAATTAATGATAACAGTTTTAAAACAATTCAAAGCAGAAAGGACAGCTGCAGCCCTAGAACCAGATGATCCCGCAATGGCTTTTCCAGCATATACCCCAGAGTTCTTTGCATGGGAGGACCCAGTAATACCCCTTTCTGCACCCGCGGAGCTGGAGCTGCAGGTGCAACAGGCAATCTCAGACAGTAACAATGCAGTCCTACATTCCACACTGGGTCCGCAGTCTGCATGGGAACCGGAGGGGGTGGAGATGGATCTGCTGCTCCTTCCCCCGGCACCGATTTTACGCACGGAGTGTCCTGTGGTAACCCCTCGTAGCAGGCGCAGGCCCTGCAAACCTGCCTTTGCGTTCGGAAGCCTAAGATAGGCAAAATGCTGAGTCATGATGACTGGACCTTAGGAGCCCCTCTCTCCCACTCTTGGACCCTTCCGTATCTCTCTGTAAGGCTATAGGTCACTTTCCTTTAACCCTTACCATTGGACAATTCTCAATCCCCTTTTGCCTGATATAAACCCCTGTTTCTGCACGGCTCATTAGAGAAGAGCTGTCACTGAACCCCTTTGCAGAAAAGAAGATTATAAAAGACATCGCTGAGGAATATTTCACACAGCCTCTCTCCTCTCTTCTCTTCCCACGTCTACCGAATGCCTGCTGCATGCCCCAGCCGAGCCTAGCAAGCCCAAGAGCTGAAATCACTAATGAGCTGAAAATCACAAAAGCTGAATATCACTTAAAGGCTAGCTAAGGCGAAGGTTGGAAGGCACTACTAGGAGCTGGGCAGGCAGCTCTTATCAGGGCTGAACTATCCGGCTTTTAATGCAGCTATCTGGGAAGACCCCGCAACCCAGCAAGCAGCATTTAAAACACCTGAGGAGTTAATAATAGCTATGGGAGTGGGGGGAGTGAATCTTTCCCCTGCTAGACCCTTCGCTGTCTGACTCAGCGCCTCCCAGCCACCGGGGTGGGTTTTTGAATGCGAATCGCAGGTATACAAATGCAAAAAGCTTGTGCCGCTTTGAGAAGGAGAGAGTGCGACGACGACGGAAGAGGCAGCCCCCGCTGGCTGCGCAGCCCGGGTAGCTCAGGCACGGGTTGAAGTGTGTCAGAACGAAGAGGCGTTTATACTAAACTAAAGACTCTGCTAAGATTAAATTCTCGATTTGAAGATTTACTACTCTGGGCAATAAATTCCCTTTTGAAACAAGTGATACCAATCCAGGGAATCCAATTATTATGCCCAATTCAGTAGCAAGCTCTAAGATACAGCTGGTCAGATACTGTTCATCCCTTATGCACTTTGTTACTTTCTTTTAGCCAGTTTCCAGGCAAATAGTTTTTGACACTCCTTAACTGTGGTTTCCCACAATTCCTCAGGCATTTCCCATTTAACAGGGACTAATAATTCCCATCCACAAAATAAAGTTATTTTGGCTGCTTCAAGTTCTACCTGGATAGGGGACCCACTTGTCCCCTGACACTTCCTGCAACAGAAGTGTCTATTATGTATACTACAATACCAATTTTTCTCACAATTTAAGCATTTACATTTAACCCAACTAGCACGTCTAGTATTTGGGTGGATCAAACAGGGTATATTATGAAGCACTGATCTAGATTGTCACTCACCCTACAGCACAAACTTAAAAATTAGAGACAAATAGGGACTGGTTCAACACATATTAATTATAAACCACAACACACTTTGGACTTAAAACATACAAATTTGACTGGTTTACTTTTAGAGCCATCATCTTCATTAAACTTTTTGTCTAAACTTTTAGAACGCCATATAATTTATAGACTTGAGCAGACACTTAAAGGTTGTAAAATCAAGACCCCTATTCAATAACAGTGATCTTAAAAGTTTTCTCTTGCTTTTATTACTATTTTATTTTTAATTTTAAGCACTCAATTCTTTTTTAAAACACCAGAATTAAATTATTCTTCCTTAGCATTTCATAATTACATTTAATGTCCCTAAAAAAACCTCTAAAATTTTCCAAAATTCCTTAAAACTTCTCAAGACTTTAAAACAAACTTCCAGAAATAAAAACCTTAAAAAACCTTCAAAGAACTTCCGAAAGTTCTTAGGAATAAGCCTTCTTTAAATTTTAAAACTGTGTTAATCCTTCTCAAACAGTCTCTTCTTAAAACTCTTTTAAAATTGTATACCATTTCCAAAAGTATGCATCTAATCAGGAAAACACACTTCCCAATACTACTTTCTTTACAAGACGTTTTCACAAACCATCAACACATATCTTTAGGGTGATTTTTTCTCTGGTAAAAATTCTCTATATCCTACATTTAACCTTTCCAGATCATTTTCTAATTTCATCAAACACGAAAATCATCATAACCTTCATGATTCCAAACCACTAAGACATTTCCTTTTTATTTCTGAAGCTATTTTCTGTGTGTCCTAGGGTGACGTTATGATGCTTGTATCCCCATTTGTGTGTTCTGTTTATGCTGGATATTATGTTCTGTGCCTTCAAGACTGGCTCTGAAGAGTGAATGTTTTGTTTTGGGTTTTGTTATCTGCCCGCTCCCCCACGGCTGGCGGGACACAGGGACAGGGAGTACATAGTGCGGCTTTTGCTTTTTGCTGGGCTTTTTGCTTTGCTCTTGCTCTGGCTTCTGCTTGCTCCTGCTTTGCTCTTGCTTTTGCTTCTGCTTCTGCTCATTAGCTAGTTTAGCTAAGCAGTCCATTTTTTTTTTCCCCTGGACTGTTTTTTTTTTCCTTTTTTCCTTTTTTTCTTTTTTTTTCCCTTTTTTTTTCTCCCCTTTTTGGAACTACTTGAACCTGCTCTGGACTGGGACCTGGAAACACCGAGAGCTTGCACCTCGTGGCTTGTAGCAGCCATCTCCAGCGCCAGAGGGACTGACAACAGAGCAACCACCCCCCAAGAGAGACTTTCTGAATTTGTCATCCTTTTCAGAGTGGTGAAGGAGTGTTATCATCTGGTATTGTTCATTCTGTGTGCTGGGGGGTGCTGTGCCTGTTAAATAAACAGGTTCTTTCCACTTCTCTCCGAGGAATCCTTCCCGAACCGGTTGGAGGGAGGGGCTGTGTGGGTTTGCTTTCTGGAGGGGCCTCCTTTTGCAGATTTTCTCCCAAATTTGCCCTAAACTAGGACAAAATTTGGCGCCCAACGTGTGGGGCAGTGTGAGAGAGTGGAAAAAACCCTGTTTTGAGTGCATTTTGGTTGCCATTACTCTGTGTTGTCATATAGTAGTTAATAGCCATGTTTTTTGAATTCATAATGTCTCTTGGGGTGAGGGCTTGCATGCATTTCTGGTCCCTAGGGTTTTTTGAGATCTTAATACCTCTATGGTCCCTAGGTTTATTTTCTTATCCAGAAATAGCTCTGGTATTGTCCCTAATACGTAGTTTTTATAGCAGAGGGGCTGTGACTAGAATAGCTATCCTGCTGGGCTTGGTGGCAATGATTTGTAAGAAGTTTATAAACATGCTGGGGTCTGTTCCAGGTATGAATGGTTCATGGCTATGGTTATGCATCCAGTTTGTTAAAGGAGGGGCAGAGAATGAGGCTTTTCAGCCTTTGCTTTCCTTCTTCTCCTCTGAATCTGTTACATCATTATTGAAGAATGTTCAGTTTCCTCTGAATGTTAAAGAGACCATCTTTCTGGTATTTAATTTGGTAAGCTTCCTCTATACAGTCTGCAGCTTTTCTAGAATGAGGGCTGAGATTTCTAGACGGGGTGATGAAACCCCTGACCCAGGAGTAGACCCAGGCATGGAAAATCCTGAGTGGGGTGGGAAATGGGAGGACATGGGCCAAATCCTGAAGGAATTCTCTGACCCTATAGTGTGGGACTTTCCCCATCAACACATTCAGGACCCAGCTGAGGTGGGGAAATACCTGAGAGAGAAGTACCATGATGACCCTAAAGAGAAAAAGATCATTGCAGTGTGCTGGGCCCTGGCATATGCTTATCGCACGCTGCTAGATACTGTAGGGCAGCAGTCAGAGGCAGGGGGGCAGAGAGATAAATCAACAGCTATCCCAGTCACCCAGGCTGCAGCCAACACCCCAGGCTCGAAGCCAGCAGCTAAACCAGACAATAAGCCTCAACCAATGGCTGTTGCTACTAGCACTAGAAGTGGAAAGTGCACAGACAAGACCGATCGACCAGTGGATGATGATGACGATGCAGGAGAAGGACCTTCAACACCTCCTGACATAAAATCAGGAGTCAGAGCAACAGGCGCAAGGTCGGAAGCCAATATTGAGTCCTTTTCCCTGAAGGACCTCCGTGGCCTAAGGAAGGATTACACCCGACGATCTGATGAATCCATAATTAGCTGGCTAGTCCGTCTTTGGGATGCTGCAGGTGAGGCTACAATTCTGGATGGCACTGAGGCGAGGCATTTGGGATCCCTGTCACATGATCCTGTCATCGACCAAGGAATGATGAGGGGGGCTGACCCTCACAGCCTCTGGGCACGGGTCTTGGATAGTGTTGCACAAAGGTACCTGTGTGCAGATGATCTCTATATGCAACAAACCCAGTGGAAGACTATAGAACAAGGGATCCAACGCCTGAGAGAAATGGCAGTGGCAGAGATTATCTTCTCAGATGACATAACAACTAGGAATCCAGACTTGGTACCATGCACATCTGTGATGTGGCGAAAACTCGTACGACTTGGGCCACATGAATATGCTTCTGCTTTGGCCATAATGAAGCGGGATGACAGGGATGAGACCGTGCTCAATATGGCAAGGAAGCTCCGAGCATATGCAGATGCTGTACATGGCCCAACACACGCCAGAATCGCAGCGGTGGAGACACGTCTACAGAAGTTGGAGGACAAGATAGAGGAGAATCATAAGAAGCTCAGAGATGAGATTAAAGAAGACCTTCTCCAAATCTCGGCAGTGCAGATCAGAGGTTCTGGTACCCAACACAGACGTTCCCCAGATGGAGAGAGAAGGTACACCCCACGAACTGAGCTGTGGTTCTTCCTGCGGGATTGCGGGGAAAACATGAGGAGATGGGATGGAAGATCTACTGCTGCTCTGGCCCAACGGGTGCGTGAATTGAAGGAAGACAGGGCTCAGAGAGGAAGTCCCACCAGAAGGAAAGCAGCTCCAGTTGCCCATAGCCGAACTGCCAGATATGATGATGATGACATGTCCGATCCCCTTGAAGGAACTTCCAAGACATACGTCCAAGGAAAGAAGGATAGCCAGGCTTAGAGGGGCCCTGCCAGGTAGAGGCTAGCCAGGTAGAGGCTAGGGAAAATCGTGTTTTCTGGACTGTGTGGATTCGTTGGCCTGGCACATCAGAACCACAGGAGTATAAGGCTTTGGTTGACACTGGTGCCCAGTGCACATTGATCCCATCAAGATATGTGGGGACAGAATCCGTTTCTATTGCTGGTGTGACAGGGGGATCACAGGATTTCACTTTGGTGGAAGCTGATGTGAGCCTGACGGGAAATGAGTGGAAGAAACACCCTATTGTGACTGGCCCAGAGGCCCCATGTATTTTGGGCATAGATTATCTCCGAAGTGGGTATTTCAAAGACCCAAAAGGACTCAAGTGGGCATTTGGGATAGCAGCTGTAGCGACAGAGGGTGTCCAGCAATTGAACACCTTGCCTGGACTGTCCGAGAATCCATGTGCAGTAGGACTTCTAAAGGGAGAAGAGCAACAGGTACCAATTGCCACCTCCATAGTGCATCATCGACAGTATAGAACCACTCGAGATGCTGTGATTCCCATCCATAAGATGATCCGAGAGCTGGAGAGCCAAGGGGTGGTCAGCAAGACCCACTCACCCTTTAATAGCCCTATTTGGCCTGTGCGTAAATCTGAAGGAGAATGGAGATTGACGGTGGACTACCGTGCATTGAATGAAGTGACTCCACCACTGAGTGCTGCCGTGCCAGACATATTAGAGCTCCAGTACGAGCTGGAGTCCAAGACAGCGAAGTGGTATGCCACTATCGATATTGCCAATGCATTTTTCTCCATTCCTCTGGCAGCAGAATGCAGGCCTCAGTTTGCCTTCACGTGGAGGGGAGTGCAGTACACCTGGAACCGACTGCCCCAGGGGTGGAAGCACAGTCCTACTATCTGCCATGGACTGATCCAGACTGCACTAGAAAAGGGTGAGGCTCCAGAACATCTACAGTATATTGATGACATCATTGTATGGGGGAACACAGCTGCAGAAGTGTTTGAGAAAGGAGAGAAAATCATCCGAATCCTCCTGGGAGCTGGTTTTGCCATCAAAAAGAGCAAAGTAAAGGGACCAGCTCGTGAGATTCAGTTCCTAGGAGTAAAGTGGCAAGATGGTCGGCGTCAGATTCCTATGGATGTTATCAACAAGATCACAGCTATGTCTCCACCGACCAATAAGAAGGAGGCACAAGCTTTCTTAGGTGCCATAGGCTTTTGGAGAATGCACGTTCCCGAGTACAGTCAGATTGTGAGCCCTCTTTACCTGGTCACCCGGAAGAAGAACAATTTCCACTGGGGCCCTGAGCAGCAACAAGCCTTTGTCCAGATCAAGCAGGAGATTGCTCATGCAGTAGCCCTTGGCCCGGTCAGGACAGGACCAGAGGTGAGAAACATGCTCTACTCTGCAGCCGGGAACCATGGTCTGTCTTGGAGTCTTTGGCAGAAGGTGCCTGGGGAGACTCGGGGTCGACCACTGGGATTTTGGAGTCGAAGCTACAGAGGGTCTGAATCTAACTACACTCCAATAGAGAAAGAGATCTTGGCTGCCTATGAAGGAGTCCAAGCTGCCTCAGAAGTGATTGGTATAGAAGCACAACTCCTCCTGGCACCCCGACTACCGGTGCTGGGGTGGATGTTCAAAGGGAAGGTTCCTTCCACCCACCATGCCACCAGTGCTACATGGAGCAAGTGGATTGCTCTTATCACACAGCGCGCCCGTATAGGTAAACTGAATCGCCCTGGGATTTTGGAGGTAATTACAAATTGGCCCGAAGGTGAAAGTTTTGGTGTCACAGACGAAGAACAAGAACCAGTGACACGGGCTGAAGAAGCTCCACCATATAACCAACTGCCCCCAGAGGAAACACGCTATGCTCTTTTCACTGATGGGTCCTGTCGCATCGTTGGAATGAATCGGAAGTGGAAAGCAGCCGTATGGAGCCCCACACGACAGGTTGCACAAGCTATCGAAGGAGAAGGTGGATCGAGCCAATTTGCGGAACTCAAAGCTATACAGCTGGCCCTGGACATTGCTGAAAGAGAGAAGTGGCCAAAGCTCTACCTCTACACTGACTCATGGATGGTAGCCAATGCTCTGTGGGGTTGGCTGGAAAGGTGGAAAAAGACTAATTGGCAGCGTAGAGGGAAACCAATTTGGGCTGCTGAAGAGTGGAAAGACATCGCTACCAGGGTAGGGAGGCTACCTGTGAAGGTCCGCCATGTGGATGCCCATGTCCCCAAGAGCAGAGCGAATGAGGAGCACCAAAACAATGAGCAGGTAGACCAGGCTTCAAAGATAGGAGTGTCCAAGATAGATCTAGATTGGGAACATAAGGGAGAGTTATTCCTAGCTCGATGGGCCCATGATGCCTCAGGTCATCAGGGTAGAGATGCCACCTATAAGTGGGCGCGAGACCGAGGGGTGGATTTAACCATGGACAGTATTTCACAGGTCATCCATGACTGTGAGACGTGTGCTGCCATCAAACAGGCCAAGCGAGTGAAGCCCCTGTGGTATGGTGGGCGGTGGTCCAAGTATAAGTATGGAGAGGCCTGGCAGATTGACTACATCACACTGCCCCAGACACGCCAAGGCAAGCGCTACGTGCTGACCATGGTAGAAGCCACTACAGGATGGTTGGAAACCTACCCTGTGTCTCATGCTACAGCCCGTAACACCATCCTGGGCCTTGAAAAGCAGGTCCTTTGGAGGCATGGTACCCCTGAGAGGATTGAGTCAGACAACGGGACTCATTTTAAGAACAGCCTTATCAACACCTGGGCCAGAGAACATGGCATTGAGTGGGTGTACCATATCCCCTACCATGCACCAGCTGCAGGCAAAGTGGAGAGGTACAATGGACTGTTAAAAACCCAGTTGAAAGCCTTGGGTGGGGGATCTTTCAAAAATTGGGAGCAGCATTTAGCAAAGGCCACCTGGTTAGTTAACACCCGAGGTTCCACCAACCGAGCAGGTCCTGCCCAATCTGAGTCCCTGAATATAACAGATGGAGATAAAGTCCCGGTGGTACATGTCAGGGGTTTGTTAGGGAAGACCGTGTGGATCAATCCTGCCTCAAGTACAGACAAACCCATTTGTGGGGTTGTCTTCGCTCAGGGACCAGGTTGCACATGGTGGATAATGCAGAGAGATGGAACAACACGATGTGTACCTCAGGGAGATCTGATTGTGGGGTGAGAATGATATGCAAATATTACTGTTTGTTGGATGTTACTGCCATTGTCTGTACATTAAACCATACAGACATGAGATAGAAAGAAATGTGTAAGTGTGAAAGGTCTGAGCAAGTGAAAGATGGAGAAGGAAATGGGTAGGTGTTGAAGGTTTGAGCAAGTGAAAGATGGAGTTTTGAGTGAGTAAAATGAAAGTGGGGAATCCTGCAGCTCTGTGGTATGGGGCCTGGATTCAGTGGTCCGGTGTGGGGATGCGATGAGGGCATGATGGGTATAGCTTGTAATTTTTGGGGGTAATGGATGAAAGTTTTACTTGAATAAAATGCATGATGTGTGGTATGTTGATGATATGGGGATAAGGGGTGGAATGTCCTAGGGTGACGTTATGATGCTTGTATCCCCATTTGTGTGTTCTGTTTATGCTGGATATTATGTTCTGTGCCTTCAAGACTGGCTCTGAAGAGTGAATGTTTTGTTTTGGGTTTTGTTATCTGCCCGCTCCCCCACGGCTGGCGGGACACAGGGACAGGGAGTACATAGTGCGGCTTTTGCTTTTTGCTGGGCTTTTTGCTTTGCTCTTGCTCTGGCTTCTGCTTGCTCCTGCTTTGCTCTTGCTTTTGCTTCTGCTTCTGCTCATTAGCTAGTTTAGCTAAGCAGTCCATTTTTTTTTTCCCCTGGACTGTTTTTTTTTTCCTTTTTTCCTTTTTTTCTTTTTTTTTCCCTTTTTTTTTCTCCCCTTTTTGGAACTACTTGAACCTGCTCTGGACTGGGACCTGGAAACACCGAGAGCTTGCACCTCGTGGCTTGTAGCAGCCATCTCCAGCGCCAGAGGGACTGACAACAGAGCAACCACCCCCCAAGAGAGACTTTCTGAATTTGTCATCCTTTTCAGAGTGGTGAAGGAGTGTTATCATCTGGTATTGTTCATTCTGTGTGCTGGGGGGTGCTGTGCCTGTTAAATAAACAGGTTCTTTCCACTTCTCTCCGAGGAATCCTTCCCGAACCGGTTGGAGGGAGGGGCTGTGTGGGTTTGCTTTCTGGAGGGGCCTCCTTTTGCAGATTTTCTCCCAAATTTGCCCTAAACTAGGACACTGTGGTATCTCACACAAACTCCTAAAAGCTCTTAAAAATTAATCTTTTGGCAATTTTATACATTTCCCAATTACTTGCTTTTGTTATCCTAAAAATCTTAATATACCCACAGTTTCTAAGAAAATGATCACACAAAACTTGAGTACTCCAGTGGGTTTTCTGATGCATGTTTCCCTAATATTCTCCTAGAAATTTTGATTTTTTTTCTTCTCACTATACACCCCCTTAACCCACTGGTTACAATATCCCAGACATCCCAGTAGTTGTCTGATCTCCCCTCCTTGATTGTGGAGGACGCCGGGCTATAATTTCTGCCACGCATAGTCTGGATCTAACTTCTTATTAATATTACAAATTCGTACATTCATTAGTTTGATTTTACACAAAGTTCTGCACAACACGGGCATTGTGTGCGCAGCTTTCTAACTGCTGCAAGACGGTGGTTTGCCACTCGCCTGCCTTTTCAATTCACATTAGCATTTGAATAGGAGACGTTCTTAGACAATTTTGTTGTGCATCTTGCTAGCGCTCCTGCAACACTCTGTGGAAACTCTTGCGCTTCTCTTTGTGATCCAAGATGCAAAGAACTGGGTACATTCGTAAAGCAAGATCGGGAGATGTTTGCTGTGCTGGAACAGGTTTTCTCTTCATGAGAAGTCATGGAAAAGCTTTTTGCTAAGATGGGGACTACAAGAGACGCGAAGATGGAGATCCGGGGCTGTCCAGAGGTAAGTGCCGGTCCCGGGCGTCTTTCAGCCAAAGCAGCGCTCCGGAGCACACCATGACCAGCACAACCATCTGTGTGCGAAGAAGCTGCTTCTTCGCCTCTGGGAGTCGGAGAGCGAGGCAGCTTGCAGGAGGTGAAGAAGCAAGCAGCACAACAGAGCCATTTTTATGTCTTTTTTGAAAAACATCATCAGCCAGAAGTGACGAATTCTGACCAGCAAGAGCAGATCAAAATCTATTTAGATCAAGCAATATACCTGGTGTGGCCAGGACAGAACCATAGAGTCGTAGAATCAGTTGAATTGGAAGGGCCCCATCTGGATCATCAAGTCCAACCCCTGGCCCTGCATGGGACCATCCTCGAGAATCACACCATATGCTTGAGAGCAATGTCCAAAAGATTCTTGAACTCAGACAGGCGTGATGCTGTGACCACTCCCTGGAGAGACTCTTCCAGAGCCCAGCCATCCTCTGGTAAAAAAACGTTCCTGATATCCGACCTAAACCTCCTCTGCCTCAGCTGCATGCCATTTCCTCGAGTCCTGTCCTTGTAGATCTCATTTGAGTACTTTCTAATACCTTAATGTCTTTTTTTTCTTGTGGCACCCAAAACTGCCCCCAAGCACTCAAGGTGAGGCCGCCTCAGAGCAGAGCAGAGCAGAGCAGAGTAGAGCAGGAAAATCCCTTCCCTCACCCTGCTGGCGATGCTGTGCCTGATGCATCACAGGAAAGGCCTAGCCCTCCTGGCTGCCAGGGCACTGCTGACTCCCATTTAGCTTGTCATTGGCTAGGACCCTGGGTCTCTTTCTGCAGGGCTTCTCTCCAGCCTCTTGCTTCCTAGTCTATACACACACCAGGATTGCCCTGTCCCAGGTGCTGAATGCAACACTGGCCTTTGTTCAACTCCGTATGGTTGGTGAGTGCCAGTGGGAATCCTTAAAATTTGAGGTTTCTGGGAAAGCTGCAAAAGGCAGGCCTTAGAGACAGTAGAACTGTGATTGGAGCAAAGCAGTAGTAGTAAGATTTGTCAGCAGAAAAATGATATAAGAAGTAGAAAAGACAAATAGAGCAATGGTCTGTGTAGAAAGCCTTGTCTAGAATAACCATAAAAGCAATTGTGAATATCCATTCTCCTCCAGGCCATTTTTACTAGAATGTATGAGACAAACACTCAAATTGACTGTTCTAATGCATAGATGGAATATACCATCACTAATAAATGGGGACTCTGGACAAAGGAACAAATGCAGATGATTTTCAGGGAAGGAAATGATGGGAGACCTAACTGCAGTCCCTCGACTTTACAAGAAATTATATCCAGTAATCCCAACCAGGAACAAATAAAAGTCCTTACTGAAATGGGTTGCATTTCTTATCCTCTGTTCCTCCTACAGAAAGGGACTGTGTTTTGAATCAATCTTCAAAACAGCATGGAGAAAGACCTTAGATGCCTCCAATATTTTTTCCCCAGAGTTTGCAGCACTTGTGAGGTCAGTATTGGCCTATTCATGTCCTTAGGACAACTCCTCCTTTTATGGCAGACCAATTTCTTGTTGACACTACATGTCTGAAATTTCTGGTTTTTGGGGATATTTTCTTAAGTGCATTCCATTTGATCATATCTCATTTCCAGAGTGTTTGTGAGTCTTCCTTTTTGGTTTTGCAAGAGTTCTTTTCCCTTCCCAAAAGGAAATCCTTTTGGGAAGGGAAACAAAATATTTCTATTTCAATGGCGATCAGTTGGGCAAGCTTTTGTCCATGTCCCTGCACTTCATGGCATCCTGTGCCATTTGTTGCCTTTCACTTGGAAGAAAATTTTATTTGGTCTTTTTTTTTTTCTTCACTATCTATGCCATGTCTCTCATCTCTTCCCCTCTAACTTGTGTCTTGCTCCTTGATTTTTTCTCTTGATGTTGCACCCTCTGAGAGGTCAGTTTTGGCCTGTTCATTTCATTTGTACTGCACCTCATGCAGTCGCAGACCAATTCCTTGTTGACACTACATGTCTGAAATTTCTGGGTTTTTTATCTGGGGATATTTTTTCAATTGCATTGCATTTGATCATATCTCCTTTCCAGAGTGATTGTGAATCTTTCTATACTGTGTCACACATTTCATTTCCCTTCCCGGAAGTGTTTCCTTTCTGGAACCGAAATCTTGCGATTACAGTCAGGATCAATTGGGCAAGCTTTGGCCCATGTCCCTGCACTTAATGGCCTCCCAGACTTTTGATAACTTTAACATCAAAGACTTTTTTTTTTTCTCCCACTATCTATGCCATATCTCTCATCTCTTTCCCACTAACTTGTGTCATACTCCTTGATTTTTTCCCCTGATTTTGCAGCATCTGTGTGGTCAGTTTTGGCCTGTTCATGTCCTTTGCACTTTTCCTCCATTTATCGCAGACCAATTTCCTGTTGACACTACATGCCAAAAATTTCTGGGTTTTGGTGTTATTTTCTCAATTGCATTTCATTTGATCATATGTCTCGGCCGGAGTGTTTGTGAGTCTTTCTTTTCTGTTTCGCCAGATTTCTTTTCCCTTCCTGAAAGGATTGCATTTTGGCAAGGGAAACTAAATCTTGCGATTTCAGTTGGGATCAATTGGGCAACCTTTGGTCCATGTCCCTACACTTCATGGCATCCTATGCCTTCTGGTGCCTTTCAATATGGAGAAGATTTTATGGTGTGTTTATTTTTTCTACTATCTATGCCATGCCTCTCATCTCTTACCCTCTCACTTCTGTATTGCTCCTTGATTTTTTCTCTTGATTTTGCATCCTCTGAGAGGTCAGTTTTGGCCTGTTCAGTTCATTTGCACTACTCCTCCATTTATTGCAGACCAATTTCTTGTTGACACTACATGTCTGCAATTTCTGATTTTTGGGGATATTTATTGAATTACATTTCATTTGATCATATCTCCTTTCCAGAGTGATTGTGAGACTTTTTTTCTGTTTCACAAGATTTTGTTTCCCTTCCCGAATAGATTTCCTTAGGGAAAGGGAATCGATATTATGCTTTTTCAATGGGAATCAATTGGGTAAGCTTTGCTCCATGTCCCTGCACTTCATGGCATCTCATGCCATTTGATGCCTTTCAATGTGGAGAAGATTTTATGGAGGTATTTTTTTCCACTATCTATGCCATGTCTCTCATTTCTTCCCCTGTAACTTGTGTCTTGCTCCTGGATTTTCCCCCGTAATTTCGCAGCATCTGCGTAGTCATTTTTAGCCTGTTCATGTCCATTGCACTACTTCTCCATTTTTCGCAGACCAATTCATTGTTGACGGTACATGCCTAAAATTTCTGGGTTTTGATGCTATTTTCTCAATTGCATTCCATTTGATCATATGTCTCGGCCGGAGTGTTTGTGAGATTTTCTTTTCTGTTTCGCACATTTTGTTTTCCCTTCCTGAAAAGATTTCCTTTTGGGAAGGGAAACTAAATTTTGCTATTTGATTTGGGATTCATTCGGCAAGCTTTGGTCCATGTCCCTGCACTTCATGGCATCCCATGTCTTTTGATGCCTTTCACTTGGGATAAGATTTCTTTTTATTTTCACTATCTCTGCCAAGTCTCTAAACTCTTTCCCTCTAACTTTTGTCACAGTCCTTGATGATTTCCCTTGATTTTGCAGCCTTTGTGTGCAAAGTTTTGGCCGGTTCATGTCCTTTGCACTAGTCCTCCATTTATTGCAGAACAATATCTTGTTGACACTACATGTCTGAAATTTCTGGTTTTTGGTGTTATTTTCTTAATTGCATTTCATTTGATCCTATCTCTTGTCCAGAGGGTTTTGGAGTCTATCTCTTCTGTTTCACAGGATTTCATTTCCCTTCCAGAAAAGATTTCCTTCTGGGAAGGGAAATGTAACCTTGAGATTTCAATGGGAATCAATTCAGCAAGCTTTGGCCCATGTCCCTGCACCTCATGGCTACCCATGCATTTTGATGCCTTTAATTATGTCAAAGAAATATTTTGTCTTAATATCTATGCCATGTCTCTGATCTCTTCCCCTCTTACTTGCATCTTGCTCCTTGATAATTTCCCCTGATTTTGCCGCATATCGGTGGTCCGTTATGGTCTGATTTGGTCCTTTGCCCTGCACCTCATGTTATGCCAGACCATTTTGTTGTCGTCAATACATGCCCCAATGTTCTGGTTTTCAGGTTTTATTTTTCCAATTGCATTTCATTCGATCATATGTGCTTTCAGAGGGCTTTGTGAGTCTTTCTTTTCGGTTTCGCAAGATTTTGTGTCCCTCCCCGAAAGTATTTTGTTAAGGGAAGGGAATGGAAATCTTGCAATTTAGAGGGGAATCATCAGGGCAATCTTTGCTCCATGTCCCAGAACTTCATGATGTCCCAAGCCTTTGGATGCCTTTCACTGTGGAAAAAAGAGATTTTGTTTTCCTCTATCTATGCCCTGTCCATCATATCTTCCCCATTACTTTGCATCTTGCTCCTTGATTATTACCCCCTGATTTGCAGTATCTGTCAGGTCAGTTTTGGCCTTGTTTGTCCCTCTGCACTGCACCTCCACTCATTGCAGACCGATACCTTGTAATCAATACATGTCTGAAATATCTGGGTTTTGGGATTTGTTTTTCAATTGCACTGCATTTGAGGATATCTCCTTTCCTGAGTGTTTTGTGAGTCTCTCTTTTCTCTTTCGCAAGATTTTGTTTCCCTTCCCGAAAAGAAATCTTTTCGGGAAGGGAAACGAAATGTGATTTCAAAGGGAATCAACTGGGCAAGCTTTGCTCCATGTCCCACCACTTCATGGCATTTCATGCCATTGGATGCCATTTATCTGGGAGATGTTTCTTGTTCTTTTTCCACCATCTATGTCATGTCTCTCATCTCTTACCCTCTCACTTCTGTCTTGCTCCTTGATGATTTCCCCTGCTTTCGCATTGTCTTTGAAGTCAGTTCTGGCCCCTTTCGTCTTCTGCACTGCACCTCATGTAATGGCAGACCAATTGCTTGTAGTCCCTACATGTCTGAAATGTCTGGGTTTTGGGATTTGTTTTTCAATTGCACTGCATTTGATGATATCTCCTTTCCTGAGTGTTTTGTGAGTCTTTCTTTTCTCTTTCGCAAGATTTCGCGTCCCTTCCAGAAAAGATTTCCTTTTGGGAAGGGAATCAATTGGGCAAGCTTTGCTCCATGTCCCTGCACCTCATGGCATCTCATGCCATTTGATGCCATTCATTTGGGAGATGTTTCTTGTTCTTTTTTCACTATCTCTGCCATGTCTCTCCTCTCTTACCCTCTCACTTCTGTCTTGCTCCTTGATGATTTCCCCTGCATTCGCATTGTCTCTGAAGTCAGTTCTGGCCTCTTTTGGTCTTTTGCACTGCACCTCATGTAATGGCCGAACAATTGCTTGCAGTCCCCACATGTCTAAAATGTCTAGGTTTTGGCTTCTATTTTTCAATTGCACTGCATTTGATGATATCTCCTTTCCTGAGCATTTGTGAGTCTTCCACTTTTGCAAGATTTCATGTCCCTTCCCGAAAGGACTTTCTTAAGGGAAGGGAATGGAAAGCTTGCGATTTCAAAGGGAATCAGTGGGCAAATCTTTGCTCCATGCCCCTACACCTCATGGCATTCCATGCCATTTGATGCCTTTCAAAGTGAAGAAGAAATATTTGTTTTCATTCTCTATGCCAAGTCCATCATTTCTTTTCCTCTGAGTTGCATCTTGCTCCTTGATTTTCCCCCCTGATTTTGCAGTATCTCTCAGGTCAGTTTTGGCCTTTTTTTGCCCACTGCCCTGCACCTCTATTAATCGCAGACCAATTGCTTGTAGTCCGTACATGTCCGAAATGTCTGGGTTTTGGGTTTTATTTTTCAATTGCACTGCATTTGATCATATCTCCTTTCCTGAGTGTTTCAGGAGTCTCTTTTTCCCCTTTGCAAGATTTTTTTCCCTTCCAGAAGAGATTTCCTATTGGGAAAGGAATCGAAAGCTGGCGATTTCAATGGGAATCAATTGGGCAAGCTTTGGCCCATGTCCCTGCACTTCATGGTGTCCCAAGCCATTGGATGCCATTTATTTGGGAGATGTTTCTTGTTCTTTTTCCACCATCTATGTCATGTCTCTCATCTCTTACCCTCTCACTTCTGTCTTGCTCCTTGATGATTTCCCCTGCTTTCACATTGTCTTTGAAGTCAGTTCTGGCCCCTTTCGTCTTCTGCACTGCACCTCATGTAATGGCAGACCAATTGCTTGTAGTCCCTACATGTCTGAAATGTCTGGGTTTTGGGATTTGTTTTTCAATTGCACTGCATTTGATGATATCTCCTTTCCTGAGTGTTTTGTGAGTCTTTCTTTTCTCTTTCGCAAGATTTCGCGTCCCTCCCCGAAAAGATTTCCTTTTGGGAAGGGAATCAATTGAGCAAGTTTTGCTCCATGTCCCTGCACCTCATGGCGTTCCATGCCATTTGATGCCTTTCAATGTGAAGAAGAAATATTTGTTTTTACTCTCTATGCCAAGTACTTCATTTCTTTTCCTCTGAGTTGCGTCTTGCTCCTTGAATTTTACGCCGTGATTTTGCTGCATTTGTCAGGTCCGTTTTGGCCTTGTCGGACCCTCTGCACTGCACCTCCATTGATCGCATACCAATTGCTTGTAGTCCGTACATATCTGAAATTTCTGGGTTTTGGGATTTATTTCTCAATTGCATTGCATTTGATCATATCTCCTTTCCTGAGTGTTTTGTGAGTCTTTCTTTTCTCTTTCGCAAGATTTTTCATTTCCAGAAAAGATTTCCTTTTGGGAATGGAATGGAAATCCTGCGATTTCAATGGGAATCAATTGGGCAAGCTTTGCTCCATGTCCCACCTCTTCATGGAATCTCCCGCCATTTGATGCCATTCATTTGGGAGATCTTCCTTGTTCTTTTTTCACTATCTCTGCCATGTCTCTCCTCTCTTACCCTCTCACTTCTGTCCTGCCCCTTGATGATTTCCCCTGCATTCGCATTGTCTCTGAAATCAGTTCTGGCCTCTTTTGGTCTGTTGCACTGCACCTCATGTAATGGCCGAACAATTGCTTGTAGTCCCTACATGCCCGAAAGGTCTGGGTTTTGGGTTTTATTTTTCAATTGCGTTGCATTTGATCCTATCTTGTTTCCTGAACATTTGGGAGTCTTCCTTTACTCTTTTGCAAGATTTTGTGTCCCTTCCCGAAAGAACTTTGTCATAGGAAGGGAATGGAAAGCTTGCGATTTCAAAGGGAATCAATTGGGCAAGCTTTGCTCCATGTCCCTGAACCTCATAGCATTCCATGCCATTTGATGCCTTTCAATGTGAAGAAGAAATATTTGTTTTCACTCTCTATGCCAAGTCCATTATATCTTCCCCTCTTCTTTGCGTCTTGCTCCTTGATTTTTACCCGCTGATTTTGCAGTATCTCTCAGGTCAGTTCAGGCCTTGTTTCGCCATTTGCACCTCATGTAATGGCCGACCAATTGCTTGTAGTCCGTACATGCCCGAAATGTCTGGGTTTTGGCTTTTATTTTTCAATTGCATTGCATTTGATCATATCCCCTTTCTTGAGTATTTTGTGTTTTTCTTTTCTCTTTTGCTAGATTTTTTTTCATTTCCAGAAAAGATTTCCTTTTGGGAAGGGAATGGAAATCTTATGATTTCAATGGGAATCAATTGGGCAAGCTTTGGCCCATGTCCCTACACTTCATGGTGTCACAAGCCTTAAGATGCCTTTCACTGTGGAGAAAATATTTCTTGTTTTCCTCTATCTATGCCAAGTCCCTTATATCTTCCCCTCTACTTTGCATCTTGCTCCTTGATTTTTTTCCCGCTGATTTTGCAGCATCTGTCATGTCAGGTTTGGCTTTGTTTGGCCCACTGCACTGCACCTCCATTGATCGCCCACCAAATCCTTGTAGTCCCTTCATGTCTGAAATGTCTGGGTTTTGGGATTTGTTTTTCAATTGCACTGCATTTGATGATATCTCCTTTCCTGAGTGTTTGTGTATCTTTCTTTTCTCTTTCGCAAGAATTCTTTCCAATCCAGAAAATATTTCATTTAGGAAATGGAATGGAAATCTTGCGATTTCAATGGGATTTAATGGGGCAAGCTTTGGCCCATGTCCCTGCAATTCATGGTGTCCCAAGCTTTTGAATTCTTTTCACTGTAGAGAAAATATTTCCTTTTCCCTCCATCAACGCCTACTCAACTGAATCTTCACCTCAACATATTCATCTTGCTCCTTGATTTATTCCCAATGAAATTACAGCATCTTGAGGTGCAGGGACATGGAGCAAAGCTTTGCCCATTCATTCCCTTTGAAATCGCAAGCTTTTCATTCCCTTCCCCTAACAAAGTCCTTTCGGGAAGGGACACGAAATCTTGCAAAAGTGGAAGACACCCAAATGCTCAGGAAAGGAGTTATGATCAAATGCAATGCAATTGAAAAGTAAAAGCCAAAACCCAGACATTTTGGGCTTGTAGGGACTACAAGCAATTGTTCGGCCATTACATGAGGTGCAGTGCAAAAGACCAAAAGAGGCCAGAACTGACTTCAGAGACAATGCGAAAGCAGGAGAAATCATCAAGGAGCAAGACAGAAGTGAGAGGGTAAGAGAGGAGAAACATGGCAGAGATAGTGAGAAAAGAACAAGAAACATCTCCCAAATGAATGGCATCAAATGGCATGAGATGCCATGAGGTGCAGGGACATGGAGCAAAGCTTGCCCAATTGATTCCCTTCCCAAAGGGAAATCTTTTCTGGGAGGGATTCAAAATCTTGCGCAAGAGTAAAGAAAGACTCACAAAACACTCAGGAAAGGACATATCATCAAATGCAATGCAATTGAAAAATAAAATCCAAACCCCAGACTTTTCAGACATGTACGGACTACAAGCAATTGGTCTGCGATTAATAGAGGCGCAGTGCAAAGGGCAAAACCAGGCCAGAACTGACCTGACAGATGCTGCAATATCAGCGGGTAAAATACAAGGAGAAAGACGCCACTCAGAGCAGAAGAAAGGATGGACTTGGCATAGAGAGAAAAAAGAAATATTACTTCTCCCCATTGAATCAAATGGCATGGAATGCCATGAGGTGCAGGAACATGGAGCAAAGCTTGCCCAATTGATTCCCTTAGAAATCGCAAGATTTCCATTCCATTCCCAAAAGGAAATCTTTTCTGGAAAAGAGACGAAATCTTGCGAAAGAGAAAAGAAAGACCAACAAAAAACTCATAGAAAGGAGATATCATCAAATGCAGTGCAATTGAAAAATAAATCCCAAAACCCACACATTTCAAACATGTAGGGACTACAAACAATTGGTGTGCGATCAGTGGAGGTGCAGTGGAGAGGGCCAAACAAGGCCAGAACTGACCTGACAGATGCTGCAATATCAGGGGGAAAAATCAAGGAGCAAGACACAAAGAAGAGGAGAAGCAACAATGGACTAGGCATAGAGAGTGAAAACAAATATTTCTACTCCCCATTGAAAGGCATCCAATGGCATGGAATGCCATGAGGTGCAGGGACATGGAGCAAAGCTTGCACAATTGATTCCCATTGAAATCCCTACCTTTCCCTTCCCTTCCCAAAAGGAAATCTTTTCTGGAAGGGAAATTATCTTGGAAAAGAGAAAAGAAAGACTCACAAAACACACAGGAAAGGAGATATTATCAAATACAATACACTTGAAAAGTAAAACACAAAACCCAGTAATTTCAGACATGTAAGGACTACAAACAATTGGTCTGCGATTAATAGAGGCGCAGTGGAAAGGGCGAAACCAGGCCAGAACTGACCTGACAGAAGCTGAAAAATCAGCAGGTAAAAATTCAAGGAGCAAGATGCAAAGTAGAGGGGAAGATATAATGGACTTGGCATAGATACAGAAAAACAAGAAATATTTTCTCGCCATTGAATGGCATCAAATGGCATGAGATGCCATGAGGTGCAGGGACATGGAGCAATGCTGGTCCAATTGATTCCCATTGAAATTGCAAGCTTTCCATTCCCTTCCCATAAGAAAGACTTTTGGGGACGGATACAACATCTTGAGCAAGAGGAAGGCTCAGAAATGCTCAGGAAACAAGATACGATCAAATGCAATGCAATTGAAAAGTAAAAGCCAAAACCCAGACATTTTGGGCTTGTAGGGACTACAAGCAATTGGTCAGCCATTACATGAGGTGCAGTGCAAAAGACCAAAAGAGGCCAGAACTGACTTCAGAGACAATGCGAATGCAGGGGAAATCATCAAGGAGCAAGACAGAAGTGAGAGGGTAAGAGAGGAGAGACATGGCAGAGATAGTGAAAAAAGAACAAGAAACATCTCCCAAATGAATGGCATCAAATGGCATGAGATGCCATGAGGTGCAGGGACATGGAGCAAAGCTTGCCCAATTGATTCCCTTCCCAAAGGGAAATCTTTTCTGGGAGGGATTCAAAATCTTGCGCAAGAGTAAAGAAAGACTCACAAAACACTCAGGAAAGGACATATCATCAAATGCAATGCAATTGAAAAATAAAAGCCAAACCCCAGGCATTTCAGACATGTACGGACTACAAGCAATTGGTCTGCGATTAATAGAGGCGCAGTGCAAAGGGCAAAACCAGGCCAGAACTGACCTGACAGATGCTGCAATATCAGCGGGTAAAATACAAGGAGAAAGACGCCACTCAGAGCAGAAGAAAGGATGGACTTGGCATAGAGAGAAAAAAGAAATATTACTTCTCCCCATTGAATCAAATGGCATGGAATGCCATGAGGTGCAGGGACATGGAGCAAAGCTTGCCCAATTGATTCCCTTAGAAATCGCAAGATTTCCATTCCATTCCCAAAAGGAAGTCTTTTCTGGAAATGAAAAAAATCTTGCGAAAGAGAAAAGAAAGTCGCACAACACTCAGGAAAGGAGATATCCTCAAATGCAGTGCAATTAAAACATAAAAGCCAAAACCCAGAAATTTCACACATGTGAGGACTGCAAGCAATTGGTGTGCGATCAATGGAGGTGCAGTGCAGAGGGCCAAACAAGGCAAAACTGACCTGACAGATGCTGCAAAATCAGGGGGACAAATTCAAGGACCAAGACGCAAAGTAGAGGAGAAGATCTAATTGAGTTGGCTTAGATAGAGGAAAACAAGAAATATTTTCTCCACAGTGAAAGGCATGCAAAAGCTTGGGACACCATGAAGTGCACGGACATGGAGCAAAGCCTGCCTCATTTATTCCCTTCCCAAAGGGAAATCTTTTCTGGAAGTGAAGAAAATCTTGCAAAAGAGTAAAAATAGACTCCCAAAACATTTGGGAAAGGAGATATGATCAAATGAAATACAATTGAATATATGCCCAAAAACCAGAAATTTGCTATTTTAAAATTGTAGCCACCTGTAGTGGCTACAATATATGGATAAGTTTGGCATTGGTGTTCAAGGACCTGTTGCCCTGAGTGGCCAGCTGCCTGCTGAGTTTCCACATGGCTCCTAAATTGCAAAGCCAGCATTTTCCGTAGGAAGAAAGGCTCAACAGCCCAGGGTCTTGGTGTCAGTTTGCAGGAGGCATTGGTGCGCCTAACTCAGTTTGATTTGCCGTGGTGGCAGCTTGGGTCTGGGAGGAATCCTGCACCGTGCAGAACCTCATCAGGCAGTCAGCCACTCAGGGCTGCAGCTTTCTGAAAATCATATCCGGCCTTTGTTAAAACACCATTTCCTACAAATGGCCAGGCTAAACTACAGCAAATAATGTCCTGAATGATATTTTGCCTACTTCTTTGGCACTTCATGAAATCCTAACATGATCAAGTGTTGAAATTCAGAGATTTTCTCTTCGATCGTGTCCCATGTTGAAACCTACGCCATGTATTTTATGTTGTAATTCTTATGTATTTTAAAATTTGACATCTTCTGCATAGTTTTCATTAAACTTTCTGTTACAGTGGTGGAAATCACTGATAAATGCAATTTTGTCCTTACGTTTCTACTTCTTTTCTCATTTTTCTGCTGACAAAAATTGAGTGCTCACCCTGAGGGTTTGGGGGCAGTTTTGGGCCCCACGAGGAAAAAAGACAAGGTATTGGAAAACACTCAAATGAGATCTACAAGGACAGGACGCGTGGAAACCGCATGCAGTTGATTCAGGGGAGGTTTAGGTCCTACTTTTTTTCAGGATAGTTTCTTTTTACAGAGGATACCTGAGAGTTAGAACAGTCTCTCCAGGCAGTGGTCTAAGTAACACGCCTTTCTCAGTTCAAGAAGTCTTTGGATACGGATCTCAGGTATATGATGTGATTCTCGAGGATGACACCATGTAGGGTAATGAGATACACTTGTTGACTTTGAAAGGACCTCTCCAGTTAAACGGATTCTACGACTCTATGGTTCTGTCCAGGGAAAAAAAAAAGTATACGGCATGGACCACAATAAAATAATTTGCTGTTGCTGCTCAGAATGTGTCACTACGGGACATTATTATCTATCAAAAAAGAAAAACATGCACTTGTGGTGTGGCTTGCTTCTGCGCCGCCTGCAAGCCGCCACGCTCTCCGGCGGCCGGAGGCAAAACAGCGGCGTCTTCGCACACGGATGTTAGTTGCCGGTGGCGGTGTGCTGGGGAGCGCTGCTTCGACCAAAACATGCCGGCAAGCGGCACTTACCTCTGGCCAGTCCCAGATCTCCGTCTGCTGCGTCTCTTGTCGTCCGCAGCCCAGCCAAAAGCTTTGCCATGGCATCTCGTGAAGAGAAACCCGGCTCCAGCAGAGCCAACGCCTCGAGATTTTGCTTTCCCAGTGTAGCCAGTGCTTTGCATCTCGGAGCACAAAGAAGAGCACGATTTTCCACGGCGTGTTGCAGGAGCACTAGGAAGATGCACAGAAGAGTTGTCGAAGAACTTCTTCCATTCGCATATTGAGGTGAATTGAAAAGGCTTGCGAGCGGTAAAAGAGCGTCTTGCAGCATTTAGATAGCTGCGCAGACAGTGTCCCTGTGGTGCGGCTTGCTTCTTCGCCTCCTGCAAGCCGCCGCGCTCTCCGGCTGCTGGAGGCGAAACAGCAGCGTCTTCGCGCACGGATGTTAGTTGCCGGTGGCGGTGCGCTTCGGAGCGCTTTTTCTGCCGAAAGATGCCGGCAAGCGGCACTTACCTCCGGGCACTCCCTGATCTCCGTCTGCTGCGTCTCTTGTCGTCCGCAGCCAAGCCAAAAGCTTTGCCATGGCATCTCGTGAAAAGAAAACCTAACTCCAGCAGAGCCAACGCCTCGAGATTTTGCTTTCCCAGTGCAGCCAATGCTTTGCATTTCGGAGCAGAAAGAAGAGCACGATTTTCCACGGAGTGTTGCAGGAGCACTAGCAAGATGCACAGCAAAGTTGTAGAAGAACTTCTTCCATTCGCATGTTGAGGTGAATTGAAAAGGATTGCTGCAGGATTGCTGTCTCTTCTTGGGCCGGTGCGGCCAGGCCACATTTAGCTGCGAGAGCGTCTCCCCCACGAAGCTGTCTGGTACTGCCCTCAGCCCACCTTCCGCCCAAGCCCGGATGTTGTAATGAAAAAGCCTCACCACTGAATGAAAGGCAGGAGGGCTTCTTGCTTGCTTGATCCAGAGAGATTTATTGAGGGAAAGCAGTAGGGAGCAGCAGGGACACAACCTTCTCTGAAGGGGAGCAGAGGCAAAAAGCAGTGACAGTGGGTGGGGTCTGGGTATATAAACTCAGAGGGAGGTAGGAGGGGTTTAAGGAGGAGTCAGGGTGGGGTGACACAACGTGAACCAATAGGGAAAAGAGGTAGGAGTGGATACAACCTTGGAACCAATGGGGAACAGAAAACCAGGGAACTTTCTAGAACAGGGGAGTGAGAAGTGGATGACTGACATGATGACTGACATGGGAGCCTGCACTATACATTTGTGGACTCCCAAGGCATTCTCCAGCTTTCTTCCTTCAGGCCACCTCCCACAGATTGCGAGCGGTAAAACAGCGTCCTGCAGCATTTAGATCGCTGCGCACACAGTGCCCGTGTGGTGCGGCTTGCTTCTTCGCCGCCTGCAAGCCGCCGCACTCTCCGGTGGTCGGAGGCGAAACAGCGGCATCTTCGCGCATGGATTTTAGTTGCCGGTGGCGGTGCGCTTCGGAGCGCTTTTTCTGCCGAAAGATGCCCCCAAGCGGCACTTACCTTCGGGCACTCCCGGATCTCCGTCTGCTGCGTCTCTTGTCATCTGCAGCCCAGCCAAAAGATTTGCCATGACATCTCGTGAAGAGAAAACATGCTCCAGCAGAGCCAACGCCTCGAGATTTTGCTTTCCCAGTGTAGCCAGTGCTTTGCATTTTGGAGCAGAAAAAAGAGCACGATTTTCCACGGAGTGTTGCAGGAACACTAGTAAGATGCACAGAAGAGTTGTCGAAGAACTTTTTCCATTCGCATGTTGAGGTGATTTAAAAAGGATTGCGAGCGGTAAAAGAGTGTCCTGCAGCATTTAGATAGCTGCGCCGACAGTGTCCCTGTGGTGCTGCTTGCTTCTTAGCCTCCTGCAAGCCGCCGGGCTGTCCGGCTGCCGGAGGCGAAACAGCGGCGTCTTCGTGCACGGATGTTAGTTGCCGGTGGCGGTGCGCTTCGGAGTGCTTTTTCTGCCGAAAGATGCCGGCAAGCGGCACTTACCTCCGGGCACTCCCAGATCTCCATCTGCTGCGTCTCTTGTCGTCCGCAGCCAAGCCAAAAGCTTTGCCATGACATCTCGTGAAGAGGAAACCAGCTCCAGCAGAGCCAACGCCTCGAGATTTTGCTTTCCCAGTGCAGCCACTGCTGTGCATTTCGGAGCAGAAAGAAGAGCACGATTTTCCACAGAGTGTTGCAGGAGTGTTGCCTTTCTGATTGCAAAGGCGTGCGACCTGGTTCCGATGAATCAGCACGAGGACCTACTCCTCACGGTCGCTCGGGCCATTAACAAGACGCTAACACCAATGTGGTGGATGGTTAAAGGCCCTTATTGCTTCATCTCGTGGGGTTATATACTCTAGGGTACTTCACTACGTCAGGATGGGGTCTTGCAACACTTCCTGGGTTAGTAGAGTGGAAAGTTACTAGCCATGTTAGTGGGGGCTACACATTCCAAGGGTGATGGCTTATCTTAGGGGATTAGGGAAGAGACATTCCTGTAACTTTCCGTAACAGCCCGAAATCTTCCGAGCGCCTTTCCCTACCTACTACATCCCCCCCCCCTCTTTCACAAAAGAATGAGGTAGAAAGAATCATATACATAGGCATTAAAATGAGGTAGAAGATTGGGGTTCAACAAGGGAAAAAGGGTTTGGAAACCTGAGTAAGTTTTTGCCAGGCAAGTTTAGAAATCTTGTGACTGGCAGTGTTCCCTGATGAATTCACAGCATTTGATGTTGGCCTACGAACAGGATGTTAGTCCGTTCTAGGCGGGTTTGAACGAATGAGACTATCTTGTTCAGCAGGCATGGTCCGAAGGTAATAGCTAAAAGTAGCATTGCCAATGGGCCTATCAAAGTAGAAATTCGGGTGGTTAACCATGGTGATTGGTTGAACCAGGATTCGAACCTGCCCTGCTGAGCTTCCCTGTCTTTCTGTCTCTGAGCCAGTCTGTTTCGGAGTTCTGCCATGGAGTCTCTGACGACTCCCGTGTGGTCCGCGTAGAAGCAGCATTCCTCTTTCAAGGCGGCGCACAGGCCTCCTTGCTGCATGAACAGGAGGTCCAGTCCTCGCCTGTTCTGCAGGACCACTTCTGAGAGCGAGGAGACTGACTTCTCTAGGTAGGAAATGGATTTCTCAATCCTCTGCAAGTCCTCATCAATGGTCATCTGTAGCTGAGACAGACCTTGATGTTGCATTGTTAGGGCTGAGACACCCGTTGCCGTTCCAGCTGCTCCTAGGCCGAGCAGCATTGCGATAGTTATTCCCGTTATTATTTCTCTTTTGTGGAGCCGGCTGGGTTCCTCGAAAAGGTTGTACACCTCTTCGTCTGAGTGGTACAGGACCCTAGGAACAATCAGAACTTGGACACAGAAGTCGTTAGAATCATTGAATTTGGGAAGGAATACACAAGGACTTACTCCAGATCTCTGACAAACCCACATTGCTGATGTGGATGGAACTACCCACTTATTGTTTTTCCGGCCGGGCTTTACAACTTTGGTGCAGACATTGCCTTTTCGCTTGGCTAGGGCTGCATTTCCAAAGCATTTGCCTCGACCTGTGACTTGACTTAGGGTAATACCTCTGCGGGGTGTGTCCCATCTGCACTGGTGAGGTGCATCAGCTGTGGAGTAACTGAATGGAGTGTTTAAAGCAACTCCTTCATAGAAAGGGGGTTTGACATCATAACAAAGCCAGCAGGAATCGGTTAGGTTAGGGTTAGATTCGTTCAGGGATAGAAAGGTAGCTTCTAGCATGCGAAGGATTGGGTCCGAGTCCGATCCGGCTGGACGGCCTACGTGGAAGGCTTCCGCATCGCTGGTCAGGACGTCGGTGACCTTTGTGGGTAAGGTTTTGGGGTAAGTTATGTTTCTCCCTGTCTGCGTGCTTTTAATTACCTTGTTGGGTCCAACCACTCGGGGTGCTGATGGTTGGAACCTGGTAATTCGCACGTTCACCCACTCTTTCGACCCTTGAAGGACCACTGTCCATGCTTTGCCCACTGCCCAACTAGGGTGATTGGGCTGCAAGACTGTCATGTTATAGTGTGTGCATTTCCGAATTCTAGGGATTTTATAGCTGTTTCGATGGAAGTTTCCGGGTACAAAGAGAGGTGTTTTGCAACCTGCGGGTGCCCAGGTGAACTGTAGGAACTTGTTGGGCTCTTGTGGGTCCCACCCAGGCCCTGACGGCCTGGCATCTGTAACTATGGTTTCGCAGCCCCAGTACCCACAGTATCCCCACCCAGGATAATCACAGTAACTTTTTCCTGGGTTTGAAGCTGGGCACCAGTAGGATAGGTACATGTGTGTGGAGTGTGAGGAATAGGGGTCTACCTTTGGTTGTCCTGGAAATAGATCGGTAACACGAAGCACGAAGGATGGGGTGTTCGGTGTGGTGATGTCTTTGAGCACCTTGTCGCTGGTAAGGTGTCGCATGACCCACCTGAATGGCTGATGTGGGTAGTGGTCTGGGCTGGCTTGTCCTCTGGCGACAAGCCCCAACAGCAGAATTGCACAGACATATCGTTGATGCTTGGGTCTCACCCGTGCGGGTTTCTCGGGTGCTGTCTGACGGCTTGGTGGTGTGTCTCGTTCCTCTGGAAGGGGCATGTACGCGTTACGTGGACGCCCCCTCAGCATGTCCTGTAAACATAAACTCACAATTCTCATTAGTCTCATCCTGCTCATTGTGAAGGTCAGGTTTGATTGACTTAAGTGGACACCACCTGATTTTGCCGTCCTTTTTGACAGCTGCGTACCCTCGTCCCGTGAGCATCAACCTCCAGCCCCGTTCCCATTCGCCTAGCTCATTTTTAATTACGACCTGTGGGCCCTCCTCTAGCGCTCGGGAGGCCTAGTGTTTTTGAACGGGACAGTTTGCTTCATTTCCTCTAGGAAATTGATTCAATGCTAACAACGCGATTGCCAGTATACGTGCCTGCTCTCCTGAGGGAATGGAGTTGGTAAAGCCTTCTGCTTTTGCCAACACCTCTATCTTGGTTTTCAGGGTTTGATTTGCTCGCTCAACTATGGCTTGCCCGGTGCTGTTGTATGGGATACCTTGCACTAATGTGATCCCCCATTTGGAGGCGAATTCCTGCACTGGTTTAGAAGTGAAATTGGAACCGTTGTCAGTTTTGATCTGTTTGGGGATACCAAGCCATGCCATGGCTGTCAGCCAGTGCTGAATTGTGGCTTTAGAGTTGGTTTTGTGATGCTGTGTGGCTACGATCGTTCCGCTGAACGTGTCCACTGTCACTGCAAGCCATGCTCGAGGCTTCAGCAGTTGACACAAGGTGAAGTCCGACTGCCAGATTTCTGAGGGCTTGAGACCTCTCGGGTTGACCCCGCTGGTCCACAGGGGTGACTTCTGGCAGTGAGGACAGGTAGCCACTACGTGTTTTGCGTCCGCTGTCGTGATTCCGCATCTCTTTGCCAGTCCTTTGGGTCCGATGTGGAGGGACTCGTGCAGTTGACGAGCTTCCTGCAACGTCCAGACGCCTTTTGCTGCGGCGTCCGCCTTGTCGTTGCCGGTCTGGAAGTAACCTTTGACTGGGTTGTGACTGTTGACGTGAATAACGGATACGGTGCCCTGTCGTGAGGAGAGTGCTTCTTCCAGCATTAGGGCTGCTGCTGATGTTGACACACCTGGTCCTGCCATGGCTAGGCAGAGCTTTGCCACGAATATAGAGTCTGTTACGATATTGACGTGTTCGTCTTGGAAGAGTCCGCACGCCAAGACTACTGCTGCTGCTTCCAGTTGCTGCACTGACAGTGTGGGATCACATGCTTTGATGCAATGCCATTGCTCTCCTGTCTGCCACACTGCTGTCGCGGTAGAAGTCGCGGAGGAAGCGTCTGTGAAGACCGTTGGTCCTGGCTGTGGTCTGTCCATGACCTTTGCCGGCATGTCTATGTCGACTGTGGTCAGCAACTGAGTCCAGGGTGGCTTGGCGGAGTAGGAGATTCCTCCTCCGAATCCGGTAAGAGCAAGGGCCAGGTGCTCCGAGATTGTGGTTGACTCTGTGGTCGTCTGCTTGCGGAAAGGAAGATGGATTCTTGTTGGCTCGGTTCCTAGGTGTTCCAAGGCGAGTTTCCTGCCTTTCATGATGAGGTTAGCAATGCATTCTACTCCTGGGGAAAATGCACGAGCAGGTCTTCCAAGGACTACCCATTGGATCGGTTGGGCCTTTTCAGAAAGTCCTTGGGCCAGTGCTCCCACTCCCCCCTTTGGCGTGAAATGCACGTATAAGTCCAGGGGCATTGCTGGGTTCCACCTGGCAAGTGTGCCAGTGGACATCTGCTGTTCGATGAAGTCGAGGGAGCTCGCTGCTTGCGGTGTCAGCTCTTTGGGTTCCCAGGGGTGCTTTCCTTTCAGGAGGTCATACAAAGGGTCCATGACCTCGGGAGGAATCAGGACGATGTTGCGAAGCCACTGCAGCGATCCTACCAGGCGTTGCACGTCATGGAGCGTCTTGATGTCTCGGTGGACCTTCACCTTGGGGGGTGTCACGTAGGCGTTTGTGATCCCCACTCCCAGGAAGATCACGCAGGGTCCTCTCTTGATCTTCGCGCTCGCGATCTCGAAGCCGTTGGCCTGGAGGATCTCTGTGATTGCGGATACCAGATGGTCCACTTGGCTCGCTGATGGTGCTGAGATTAGGATGTCGTCCATGTACTGGATGATGGTTGCGGTGGGATAGGAATGTCGGACTGGCGTCAGCGCTCTGTCCACGGTGATCTGGCAGATGCTTGGGCTGTCCACCATGCCTTGGGGTAATACTTTCCACTGGAAATGCAAGTTGGGCTGCTTGCCGTTTGGGAAGACCACGGAAAAGGCAAATCGTTCTCTGTCCTTGGGATGCAAGGGTATTGAAAAGAAACAGTCTTTAATGTCCAACACTGCACATGGCTGTCCTTCAGGGATGGCTGAGTTCATGGGTAGCAATGTCTGAACTGGACCTATGGGTCGGATTGTTTTGTTCACTTCTCTCAGGTCGTGGACTAGGCGATAGCCTTCTCCAGACCTTTTGGGAATTACAAACACAGGGGTATTCCATGGGCTTATTGAGGGTTCTATGTGACCCTTTTGCAGTTCGCGTTCAACCAGTTCTAATAATGCTGCCACTCGAGGCTCTGACAGGGGCCACTGCTCGACCCATACGGGGTCTGATGATTTCCAAGTCAATTTGATTGGCAGCATAGGGTGTACGGCAGTGGCCCTCATTATAAATTTGTGATCCTGACTCCGAGCATGGCCAGGACATCCCTTCCTATTAGGGGTGGAGAATTTTGCAAAATGTAGGGATAAATTGCTACTGTTTGTTCTGGTCCCTTTTTTGTGTGAAGCGTTATAGCTACTAGCTGGGTGCTTTTCCATGCCCTGGATTGTCCCCCCACCCCGTTCACTGGAGGGACTTCTTTAATTTGCCAATGTCTGGGCCAGTGTGATTGTTTCCCTACATTGTTAAAAGCTTTGCTCGGTTTCGCTGAAAACCTCCTTAATTCTGTTTCTGAGTCCATGTTGGACTCGGAGTTCTCCGTAGAGCTAGCCGCAGAGCTATCGCTCCACTCAGAGTCGGAAGCAGACTGCTGGTACACTTCCGGTTTGCTATGTCGTTTTGTGGGGCTCCGGCCCCGCCCCGCCTTTCGGGGGTGGAGTCGCTCCTCCCCTCGGGTTCGGCCCCTCTCCGCCTCCCGGCTCCGGCCCCTCCCGTCCTCCCAGGGGTGGCGCCGTCCCGCCTCTCGGGGATGGTCCCGTTCCCACCCCCTGGGCTCGCCCTGCCCCCCCCAGGGAGGAATCTCTCCCTTGTACGGTAGCATTGGGAGCAGTTCCCGATAGTGTGTCCGTCCCCTCTCGCTCCCCCGCGCGTGCGCGATCGCGGAGATCGGCAGGTCCGGACTGAGCATGCGCTCTCTGCCGGTCTCTCGCGCGTGCGCGTTCGCGCAGATTCGCACTTCCGCATTTGCCGCGCCGCATGGTTCCCCGGGTCGCCGGCGCCATTTTCAAACCCATACGGCGGCGGGAGAGCCGCCCCGGCCCGCGCATCCGCGCTGGCCGCTTTCTCGGTGTTCCTCGCGTCCTCCGCCAGCTCTCCCCAGACGGACTGCGCGCGCCGCTCTGCCTCCCGCGCTGGCTCGGCGGTCGGGGAAGGGGGGTGGGCGGGCAGAGAAGCCGCGTTTTTTTCGGGAGGTTCTGCGGGGGGGTTGGGACTCGGTGGGCTCCGCGGGAGGGTCGGGGGGTCCCCTGGGGGATTCCGGGGGATTTGGGCACGGGTTCGGGAAGGGATGGAACGCGCCCAGTCCCCGCATGTCCCCGTTTTTGATGTGATTGTTCCCGGAGGTGGTTTGCGCCGCGGCTCCCACCCCCGGCTGCGTAACGGTAAATAAACAAGTACGCGCCGCATTCCAAGTTTCCTGCTCTTCTACTGCCTTGCGTAGGGCTTCCTCAACCTTTCCCCACACTTTTAGGCTTTTTCCACTGCCGGAGGACTTGGTATCCTCTGCTAGAACGGCAGTGCATTTCTCCCACACCTCTGAATTTAATATATCAACGGGACGCTGTATCGCGCCCAATTCCAGGAGCCTTGCAATAGCAAGATATAAATTCCTGGATTCACATTTAATTCCCCATTGTTCATGCATCCAACTTACGACCTTCATTAGGGCGTTCATGCCTTTCACGGATCCAGGGGCGTCCCCCTTGGCTCGCGACAGTCAGTCCAGCTGCAGCCGCCACTGTCCTCGTCCAGGCGTAACCCCGTCACCCGAGTTTTTTCTTCTCCCGGGTTTCGGCACCACTTGTTGCCTCTCTGATTGCAAAGGCGTGCGACCTGGTTCCGATGAATCAGCACGAGGACCTACTCCTCACGGTCGCTCGGGCCATTAACAAGACGCTAACACCAATGTGGTGGACGGTTAAAGGCCTTTATTGCTTCATCTCGTGGGGTTATATACTCTAGGGTATTTCACTACGTCAGGAGAGGGTCTTGCAACACTTCCTGGGTTAGTAGAGTGGAAAGTTACTAGCCATGTCAGTGGGGGCTACACATTCCAAGGGTGATGGCTTATCTTAGGGGATTAGGGAAGAGACATTGCTCTAACTTTCCGTAACAGCCCGAAACCTTCCGAGCGCCTTTCCCTACCTACTACAAGGAGCACTAGCAAGATGCACAGCAAAGTTGTAGAAGAACTTCTTCCATTCGCATGTTGAGGTGAATTGAAAAGGATTGCTGCAGGATTGCTGTCTCTTCTTGGGCCGGTGCGGCCAGGCCACATTTAGCTGCGAGAGCGTCTCCCCCACGAAGCTGTGTGGTACTGCCCTCAGCCCACCTTCCGCCCAAGCCCGGATGTTGTAATGAAAAAGCCTCACCACTGAATGAAAGGCAGGAGGGCTTCTTGCTTGCTTGATCCAGAGAGATTTATTGAGGGAAAGCAGTAGGGAGCAGCAGGGACACAACCTTCTCTGAAGGGGAGCAGAGGCAAAAAGCAGTGACAGTGGGCGGGGTCCGGGTATATGAACTCAGAGGGAGGCAGGAGGGGTTTAAGGAGGAGTCAGGGTGGGGTGACACAACGTGAACCAATAGGGAAAAGAGGTAGGAGTGGATACAACCTTGGAACCAATGGGGAACAGAAAACCAGGGAACTTTCTAGAACAGGGGAGTGAGAAGTGGATGACTGACATGATGACTGACATGGGAGCCTGCACTATACATTTGTGGACTCCCAAGGCATTCTCCAGCTTTCTTCCTTCAGGCCGCCTCCCACAGATTGCGAGCGGTAAAACAGCGTCCTGCAGCATTTAGATAGCTGCGCACACAGTGCCCGTGTGGTGCGGCTTGCTTCTTCGCCTCCTGCAAGCCGCCGCACTCTCCGGCTGCCGGAGGCGAAACAGCGGCGTCTTCGCGCACGGATGTTAGTTGCCGGTGGCGGTGCGCTGCGGAGCGCTTTTTCTGCCGAAAGATGCCGGCAAGCGGCACTTACGTCCGGACAGTCCCGGATCTCCGTCTGCTACGTCTGACATCTGCAGCCCAGCCAAAAGCTTTGCCATGGCATCTCGTGAAAAGAAAACCTAACTCCAGCAGAGCAAACGACTCCCGATTCTGCTTATCACGTGCATCCACTTCTTTGCATCTCGGAGCACAAAGAGAAGCACCTGATTTCCACGGAGTGTTGCACGACCACTAGCAAGATGCACATGTGAGTTGTCGAAGAACTTTTTCCATTCGCATGTTGAGGTGATTTAAAAAGGATTGCGAGTGGTAAAACAGCGTCCTGCAGTACTTAGAAAGCTGCGCACACAGTGCCCGTGTGGTGCGGCATGCTTCTTCGCCTCCTGCAAGCCGCCGCGCTCTCCGGCTGCCGGAGGCGAAACAGCCGCTTCTTCGCGCACGGATGTTAGTTGCCCATGGCGGTGCGCTACAGAGCGCTTCTTCGGCCGAAAGATGCCAGCAAGCGGCACTTACCTCCGGGCACTCCCGGATCCCCGTCTGCTGCGTCTCTTGTCGTCCGCAGCCCTGCAAAAAGCTTAGCCATGACATCTCGTGAAGAGAAAACCTGCTCCAGCACAGCAAACGCATCGAGATTTTGCCTTCCCCTTGCAGCCACTGCTTTGCATTTCGGAGCAGAAAGAAGAGCACGATTTTCCAAGGACTGTTGCAGGAGCACTTGTAAGATGCACAGAAGAGTCTTCGAACAACTTCCATTCGCATGTTGAGGTGAATTGAAAAGGATTGCGAGAGGTAAACGAGCGACTTGCAGCACTTAGGAAGCTGCGCGCACAATGCCCGTGTGGTGCAGCATGCTTCTTCGCCTCCTGCAAGCCGCCGCGCTCTCCGGCTGACGGAGGCGAAACAGCGGCGTGTTCGCACACGGATGTTAGTTGCCGGTGGCGGTGCGCTGCTGAGCGCTGTTTTGACTGAAAGATGCCGGCAAGCGGCACTTACCTTCGGGCACTCCCGGATCTCCGTCTGCTGCGTGTCTGGTCGTCCACAGACAAGCCAAAAGCTTTGCCATGGCATGTCGTGAAAAGAAAACCTAACTCTAGCAGAGCAAACGACTCCCGATTCTGCTTATCATGTGCATCCACTTCTTTGCATCTCGGAGCACAAAGAGAAGCAGATGATTTCCAAGCAGTGTTGCACGAGCACTAGCAAGATGCACAGCAAAGTTGTAGAAGAACGTCTTCCATTCGCATGTTGAGGTGAATTGAAAAGGATTGCTGCAGGATTGCTGTCTCTTCTTGGGCCGGTGCGGCCAGGCCACATTTAGCTGCGAGAGCGTCTCCCCCACGAAGCTGTGTGGTACTGCCCTCAGCCCACCTTCCGCCCAAGCCCGGATGTTGTAATGAAAAAGCCTCACCACTGAATGAAAGGCAGGAGGGCTTCTTGCTTGCTTGATCCAGAGAGATTTATTGAGGGAAAGCAGTAGGGAGCAGCAGGGACACAACCTTCTCTGAAGGGGAGCAGAGGCAAAAAGCAGTGACAGTGGGCGGGGTCTGGGTATATAAACTCAGAGGGAGGTAGGAGGGGTTTAAGGAGGAGTCAACATGAACCAATAGGGAAAAGAGGTAGGAGTGGATACAACCTTGGAACCAATGGGGAACAGAAAACCAGGGAACTTTCTAGAACAGGGGAGTGAGAAGTGGATGACTGACATGATGACTGACATGGGAGCCTGCACTATACATTTGTGGACTCCCAAGGCATTCTCCAGCTTTCTTCCTTCAGGCCGCCTCCCACAGATTGCGAGCGGTAAAACAGCGTCCTGCAGCACTTAGAAAGCAGCGCAGGCAATGGCCGTGTGGTGCGGCTTGCTTCTTCGCCTCCTGCAAGCCGCCGCGCTCTCAGGCTGCCGGAGGCGAAACAGCCGCTTCTTCGCGTACGGATGTTAGTTGCCCATGGCGGTGCGCTGCAGAGAACTTCTTCGGCCGAAAGATGCCGGCAAGCGGCACTTACCTCCGGGCACTCCCGGATCTCCGTCTGCTGCGTCTCTTGTCGTCCGCAGCCCAGCCAAAAGCTTTGCCGTGACATCTCGTGAATTGTAAACCTGCTCCAGCACAGCAAATGACTCCCGATTTGCTTTCCCAGTGCAGCCACTGCTGTGCATTTCGGAGCAGAAAGAAGAGCACGATTTTCCACGGAGTGTTGCAAGAGCACTAGCAAGATGCACAGCAAAGTTGTAGAAGAACTTCTTCCATTCGCATGTTGAGGTGAATTGAAAAGGATTGCTGCAGGATTGCTGTCTCTTCTTGGGCCGGTGCGGCCAGGCCACCTTTAGCTGCGAGAGCGTCTCCCCCACGAAGCTGTGTGGTACTGCCCTCAGCCCACCTTCCGCCCAAGCCCGGATGCTGTAATGAAAAAGCCTCACCACTGAATGAAAGGCAGGAGGGCTTCTTGCTTGCTTGATCCAGAGAGATTTATTGAGGGAAAGCAGTAGGGAGCAGCAGGGACACAACCTTCTCTGAAGGGGAGCAGAGGCAAAAAGCAGTGACAGTGGGCGGGGTCCGGGTATATGAACTCAGAGGGAGGCAGGAGGGGTTTAAGGAGGAGTCAGGGTGGGGTGACACAACGTGAACCAATAGGGAAAAGAGGTAGGAGTGGATACAACCTTGGAACCAATGGGGAACAGAAAACCAGGGAACTTTCTAGAACAGGGAAGTGAGAAGTGGATGACTGACATGATGACTGACATGGGAGCCTGCACAATACATTTGTGGACTCCCAAGGCATTCTCCAGCTTTCTTCCTTCAGGCCACCTCCCACAGATTGCGAGCGGTAAAACAGCGTCCTGCAGCATTTAGATAGCTGCGCACACAGTGCCCGTGTGGTGCGGCATGCTTCTTCGCCTCCTGCAAGCCGCCGCACTCTCCGGCTGCCGGAGGCGAAACAGCGGCGTCTTCGCGCACGGATGTTAGTTGCCGGTGGCGGTGCGCTGCGGAGCGCTTTTTCTGCCGAAAGATGCCGACAAGCAGCACTTACGTCCGGACAGTCCCGGATCTCCGTCTGCTACGTCTGACATCTGCAGCCCAGCCAAAAGCTTTGCCATGGCATCTCGTGAAAAGAAAACCTAACTCCAGCAGAGCAAACGACTCCCGATTCTGCTTATCACGTGCATCCACTTCTTTGCATCTCGGAGCACAAAGAGAAGCACCTGATTTCCACGGAGTGTTGCACGACCACTAGCAAGATGCACATGTGAGTTGTCGAAGAACTTTTTCCATTCGCATGTTGAGGTGATTTAAAAAGGATTGCGAGCGGTAAAACAGCGTCCTGCAGCATTTAGATAGCTGCGCACACAGTGCCCGTGTGGTGCGGCATGCTTCTTCGCCTCCTGCAAGCCGCCGCACTCTCCGGCTGCCGGAGGCGAAACAGCGGCGTCTTCGCGCACGGATGTTAGTTGCCGGTGGCGGTGCGCTGCGGAGCGCTTTTTCTGCCGAAAGATGCCGGCAAGCGGCACTTACGTCCGGACAGTCCCGGATCTCCGTCTGCTACGTCTGACATCTGCAGCCCAGCCAAAAGCTTTGCCATGGCATCTCGTGAAAAGAAAACCTAACTCCAGCAGAGCAAACGACTCCCGATTCTGCTTATCACGTGCATCCACTTCTTTGCATCTCGGAGCACAAAGAGAAGCACCTGATTTCCACGGAGTGTTGCACGAGCACTAGCAAGATGCACATGTGAGCTGTCGAAGAACTTCTTCCATTCGCATGTTGAGGTGATTTAAAAAGGATTGCGAGCGGTAAAACAGCGTCCTGCAGTACTTAGAAAGCTGCGCACACAGTGCCCGTGTGGTGCGGCATGCTTCTTCGCCTCCTGCAAGCCGCCGCACTCTCCGGCTGCCGGAGGCGAAACAGCCGCTTCTTCGCGCACGGATGTTAGTTGCCCATGGCGGTGCGCTACAGAGCACTTCTTCGGCCGAAAGATGCCAGCAAGCGGCACTTACCTCCGGGCACTCCCGGATCCCCGTCTGCTGCGTCTCTTGTCGTCCGCAGCCCTGCAAAAAGCTTAGCCATGACATCTCGTGAAGAGAAAACCTGCTCCAGCACAGCAAACGCATCGAGATTTTGCCTTCCCCTTGCAGCCACTGCTTTGCATTTCGGAGCAGAAAGAAGAGCACGATTTTCCACGGACTGTTGCAGGAGCACTTGTAAGATGCACAGAAGAGTCTTCGAACAACTTCCATTCGCATGTTGAGGTGAATTGAAAAGGATTGCGAGAGGTAAACGAGCGACTTGCAGCACTTAGGAAGCTGCGCGCACAATGCCCGTGTGGTGCAGCATGCTTCTTCGCCTCCTGCAAGCCGCCGCGCTCTCCGGCTGACGGAGGCGAAACAGCGGCGTGTTCGCACACGGATGTTAGTTGCCGGTGGCGGTGCGCTGCTGAGCGCTGTTTTGACTGAAAGATGCCGGCAAGCGGCACTTACCTTCGGGCACTCCCGGATCTCTGTCTGCTGCGTGTCTGGTCATCCACAGCCCTGCCAAAAGCTTGGCCATGGCATGTCGTGTAAAGAAAACCTAACTCCAGCAGAGCAAACGACTCCCGATTCTGCTTATCATGTGCATCCACTTCTTTGCATCTCGGAGACCAAAGAGAAGCAGATGATTTCCAAGCAGTGTTGCACGAGCACTAGCAAGATGCACATGTGAGTTGTCGAAGAACTTTTTCCATTCGCATGTTGAGGTGATTTAAAAAGGATTGCGAGCGGTAAAACAGCGTCCTGCAGCACTTAGAAAGCTGCGCACACAATGCCCGTGTGGTGCGGCTTGCTTCTTCGCCTCCTGCAAGCCGCCGCGCTCTCCGGCTGCCGGAGGCGAAACAGCCGCTTCTTCGTGCACGGATGTTAGTTGCCTGTGGTGGTGCGCTGCGGAGTGCTTCTTCGGCCGAAAGATGCTGGCAAGCGGCACTTACCTTCGGGCAGACCCGGATCTCCATCTGCTGCGTCTCTTGTCATCTGCAGCCCAGCCAAAAGCTTAGCAAACGCATCGAGATTTTGCCTTCCCCTTGCAGCCACTGTTTTGCATTTCGGAGCAGAAAGAAGAGCACGATTTTCCACGGACTGTTGCAGGAGCACTTGTAAGATGCACAGAAGAGTCTTCGAACAACTTCCATTCGCATGTTGAGGTGAATTGAAAAGGATTGCGAGAGGTAAACGAGCGACTTGCAGCACTTAGGAAGCTGCGCGCACAATGCCCGTGTGGTGCAGCATGCTTCTTCGCCTCCTGCAAGCCGCCGCGCTCTCCGGCTGACGGAGGCGAAACAGCGGCGTCTTCGCACATGGATGTTAGTTTTCGGTGGCGGTGCGCTGCTGAGCGCTGTTTTGACTGAAAGATGCCGGCAAGCGGCACTAACCTTCGGGCACTCCCGGATCTCCGTCTGCTGCGTCTCTTGTCATCTGCAACAGAGCAAAAAGCTTTGCCATGACATCTCGTGTAAAGAAAACCTGCTCCAGCACAGCAAACGACTCCCGATTCTGCTTATCCCGTGCATCCACTTCTTTGCATCTCGGAGCACAAAGAGAAGAGCACGATTTTCAACGGAGTGTTGCACGAGCACTAGCAAGATGCACAGCAAAGTTGTAGAAGAACGTCTTCCATTCGCATGTTGAGGTGAATTGAAAAGGATTGCTGCAGGATTGCTGTCTCTTCTTGGGCCGGTGCGGCCAGGCCACATTTAGCTGCGAGAGCGTCTCCCCCACAAAGCTGTCTGGTACTGCCCTCATCCCACCTTCCGCCCAAGCCCGGATGTTGTAATGAAAAAGCCTCACCACTGAATGAAAGGCAGGAGGGCTTCTTGCTTGCTTGATCCAGAGAGATTTATTGAGGGAAAGCAGTAGGGAGCAGCAGGGACACAACCTTCTCTGAAGGGGAGCAGAGGCAAAAAGCAGTGACAGTGGGTGGGGTCTGGGTATATGAACTCAGAGGGAGGTAGGAGGGGTTTAAGGAGGAGTCAGGGTGGGGTGACACAACGTGAACCAATAGGGAAAAGAGGTAGGAGTGGATACAACCTTGGAACCAATGGGGAACAGAAAACCAGGGAACTTTCTAGAACAGGGGAGTGAGAAGTGGATGACTGACATGATGACTGACATGGGAGCCTGCACTATACATTTGTGGACTCCCAAGGCATTCTCCAGCTTTCTTCCTTCAGGCCACCTCCCACAGATTGCAAGCGGTAAAACAGCATCCTGCAGCATTTAGATAGCTGCGCACACAGTGCCCGTGTGGTGCGGCATGCTTCTTCGCCTCCTGCAAGCCGCCGCACTCTCCGGCTGCCGGAGGCGAAACAGCGGCGTCTTTGCGCACGGATGTTAGTTGCCGGTGGCGGTGCGCTGCGGAGCGCTTTTTCTGCCAAAAGATGCCGGCAAGCGGCACTTACGTCCGGACAGTCCCGGATCTCCGTCTGCTACGTCTGACATCTGCAGCCCAGCCAAAAGCTTTGCCATGGCATCTCGTGAAAAGAAAACCTAACTACAGCAGAGCAAACGACTCCCGATTCTGCTTATCACGTGCATCCACTTCTTTGCATCTCGGAGCACAAAGAGAAGCACCTGATTTCCACGGAGTGTTGCACGACCACTAGCAAGATGCACATGTGAGCTGTCGAAGAACTTTTTCCATTCGCATGTTGAGGTGATTTAAAGAGGATTGCGAGCGGTAAAACAGCGTCCTGCAGTACTTAGAAAGCTGTGCACACAGTGCCCGTGTGGTGCGGCTTGCTTCTTCGCCTCCTGCAAGCCGCCGCACTCTCCGGCTGCCGGAGGCGAAACAGCCGCTTCTTCGCGTACGGATGTTAGTTGCCCATGGCGGTGCGCTACAGAGCGCTTCTTCGGCCGAAAGATGCCAGCAAGCGGCACTTACCTCCGGGCACTCCCGGATCCCCGTCTGCTGCGTCTCTTGTCGTCCGCAGCCCTGCAAAAAGCTTAGCCATGACATCTCGTGAAGAGAAAACCTGCTCCAGCACAGCAAACGCATCGAGATTTTGCCTTCCCCTTGCAGCCACTGCTTTGCATTTCGGAGCAGAAAGAAGAGCACGATTTTCCACGGACTGTTGCAGGAGCACTTGGAAGATGCACAGAAGAGTCTTCGAACAACTTCCATTCGCATGTTGAGGTGAATTGAAAAGGATTGCGAGAGGTAAACGAGTGACTTGCAGCACTTAGGAAGCTGCGCGCACAATGCCCGTGTGGTGCAGCATGCTTCTTCGCCTCCTGCAAACCGCCGCGCTCTCCGGCTGACGGAGGCGAAACAGCGGCGTGTTCGCACACGGATGTTAGTTGCCGGTGGCGGTGCGCTGCTGAGCGCTGTTTTGACTGAAAGATGCCGGCAAGCGGCACTTACCTTCGGGCACTCCCGGATCTCCGTCTGCTGCGTGTCTGGTCGTCCACAGACAAGCCAAAAGCTTTGCCATGGCATGTCGTGTAAAGAAAACCTAACTCCAGCAGAGCAAACGACTCCCGATTCTGCTTATCATGTGCATCCACTTCTTTGCATCTCGGAGACCAAAGAGAAGCAGATGATTTCCAAGCAGTGTTGCACGAGCACTAGCAAGATGCACATGTGAGTTGTCGAAGAACTTTTTCCATTCGCATGTTGAGGTGATTTAAAAAGGATTGCGAGCGGTAAAACAGCGTCCTGCAGCACTTAGAAAGCTGCGCACACAATGCCCGTGTGGTGCGGCTTGCTTCTTCGCCTCCTGCAAGCCGCCGCGCTCTCCGGCTGCCGGAGGCGAAACAGCCGCTTCTTCGTGCACGGATGTTAGTTGCCTGTGGTGGTGCGCTGCGGAGTGCTTCTTCGGCCGAAAGATGCTGGCAAGCGGCACTTACCTTCGGGCAGACCCGGATCTCCATCTGCTGTGTCTCTTGTCATCTGCAGCCCAGCCAAAAGCTTAGCCATGACATCTCGTGAAGAGAAAACCTGCTCCAGCACAGCAAACGCATCGAGATTTTGCCTTCCCCTTGCAGCCACTGTTTTGCATTTCGGAGCAGAAAGAAGAGCACGATTTTCCACGGACTGTTGCAGGAGCACTTGTAAGATGCACAGAAGAGTCTTCTAACAACTTCCATTCGCATGTTGAGGTGAATTGAAAAGGATTACGAGAGGTAAACGAGCAACTTGCAGCACTTAGGAAGCTGCGCGAACAATGCCCGTGTGGTGCAGCATGCTTCTTCGCCTCCTGCAAGCCGCCGCGCTCTCCGGCTGCCGGAGGCGAAACAGCGGCGTCTTCGCACATGGATGTTAGTTTTCGGTGGCGGTGCGCTGCTGAGCGCTGTTTTGACTGAAAGATGCCGGCAAGCGGCACTAACCTTCGGGCACTCCCGGATCTCCGTCTGCTGCGTCTCTTGTCATCTGCAACAGAGCAAAAAGCTTTGCCATGGCATGTCGTGAAAAGAAAACCTAACTCCAGCAGAGCAAACGACTCCCGATTCTGCTTATCATGTGCATCCACTTCTTTGCATCTCGGAGCACAAAGAGAAGCAGATGATTTCCAAGGAGTGTTGCACGACCACTAGCAAGATGCACTGAAGGGTTGTCGAAGAACTTTTTCCATTCGCATGTTGAGGTGATTTAAAAAGGATTGCGAGCGGTAAAACAGCGTCATGCAGCACTTAGAATGCAGCACACACAATGCCCGTGTGGTGCAGCTTGCTTCTTCGCCTCCTGCAAGCCGCCGCGCTCTCAGGCTGCCGGAGGCGAAACAGCCGCGTGTTTGCACACGGATGTTAGTTGCCGGTGGTGGTGCGCTGCAGAGCGCTTCTTCGGCCGAAAGATGCCGGCAAGCGGCACTTACCTTCGGGCACTCCCGGATCTCCGTCTGCTGGGTCTGTCATCGGCAGCAGAGCAAAAAGCTTAGCCATGGCATCTCGTGTAAAGAAAACCTAACTCCAGCAGAGCAAAGGACTCCCGATTCTGCTTATCCCGTGCATCCACTTCTTTGCATCTCGGAGCACAAAGAGAAGAGCACGATTTTCAACGGAGTGTTGCACGAGCACTAGCAAGATGCACAGCAAAGTTGTAGAAGAACGTCTTCCATTCGCATGTTGAGGTGAATTGAAAAGGATTGCTGCAGGATTGCTGTCTCTTCTTGGGCCGGTGCGGCCAGGCCACATTTAGCTGCGAGAGTGTCTCCCCCACGAAGCTGTGTGGTACTGCCCTCAGCCCACCTTCCGCCCAAGCCCGGATGTTGTAATGAAAAAGCCTCACCACTGAATGAAAGGCAGGAGGGCTTCTTGCTTGCTTGATCCAGAGAGATTTATTGAGGGAAAGCAGTAGGGAGCAGCAGGGACACAACCTTCTCTGAAGGGGAGCAGAGGCAAAAAGCAGTGACAGTGGGTGGGGTCTGGGTATATGAACTCAGAGGGAGGTAGGAGGGGTTTAAGGAGGAGTCAGGGTGGGGTGACACAACGTGAACCAATAGGGAAAAGAGGTAGGAGTGGATACAACCTTGGAACCAATGGGGAACAGAAAACCAGGGAACTTTCTAGAACAGGGGAGTGAGAAGTGGATGACTGACATGATGACTGACATGGGAGCCTGCACTATACATTTGTGGACTCCCAAGGCATTCTCCAGCTTTCTTCCTTCAGGCCACCTCCCACAGATTGCGAGCGGTAAAACAGCATCCTGCAGCATTTAGATAGCTGCGCACACAGTGCCCGTGTGGTGCGGCATGCTTCTTCGCCTCCTGCAAGCCGCCGCACTCTCCGGCTGCCGGAGGCGAAACAGCCGCTTCTTTGCGCACGGATGTTAGTTGCCGGTGGCGGTGCGCTGCGGAGCGCTTTTTCTGCCGAAAGATGCCGGCAAGCGGCACTTACGTCCGGACAGTCCCGGATCTCCGTCTGCTACGTCTGACATCTGCAGCCCAGCCAAAAGCTTTGCCATGGCATCTCGTGAAAAGAAAACCTAACTACAGCAGAGCAAACGACTCCCGATTCTGCATATCACGTGCATCCACTTCTTTGCATCTCGGAGCACAAAGAGAAGCACCTGATTTCCACGGAGTGTTGCACGACCACTAGCAAGATGCACATGTGAGCTGTCGAAGAACTTTTTCCATTCGCATGTTGAGGTGATTTAAAGAGGATTGCGAGCGGTAAAACAGCGTCCTGCAGTACTTAGAAAGCTGCGCACACAGTGCCTGTGTGGTGCGGCATGCTTCTTCGCCTCCTGCAAGCCGCCGCACTCTCCGGCTGCCGGAGGCGAAACAGCCGCTTCTTCGCGTACGGATGTTAGTTGCCCATGGCGGTGCGCTACAGAGCGCTTCTTCGGCCGAAAGATGCCAGCAAGCGGCACTTACCTCCGGGCACTCCCGGATCCCCGTCTGCTGCGTCTCTTGTCGTCCGCAGCCCTGCAAAAAGCTTAGCCATGACATCTCGTGAAGAGAAAACCTGCTCCAGCACAGCAAACGCATCGAGATTTTGCCTTCCCCTTGCAGCCACTGCTTTGCATTTCGGAGCAGAAAGAAGAGCACGATTTTCCACGGACTGTTGCAGGAGCACTTGGAAGATGCACAGAAGAGTCTTCGAACAACTTCCATTCGCATGTTGAGGTGAATTGAAAAGGATTGCGAGAGGTAAACGAGCGACTTGCAGCACTTAGGAAGCTGCGCGCACAATGCCCGTGTGGTGCAGCATGCTTCTTCGCCTCCTGCAAGCCGCCGCGCTCTCCGGCTGACGGAGGCGAAACAGCGGCGTGTTCGCACACGGATGTTAGTTGCCGGTGGCGGTGCGCTGCTGAGCGCTGTTTTGACTGAAAGATGCCGGCAAGCGGCACTTACCTTCGGGCACTCCCGGATCTCCGTCTGCTGCGTGTCTGGTCGTCCACAGCCCTGCCAAAAGCTTTGCCATGGCATGTCGTGTAAAGAAAACCTAACTCCAGCAGAGCAAACGACTCCCGATTCTGCTTATCATGTGCATCCACTTCTTTGCATCTCGGAGACCAAAGAGAAGCAGATGATTTCCAAGCAGTGTTGCACGAGCACTAGCAAGATGCACATGTGAGTTGTCGAAGAACTTTTTCCATTCGCATGTTGAGGTGATTTAAAAAGGATTGCGAGCGGTAAAACAGCGTCCTGCAGCACTTAGAAAGCTGCGCACACAATGCCCGTGTGGTGCGGCTTGCTTCTTCGCCTCCTGCAAGCCGCCGCGCTCTCCGGCTGCCGGAGGCGAAACAGCCACTTCTTCGTGCACGGATGTTAGTTGCCTGTGGTGGTGCGCTGCGGAGTGCTTCTTCGGCCGAAAGATGCTGGCAAGCGGCACTTACCTTCGGGCAGACCCGGATCTCCATCTGCTGCGTCTCTTGTCATCTGCAGCCCAGCCAAAAGCTTAGCCATGACATCTCGTGAAGAGAAAACCTGCTCCAGCACAGCAAACGCATCGAGATTTTGCCTTCCCCTTGCAGCCACTGTTTTGCATTTCGGAGCAGAAAGAAGAGCACGATTTTCCACGGACTGTTGCAGGAGCACTTGTAAGATGCACAGAAGAGTCTTCGAACAACTTCCATTCGCATGTTGAGGTGAATTGAAAAGGATTACGAGAGGTAAACGAGCAACTTGCAGCACTTAGGAAGCTGCGCGAACAATGCCCGTGTGGTGCAGCATGCTTCTTCGCCTCCTGCAAGCCGCCGCGCTCTCCGGCTGCCGGAGGCGAAACAGCGGTGTCTTCGCACATGGATGTTAGTTTTCGGTGGCGGTGCGCTGCTGAGCGCTGTTTTGACTGAAAGATGCCGGCAAGCGGCACTAACCTTCGGGCACTCCCGGATCTCCGTCTGCTGCGTCTCTTGTCATCTGCAACAGAGCAAAAAGCTTTGCCATGGCATGTCGTGAAAAGAAAACCTAACTCCAGCAGAGCAAACGACTCCCGATTCTGCTTATCATGTGCATCCACTTCTTTGCATCTCGGAGCACAAAGAGAAGCAGATGATTTCCAAGGAGTGTTGCACGAGCACTAGCAAGATGCACTGAAGGGTTGTCGAAGAACTTTTTCCATTCGCATGTTGAGGTGATTTAAAAAGGATTGCGAGCGGTAAAACAGCGTCATGCAGCACTTAGAATGCAGCACACACAATGCCCGTGTGGTGCAGCTTGCTTCTTCGCCTCCTGCAAGCCGCCGCGCTCTCAGGCTGCCGGAGGCGAAACAGCGGCGTGTTTGCACACGGATGTTAGTTGCCGGTGGTGGTGCGCTGCAGAGCGCTTCTTCGGCCGAAAGATGCCGGCAAGCGGCACTTACCTTCGGGCACTCCCGGATCTCCGTCTGCTGGGTCTGTCATCGGCAGCAGAGCAAAAAGCTTAGCCATGGCATCTCGTGTAAAGAAAACCTAACTCCAGCAGAGCAAAGGACTCCCGATTCTGCTTATCCCGTGCATCCACTTCTTTGCATCTCGGAGCACAAAGAGAAGAGCACGATTTTCAACGGAGTGTTGCACGAGCACTAGCAAGATGCACAGCAAAGTTGTAGAAGAACGTCTTCCATTCGCATGTTGAGGTGAATTGAAAAGGATTGCTGCAGGATTGCTGTCTCTTCTTGGGCCGGTGCGGCCAGGCCACATTTAGCTGCGAGAGCGTCTCCCCCACGAAGCTGTCTGGTACTGCCCTCAGCCCACCTTCCGCCCAAGCCCGGATGTTGTAATGAAAAAGCCTCACCACTGAATGAAAGGCAGGAGGGCTTCTTGCTTGCTTGATCCAGAGAGATTTATTGAGGGAAAGCAGTAGGGAGCAGCAGGGACACAACCTTCTCTGAAGGGGAGCAGAGGCAAAAAGCAGTGACAGTGGGTGGGGTCTGGGTATATAAACTCAGAGGGAGGCAGGAGGGGTTTAAGGAGGAGTCAGGGTGGGGTGACACAACGTGAACCAATAGGGAAAAGAGGTAGGAGTGGATACAACCTTGGAACCAATGGGGAACAGAAAACCAGGGAACTTTCTAGAACAGGGAAGTGAGAAGTGGATGACTGACATGATGACTGACATGGGAGCCTGCACTATACATTTGTGGACTCCCAAGGCATTCTCCAGCTTTCTTCCTTCAGGCCACCTCCCACAGATTGCGAGCGGTAAAACAGCGTCTTGCAGCACTTAGAAAGCAGCGCAGGCAATGGCCGTGTGGTGCGGCTTGCTTCTTCGCTGCCTGCAAGCCGCCGCGCTCTCAGGCTGCCGGAGGCGAAACAGCCGCTTCTTCGCGTACGGATGTTAGTTGCCCATGGCGGTGCGCTGCAGAGAACTTCTTCGGCCGAAAGATGCCGGCAAGCGGCACTTACCTCCGGGTACTCCCGGATCTCCGTCTGCTGCGTCTCTTGTCGTCCGCAACCCAGCCAAAAGCTTTGCCGTGACATCTCGTGAATTGTAAACCTGCTCCAGCACAGCAAATGACTCCCGATTTGCTTTCCCAGTGCAGCCACTGCTGTGCATTTCGGAGCAGAAAGAAGAGCACGATTTTCCACGGAGTGTTGCAAGAGCACTAGCAAGATGCACAGCAAAGTTGTAGAAGAACGTCTTCCATTCGCATGTTGAGGTGAATTGAAAAGGATTGCTGCAGGATTGCTGTCTCTTCTTGGGCCGGTGCGGCCAGGCCACATTTAGCTGCGAGAGCGTCTCCCCCACGAAGCTGTGTGGTACTGCCCTCAGCCCACCTTCCGCCCAAGCCCGGATGTTGTAATGAAAAAGCCTCACCACTGAATGAAAGGCAGGAGGGCTTCTTGCTTGCTTGATCCAGAGAGATTTATTGAGGGAAAGCAGTAGGGAGCAGCAGGGACACAACCTTCTCTGAAGGGGAGCAGAGGCAAAAAGCAGTGACAGTGGGCGGGGTCCGGGTATATGAACTCAGAGGGAGGCAGGAGGGGTTTAAGGAGGAGTCAGGGTGGGGTGACACAACGTGAACCAATAGGGAAAAGAGGTAGGAGTGGATACAACCTTGGAACCAATGGGGAACAGAAAACCAGGGAACTTTCTAGAACAGGGGAGTGAGAAGTGGATGACTGACATGATGACTGACATGGGAGCCTGCACTATACATTTGTGGACTCCCAAGGCATTCTCCAGCTTTCTTCCTTCAGGCCACCTCCCACAGATTGCGAGCAGTAAAACAGCGTCCTGCAGCATTTAGATAGCTGCGCACACAGTGCCCGTGTGGTGCGGCATGCTTCTTCGCCTCCTGCAAGCCGCCACTCTCTCCGGCTGCCGGAGGCGAAACAGCGGCGTCTTCGCGCACGGATGTTAGTTGCCGGTGGCGGTGCGCTGCGGAGCGCTTTTTCTGCCGAAAGATGCCGGCAAGCGGCACTTACGTCCGGACAGTCCCGGATCTCCGTCTGCTACGTCTGACATCTGCAGCCCAGCCAAAAGCTTTGCCATGGCATCTCGTGAAAAGAAAACCTAACTCCAGCAGAGCAAACGACTCCCGATTCTGCTTATCACGTGCATCCACTTCTTTGCATCTCGGAGCACAAAGAGAAGCACCTGATTTCCACGGAGTGTTGCACGACCACTAGCAAGATGCACATGTGAGCTGTCGAAGAACTTTCTCCATTCGCATGTTGAGGTGATTTAAAAAGGATTGCGAGCGGTAAAACAGCGTCCTGCAGTACTTAGAAAGTTGCGCACACAGTGCCCGTGTGGTGCGGCATGCTTCTTCGCCTCCTGCAAGCCGCCGCACTCTCCGGCTGCCGGAGGCGAAACAGCCGCTTCTTCGCGCACGGATGTTAGTTGCCCATGGCGGTGCGCTACAGAGCGCTTCTTCGGCCGAAAGATGCCAGCAAGCGGCACTTACCTCCGGGCACTCCCGGATCCCCGTCTGCTGCGTCTCTTGTCGTCTGCAGCCCTGCAAAAAGCTTAGCCATGACATCTCGTGAAGAGAAAACCTGCTCCAGCACAGCAAACGCATCGAGATTTTGCCTTCCCCTTGCAACCACTGCTTTGCATTTCGGAGCAGAAAGAAGAGCACGATTTTCCACGGACTGTTGCAGGAGCACTTGGAAGATGCACAGAAGAGTCTTCGAACAACTTCCATTCGCATGTTGAGGTGAATTGAAAAGGATTGCGAGAGGTAAACGAGCGACTTGCAGCACTTAGGAAGCTGCGCGCACAATGCCCGTGTGGTGCAGCATGCTTCTTCGCCTCCTGCAAGCCGCCGCGCTCTCCGGCTGACGGAGGCGAAACAGCGGCGTGTTCGCACACGGATGTTAGTTGCCGGTGGCGGTGCGCTGCAGAGCGCTTCTTCGGCTGAAAGATGCCGGCAAGCGGCACTTACCTTCGGGCACTCCCGGATCTCCGTCTGCTGGGTCTGTCATCGGCAGCAGAGCAAAAAGCTTAGCCATGGCATCTCGTGTAAAGAAAACCTAACTCCAGCAGAGCAAACGACTCCCGATTCTGCTTATCCCGTGCATCCACTTCTTTGCATCTCGGAGCACAAAGAGAAGAGCACGATTTTCAACGGAGTGTTGCAAGAGCACTAGCAAGATGCACAGCAAAGTTGTAGAAGAACGTCTTCCATTCGCATGTTGAGGTGAATTGAAAAGGATTGCTGCAGGATTGCTGTCTCTTCTTGGGCCGGTGCGGCCAGGCCACATTTAGCTGCGAGAGCGTCTCCCCCACGAAGCTGTGTGGTACTGCCCTCAGCCCACCTTCCGCCCAAGCCCGGATGTTGTAATGAAAAAGCCTCACCACTGAATGAAAGGCAGGAGGGCTTCTTGCTTGCTTGATCCAGAGAGATTTATTGAGGGAAAGCAGTAGGGAGCAGCAGGGACACAACCTTCTCTGAAGGGGAGCAGAGGCAAAAAGCAGTGACAGTGGGCGGGGTCCGGGTATATGAACTCAGAGGGAGGCAGGAGGGGTTTAAGGAGGAGTCAGGGTGGGGTGACACAACGTGAACCAATAGGGAAAAGAGGTAGGAGTGGATACAACCTTGGAACCAATGGGGAACAGAAAACCAGGGAACTTTCTAGAACAGGGGAGTGAGAAGTGGATGACTGACATGATGACTGACATGGGAGCCTGCACTATACATTTGTGGACTCCCAAGGCATTCTCCAGCTTTCTTCCTTCAGGCCACCTCCCACAGATTGCGAGCGGTAAAACAGCGTCCTGCAGCATTTAGATAGCTGCGCACACAGTGCCCGTGTGGTGCGGCATGCTTCTTCGCCTCCTGCAAGCCGCCACTCTCTCCGGCTGCCGGAGGCGAAACAGCGGCGTCTTCGCGCACGGATGTTAGTTGCCGGTGGCGGTGCGCTGCGGAGCGCTTTTTCTGCCGAAAGATGCCGGCAAGCGGCACTTACGTCCGGACAGTCCCGGATCTCCGTCTGCTACGTCTGACATCTGCAGCCCAGCCAAAAGCTTTGCCATGGCATCTCGTGAAAAGAAAACCTAACTCCAGCAGAGCAAACGACTCCCGATTCTGCTTATCACGTGCATCCACTTCTTTGCATCTCGGAGCACAAAGAGAAGCACCTGATTTCCACGGAGTGTTGCACGACCACTAGCAAGATGCACATGTGAGCTGTCGAAGAACTTTCTCCATTCGCATGTTGAGGTGATTTAAAAAGGATTGCGAGCGGTAAAACAGCGTCCTGCAGTACTTAGAAAGCAGCGCACACAGTGCCCGTGTGGTGCGGCATGCTTCTTCGCCTCCTGCAAGCCGCCGCACTCTCCGGCTGCCGGAGGCGAAACAGCCGCTTCTTCGCGCACGGATGTTAGTTGCCCATGGCGGTGCGCTACAGAGCGCTTCTTCGGCCGAAAGATGCCAGCAAGCGGCACTTACCTCCGGGCACTCCCGGATCCCCGTCTGCTGCGTCTCTTGTCGTCCGCAGCCCTGCAAAAAGCTTAGCCATGACATCTCGTGAAGAGAAAACCTGCTCCAGCACAGCAAACGCATCGAGATTTTGCCTTCCCCTTGCAACCACTGCTTTGCATTTCGGAGCAGAAAGAAGAGCACGATTTTCCACGGACTGTTGCAGGAGCACTTGGAAGATGCACAGAAGAGTCTTCGAACAACTTCCATTCGCATGTTGAGGTGAATTGAAAAGGATTGCGAGAGGTAAACGAGCGACTTGCAGCACTTAGGAAGCTGCGCGCACAATGCCCGTGTGGTGCAGCATGCTTCTTCGCCTCCTGCAAGCCGCCGCGCTCTCCGGCTGACGGAGGCGAAACAGCGGCGTCTTCGCACACGGATGTTAGTTGCCGGTGGCGGTGCGCTGCTGAGCGCTGTTTTGACTGAAAGATGCCGGCAAGCGGCACTTACCTTCGGGCACTGCCGGATCTCCGTCTGCTGCGTCTCTTGTCATCTGCAACAGAGCAAAAAGCTTAGCCATGACATCTCGTGTAAAGAAAACCTAACTCCAGCAGAGCAAACGACTCCCGATTCTGCTTATCCCGTGCATCCACTTCTTTGCATCTCGGAGCACAAAGAGAAGAGCACGATTTTCAACGGAGTGTTGCAAGAGCACTAGCAAGATGCACAGCAAAGTTGTAGAAGAACGTCTTCCATTCGCATGTTGAGGTGAATTGAAAAGGATTGCTGCAGGATTGCTGTCTCTTCTTGGGCCGGTGCGGCCAGGCCACATTTAGCTGCGAGAGCGTCTCCCCCACGAAGCTGTGTGGTACTGCCCTCAGCCCACCTTCCGCCCAAGCCCGGATGTTGTAATGAAAAAGCCTCACCACTGAATGAAAGGCAGGAGGGCTTCTTGCTTGCTTGATCCAGAGAGATTTATTGAGGGAAAGCAGTAGGGAGCAGCAGGGACACAACCTTCTCTGAAGGGGAGCAGAGGCAAAAAGCAGTGACAGTGGGCGGGGTCCGGGTATATGAACTCAGAGGGAGGCAGGAGGGGTTTAAGGAGGAGTCAGGGTGGGGTGACACAACGTGAACCAATAGGGAAAAGAGGTAGGAGTGGATACAACCTTGGAACCAATGGGGAACAGAAAACCAGGGAACTTTCTAGAACAGGGGAGTGAGAAGTGGATGACTGACATGATGACTGACATGGGAGCCTGCACTATACATTTGTGGACTCCCAAGGCATTCTCCAGCTTTCTTCCTTCAGGCCACCTCCCACAGATTGCGAGCGGTAAAACAGCGTCCTGCAGCATTTAGATAGCTGCGCACACAGTGCCCGTGTGGTGCGGCATGCTTCTTCGCCTCCTGCAAGCCGCCGCACTCTCCGGCTGCCGGAGGCGAAACAGCCGCTTCTTCGCGCACGGATGTTAGTTGCCCATGGCGGTGCGCTACAGAGCGCTTCTTCGGCCGAAAGATGCCAGCAAGCGGCACTTACCTCCGGGCACTCCCGGATCCCCGTCTGCTGCATCTCTTGTCGTCCGCAGCCCTGCAAAAAGCTTAGCCATGACATCTCGTGAAGAGAAAACCTGCTCCAGCACAGCAAACGCATCGAGATTTTGCCTTCCCCTTGCAGCCACTGTTTTGCATTTCGGAGCAGAAAGAAGAGCACGATTTTCCACGGACTGTTGCAGGAGCACTTGTAAGATGCACAGAAGAGTCTTCGAACAACTTCCATTCGCATGTTGAGGTGAATTGAAAAGGATTGCGAGAGGTAAACGAGCGACTTGCAGCACTTAGGAAGCTGCGCGCACAATGCCCGTGTGGTGCAGCATGCTTCTTCGCCTCCTGCAAGCCGCTGCGCGCTCCGGCTGACGGAGGCGAAACAGCGGCGTCTTCGCACATGGATGTTAGTTTTCGGTGGCGGTGCGCTGCTGAGCGCTGTTTTGACTGAAAGATGCCGGCAAGCGGCACTTACCATCAGGCACTCCCGGATCTCCGTCTGCTGCGTCTCTTGTGATCTGCAAAAGAGCAAAAAGCTTTGCCATGGCATGTCGTGAAAAGAAAACCTAACTCCAGCAGAGCAAACGACTCCCGATTCTGCTTATCATGTGCATCCACTTCTTTGCATCTCGGAGCACAAAGAGAAGCAGATGATTTCCAAGGAGTGTTGCACGAGCACTAGCAAGATGCACTGAAGGGTTGTCGAAGAACGTCTTCCATTCGCATGTTGAGGTGATTTAAAAAGGATTGCGAGCGGTAAAACAGCGTCATGCAGCACTTAGAATGCAGCGCACACAATGCCCGTGTGGTGCAGCTTGCTTCTACGCCTCCTGCAAGCCGCCGCGCTCTCAGGCTGCCGGAGGCGAAACAGCGGCGTGTTCGCACACGGATGTTAGTTGCCGGTGGCGGTGCGCTGCAGAGCGATTCTTCGGCCGAAAGATGCCGGCAAGCGGCACTTACCTTCGGGCACTCCCGGATCTCCGTCTGCTGGGTCTGTCATCGGCAGCAGAGCAAAAAGCTTAGCCATGGCATCTCGTGTAAAGAAAACCTAACTCCAGCAGAGCAAACGACTCCCGATTCTGCTTATCCCGTGCATCCACTTCTTTGCATCTCGGAGCACAAAGAGAAGAGCACGATTTTCAACGGAGTGTTGCACGAGCACTAGCAAGATGCACAGCAAAGTTGTAGAAGAACGTCTTCCATTCGCATGTTGAGGTGAATTGAAAAGGATTGCTGCAGGATTGCTGTCTCTTCTTGGGCCGGTGCGGCCAGGCCACATTTAGCTGCGAGAGCGTCTCCCCCACAAAGCTGTCTGGTACTGCCCTCAGCCCACCTTCCGCCCAAGCCCGGATGTTGTAATGAAAAAGCCTCACCACTGAATGAAAGGCAGGAGGGCTTCTTGCTTGCTTGATCCAGAGAGATTTATTGAGGGAAAGCAGTAGGGAGCAGCAGGGACACAACCTTCTCTGAAGGGGAGCAGAGGCAAAAAGCAGTGACAGTGGGCGGGGTCTGGGTATATGAACTCAGAGGGAGGTAGGAGGGGTTTAAGGAGGAGTCAGGGTGGGGTGACAAAACGTGAACCAATAGGGAAAAGAGGTAGGAGTGGATACAACCTTGGAACCAATGGGGAACAGAAAACCAGGGAACTTTCTAGAACAGGGGAGTGAGAAGTGGATGACTGACATGATGACTGACATGGGAGCCTGCACTATACATTTGTGGACTCCCAAGGCATTCTCCAGCTTTCTTCCTTCAGGCCACCTCCCACAGATTGCGAGCGGTAAAACAGCGTCTTGCAGCACTTAGAAAGCAGCGCAGGCAATGGCCGTGTGGTGCGGCTTGCTTCTTCGCTGCCTGCAAGCCGCCGCGCTCTCAGGCTGCCGGAGGCGAAACAGCCGCTTCTTCGCGTACGGATGTTAGTTGCCCATGGCGGTGCGCTGCAGAGAACTTCTTCGGCCGAAAGATGCCGGCAAGCGGCACTTACCTCCGGGCACTCCCGGATCTCCGTCTGCTGCGTCTCTTGTCGTCCGCAGCCCAGCCAAAAGCTTTGCCGTGACATCTCGTGAATTGTAAACCTGCTCCAGCACAGCAAATGACTCCCGATTTGCTTTCCCAGTGCAGCCACTGCTGTGCATTTCGGAGCACAAAGAGAAGAGCACGATTTTCCACGGAGTGTTGCAAGAGCACTAGCAAGATGCACAGCAAAGTTGTAGAAGAACTTCTTCCATTCGCATGTTGAGGTGAATTGAAAAGGATTGCTGCAGGATTGCTGTCTCTTCTTGGGCCGGTGCGGCCAGGCCACCTTTAGCTGCGAGAGCGTCTCCCCCACGAAGCTGTGTGGTACTGCCCTCAGCCCACCTTCCGCCCAAGCCCGGATGTTGTAATGAAAAAGCCTCACCACTGAATGAAAGGCAGGAGGGCTTCTTGCTTGCTTGATCCAGAGAGATTTATTGAGGGAAAGCAGTAGGGAGCAGCAGGGACACAACCTTCTCTGAAGGGGAGCAGAGGCAAAAAGCAGTGACAGTGGGCGGGGTCCGGGTATATGAACTCAGAGGGAGGCAGGAGGGGTTTAAGGAGGAGTCAGGGTGGGGTGACACAACGTGAACCAATAGGGAAAAGAGGTAGGAGTGGATACAACCTTGGAACCAATGGGGAACAGAAAACCAGGGAACTTTCTAGAACAGGGGAGTGAGAAGTGGATGACTGACATGATGACTGACATGGGAGCCTGCACTATACATTTGTGGACTCCCAAGGCATTCTCCAGCTTTCTTCCTTCAGGCCACCTCCCACAGATTGCGAGCGGTAAAACAGCGTCCTGCAGCATTTAGATAGCTGCGCACACAGTGCCCGTGTGGTGCGGCATGCTTCTTCGCCTCCTGCAAGCCGCCGCACTCTCCGGCTGCCGGAGGCGAAACAGCGGCGTCTTTGCGCACGGATGTTAGTTGCCGGTGGCGGTGCGCTGCGGAGCGCTTTTTCTGCCGAAAGATGCCGGCAAGCGGCACTTACGTCCGGACAGTCCCGGATCTCCGTCTGCTACGTCTGACATCTGCAGCCCAGCCAAAAGCTTTGCCATGGCATCTCGTGAAAAGAAAACCTAACTCCAGCAGAGCAAACGACTCCCGATTCTGCTTATCACGTGCATCCACTTCTTTGCATCTCGGAGCACAAAGAGAAGCACCTGATTTCCACGGAGTGTTGCACGACCACTAGCAAGATGCACATGTGAGTTGTCGAAGAACTTTTTCCATTCGCATGTTGAGGTGATTTAAAAAGGATTGCGAGCGGTAAAACAGCGTCCTGCAGTACTTAGAAAGCTGTGCACACAGTGCCCGTGTGGTGCGGCTTGCTTCTTCGCCTCCTGCAAGCCGCCGCACTCTCCGGCTGCTGGAGGCGAAACAGCCGCTTCTTCGCGCACGGATGTTAGTTGCCCATGGCGGTGCGCTACAGAGCGATTCTTCGGCCGAAAGATGCCAGCAAGCGGCACTTACCTCCGGGCACTCCCGGATCCCCGTCTGCTGCGTCTCTTGTCGTCCGCAGCCCTGCAAAAAGCTTAGCCATGACATCTCGTGAAGAGAAAACCTGCTCCAGCACAGCAAACGCATCGAGATTTTGCCTTCCCCTTGCAGCCACTGTTTTGCATTTCGGAGCAGAAAGAAGAGCACGATTTTCCACGGAGTGTTGCAGGAGCACTTGTAAGATGCACAGAAGAGTCTTCGAACAACTTCCATTCGCATGTTGAGGTGAATTGAAAAGGATTGCGAGAGGTAAACGAGCGACTTGCAGCACTTAGGAAGCTGCGCGCACAATGCCCGTGTGGTGCAGCATGCTTCTTTGCCTCCTGCAAGCCGCCGCGCTCTCCGGCTGACGGAGGCGAAACAGCGGCGTGTTTGCACACGGATGTTAGTTGCCGGTGGCGGTGCGCTGCTGAGCGCTGTTTTGACTGAAAGATGCCGGCAAGCGGCACTTACCTTCGGGCACTCCCGGATCTCCGTCTGCTGCGTGTCTGGTCGTCCACAGCCCTGCCAAAAGCTTTGCCATGGCATGTCGTGTAAAGAAAACCTAACTCCAGCAGAGCAAACGACTCCCGATTCTGCTTATCCCGTGCATCCACTTCTTTGCATCTCGGCGCACAAAGAGAAGCAGGTGATTTCCAAGGAGTGTTGCACGAGCACTAGCAAGATGCACTGAAGAGTTGTCGAAGAACTTTTTCCATTCGCATGTTGAGGTGATTTAAAAAGGATTGTGAGCGGTAAAACAGCGTCCTGCAGCACTTAGAAAGCTGCGCACACAATGCCCGTGTGGTGCGGCTTGCTTCTTCGCCTCCTGCAAGCCGCCGCGCTGTCCGGCTGCCGGAGGCGAAACAGCCGCTTCTTCGCGCACGGATGTTAGTTGCCTGTGGTGGTGCGCTGCGGAGTGCTTCTTCGGCCGAAAACTGCTGGCAAGCGGCACTTACCTTCAGGCAGACCCCGGTCTCCATCTGCTGCGTCTCTTGTCATCTGCAGCCCAGCCAAAAGCTTAGCCATGACATCTCGTGAAGAGAAAACCTGCTCCAGCACAGCAAACGCATCGAGATTTTGCCTTCCCCTTGCAGCCACTGTTTTGCATTTCGGAGCAGAAAGAAGAGCACGATTTTCCACGGAGTGTTGCAGGAGCACTTGTAAGATGCACAGAAGAGTCTTCGAACAACTTCCATTCGCATGTTGAGGTGAATTGAAAAGCATTACGAGAGGTAAACGAGCAACTTGCAGCACTTAGGAAGCTGCGCGAACAATGCCCGTGTGGTGCAGCATGCTTCTTCGCCTCCTGCAAGCCGCCGCGCTCTCCGGCTGCCAGAGGCGAAACAGCGGCGTCTTCGCACATGGATGTTAGTTTTTGGTGGCGGTGCGCTGCTGAGCGCTGTTTTGACTGAAAGATGCCGGCAAGCGGCACTAACCTTCGGGCACTCCCGGATCTCCGTCTGCTGCGTCTCTTGTCATCTGCAACAGAGCAAAAAGTTTTGCCATGACATCTCGTGTAAAGAAAACCTAACTCCAGCAGAGCAAACGACTCCCGATTCTGCTTATCCCGTGCATCCACTTCTTTGCATCTCGGAGCACAAAGAGAAGAGCACGATTTTCAACGGAGTGTTGCAAGAGCACTAGCAAGATGCACAGCAAAGTTGTAGAAGAACGTCTTCCATTCGCATGTTGAGGTGAATTGAAAAGGATTGCTGCAGGATTGCTGTCTCTTCTTGGGCCGGTGCGGCCAGGCCACATTTAGCTGCGAGAGCGTCTCCCCCACGAAGCTGTCTGGAACTGCCCTCAGCCCACCTTCCGCCCAAGCCCGGATGTTGTAATGAAAAAGCCTCACCACTGAATGAAAGGCAGGAGGGCTTCTTGCTTGCTTGATCCAGAGAGATTTATTGAGGGAAAGCAGTAGGGAGCAGCAGGGACACAACCTTCTCTGAAGGGGAGCAGAGGCAAAAAGCAGTGACAGTGGGCGGGGTCCGGGTATATGAACTCAGAGGGAGGCAGGAGGGGTTTAAGGAGGAGTCAGGGTGGGGTGACACAACGTGAACCAATAGGGAAAAGAGGTAGGAGTGGATACAACCTTGGAACCAATGGGGAACAGAAAACCAGGGAACTTTCTAGAACAGGGAAGTGAGAAGTGGATGACTGACATGATGACTGACATGGGAGCCTGCACTATACATTCGTGGACTCCCAAGGCATTCTCCAGCTTTCTTCCTTCAGGCCACCTCCCACAGATTGCGAGCGGTAAAACAGCGTCTTGCAGCACTTAGAAAGCAGCGCAGGCAATGGCCGTGTGGTGCGGCTTGCTTCTTCGCTGCCTGCAAGCCGCCGCGCTCTCCGGCTGCCGGAGGCGAAACAGCCGCTTCTCCGCGTACGGATGTTAGTTGCCCATGGCGGTGCGCTGCAGAGAACTTCTTCGGCCGAAAGCTGCCGGCAAGCGGCACTTACCTCCGGGCACTCCCAGATCTCCGTCTGCTGCGTCTCTTGTCGTCCGCAGCCCAGCCAAAAGCTTTGCCGTGACATCTCGTGAATTGTAAACCTGCTCCAGCACAGCAAATGACTCCCGATTTGCTTTCCCAGTGCAGCCACTGCTGTGCATTTCGGAGCACAAAGAGAAGAGCACGATTTTCCACGGAGTGTTGCAAGAGCACTAGCAAGATGCACAGCAAAGTTGTAGAAGAACTTCTTCCATTCGCATGTTGAGGTGAATTGAAAAGGATTGCTGCAGGATTGCTGTCTCTTCTTGGGCCGGTGCGGCCAGGCCACCTTTAGCTGCGAGAGCGTCTCCCCCACGAAGCTGTGTGGTACTGCCCTCAGCCCACCTTCCGCCCAAGCCCGGATGTTGTAATGAAAAAGCCTCACCACTGAATGAAAGGCAGGAGGGCTTCTTGCTTGCTTGATCCAGAGAGATTTATTGAGGGAAAGCAGTAGGGAGCAGCAGGGACACAACCTTCTCTGAAGGGGAGCAGAGGCAAAAAGCAGTGACAGTGGGCGGGGTCCGGGTATATGAACTCAGAGGGAGGCAGGAGGGGTTTAAGGAGGAGTCAGGGTGGGGTGACACAACGTGAACCAATAGGGAAAAGAGGTAGGAGTGGATACAACCTTGGAACCAATGGGGAACAGAAAACCAGGGAACTTTCTAGAACAGGGGAGTGAGAAGTGGATGACTGACATGATGACTGACATGGGAGCCTGCACTATACATTTGTGGACTCCCAAGGCATTCTCCAGCTTTCTTCCTTCAGGCCACCTCCCACAGATTGCGAGCGGTAAAACAGCGTCCTGCAGCATTTAGATAGCTGCGCACACAGTGCCTGTGTGGTGCGGCATGCTTCTTCGCCTCCTGCAAGCCGCCGCACTCTCCGGCTGCCGGAGGCGAAACAGCGGCGTCTTCGCGCACGGATGTTAGTTGCCGGTGGCGGTGCGCTGCGGAGCGCTTTTTCTGCCGAAAGATGCCGGCAAGCGGCACTTACGTCCGGACAGTCCCGGATCTCCGTCTGCTACGTCTGACATCTGCAGCCCAGCCAAAAGCTTTGCCATGGCATGTCGTGTAAAGAAAACCTAACTCCAGCAGAGCAAACGACTCCCGATTCTGCTTATCACGTGCATCCACTTCTTTGCATCTCGGAGCACAAAGAGAAGCACCTGATTTCCACGGAGTGTTGCACGACCACTAGCAAGATGCACATGTGAGTTGTCGAAGAACTTTTTCCATTCGCATGTTGAGGTGATTTAAAAAGGATTGCGAGCGGTAAACGAGCGTCTTGCAGCACTTAGGAAGCTGCGCGCACAATGCCCGTGTGGTGCGGCTTGCTTCTTCGCCTCCTGCAAGCCGCCGCGCTCTCAGGCTGCCGGAGGCGAAACAGCGGCGTGTTCGCACACGGATGTTAGTTGCCGGTGGCGGTGCGCTGCTGAGCGCTGTTTTGACTGAAAGATGCCGGCAAGCGGCACTTACCTTCGGGCACTCCCGGATCTCCGTCTGCTGCGTGTCTGGTCGTCCACAGCCCTGCCAAAAGCTTTGCCATGGCATGTCGTGTAAAGAAAACCTAACTCCAGCAGAGCAAACGACTCCCGATTCTGCTAATCATGTGCATCCACTTCTTTGCATCTCGGAGCACAAAGAGAGGCACACGATTTCCACGGAGGGTTGCACGAGCACTAGCAAGATGCACAGAAGAGTTGTCGAAGAACTTCTTCCATTCGAATGTTGAGGTGAATTGAAAAGGATTGCGAGCGGTAAACGAGCGTCTTGCAGCACTTAGGAAGCTGCGCGCACAATGCCCCTGTGTTTCGGCTTGTTTCTTCGCCTCCTGCAAGCCGCCGCGATTTCCGGCTACCGGAGGCGAAACAGCGGCGTGTTCGCACACGGATGTTAGTTGCCGGTGGCGGTGCGCTGCTGAGCGCTGTTTTGACTAAAAGATGCGGGCAAGCGGCACTTACCTTCGGGCAGACCCGGATCTCCGTCTGCTGCGTGTCTGGTCGTCCACAGACAGGCCAAAAGCTTTGCCATGGCATGTCGTGTAAAGAAAACCTAACTCCAGCAGAGCAAACGACTCCCGATTCTGCTTATCACGTGCATCCACTTCTTTGCATCTCGGAACACAAGGAGAAGCACCTGATTTCCACGGAGTGTTGCACGAGCACTAGCAAGATGCACTGAAGGGTTGTCGAAGAACTTTTTCCATTCGCATGTTGAGGTGATTTAAAAAGGATTGCGAGCGGTAAAACAGCGTCCTGCAGTACTTAGAAAGCTGTGCACACAGTGCCCGTGTGGTGCGGCATGCTTCTTCGCCTCCTGCAAGCCGCCGCACTCTCCGGCTGCCGGAGGCGAAACAGCCGCTTCTTCGCGCACGGATGTTAGTTGCCCATGGCGGTGCGCTACAGAGCGCTTCTTCGGCCGAAAGATGCCAGCAAGCGGCACTTACCTCCGGGCACTCCCGGATCCCCGTCTGCTGCGTCTCTTGTCGTCCGCAGCCCTGCAAAAAGCTTAGCCATGACATCTCGTGAAGAGAAAACCTGCTCCAGCACAGCAAACGCATCGAGATTTTGCCTTCCCCTTGCAGCCACTGTTTTGCATTTCGGAGCAGAAAGAAGAGCACGATTTTCCACGGACTGTTGCAGGAGCACTTGTAAGATGCACAGAAGAGTCTTCTAACAACTTCCATTCGCATGTTGAGGTGAATTGAAAAGGATTACGAGAGGTAAACGAGCAACTTGCAGCACTTAGGAAGCTGCGCGAACAATGCCCGTGTGGTGCAGCATGCTTCTTCGCCTCCTGCAAGCCGCCGCGCTCTCCGGCTGCCGGAGGCGAAACAGCGGCGTCTTCGCACATGGATGTTAGTTTTCGGTGGCGGTGCGCTGCTGAGCGCTGTTTTGACTGAAAGATGCCGGCAAGCGGCACTAACCTTCGGGCACTCCCGGATCTCCGTCTGCTGCGTCTCTTGTCATCTGCAACAGAGCAAAAAGCTTTGCCATGGCATGTCGTGAAAAGAAAACCTAACTCCAGCAGAGCAAACGACTCCCGATTCTGCTTATCATGTGCATCCACTTCTTTGCATCTCGGAGCACAAAGAGAAGCAGATGATTTCCAAGGAGTGTTGCACGACCACTAGCAAGATGCACTGAAGGGTTGTCGAAGAACTTTTTCCATTCGCATGTTGAGGTGATTTAAAAAGGATTGCGAGCGGTAAAACAGCGTCATGCAGCACTTAGAATGCAGCACACACAATGCCCGTGTGGTGCAGCTTGCTTCTTCGCCTCCTGCAAGCCGCCGCGCTCTCAGGCTGCCGGAGGCGAAACAGCCGCGTGTTTGCACACGGATGTTAGTTGCCGGTGGTGGTGCGCTGCAGAGCGCTTCTTCGGCCGAAAGATGCCGGCAAGCGGCACTTACCTTCGGGCACTCCCGGATCTCCGTCTGCTGGGTCTGTCATCGGCAGCAGAGCAAAAAGCTTAGCCATGGCATCTCGTGTAAAGAAAACCTAACTCCAGCAGAGCAAAGGACTCCCGATTCTGCTTATCCCGTGCATCCACTTCTTTGCATCTCGGAGCACAAAGAGAAGAGCACGATTTTCAACGGAGTGTTGCACGAGCACTAGCAAGATGCACAGCAAAGTTGTAGAAGAACGTCTTCCATTCGCATGTTGAGGTGAATTGAAAAGGATTGCTGCAGGATTGCTGTCTCTTCTTGGGCCGGTGCGGCCAGGCCACATTTAGCTGCGAGAGCGTCTCCCCCACGAAGCTGTGTGGTACTGCCCTCAGCCCACCTTCCGCCCAAGCCCGGATGTTGTAATGAAAAAGCCTCACCACTGAATGAAAGGCAGGAGGGCTTCTTGCTTGCTTGATCCAGAGAGATTTATTGAGGGAAAGCAGTAGGGAGCAGCAGGGACACAACCTTCTCTGAAGGGGAGCAGAGGCAAAAAGCAGTGACAGTGGGCGGGGTCCGGGTATATGAACTCAGAGGGAGGCAGGAGGGGTTTAAGGAGGAGTCAGGGTGGGGTGACACAACGTGAACCAATAGGGAAAAGAGGTAGGAGTGGATACAACCTTGGAACCAATGGGGAACAGAAAACCAGGGAACTTTCTAGAACAGGGGAGTGAGAAGTGGATGACTGACATGATGACTGACATGGGAGCCTGCACTATACATTTGTGGACTCCCAAGGCATTCTCCAGCTTTCTTCCTTCAGGCCACCTCCCACAGATTGCGAGCAGTAAAACAGCGTCCTGCAGCATTTAGATAGCTGCGCACACAGTGCCCGTGTGGTGCGGCATGCTTCTTCGCCTCCTGCAAGCCGCCACTCTCTCCGGCTGCCGGAGGCGAAACAGCGGCGTCTTCGCGCACGGATGTTAGTTGCCGGTGGCGGTGCGCTGCGGAGCGCTTTTTCTGCCGAAAGATGCCGGCAAGCGGCACTTACGTCCGGACAGTCCCGGATCTCCGTCTGCTACGTCTGACATCTGCAGCCCAGCCAAAAGCTTTGCCATGGCATCTCGTGAAAAGAAAACCTAACTCCAGCAGAGCAAACGACTCCCGATTCTGCTTATCACGTGCATCCACTTCTTTGCATCTCGGAGCACAAAGAGAAGCACCTGATTTCCACGGAGTGTTGCACGACCACTAGCAAGATGCACATGTGAGCTGTCGAAGAACTTTCTCCATTCGCATGTTGAGGTGATTTAAAAAGGATTGCGAGCGGTAAAACAGCGTCCTGCAGTACTTAGAAAGCTGCGCACACAGTGCCCGTGTGGTGCGGCATGCTTCTTCGCCTCCTGCAAGCCGCCGCACTCTCCGGCTGCCGGAGGCGAAACAGCCGCTTCTTCGCGCACGGATGTTAGTTGCCCATGGCGGTGCGCTACAGAGCGCTTCTTCGGCCGAAAGATGCCAGCAAGCGGCACTTACCTCCGGGCACTCCCGGATCCCCGTCTGCTGCGTCTCTTGTCGTCTGCAGCCCTGCAAAAAGCTTAGCCATGACATCTCATGAAGAGAAAACCTGCTCCAGCACAGCAAACGCATCGAGATTTTGCCTTCCCCTTGCAACCACTGCTTTGCATTTCGGAGCAGAAAGAAGAGCACGATTTTCCACGGACTGTTGCAGGAGCACTTGGAAGATGCACAGAAGAGTCTTCGAACAACTTCCATTCGCATGTTGAGGTGAATTGAAAAGGATTGCGAGAGGTAAACGAGCGACTTGCAGCACTTAGGAAGCTGCGCGCACAATGCCCGTGTGGTGCAGCATGCTTCTTCGCCTCCTGCAAGCCGCCGCGCTCTCCGGCTGACGGAGGCGAAACAGCGGCGTGTTCGCACACGGATGTTAGTTGCCGGTGGCGGTGCGCTGCTGAGCGCTGTTTTGACTGAAAGATGCCGGCAAGCGGCACTTACCTTCGGGCACTGCCGGATCTCCGTCTGCTGCGTCTCTTGTCATCTGCAACTGAGCAAAAAGCTTAGCCATGACATCTCGTGTAAAGAAAACCTAACTCCAGCAGAGCAAACGACTCCCGATTCTGCTTATCCCGTGCATCCACTTCTTTGCATCTCGGAGCACAAAGAGAAGAGCACGATTTTCAACGGAGTGTTGCAAGAGCACTAGCAAGATGCACAGCAAAGTTGTAGAAGAACGTCTTCCATTCGCATGTTGAGGTGAATTGAAAAGGATTGCTGCAGGATTGCTGTCTCTTCTTGGGCCGGTGCGGCCAGGCCACATTTAGCTGCGAGAGCGTCTCCCCCACGAAGCTGTGTGGTACTGCCCTCAGCCCACCTTCCGCCCAAGCCCGGATGTTGTAATGAAAAAGCCTCACCACTGAATGAAAGGCAGGAGGGCTTCTTGCTTGCTTGATCCAGAGAGATTTATTGAGGGAAAGCAGTAGGGAGCAGCAGGGACACAACCTTCTCTGAAGGGGAGCAGAGGCAAAAAGCAGTGACAGTGGGCGGGGTCCGGGTATATGAACTCAGAGGGAGGCAGGAGGGGTTTAAGGAGGAGTCAGGGTGGGGTGACACAACGTGAACCAATAGGGAAAAGAGGTAGGAGTGGATACAACCTTGGAACCAATGGGGAACAGAAAACCAGGGAACTTTCTAGAACAGGGGAGTGAGAAGTGGATGACTGACATGATGACTGACATGGGAGCCTGCACTATACATTTGTGGACTCCCAAGGCATTCTCCAGCTTTCTTCCTTCAGGCCACCTCCCACAGATTGCGAGCGGTAAAACAGCGTCCTGCAGCATTTAGATAGCTGCGCACACAGTGCCCGTGTGGTGCGGCATGCTTCTTCGCCTCCTGCAAGCCGCCACTCTCTCCGGCTGCCGGAGGCGAAACAGCGGCGTCTTCGCGCACGGATGTTAGTTGCCGGTGGCGGTGCGCTGCGGAGCGCTTTTTCTGCCGAAAGATGCCGGCAAGCGGCACTTACGTCCGGACAGTCCCGGATCTCCGTCTGCTACGTCTGACATCTGCAGCCCAGCCAAAAGCTTTGCCATGGCATCTCGTGAAAAGAAAACCTAACTCCAGCAGAGCAAACGACTCCCGATTCTGCTTATCACGTGCATCCACTTCTTTGCATCTCGGAGCACAAAGAGAAGCACCTGATTTCCACGGAGTGTTGCACGACCACTAGCAAGATGCACATGTGAGCTGTCGAAGAACTTTCTCCATTCGCATGTTGAGGTGATTTAAAAAGGATTGCGAGCGGTAAAACAGCGTCCTGCAGTACTTAGAAAGCAGCGCACACAGTGCCCGTGTGGTGCGGCATGCTTCTTCGCCTCCTGCAAGCCGCCGCACTCTCCGGCTGCCGGAGGCGAAACAGCCGCTTCTTCGCGCACGGATGTTAGTTGCCCATGGCGGTGCGCTACAGAGCGCTTCTTCGGCCGAAAGATGCCAGCAAGCGGCACTTACCTCCGGGCACTCCCGGATCCCCGTCTGCTGCGTCTCTTGTCGTCCGCAGCCCTGCAAAAAGCTTAGCCATGACATCTCGTGAAGAGAAAACCTGCTCCAGCACAGCAAACGCATCGAGATTTTGCCTTCCCCTTGCAACCACTGCTTTGCATTTCGGAGCAGAAAGAAGAGCACGATTTTCCACGGACTGTTGCAGGAGCACTTGGAAGATGCACAGAAGAGTCTTCGAACAACTTCCATTCGCATGTTGAGGTGAATTGAAAAGGATTGCGAGAGGTAAACGAGCGACTTGCAGCACTTAGGAAGCTGCGCGCACAATGCCCGTGTGGTGCAGCATGCTTCTTCGCCTCCTGCAAGCCGCCGCGCTCTCCGGCTGACGGAGGCGAAACAGCGGCGTGTTCGCACACGGATGTTAGTTGCCGGTGGTGGTGCGCTGCTGAGCGCTGTTTTGACTGAAAGATGCCGGCAAGCGGCACTTACCTTCGGGCACTGCCGGATCTCCGTCTGCTGCGTCTCTTGTCATCTGCAACAGAGCAAAAAGCTTAGCCATGACATTTCGTGTAAAGAAAACCTAACTCCAGCAGAGCAAACGACTCCCGATTCTGCTTATCCCGTGCATCCACTTCTTTGCATCTCGGAGCACAAAGAGAAGAGCACGATTTTCAACGGAGTGTTGCAAGAGCACTAGCAAGATGCACAGCAAAGTTGTAGAAGAAAGTCTTCCATTCGCATGTTGAGGTGAATTGAAAAGGATTGCTGCAGGATTGCTGTCTCTTCTTGGGCCGGTGCGGCCAGGCCACATTTAGCTGCGAGAGCGTCTCCCCCACGAAGCTGTGTGGTACTGCCCTCAGCCCACCTTCCGCCCAAGCCCGGATGTTGTAATGAAAAAGCCTCACCACTGAATGAAAGGCAGGAGGGCTTCTTGCTTGCTTGATCCAGAGAGATTTATTGAGGGAAAGCAGTAGGGAGCAGCAGGGACACAACCTTCTCTGAAGGGGAGCAGAGGCAAAAAGCAGTGACAGTGGGCGGGGTCCGGGTATATGAACTCAGAGGGAGGCAGGAGGGGTTTAAGGAGGAGTCAGGGTGGGGTGACACAACGTGAACCAATAGGGAAAAGAGGTAGGAGTGGATACAACCTTGGAACCAATGGGGAACAGAAAACCAGGGAACTTTCTAGAACAGGGGAGTGAGAAGTGGATGACTGACATGATGACTGACATGGGAGCCTGCACTATACATTTGTGGACTCCCAAGGCATTCTCCAGCTTTCTTCCTTCAGGCCACCTCCCACAGATTGCGAGCGGTAAAACAGCGTCCTGCAGCATTTAGATAGCTGCGCACACAGTGCCCGTGTGGTGCGGCATGCTTCTTCGCCTCCTGCAAGCCGCCGCACTCTCCGGCTGCCGGAGGCGAAACAGCCGCTTCTTCGCGCACGGATGTTAGTTGCCCATGGCGGTGCGCTACAGAGCGCTTCTTCGGCCGAAAGATGCCAGCAAGCGGCACTTACCTCCGGGCACTCCCGGATCCCCGTCTGCTGCATCTCTTGTCGTCCGCAGCCCTGCAAAAAGCTTAGCCATGACATCTCGTGAAGAGAAAACCTGCTCCAGCACAGCAAACGCATCGAGATTTTGCCTTCCCCTTGCAGCCACTGTTTTGCATTTCGGAGCAGAAAGAAGAGCACGATTTTCCACGGACTGTTGCAGGAGCACTTGGAAGATGCACAGAAGAGTCTTCGAACAACTTCCATTCGCATGTTGAGGTGAATTGAAAAGGATTGCTGCAGGATTGCTGTCTCTTCTTGGGCCGGTGCGGCCAGGCCACATTTAGCTGCGAGAGCGTCTCCCCCACGAAGCTGTGTGGTACTGCCCTCAGCCCACCTTCCGCCCAAGCCCGGATGTTGTAATGAAAAAGCCTCACCACTGAATGAAAGGCAGGAGGGCTTCTTGCTTGCTTGATCCAGAGAGATTTATTGAGGGAAAGCAGTAGGGAGCAGCAGGGACACAACCTTCTCTGAAGGGGAGCAGAGGCAAAAAGCAGTGACAGTGGGCGGGGTCCGGGTATATGAACTCAGAGGGAGGCAGGAGGGGTTTAAGGAGGAGTCAGGGTGGGGTGACACAACGTGAACCAATAGGGAAAAGAGGTAGGAGTGGATACAACCTTGGAACCAATGGGGAACAGAAAACCAGGGAACTTTCTAGAACAGGGGAGTGAGAAGTGGATGACTGACATGATGACTGACATGGGAGCCTGCACTATACATTTGTGGACTCCCAAGGCATTCTCCAGCTTTCTTCCTTCAGGCCACCTCCCACAGATTGCGAGCAGTAAAACAGCGTCCTGCAGCATTTAGATAGCTGCGCACACAGTGCCCGTGTGGTGCGGCATGCTTCTTCGCCTCCTGCAAGCCGCCACTCTCTCCGGCTGCCGGAGGCGAAACAGCGGCGTCTTCGCGCACGGATGTTAGTTGCCGGTGGCGGTGCGCTGCGGAGCGCTTTTTCTGCCGAAAGATGCCGGCAAGCGGCACTTACGTCCGGACAGTCCCGGATCTCCGTCTGCTACGTCTGACATCTGCAGCCCAGCCAAAAGCTTTGCCATGGCATCTCGTGAAAAGAAAACCTAACTCCAGCAGAGCAAACGACTCCCGATTCTGCTTATCACGTGCATCCACTTCTTTGCATCTCGGAGCACAAAGAGAAGCACCTGATTTCCACGGAGTGTTGCACGACCACTAGCAAGATGCACATGTGAGCTGTCGAAGAACTTTCTCCATTCGCATGTTGAGGTGATTTAAAAAGGATTGCGAGCGGTAAAACAGCGTCCTGCAGTACTTAGAAAGCTGCGCACACAGTGCCCGTGTGGTGCGGCATGCTTCTTCGCCTCCTGCAAGCCGCCGCACTCTCCGGCTGCCGGAGGCGAAACAGCCGCTTCTTCGCGCACGGATGTTAGTTGCCCATGGCGGTGCGCTACAGAGCGCTTCTTCGGCCGAAAGATGCCAGCAAGCGGCACTTACCTCCGGGCACTCCCGGATCCCCGTCTGCTGCGTCTCTTGTCGTCTGCAGCCCTGCAAAAAGCTTAGCCATGACATCTCATGAAGAGAAAACCTGCTCCAGCACAGCAAACGCATCGAGATTTTGCCTTCCCCTTGCAACCACTGCTTTGCATTTCGGAGCAGAAAGAAGAGCACGATTTTCCACGGACTGTTGCAGGAGCACTTGGAAGATGCACAGAAGAGTCTTCGAACAACTTCCATTCGCATGTTGAGGTGAATTGAAAAGGATTGCGAGAGGTAAACGAGCGACTTGCAGCACTTAGGAAGCTGCGCGCACAATGCCCGTGTGGTGCAGCATGCTTCTTCGCCTCCTGCAAGCCGCCGCGCTCTCCGGCTGACGGAGGCGAAACAGCGGCGTGTTCGCACACGGATGTTAGTTGCCGGTGGTGGTGCGCTGCTGAGCGCTGTTTTGACTGAAAGATGCCGGCAAGCGGCACTTACCTTCGGGCACTGCCGGATCTCCGTCTGCTGCGTCTCTTGTCATCTGCAACAGAGCAAAAAGCTTAGCCATGACATCTCGTGTAAAGAAAACCTAACTCCAGCAGAGCAAACGACTCCCGATTCTGCTTATCCCGTGCATCCACTTCTTTGCATCTCGGAGCACAAAGAGAAGAGCACGATTTTCAACGGAGTGTTGCACGAGCACTAGCAAGATGCACAGCAAAGTTGTAGAAGAACGTCTTCCATTCGCATGTTGAGGTGAATTGAAAAGGATTGCTGCAGGATTGCTGTCTCTTCTTGGGCCGGTGCGGCCAGGCCACATTTAGCTGCGAGAGCGTCTCCCCCACGAAGCTGTGTGGTACTGCCCTCAGCCCACCTTCCGCCCAAGCCCGGATGTTGTAATGAAAAAGCCTCACCACTGAATGAAAGGCAGGAGGGCTTCTTGCTTGCTTGATCCAGAGAGATTTATTGAGGGAAAGCAGTAGGGAGCAGCAGGGACACAACCTTCTCTGAAGGGGAGCAGAGGCAAAAAGCAGTGACAGTGGGCGGGGTCCGGGTATATGAACTCAGAGGGAGGCAGGAGGGGTTTAAGGAGGAGTCAGGGTGGGGTGACACAACGTGAACCAATAGGGAAAAGAGGTAGGAGTGGATACAACCTTGGAACCAATGGGGAACAGAAAACCAGGGAACTTTCTAGAACAGGGGAGTGAGAAGTGGATGACTGACATGATGACTGACATGGGAGCCTGCACTATACATTTGTGGACTCCCAAGGCATTCTCCAGCTTTCTTCCTTCAGGCCACCTCCCACAGATTGCGAGCGGTAAAACAGCGTCCTGCAGCATTTAGATAGCTGCGCACACAGTGCCCGTGTGGTGCGGCATGCTTCTTCGCCTCCTGCAAGCCGCCACTCTCTCCGGCTGCCGGAGGCGAAACAGCGGCGTCTTCGCGCACGGATGTTAGTTGCCGGTGGCGGTGCGCTGCGGAGCGCTTTTTCTGCCGAAAGATGCCGGCAAGCGGCACTTACGTCCGGACAGTCCCGGATCTCCGTCTGCTACGTCTGACATCTGCAGCCCAGCCAAAAGCTTTGCCATGGCATCTCGTGAAAAGAAAACCTAACTCCAGCAGAGCAAACGACTCCCGATTCTGCTTATCACGTGCATCCACTTCTTTGCATCTCGGAGCACAAAGAGAAGCACCTGATTTCCACGGAGTGTTGCACGACCACTAGCAAGATGCACATGTGAGCTGTCGAAGAACTTTCTCCATTCGCATGTTGAGGTGATTTAAAAAGGATTGCGAGCGGTAAAACAGCGTCCTGCAGTACTTAGAAAGCAGCGCACACAGTGCCCGTGTGGTGCGGCATGCTTCTTCGCCTCCTGCAAGCCGCCGCACTCTCCGGCTGCCGGAGGCGAAACAGCCGCTTCTTCGCGCACGGATGTTAGTTGCCCATGGCGGTGCGCTACAGAGCGCTTCTTCGGCCGAAAGATGCCAGCAAGCGGCACTTACCTCCGGGCACTCCCGGATCCCCGTCTGCTGCGTCTCTTGTCGTCCGCAGCCCTGCAAAAAGCTTAGCCATGACATCTCGTGAAGAGAAAACCTGCTCCAGCACAGCAAACGCATCGAGATTTTGCCTTCCCCTTGCAACCACTGCTTTGCATTTCGGAGCAGAAAGAAGAGCACGATTTTCCACGGACTGTTGCAGGAGCACTTGGAAGATGCACAGAAGAGTCTTCGAACAACTTCCATTCGCATGTTGAGGTGAATTGAAAAGGATTGCGAGAGGTAAACGAGCGACTTGCAGCACTTAGGAAGCTGCGCGCACAATGCCCGTGTGGTGCAGCATGCTTCTTCGCCTCCTGCAAGCCGCCGCGCTCTCCGGCTGACGGAGGCGAAACAGCGGCGTCTTCGCACACGGATGTTAGTTGCCGGTGGCGGTGCGCTGCTGAGCGCTGTTTTGACTGAAAGATGCCGGCAAGCGGCACTTACCTTCGGGCACTGCCGGATCTCCGTCTGCTGCGTCTCTTGTCATCTGCAACAGAGCAAAAAGCTTAGCCATGACATCTCGTGTAAAGAAAACCTAACTCCAGCAGAGCAAACGACTCCCGATTCTGCTTATCCCGTGCATCCACTTCTTTGCATCTCGGAGCACAAAGAGAAGAGCACGATTTTCAACGGAGTGTTGCAAGAGCACTAGCAAGATGCACAGCAAAGTTGTAGAAGAAAGTCTTCCATTCGCATGTTGAGGTGAATTGAAAAGGATTGCTGCAGGATTGCTGTCTCTTCTTGGGCCGGTGCGGCCAGGCCACATTTAGCTGCGAGAGCGTCTCCCCCACGAAGCTGTGTGGTACTGCCCTCAGCCCACCTTCCGCCCAAGCCCGGATGTTGTAATGAAAAAGCCTCACCACTGAATGAAAGGCAGGAGGGCTTCTTGCTTGCTTGATCCAGAGAGATTTATTGAGGGAAAGCAGTAGGGAGCAGCAGGGACACAACCTTCTCTGAAGGGGAGCAGAGGCAAAAAGCAGTGACAGTGGGCGGGGTCCGGGTATATGAACTCAGAGGGAGGCAGGAGGGGTTTAAGGAGGAGTCAGGGTGGGGTGACACAACGTGAACCAATAGGGAAAAGAGGTAGGAGTGGATACAACCTTGGAACCAATGGGGAACAGAAAACCAGGGAACTTTCTAGAACAGGGGAGTGAGAAGTGGATGACTGACATGATGACTGACATGGGAGCCTGCACTATACATTTGTGGACTCCCAAGGCATTCTCCAGCTTTCTTCCTTCAGGCCACCTCCCACAGATTGCGAGCGGTAAAACAGCGTCCTGCAGCATTTAGATAGCTGCGCACACAGTGCCCGTGTGGTGCGGCATGCTTCTTCGCCTCCTGCAAGCCGCCGCACTCTCCGGCTGCCGGAGGCGAAACAGCCGCTTCTTCGCGCACGGATGTTAGTTGCCCATGGCGGTGCGCTACAGAGCGCTTCTTCGGCCGAAAGATGCCAGCAAGCGGCACTTACCTCCGGGCACTCCCGGATCCCCGTCTGCTGCATCTCTTGTCGTCCGCAGCCCTGCAAAAAGCTTAGCCATGACATCTCGTGAAGAGAAAACCTGCTCCAGCACAGCAAACGCATCGAGATTTTGCCTTCCCCTTGCAGCCACTGTTTTGCATTTCGGAGCAGAAAGAAGAGCACGATTTTCCACGGACTGTTGCAGGAGCACTTGGAAGATGCACAGAAGAGTCTTCGAACAACTTCCATTCGCATGTTGAGGTGAATTGAAAAGGATTGCTGCAGGATTGCTGTCTCTTCTTGGGCCGGTGCGGCCAGGCCACATTTAGCTGCGAGAGCGTCTCCCCCACGAAGCTGTGTGGTACTGCCCTCAGCCCACCTTCCGCCCAAGCCCGGATGTTGTAATGAAAAAGCCTCACCACTGAATGAAAGGCAGGAGGGCTTCTTGCTTGCTTGATCCAGAGAGATTTATTGAGGGAAAGCAGTAGGGAGCAGCAGGGACACAACCTTCTCTGAAGGGGAGCAGAGGCAAAAAGCAGTGACAGTGGGCGGGGTCCGGGTATATGAACTCAGAGGGAGGCAGGAGGGGTTTAAGGAGGAGTCAGGGTGGGGTGACACAACGTGAACCAATAGGGAAAAGAGGTAGGAGTGGATACAACCTTGGAACCAATGGGGAACAGAAAACCAGGGAACTTTCTAGAACAGGGGAGTGAGAAGTGGATGACTGACATGATGACTGACATGGGAGCCTGCACTATACATTTGTGGACTCCCAAGGCATTCTCCAGCTTTCTTCCTTCAGGCCACCTCCCACAGATTGCGAGCAGTAAAACAGCGTCCTGCAGCATTTAGATAGCTGCGCACACAGTGCCCGTGTGGTGCGGCATGCTTCTTCGCCTCCTGCAAGCCGCCACTCTCTCCGGCTGCCGGAGGCGAAACAGCGGCGTCTTCGCGCACGGATGTTAGTTGCCGGTGGCGGTGCGCTGCGGAGCGCTTTTTCTGCCGAAAGATGCCGGCAAGCGGCACTTACGTCCGGACAGTCCCGGATCTCCGTCTGCTACGTCTGACATCTGCAGCCCAGCCAAAAGCTTTGCCATGGCATCTCGTGAAAAGAAAACCTAACTCCAGCAGAGCAAACGACTCCCGATTCTGCTTATCACGTGCATCCACTTCTTTGCATCTCGGAGCACAAAGAGAAGCACCTGATTTCCACGGAGTGTTGCACGACCACTAGCAAGATGCACATGTGAGCTGTCGAAGAACTTTCTCCATTCGCATGTTGAGGTGATTTAAAAAGGATTGCGAGCGGTAAAACAGCGTCCTGCAGTACTTAGAAAGCTGCGCACACAGTGCCCGTGTGGTGCGGCATGCTTCTTCGCCTCCTGCAAGCCGCCGCACTCTCCGGCTGCCGGAGGCGAAACAGCCGCTTCTTCGCGCACGGATGTTAGTTGCCCATGGCGGTGCGCTACAGAGCGCTTCTTCGGCCGAAAGATGCCAGCAAGCGGCACTTACCTCCGGGCACTCCCGGATCCCCGTCTGCTGCGTCTCTTGTCGTCTGCAGCCCTGCAAAAAGCTTAGCCATGACATCTCATGAAGAGAAAACCTGCTCCAGCACAGCAAACGCATCGAGATTTTGCCTTCCCCTTGCAACCACTGCTTTGCATTTCGGAGCAGAAAGAAGAGCACGATTTTCCACGGACTGTTGCAGGAGCACTTGGAAGATGCACAGAAGAGTCTTCGAACAACTTCCATTCGCATGTTGAGGTGAATTGAAAAGGATTGCGAGAGGTAAACGAGCGACTTGCAGCACTTAGGAAGCTGCGCGCACAATGCCCGTGTGGTGCAGCATGCTTCTTCGCCTCCTGCAAGCCGCCGCGCTCTCCGGCTGACGGAGGCGAAACAGCGGCGTGTTCGCACACGGATGTTAGTTGCCGGTGGTGGTGCGCTGCTGAGCGCTGTTTTGACTGAAAGATGCCGGCAAGCGGCACTTACCTTCGGGCACTGCCGGATCTCCGTCTGCTGCGTCTCTTGTCATCTGCAACAGAGCAAAAAGCTTAGCCATGACATCTCGTGTAAAGAAAACCTAACTCCAGCAGAGCAAACGACTCCCGATTCTGCTTATCCCGTGCATCCACTTCTTTGCATCTCGGAGCACAAAGAGAAGAGCACGATTTTCAACGGAGTGTTGCACGAGCACTAGCAAGATGCACAGCAAAGTTGTAGAAGAACGTCTTCCATTCGCATGTTGAGGTGAATTGAAAAGGATTGCTGCAGGATTGCTGTCTCTTCTTGGGCCGGTGCGGCCAGGCCACATTTAGCTGCGAGAGCGTCTCCCCCACGAAGCTGTGTGGTACTGCCCTCAGCCCACCTTCCGCCCAAGCCCGGATGTTGTAATGAAAAAGCCTCACCACTGAATGAAAGGCAGGAGGGCTTCTTGCTTGCTTGATCCAGAGAGATTTATTGAGGGAAAGCAGTAGGGAGCAGCAGGGACACAACCTTCTCTGAAGGGGAGCAGAGGCAAAAAGCAGTGACAGTGGGCGGGGTCCGGGTATATGAACTCAGAGGGAGGCAGGAGGGGTTTAAGGAGGAGTCAGGGTGGGGTGACACAACGTGAACCAATAGGGAAAAGAGGTAGGAGTGGATACAACCTTGGAACCAATGGGGAACAGAAAACCAGGGAACTTTCTAGAACAGGGGAGTGAGAAGTGGATGACTGACATGATGACTGACATGGGAGCCTGCACTATACATTTGTGGACTCCCAAGGCATTCTCCAGCTTTCTTCCTTCAGGCCACCTCCCACAGATTGCGAGCGGTAAAACAGCGTCCTGCAGCATTTAGATAGCTGCGCACACAGTGCCCGTGTGGTGCGGCATGCTTCTTCGCCTCCTGCAAGCCGCCACTCTCTCCGGCTGCCGGAGGCGAAACAGCGGCGTCTTCGCGCACGGATGTTAGTTGCCGGTGGCGGTGCGCTGCGGAGCGCTTTTTCTGCCGAAAGATGCCGGCAAGCGGCACTTACGTCCGGACAGTCCCGGATCTCCGTCTGCTACGTCTGACATCTGCAGCCCAGCCAAAAGCTTTGCCATGGCATCTCGTGAAAAGAAAACCTAACTCCAGCAGAGCAAACGACTCCCGATTCTGCTTATCACGTGCATCCACTTCTTTGCATCTCGGAGCACAAAGAGAAGCACCTGATTTCCACGGAGTGTTGCACGACCACTAGCAAGATGCACATGTGAGCTGTCGAAGAACTTTCTCCATTCGCATGTTGAGGTGATTTAAAAAGGATTGCGAGCGGTAAAACAGCGTCCTGCAGTACTTAGAAAGCAGCGCACACAGTGCCCGTGTGGTGCGGCATGCTTCTTCGCCTCCTGCAAGCCGCCGCACTCTCCGGCTGCCGGAGGCGAAACAGCCGCTTCTTCGCGCACGGATGTTAGTTGCCCATGGCGGTGCGCTACAGAGCGCTTCTTCGGCCGAAAGATGCCAGCAAGCGGCACTTACCTCCGGGCACTCCCGGATCCCCGTCTGCTGCGTCTCTTGTCGTCCGCAGCCCTGCAAAAAGCTTAGCCATGACATCTCGTGAAGAGAAAACCTGCTCCAGCACAGCAAACGCATCGAGATTTTGCCTTCCCCTTGCAACCACTGCTTTGCATTTCGGAGCAGAAAGAAGAGCACGATTTTCCACGGACTGTTGCAGGAGCACTTGGAAGATGCACAGAAGAGTCTTCGAACAACTTCCATTCGCATGTTGAGGTGAATTGAAAAGGATTGCGAGAGGTAAACGAGCGACTTGCAGCACTTAGGAAGCTGCGCGCACAATGCCCGTGTGGTGCAGCATGCTTCTTCGCCTCCTGCAAGCCGCCGCGCTCTCCGGCTGACGGAGGCGAAACAGCGGCGTCTTCGCACACGGATGTTAGTTGCCGGTGGCGGTGCGCTGCTGAGCGCTGTTTTGACTGAAAGATGCCGGCAAGCGGCACTTACCTTCGGGCACTGCCGGATCTCCGTCTGCTGCGTCTCTTGTCATCTGCAACAGAGCAAAAAGCTTAGCCATGACATCTCGTGTAAAGAAAACCTAACTCCAGCAGAGCAAACGACTCCCGATTCTGCTTATCCCGTGCATCCACTTCTTTGCATCTCGGAGCACAAAGAGAAGAGCACGATTTTCAACGGAGTGTTGCAAGAGCACTAGCAAGATGCACAGCAAAGTTGTAGAAGAACGTCTTCCATTCGCATGTTGAGGTGAATTGAAAAGGATTGCTGCAGGATTGCTGTCTCTTCTTGGGCCGGTGCGGCCAGGCCACATTTAGCTGCGAGAGCGTCTCCCCCACAAAGCTGTGTGGTACTGCCCTCAGCCCACCTTCCGCCCAAGCCCGGATGTTGTAATGAAAAAGCCTCACCACTGAATGAAAGGCAGGAGGGCTTCTTGCTTGCTTGATCCAGAGAGATTTATTGAGGGAAAGCAGTAGGGAGCAGCAGGGACACAACCTTCTCTGAAGGGGAGCAGAGGCAAAAAGCAGTGACAGTGGGCGGGGTCCGGGTATATGAACTCAGAGGGAGGCAGGAGGGGTTTAAGGAGGAGTCAGGGTGGGGTGACACAACGTGAACCAATAGGGAAAAGAGGTAGGAGTGGATACAACCTTGGAACCAATGGGGAACAGAAAACCAGGGAACTTTCTAGAACAGGGGAGTGAGAAGTGGATGACTGACATGATGACTGACATGGGAGCCTGCACTATACATTTGTGGACTCCCAAGGCATTCTCCAGCTTTCTTCCTTCAGGCCACCTCCCACAGATTGCGAGCGGTAAAACAGCGTCCTGCAGCATTTAGATAGCTGCGCACACAGTGCCCGTGTGGTGCGGCATGCTTCTTCGCCTCCTGCAAGCCGCCGCACTCTCCGGCTGCCGGAGGCGAAACAGCCGCTTCTTCGCGCACGGATGTTAGTTGCCCATGGCGGTGCGCTACAGAGCGCTTCTTCGGCCGAAAGATGCCAGCAAGCGGCACTTACCTCCGGGCACTCCCGGATCCCCGTCTGCTGCATCTCTTGTCGTCCGCAGCCCTGCAAAAAGCTTAGCCATGACATCTCGTGAAGAGAAAACCTGCTCCAGCACAGCAAACGCATCGAGATTTTGCCTTCCCCTTGCAGCCACTGTTTTGCATTTCGGAGCAGAAAGAAGAGCACGATTTTCCACGGACTGTTGCAGGAGCACTTGTAAGATGCACAGAAGAGTCTTCGAACAACTTCCATTCGCATGTTGAGGTGAATTGAAAAGGATTGCGAGAGGTAAACGAGCGACTTGCAGCACTTAGGAAGCTGCGCGCACAATGCCCGTGTGGTGCAGCATGCTTCTTCGCCTCCTGCAAGCCGCCGCGCTCTCCGGCTGACGGAGGCGAAACAGCGGCGTCTTCGCACATGGATGTTAGTTTTCGGTGGCGGTGCGCTGCTGAGCGCTGTTTTGACTGAAAGATGCCGGCAAGCGGCACTTACCATCAGGCACTCCCGGATCTCCGTCTGCTGCGTCTCTTGTGATCTGCAAAAGAGCAAAAAGCTTTGCCATGGCATGTCGTGAAAAGAAAACCTAACTCCAGCAGAGCAAACGACTCCCGATTCTGCTTATCATGTGCATCCACTTCTTTGCATCTCGGAGCACAAAGAGAAGCAGATGATTTCCAAGGAGTGTTGCACGAGCACTAGCAAGATGCACTGAAGGGTTGTCGAAGAACGTCTTCCATTCGCATGTTGAGGTGATTTAAAAAGGATTGCGAGCGGTAAAACAGCGTCATGCAGCACTTAGAATGCAGCGCACACAATGCCCGTGTGGTGCAGCTTGCTTCTACGCCTCCTGCAAGCCGCCGCGCTCTCAGGCTGCCGGAGGCGAAACAGCGGCGTGTTCGCACACGGATGTTAGTTGCCGGTGGCGGTGCGCTGCAGAGCGCTTCTTCGGCCGAAAGATGCCGGCAAGCGGCACTTACCTTCGGGCACTCCCGGATCTCCGTCTGCTGGGTCTGTCATCGGCAGCAGAGCAAAAAGCTTAGCCATGGCATCTCGTGTAAAGAAAACCTAACTCCAGCAGAGCAAACGACTCCCGATTCTGCTTATCCCGTGCATCCACTTCTTTGCATCTCGGAGCACAAAGAGAAGAGCACGATTTTCAACGGAGTGTTGCACGAGCACTAGCAAGATGCACAGCAAAGTTGTAGAAGAACGTCTTCCATTCGCATGTTGAGGTGAATTGAAAAGGATTGCTGCAGGATTGCTGTCTCTTCTTGGGCCGGTGCGGCCAGGCCACATTTAGCTGCGAGAGCGTCTCCCCCACAAAGCTGTCTGGTACTGCCCTCAGCCCACCTTCCGCCCAAGCCCGGATGTTGTAATGAAAAAGCCTCACCACTGAATGAAAGGCAGGAGGGCTTCTTGCTTGCTTGATCCAGAGAGATTTATTGAGGGAAAGCAGTAGGGAGCAGCAGGGACACAACCTTCTCTGAAGGGGAGCAGAGGCAAAAAGCAGTGACAGTGGGCGGGGTCTGGGTATATGAACTCAGAGGGAGGTAGGAGGGGTTTAAGGAGGAGTCAGGGTGGGGTGACAAAACGTGAACCAATAGGGAAAAGAGGTAGGAGTGGATACAACCTTGGAACCAATGGGGAACAGAAAACCAGGGAACTTTCTAGAACAGGGGAGTGAGAAGTGGATGACTGACATGATGACTGACATGGGAGCCTGCACTATACATTTGTGGACTCCCAAGGCATTCTCCAGCTTTCTTCCTTCAGGCCACCTCCCACAGATTGCGAGCGGTAAAACAGCGTCTTGCAGCACTTAGAAAGCAGCGCAGGCAATGGCCGTGTGGTGCGGCTTGCTTCTTCGCTGCCTGCAAGCCGCCGCGCTCTCAGGCTGCCGGAGGCGAAACAGCCGCTTCTTCGCGTACGGATGTTAGTTGCCCATGGCGGTGCGCTGCAGAGAACTTCTTCGGCCGAAAGATGCCGGCAAGCGGCACTTACCTCCGGGCACTCCCGGATCTCCGTCTGCTGCGTCTCTTGTCGTCCGCAGCCCAGCCAAAAGCTTTGCCGTGACATCTCGTGAATTGTAAACCTGCTCCAGCACAGCAAATGACTCCCGATTTGCTTTCCCAGTGCAGCCACTGCTGTGCATTTCGGAGCACAAAGAGAAGAGCACGATTTTCCACGGAGTGTTGCAAGAGCACTAGCAAGATGCACAGCAAAGTTGTAGAAGAACTTCTTCCATTCGCATGTTGAGGTGAATTGAAAAGGATTGCTGCAGGATTGCTGTCTCTTCTTGGGCCGGTGCGGCCAGGCCACCTTTAGCTGCGAGAGCGTCTCCCCCACGAAGCTGTGTGGTACTGCCCTCAGCCCACCTTCCGCCCAAGCCCGGATGCTGTAATGAAAAAGCCTCACCACTGAATGAAAGGCAGGAGGGCTTCTTGCTTGCTTGATCCAGAGAGATTTATTGAGGGAAAGCAGTAGGGAGCAGCAGGGACACAACCTTCTCTGAAGGGGAGCAGAGGCAAAAAGCAGTGACAGTGGGCGGGGTCCGGGTATATGAACTCAGAGGGAGGCAGGAGGGGTTTAAGGAGGAGTCAGGGTGGGGTGACACAACGTGAACCAATAGGGAAAAGAGGTAGGAGTGGATACAACCTTGGAACCAATGGGGAACAGAAAACCAGGGAACTTTCTAGAACAGGGAAGTGAGAAGTGGATGACTGACATGATGACTGACATGGGAGCCTGCACTATACATTTGTGGACTCCCAAGGCATTCTCCAGCTTTCTTCCTTCAGGCCACCTCCCACAGATTGCGAGCGGTAAAACAGCGTCCTGCAGCATTTAGATAGCTGCGCACACAGTGCCTGTGTGGTGCGGCATGCTTCTTCGCCTCCTGCAAGCCGCCGCACTCTCCGGCTGCCGGAGGCGAAACAGCGGCGTCTTCGCGCACGGATGTTAGTTGCCGGTGGCGGTGCGCTGCGGAGCGCTTTTTCTGCCGAAAGATGCCGGCAAGCGGCACTTACGTCCGGACAGTCCCGGATCTCCGTCTGCTACGTCTGACATCTGCAGCCCAGCCAAAAGCTTTGCCATGGCATGTCGTGTAAAGAAAACCTAACTCCAGCAGAGCAAACGACTCCCGATTCTGCTTATCACGTGCATCCACTTCTTTGTATCTCGGAGCACAAAGAGAAGCACCTGATTTCCACGGAGTGTTGCACGACCACTAGCAAGATGCACATGTGAGTTGTCGAAGAACTTTTTCCATTCGCATGTTGAGGTGATTTAAAAAGGATTGCGAGCGGTAAACGAGCGTCTTGCAGCACTTAGGAAGCTGCGCGCACAATGCCCGTGTGGTGCGGCTTGCTTCTTCGCCTCCTGCAAGCCGCCGCGCTCTCAGGCTGCCGGAGGCGAAACAGCGGCGTGTTCGCACACGGATGTTAGTTGCCGGTGGCGGTGCGCTGCTGAGCGCTGTTTTGACTGAAAGATGCCGGCAAGCGGCACTTACCTTCGGGCACTCCCGGATCTCCGTCTGCTGCGTGTCTGGTCGTCCACAGACAAGCCAAAAGCTTTGCCATGGCATGTCGTGTAAAGAAAACCTAACTCCAGCAGAGCAAACGACTCCCGATTCTGCTAATCATGTGCATCCACTTCTTTGCATCTCGGAGCACAAAGAGAGGCACACGATTTCCACGGAGGGTTGCACGAGCACTAGCAAGATGCACAGAAGAGTTGTCGAAGAACTTCTTCCATTCGAATGTTGAGGTGAATTGAAAAGGATTGCGAGCGGTAAACGAGCGTCTTGCAGCACTTAGGAAGCTGCGCGCACAATGCCCCTGTGTTTCGGCTTGTTTCTTCGCCTCCTGCAAGCCGCCGCGATTTCCGGCTACCGGAGGCGAAACAGCGGCGTGTTCGCACACGGATGTTAGTTGCCGGTGGCGGTGCGCTGCTGAGCGCTGTTTTGACTAAAAGATGCGGGCAAGCGGCACTTACCTTCGGGCAGACCCGGATCTCCGTCTGCTGCGTGTCTGGTCGTCCACAGACAAGCCAAAAGCTTTGCCATGGCATGTCGTGTAAAGAAAACCTAACTCCAGCAGAGCAAACGACTCCCGATTCTGCTTATCACGTGCATCCACTTCTTTGCATCTCGGAACACAAGGAGAAGCACCTGATTTCCACGGAGTGTTGCACGAGCACTAGCAAGATGCACTGAAGGGTTGTCGAAGAACTTTTTCCATTCGCATGTTGAGGTGATTTAAAAAGGATTGCGAGCGGTAAAACAGCGTCCTGCAGTACTTAGAAAGCTGTGCACACAGTGCCCGTGTGGTGCGGCATGCTTCTTCGCCTCCTGCAAGCCGCCGCACTCTCCGGCTGCCGGAGGCGAAACAGCCGCTTCTTCGCGCACGGATGTTAGTTGCCCATGGCGGTGCGCTACAGAGCGCTTCTTCGGCCGAAAGATGCCAGCAAGCGGCACTTACCTCCGGGCACTCCCCGGATCCCCGTCTGCTGCGTCTCTTGTCGTCCGCAGCCCTGCAAAAAGCTTAGCCATGACATCTCGTGAAGAGAAAACCTGCTCCAGCACAGCAAACGCATCGAGATTTTGCCTTCCCCTTGCAGCCACTGCTTTGCATTTCGGAGCAGAAAGAAGAGCACGATTTTTCACGGACTGTTGCAGGAGCACTTGTAAGATGCACAGAAGAGTCTTCGAACAACTTCCATTCGCATGTTGAGGTGAATTGAAAAGGATTGCGAGAGGTAAACGAGCGACTTGCAGCACTTAGGAAGCTGCGCGCACAATGCCCGTGTGGTGCAGCATGCTTCTTCGCCTCCTGCAAACCGCCGCGCTCTCCGGCTGACGGAGGCGAAACAGCGGCGTGTTCGCACACGGATGTTAGTTGCCGGTGGCGGTGCGCTGCTGAGCGCTGTTTTGACTGAAAGATGCCGGCAAGCGGCACTAACCTTCGGGCACTCCCGGATCTCCGTCTGCTGCGTCTCTTGTCATCTGCAACAGAGCAAAAAGCTTTGCCATGGCATGTCGTGAAAAGAAAACCTAACTCCAGCAGAGCAAACGACTCCCGATTCTGCTTATCATGTGCATCCACTTCTTTGCATCTCGGAGCACAAAGAGAAGCAGATGATTTCCAAGGAGTGTTGCACGACCACTAGCAAGATGCACTGAAGGGTTGTCGAAGAACTTTTTCCATTCGCATGTTGAGGTGATTTAAAAAGGATTGCGAGCGGTAAAACAGCGTCATGCAGCACTTAGAATGCAGCACACACAATGCCCGTGTGGTGCAGCTTGCTTCTTCGCCTCCTGCAAGCCGCCGCGCTCTCAGGCTGCCGGAGGCGAAACAGCCGCGTGTTTGCACACGGATGTTAGTTGCCGGTGGTGGTGCGCTGCAGAGCGCTTCTTCGGCCGAAAGATGCCGGCAAGCGGCACTTACCTTCGGGCACTCCCGGATCTCCGTCTGCTGGGTCTGTCATCGGCAGCAGAGCAAAAAGCTTAGCCATGGCATCTCGTGTAAAGAAAACCTAACTCCAGCAGAGCAAAGGACTCCCGATTCTGCTTATCCCGTGCATCCACTTCTTTGCATCTCGGAGCACAAAGAGAAGAGCACGATTTTCAACGGAGTGTTGCACGAGCACTAGCAAGATGCACAGCAAAGTTGTAGAAGAACGTCTTCCATTCGCATGTTGAGGTGAATTGAAAAGGATTGCTGCAGGATTGCTGTCTCTTCTTGGGCCGGTGCGGCCAGGCCACATTTAGCTGCGAGAGTGTCTCCCCCACGAAGCTGTGTGGTACTGCCCTCAGCCCACCTTCCGCCCAAGCCCGGATGTTGTAATGAAAAAGCCTCACCACTGAATGAAAGGCAGGAGGGCTTCTTGCTTGCTTGATCCAGAGAGATTTATTGAGGGAAAGCAGTAGGGAGCAGCAGGGACACAACCTTCTCTGAAGGGGAGCAGAGGCAAAAAGCAGTGACAGTGGGTGGGGTCTGGGTATATAAACTCAGAGGGAGGTAGGAGGGGTTTAAGGAGGAGTCAGGGTGGGGTGACACAACGTGAACCAATAGGGAAAAGAGGTAGGAGTGGATACAACCTTGGAACCAATGGGGAACAGAAAACCAGGGAACTTTCTAGAACAGGGAAGTGAGAAGTGGATGACTGACATGATGACTGACATGGGAGCCTGCACTATACATTTGTGGACTCCCAAGGCATTCTCCAGCTTTCTTCCTTCAGGCCACCTCCCACAGATTGCGAGCGGTAAAACAGCGTCTTGCAGCACTTAGAAAGCAGCGCAGGCAATGGCCGTGTGGTGCGGCTTGCTTCTTCGCTGCCTGCAAGCCGCCGCGCTCTCAGGCTGCCGGAGGCGAAACAGCCGCTTCTTCGCGTACGGATGTTAGTTGCCCATGGCGGTGCGCTGCAGAGAACTTCTTCGGCCGAAAGATGCCGGCAAGCGGCACTTACCTCCGGGTACTCCCGGATCTCCGTCTGCTGCGTCTCTTGTCGTCCGCAACCCAGCCAAAAGCTTTGCCGTGACATCTCGTGAATTGTAAACCTGCTCCAGCACAGCAAATGACTCCCGATTTGCTTTCCCAGTGCAGCCACTGCTGTGCATTTCGGAGCAGAAAGAAGAGCACGATTTTCCACGGAGTGTTGCAAGAGCACTAGCAAGATGCACAGCAAAGTTGTAGAAGAACGTCTTCCATTCGCATGTTGAGGTGAATTGAAAAGGATTGCTGCAGGATTGCTGTCTCTTCTTGGGCCGGTGCGGCCAGGCCACATTTAGCTGCGAGAGCGTCTCCCCCACGAAGCTGTGTGGTACTGCCCTCAGCCCACCTTCCGCCCAAGCCCGGATGTTGTAATGAAAAAGCCTCACCACTGAATGAAAGGCAGGAGGGCTTCTTGCTTGCTTGATCCAGAGAGATTTATTGAGGGAAAGCAGTAGGGAGCAGCAGGGACACAACCTTCTCTGAAGGGGAGCAGAGGCAAAAAGCAGTGACAGTGGGCGGGGTCCGGGTATATGAACTCAGAGGGAGGCAGGAGGGGTTTAAGGAGGAGTCAGGGTGGGGTGACACAACGTGAACCAATAGGGAAAAGAGGTAGGAGTGGATACAACCTTGGAACCAATGGGGAACAGAAAACCAGGGAACTTTCTAGAACAGGGGAGTGAGAAGTGGATGACTGACATGATGACTGACATGGGAGCCTGCACTATACATTTGTGGACTCCCAAGGCATTCTCCAGCTTTCTTCCTTCAGGCCACCTCCCACAGATTGCGAGCAGTAAAACAGCGTCCTGCAGCATTTAGATAGCTGCGCACACAGTGCCCGTGTGGTGCGGCATGCTTCTTCGCCTCCTGCAAGCCGCCACTCTCTCCGGCTGCCGGAGGCGAAACAGCGGCGTCTTCGCGCACGGATGTTAGTTGCCGGTGGCGGTGCGCTGCGGAGCGCTTTTTCTGCCGAAAGATGCCGGCAAGCGGCACTTACGTCCGGACAGTCCCGGATCTCCGTCTGCTACGTCTGACATCTGCAGCCCAGCCAAAAGCTTTGCCATGGCATCTCGTGAAAAGAAAACCTAACTCCAGCAGAGCAAACGACTCCCGATTCTGCTTATCACGTGCATCCACTTCTTTGCATCTCGGAGCACAAAGAGAAGCACCTGATTTCCACGGAGTGTTGCACGACCACTAGCAAGATGCACATGTGAGCTGTCGAAGAACTTTCTCCATTCGCATGTTGAGGTGATTTAAAAAGGATTGCGAGCGGTAAAACAGCGTCCTGCAGTACTTAGAAAGCTGCGCACACAGTGCCCGTGTGGTGCGGCATGCTTCTTCGCCTCCTGCAAGCCGCCGCACTCTCCGGCTGCCGGAGGCGAAACAGCCGCTTCTTCGCGCACGGATGTTAGTTGCCCATGGCGGTGCGCTACAGAGCGCTTCTTCGGCCGAAAGATGCCAGCAAGCGGCACTTACCTCCGGGCACTCCCGGATCCCCGTCTGCTGCGTCTCTTGTCGTCTGCAGCCCTGCAAAAAGCTTAGCCATGACATCTCATGAAGAGAAAACCTGCTCCAGCACAGCAAACGCAACGAGATTTTGCCTTCCCCTTGCAACCACTGCTTTGCATTTCGGAGCAGAAAGAAGAGCACGATTTTCCACGGACTGTTGCAGGAGCACTTGGAAGATGCACAGAAGAGTCTTCGAACAACTTCCATTCGCATGTTGAGGTGAATTGAAAAGGATTGCGAGAGGTAAACGAGCGACTTGCAGCACTTAGGAAGCTGCGCGCACAATGCCCGTGTGGTGCAGCATGCTTCTTCGCCTCCTGCAAGCCGCCGCGCTCTCCGGCTGACGGAGGCGAAACAGCGGCGTGTTCGCACACGGATGTTAGTTGCCGGTGGCGGTGCGCTGCTGAGCGCTGTTTTGACTGAAAGATGCCGGCAAGCGGCACTTACCTTCGGGCACTGCCGGATCTCCGTCTGCTGCGTCTCTTGTCATCTGCAACAGAGCAAAAAGCTTAGCCATGACATCTCGTGTAAAGAAAACCTAACTCCAGCAGAGCAAACGACTCCCGATTCTGCTTATCCCGTGCATCCACTTCTTTGCATCTCGGAGCACAAAGAGAAGAGCACGATTTTCAACGGAGTGTTGCAAGAGCACTAGCAAGATGCACAGCAAAGTTGTAGAAGAACGTCTTCCATTCGCATGTTGAGGTGAATTGAAAAGGATTGCTGCAGGATTGCTGTCTCTTCTTGGGCCGGTGCGGCCAGGCCACATTTAGCTGCGAGAGCGTCTCCCCCACGAAGCTGTGTGGTACTGCCCTCAGCCCACCTTCCGCCCAAGCCCGGATGTTGTAATGAAAAAGCCTCACCACTGAATGAAAGGCAGGAGGGCTTCTTGCTTGCTTGATCCAGAGAGATTTATTGAGGGAAAGCAGTAGGGAGCAGCAGGGACACAACCTTCTCTGAAGGGGAGCAGAGGCAAAAAGCAGTGACAGTGGGCGGGGTCCGGGTATATGAACTCAGAGGGAGGCAGGAGGGGTTTAAGGAGGAGTCAGGGTGGGGTGACACAACGTGAACCAATAGGGAAAAGAGGTAGGAGTGGATACAACCTTGGAACCAATGGGGAACAGAAAACCAGGGAACTTTCTAGAACAGGGGAGTGAGAAGTGGATGACTGACATGATGACTGACATGGGAGCCTGCACTATACATTTGTGGACTCCCAAGGCATTCTCCAGCTTTCTTCCTTCAGGCCACCTCCCACAGATTGCGAGCGGTAAAACAGCGTCCTGCAGCATTTAGATAGCTGCGCACACAGTGCCCGTGTGGTGCGGCATGCTTCTTCGCCTCCTGCAAGCCGCCACTCTCTCCGGCTGCCGGAGGCGAAACAGCGGCGTCTTCGCGCACGGATGTTAGTTGCCGGTGGCGGTGCGCTGCGGAGCGCTTTTTCTGCCGAAAGATGCCGGCAAGCGGCACTTACGTCCGGACAGTCCCGGATCTCCGTCTGCTACGTCTGACATCTGCAGCCCAGCCAAAAGCTTTGCCATGGCATCTCGTGAAAAGAAAACCTAACTCCAGCAGAGCAAACGACTCCCGATTCTGCTTATCACGTGCATCCACTTCTTTGCATCTCGGAGCACAAAGAGAAGCACCTGATTTCCACGGAGTGTTGCACGACCACTAGCAAGATGCACATGTGAGCTGTCGAAGAACTTTCTCCATTCGCATGTTGAGGTGATTTAAAAAGGATTGCGAGCGGTAAAACAGCGTCCTGCAGTACTTAGAAAGCAGCGCACACAGTGCCCGTGTGGTGCGGCATGCTTCTTCGCCTCCTGCAAGCCGCCGCACTCTCCGGCTGCCGGAGGCGAAACAGCCGCTTCTTCGCGCACGGATGTTAGTTGCCCATGGCGGTGCGCTACAGAGCGCTTCTTCGGCCGAAAGATGCCAGCAAGCGGCACTTACCTCCGGGCACTCCCGGATCCCCGTCTGCTGCGTCTCTTGTCGTCCGCAGCCCTGCAAAAAGCTTAGCCATGACATCTCGTGAAGAGAAAACCTGCTCCAGCACAGCAAACGCATCGAGATTTTGCCTTCCCCTTGCAACCACTGCTTTGCATTTCGGAGCAGAAAGAAGAGCACGATTTTCCACGGACTGTTGCAGGAGCACTTGGAAGATGCACAGAAGAGTCTTCGAACAACTTCCATTCGCATGTTGAGGTGAATTGAAAAGGATTGCGAGAGGTAAACGAGCGACTTGCAGCACTTAGGAAGCTGCGCGCACAATGCCCGTGTGGTGCAGCATGCTTCTTCGCCTCCTGCAAGCCGCCGCGCTCTCCGGCTGACGGAGGCGAAACAGCGGCGTGTTCGCACACGGATGTTAGTTGCCGGTGGCGGTGCGCTGCTGAGCGCTGTTTTGACTGAAAGATGCCGGCAAGCGGCACTTACCTTCGGGCACTGCCGGATCTCCGTCTGCTGCGTCTCTTGTCATCTGCAACAGAGCAAAAAGCTTAGCCATGACATCTCGTGTAAAGAAAACCTAACTCCAGCAGAGCAAACGACTCCCGATTCTGCTTATCCCGTGCATCCACTTCTTTGCATCTCGGAGCACAAAGAGAAGAGCACGATTTTCAACGGAGTGTTGCAAGAGCACTAGCAAGATGCACAGCAAAGTTGTAGAAGAACGTCTTCCATTCGCATGTTGAGGTGAATTGAAAAGGATTGCTGCAGGATTGCTGTCTCTTCTTGGGCCGGTGCGGCCAGGCCACATTTAGCTGCGAGAGCGTCTCCCCCACAAAGCTGTGTGGTACTGCCCTCAGCCCACCTTCCGCCCAAGCCCGGATGTTGTAATGAAAAAGCCTCACCACTGAATGAAAGGCAGGAGGGCTTCTTGCTTGCTTGATCCAGAGAGATTTATTGAGGGAAAGCAGTAGGGAGCAGCAGGGACACAACCTTCTCTGAAGGGGAGCAGAGGCAAAAAGCAGTGACAGTGGGCGGGGTCCGGGTATATGAACTCAGAGGGAGGCAGGAGGGGTTTAAGGAGGAGTCAGGGTGGGGTGACACAACGTGAACCAATAGGGAAAAGAGGTAGGAGTGGATACAACCTTGGAACCAATGGGGAACAGAAAACCAGGGAACTTTCTAGAACAGGGGAGTGAGAAGTGGATGACTGACATGATGACTGACATGGGAGCCTGCACTATACATTTGTGGACTCCCAAGGCATTCTCCAGCTTTCTTCCTTCAGGCCACCTCCCACAGATTGCGAGCGGTAAAACAGCGTCCTGCAGCATTTAGATAGCTGCGCACACAGTGCCCGTGTGGTGCGGCATGCTTCTTCGCCTCCTGCAAGCCGCCGCACTCTCCGGCTGCCGGAGGCGAAACAGCCGCTTCTTCGCGCACGGATGTTAGTTGCCCATGGCGGTGCGCTACAGAGCGCTTCTTCGGCCGAAAGATGCCAGCAAGCGGCACTTACCTCCGGGCACTCCCGGATCCCCGTCTGCTGCATCTCTTGTCGTCCGCAGCCCTGCAAAAAGCTTAGCCATGACATCTCGTGAAGAGAAAACCTGCTCCAGCACAGCAAACGCATCGAGATTTTGCCTTCCCCTTGCAGCCACTGTTTTGCATTTCGGAGCAGAAAGAAGAGCACGATTTTCCACGGACTGTTGCAGGAGCACTTGTAAGATGCACAGAAGAGTCTTCGAACAACTTCCATTCGCATGTTGAGGTGAATTGAAAAGGATTGCGAGAGGTAAACGAGCGACTTGCAGCACTTAGGAAGCTGCGCGCACAATGCCCGTGTGGTGCAGCATGCTTCTTCGCCTCCTGCAAGCCGCTGCGCGCTCCGGCTGACGGAGGCGAAACAGCGGCGTCTTCGCACATGGATGTTAGTTTTCGGTGGCGGTGCGCTGCTGAGCGCTGTTTTGACTGAAAGATGCCGGCAAGCGGCACTTACCATCAGGCACTCCCGGATCTCCGTCTGCTGCGTCTCTTGTGATCTGCAAAAGAGCAAAAAGCTTTGCCATGGCATGTCGTGAAAAGAAAACCTAACTCCAGCAGAGCAAACGACTCCCGATTCTGCTTATCATGTGCATCCACTTCTTTGCATCTCGGAGCACAAAGAGAAGCAGATGATTT